>NC_136744.1:13780327-14422827 GCF_936440315.1 Barbus barbus
GAAAAAAAGGAAATAAATAAGCTGAATTAAAGAGATGAAGGAAATGGAGGAGAAAGTTACTAAGAAATAAGTAAGAAAAAGAATGCAAGTTAAGGACAAAATGGTATAGTGAAAATAGAAATCACTCAGAGTAATGAATATTTGCAGCCTAATGGTTCTTATTGACATCCTGCGACATATATACTTCCTAAGGGGGAATGTGATTCACTCACGCTCATTTTGTTCTGTCATCTCTTTCATTCTTTCATTTTTCAGGATTCTGTGTTTTAGGTTGCTCGGATGAAAGCAAAGAGAAATAGAAAGACCTGAGGTGAAGTATAGATACAAACACATTTGAAGGTGGTAACGCTAGTTCAAAGCAACACCCACAGTATTATCAGGTGCATCACATCTCTGGATCTTTTGCTATCTTTAGTTATGATGAATGTTTCATGCTATTTGCTGTAGCATAATGTAAAGTAAAAATGAATGTTGTAAAAAGGACAAATGAATCAGAAAATGCTAATAAACACAGCTCTTTTTCACCATCTTTGAAATCCGGCTGCAAATAAGTAATGCAGCGAGTCAGGCTTTTAGTGAGACAGACAAGGGAGACTTCAGATGTCTTTACTCTCACTTGCAGTTTTGGGGTGTGGAAATGCTGACGCTGAGAAATCAGGGCGACCCCTATGATCATTATTCCTGGAGAATACATTCCATCTGTCTGCCATCTGTCTTTGAACTGCAGATTATTTTCTTAGTGGACAGACTGTAATACAAATGCTCCTCTGTTCTCGTTAGAGACCAGCAGTCAGAGCGAGACATCATGAAAGAGGGACAGCGGTCCCTCAGAAGCAACTCCAAGTAATCGCTTAATTATTTAGCATACAGTTCATGCACAATGAAGCACACTTGTTATGCTAATGTTAAATTTTAAAGTTGGCTTTGGCAGCCTTGAAAATTTTAAATAGTATTACAAATTGAAAGTGTAAGGTTTTGGATGGATGAATAGATAGTTTTATTGGAGAAAGTTTAAGGGTTTTATTTGGAAGGTTATACAGGCCTTAACAGGTTGGATATATATATATATATATATATATATATATATATATATATATATATATATATATAGGCCTGTGTATTTATAAATAGATAGAGTGAAATAGAGGGCAGACCGGCTCTCACCTTCATCACCCTCATTTCTCCTGTGATGGACGCTGAGGTAGATTTGTCTCCTGCTCTGCTTTACTAATGCCACAGGGTGTATGCTTTATACATTACAAACTAAATAATACATAAATTATGTTGAGGAAGTGGTAAGAACCTACTGTGTGATGTTTCTGATGAGAGAGGGGGAAGATTGAGAAGAAAAGTGTAGAAGTGATGGTTTATCATCTTCACTGTGCCATTCTCATTCATTCGATAAGTTACAGAGGGGTGACAAGCCCTGGAAATATCTGTGGAGTGAAAGGCAGAGAGTGCCAAAGGCTCCCCTGCGTGTCAGCGCTAAAGGCAAGTCTTTGAGGTGTTTTGACACAAATGGTCTTTTAAAGCTGCCTTGAAAATGCTTTGCACATATTGCCATAAAACTGAGGTTTTGGTGAAGGACATCTGTCTTGGACAACAACAACAGATTCTAACCACACACACACACACACACGTTGGTTTTTGTGGTTTATGGGGACTCTCCATAGGCGTAATGGTTTTTATACTGAACAAACTGTGTGTGTTATTGCCCTACACCAACCCTACACCTAAACTTAGCCCTCACAGGAGACTTTGTGCATTTTTAGATTAAAAAAAAACACCATTTAGTATGTTTTTTAAGCCTTTTGAATTACGGAGACATAGGCAGTGTCCTCATAAACCACCTTCATATTGTAATACCTCTGTCATACCCATGTCATTATACAAATTTGTGTCCTCATACACCACATAAACATGCACACACACACATGTATATATATATATATATATATATATATATATATATATATATATATATCGTGGTATAAAGTAGTAATTGCGAAAATTAAATACTTTTAACAAAAAAGTATCATAATATATATGAACAATCTTTTAAAAAGAATAAAACATATAAACAGTACAGAAAATTAATAAAATACAAAGTTCTACCACATTATATTCATTATTATGACCTTAGGGTGTCATTTGTTATATATTTTATTCTCATATATAATATAGATTTTTGACACATTCACATCAATATACACTTTTAGAGTTTAATCTGTTATAGTTTGACAATTATGTCATTACGTACATAATCTTTTTTTTTTAGATGAAAAATATGCACAGTATGTGTGTGTATAAACAGTGATGTCTCATAGTGCATGTACAGTAGATCTGCCTCCCCTCAAAAGCATTAACATATTGACCTTTCTGAGCATGTCTAAGAAAGAGCTTACTGTCAGCTATACAGTGTTGTGGATGTACCGTTATTATATTGAGCGTATCGAATTAGAAAAAAAGTGAGTGAGTGAAGTCAACAGCATTCCATAAGAAAAGGCATTTAGAGAAACATGCTTGACATGATGTCATTGTCTTTGGTGTGCTACTGAACGATGTCTGTTCAACCTCATCTAAATATTTTATCATATGAGTGAAAGTGGCCAGCAGCCATCCTCAGGCTTTTTTAAATGTGTTGTTATGTGCATAATGTATTCCTCTCTTATTTTAACAGTTTATTTAATGCCAAATAGTCTAGAAGGTACAGTTGAGGGATATCTACATTTCCCTCTGTGTCTTCATTCCCATGATAGGCATTTCAGTTTAGTTGACAGGCTGAGAGCTCTCCTGCAGGGACTGTCCCTCTGATGTCCTTGTCCTCAAGTAGCTGGACACAGAAAATGGCAAATGAGTGTTTGGTGTGGGGAGTTTGCTATAAATTATTTAAAGTGGTGTACCGTCATCAGGGGAGATTAGGGTTCAATTCCAGCTCCCCGAGTCAGAACCAGTGTTTGGCTGGGGGACATGAACACACACACATACACACAACAAGAGACAGACAGAGACAGACTGTTGGAACAGTTGAAAGAGAAATGTTAACTCCCTGAGGAGCAGTGCTAGTTTGGATCAGAAGAGAAGCACTCTCTCACTCACAGCTCCATTGGTAGATTCAGATGCAAACCGTGTCTTCTGTCTGCAAATCAATAGTAGAGGAACAACTGCTGTCAAACACCCAGAACAACCCCGGTGAGATGAGATCAGTCTACAGTGATTCTGAACCATCTCTCAAGCATCCAAAATTAGACAGACGTGACAGTTTTGGTTCAGCCATCATTATCAAAAATGTCACCACTTCCGTTTCCACCTCAAAATTATACTTGTGTTGCCTCACCTATCTGGATAGTGAAGTTTAAAACGTATATAAGAATGTTTCACCCAAAAAAGGCAATTCTGACATCATTTACACATTCTTATGTTGCTCTGAACACAACTTTCCTCTTTCTCTTTTGATATTTTGCAGGCAGTCTAAGCAGCTTTATGCCATCAATAGAAGCATTTGGTGACCAGGTTCATGAAACATGCTTAAGGGGATAGTTCACCCAAAAATGAGTATTTTGTCATCATTTACTCACCCTCATGTCGTTCCAAACTTTATGAGTTTCTTTCTTATGTTGAACAAAAAAGAAGATATTTTGAGGAACGCTGGTAATCAAACAGTTGATGGTCCCCATTGACTTCCATTGTATTTCTACTATGGAAGTAAGTGGGGACCAACAACTGTTTGGTTTTTCAAAATTCTTCAAAATATCTTATTTTGTGTTTGACATATTAGAAATAAATTCATACTGGTTTGGAATGATATGTGGGTAGGTAAATGATGACAAATCTTTTTTGGGTTAATACACTTATTTAGAATAGTTAAGAATAGCTCATTTATTTAGAATAGTTAAGAATATTTTGTATTCACAAAATCAAATGTCTTAAGAACAGTCTGAAGAACAATTTTAATGCAAAACTTGCTTGGCTTTTTGGATGTTTGTGATGTTCCTGTGGCTTGTCAATAGGGAGAGAGAGCCAGAAAGCGACTGGGTAGATCCTTTCACCCCATATGCTCATGTTCTGCTTAGGCTATATTGGCTTCCCAGAAACTCAATGTATCTGATAGATATTTTGAGATATAATTTGCAGTGAAAGACAAAAAGGCCCTATACCCTTCAGTGATATAGCCAATGTTTGCAGTGATACTGCAAATACTTTTTCTGAATGGATAAATGTGTCATTAAGATTTATCAGAATTTACATACTGTCATTTTATTATTAAAGGAATTGTTCACCCCAAAATTTTAATTCCTGCTGAAAATGTCAAATTTAGAGATTACATTATATGACTTGCTCACCAATGAATCCTCTGCAGAATGAGAGTTTAAAACAGATGATCACTTGTTCATGATGCTCCTGTTCCTCTTGTCCTGTGTTTGTGTTAGCTGTTTTGTTTCATTTATTAACTTCCAACACTTAGATCCATGTCTCTGCCTGCAGCATTACACTTACTATTGGAACATTCATATAAATCTCACCCAAAAATGAAAATTGCCATCATTTCTTTACTTTGTTGTGTGACTGTCCTTCTACTGTGGAACACAAAAGAAGATGTTTAATGTTTAAATGTCTTTTTTATCCATTCAGTGAGAGTAAGTGGTGTCCTTTGTCATAGAAATATCTTCTTTTGTGTTCCACAGAAGAAAACAATAAAGTGTGGAACATATCTAAATAAGGAAAGATTTTTCCTTTTTCTATTTTACAACTTTCTTACCGCCAAACATAAAACTCCATATAATGAGTCCATAAAACTCATGCACTATTTTGTAAGTGTATTGGAATCTTCCAATCACATATCATTCTCATTCATTTAAGCATGCTGTGGTGGTGGCGGACACATGGAAGAAAATCTAGTTCATTTAAAGATTATGAGTTCAGCCCAAGTGGGGTTCACCCAGAATTTGAGAACTTCTAAAATTATTATCACCCTACAGTTGTATCTTAGAGTAGGATGCTTAAAGGAAGATTGCTCTGGGTAACTGACCTTCTAATTAGTATATTGTATATTGCTAAAAATAAATAAAATAGTTTGCAATTATTGCTTGTTTGTTCAGTCTAAATGATTTATATAGCCAAAAGCATGTGGCCATGGTTAACATGCTATTGAGCTCTTGACTGTGAATAACAGAAACTACACAACTCAGATTTAACGTAATTTGAATCAAATATATTCATAACCAACGACTTTGTTCCTTTCTCATCTATGTCATGTCCTTAATGTTTGTTATACTTCTTGCACATTGTGTATGTGCATTTTGTGAGAGGCAGTGTGTGTGTGTGTGTGTGTGTGTTTGTGTGTGTGTGTGTGTTATTTAGCTAATGAGCAGATCTGCAGGTGACTCTGCCTTGTAGCCTCGGCACACTCCTTAGCAGGGGACACCAAACAGTGAGGAGATTGTCATTATTTTCAGCAGAGTGACTGAATGAAAGAGCAAGTCAGTAAGAGTGATCTATCTATCTATCTATCTATCTATCTATCTATCTATCTATCTATCTATCTATCTATCTATCTATCTATCTATCTATCTATCTATCTATCTATCTATCCCAAGCTACTGTACATATGCATATACTGTACATATGTATCACGTAATGAAAACAGTTACTCACACTTGTGTGTTGCAACATTACTGTCGGATCCAATGTAGTCGCCACAGTATCGTCTTTTAGTTTCAATCTTCCTGAAAATCCTGTGTCGAGTTGAGCCCTTTTTTAAACGAATCTATGTAAAATGAAGTGAACAAAGTTCTCACTGACGTGGTCTGGAACTTCATTAAAAATAAAGTTCATCCACTCTGTCCTAATGTTGGGATCAGAGGAAGGCAATGCAAAGACTGTTTTCCAGAACCTTAGTATTGCACTGCATCTTGTTTTCTTCTGAGCCATCTGTTTGGTTTCTGCATAGACCTGCGTTCACCTCTCTGGTTATTTACAGTACATGCACAAATCAGTGGGCGGGACTAAACAGGCAGTGATGTAGAACGTTGATCTTTTTCTGGGAGGCGGAGTTTAGCAACACTATTACGTCATATAGTGGCACATTCCACAACCTATCATTTTGGCATACTGGGTTCAATATACAGTAAGTGGTTTTTAGACTAATGAGATCGTTCTGAAACTTACAGAATTTGTAACAAAAGTGACTTGATTTCTCAGTTCATGACCCCTTTAAATCTCATTCATAGTGACATTCACATATCAATGGAAGCTTATTCCAAATACTGATGAGTCTGATTTATGCCTTGCCAACCTTGAGACATTCAGGCATTAAATCTATTTATCCTCTTTATGTGTGAAACACGTCATTCACTTTGTGCACAAACACATCTGAGGCTTGTATTCTCCCTGTTGGCAAGAACATTCTGTACTGAAGTCTTAAAATCCACAGCTAAAGAGAATTCTTGGAGGTGAACAAGGGACAGAAAGAAAGAAGACTGAGGGACCGGACATGTTTCCCACAAATGAGTAAGTTTTATAAGTAATTTTCTTTGGATTTCGAAGTTCGAAACATAACTTTTTCTGTCACTTTTCACAGAACACCCCGAGGAGACTAAAAGAAAAATGCATAGGCTATAAGTGCTTCATGTTGTACACCCAGATCATTCATGTGCCACTTTAGAGTCCTTTCTAAGAAATTACACATGAAGAAGATGTGTACTGAAAGACTGAGAGACAAGAGAGAATTAAATAAATTTATAAGTAGAACATATCGATATATAATGAGGAGACTGTTAGCATTAGCTATGACACACTGATATGCATCTCCCTATATTGGCACAAATGTCAGTTTATTTGTGTTTGTCCTGTGTACACAGGAAAATGGGGATGGACTGAATCATAATAGTCAGCCCATGGTCGTGTGAGTAATTTTGTATTGATGAATAGGCTATATTTCAAATACCTCACATTTATGCAGGTTGCCATTACAATCCAAAACCATTCAAATTTCGGCAACCTGCTAGAGCGCCATCTCTTGGCCAATTTAGTGTGTGTTCAAAAAATCGTGCATTGTCCCAGTGCAAGTAACTTTTATTACTTACAAAATGTTTGAGAATGGCTACAGGTTATGGACTTGATGTCACATGTGGTGTTTTCTGTTGGCTGTTTAGAATCAGTAAATCAGCAAAGAGGTTTGAATTGATTCGCGGTTCAGTCTGATTTATTTGGCCCAGCACACTCACTGCACGCACAGAATCATTTGGATCTTTGAATTTCGAAATCAAGTGGTAGTCTCGTGTGGCGTTTTGACGTTTCAACATGTGTTTGATTTACTTTTTTTTGTTGCGCAGCTCCTCACGCATGACAGTCATATTTTTAAAACGCCATGTCCACATTAATTACGTTTAACGTTTAAAAAAAAAAAAAAGCATCTCGGGACCTCGTGGTTTTTCCATTTGGCATGATTCACAACTTTGTGAGGTAAAAGGTTTTCATAAATTTCCTCCCTGGAATTTGGTCCCTCATTCAATTCAATGCATATTGTTTTGTATAATGTATAATTATTTGTATAATGCAAGTGACTTTTCACAATATACAGGTCCTTCTCAAAAAATTAGCATATTGTGATAAAGTTAATTATTTTCTGTAATGTACTGATAAACATTAGACTTTCATATATTTTAGATTCATTACAACACAACTGAAGTAGTTCAAGCCTTTTATTGTTTTAATATTGATGATTTTGGCATACAGCTCATGAAAACCCAAAATTCCTATCTCAAACAATTTGCATATTTCATCCGACCAATAAAAGAAAAGTGTTTTTAATACAAAAAAAGTCAACCTTCAAATAATTATGTTCAGTTATGCACTCAATACTTGGTCGGGAATCCTTTTGCAGAAATGACTGCTTCAATGCGGCGTGGCATGGAGGCAATCAGCCTGTGGCACTGCTGAGGTGTTATGGAGGCCCAGGATGCTTCGATAGCGGCCTTAAGCTCATCCAGAGTGTTGGGTCTTGCGTCTCTCAACTTTCTCTTCACAATATCCCACAGATTCTCTATGGGGTTCAGGTCAGGAGAGTTGGCAGGCCAATTGAGCACAGTATAGGTCAGTAAACCATTTACCAGTGGTTTTGGCACTGTGAGCAGGTGCCAGGTCGTGCTGAAAAATGAAATCTTCATCTCCATAAAGCTTTTCAGCAGATGGAAGCATGAAGTGCTCCAAAATCTCCTGATAGCTAGCTGCATTGACCCTGCCCTTGATAAAACACAGTGGACCAACACCAGCAGCTGACATGGCACCCCAGACCATCACTGACTGTGGGTACTTGACACTGGACTTCAGGCATTTTGGCATTTCCCTCTGCCCAGTCTTCCTCCAGACTCTGGCACCTTGATTTCCGAATGACATGCAAAATTTGCTTTCATCCGAAAAAAGTACTTTGGACCACTGAGCAACAGTCCAGTGCTGCTTCTCTGTAGCCCAGGTCAGGCGCTTCTGCCGCTGTTTCCGGTTCAAAAGTGGCTTGACCTGGGGAATGCGGCACCTGTAGCCCATTTCCTGCACACGCCTGTACACGGTGGCTCTGGATGTTTCTACTCCAGACTCAGTCCACTGCTTCCGCAGGTCCCCCAAGGTCTGGAATCGGTCCTTCTCCACAATCTTCCTCAGGGTCCGGTCACCTCTTCTCGTTGTGCTGCGTTTTCTGCCACACTTTTTCCTTCCCACAGACTTCCCACTGAGGTGCCTTGATACAGCACTCTGGGAACAGCCTATTCGTTCAGAAATTTCTTTCTGTGTCTTACCCTCTTGCTTGAGGGTGTCAATGATGGCCTTCTGGACAGCAGTCAGGTCGGCAGTCTTACCCATGATTGCGGTTTTGAGTAATGAACCAGGCTGGGAGTTTTTAAAAGCCTCAGGAATCTTTTGCAGGTGTTTAGAGTTAATTAGTTGATTCAGATGATTAGGTTAATAGCTCGTTTAGAGAACCTTTTCATGATATGCTAATTGTTTGAGATAGGAATTTTGGGTTTTCATGAGCTGTATGCCAAAATCATCAATATTAAAACAATAAAAGGCTTGAACTACTTCAGTTGTGTTGTAATGAATCTAAAATATATGAAAGTCTAATGTTTATCAGTACATTACAGAAAATAATTAACTTTATCACAATATGCTAATTTTTTGAGAAGGACCTGTATATGGTTTCCAAGCAGCTTTACAGAAAATTCTTTGTTCAGTATATATTCAGAATGTAATGTCATCAGCCATAGAGAGCTGAGTGTATAGGCTACATCAAAGTACTGTCCGAATGGCAGTATTAAGGTAGTAAGGACATCGATAAAATAGTCCATGTGACATCAGTGCTTCAACCTTAATCTTATGAAGCTACAAGAATACTTTTTTGCGCCAAGAATATCATGTTGCGTCATTTTCTAGTTTATCCATTCATTTTGCATCTTCAGCATATGGAATGTTATTGTTGCTTGAGTTTCACAAGACCTTCAGATTCACAATATGAATAATGCACATTGTTATAAAAGTGATTTTCAGCCATAAACCTTTGTCATCGTTAGAGCTATTTTTTTCATACATAGACAACATATTTCAGTATGTTTGTTTATCTTAATATACAAACACACACAGACATTATTAGTCAAGTCAAGTCAAGTCTGCTTTATTGTCAATTCTTCCACATGTACAGCACATACATACAGAGAATTGAAATTGCGTTACCCTCAGACCCTTGGTGTAAACAATTAACATTAAACACGTTCAAATACAGATAATACAGTTTAAACATATGTACATACAACTCTATAGCTATACAAGTAAGGACATTGTAGAAAAAAAATAAAGAAATAGATAAAGTGGCATAAGGCGCATGGCAGATCATGCAAACCAGTTAAATAAAAACAAAACTGTGCAGATATATTTGTAGTGCAAAAAGAGCTTATCAATCTGATAATTACTACAGCTATATTCAGTGTTTGAATGAAAGAATATAAATAATGTTACTTGCTTCAATGAAAAATATTTGTAGAAATATATGGAAATAAGTGAAATGGTTAATGGGCCCGAATACAGGCCAACCACTCTGACACTAAACACATTTTCCACTGCTTCTATTTTTTGTTTTTATTTATTGATTTATTTTTTAGAGATTGAAACAAAAGGAAACCATGGGAACAAGAAGTATGCTGAGAGTTTACAGGGTTTGTAGAGGTAGGTATGATTGATTATCTTTGAAGTTCATTGATTTCATTTTGACCAGTAGTTTTAATGAGTGTAATATGAAAAGCAGCTAATTTGCAAATTAAACAAGCTTCTGCAATGCCTCTTCGGTGACCTGTGTCCTTATTGAACAAACTTAGTACACAAAGCTTGAATGTTGCATTCCTTGGACAGAACAACATTGGCAGATGGGTATGTTTTATTGAAATAGATTCATGCAACCCGCATACAATTATTATTATTATTTTAATAATTCACCTTGCTAGTGGGAATTTTCCATTTCTGGTTTCTTTTAGTTAACTGAGACCCAATCTATTGTTGCTGCAGCACTTAGAGCTGAGTATTTTACTCTGATGCAACAAAGATTTTTATGTCTGAGAGCATATGGACCAAACAGATAGATCTTCTTAGCACGTCAGCCACCATAAATTCACTTGAATTTAACTTTTTTCAGAGTTTCAATCCCATCCTAGCTGATTTTTGCTCCAGAATATGACCAAGTCAAAGTTTATCTCAAAATATTGTCAAAGAAATATTTCAAGATGCCCTCATATGAATTTGGAGAGAGATAAATTTAGAATCTCTCTTAACTAATTAGTTATCTATCACGATGATTAGATATATTAGTAATTTTATTTAAATCCAAGGGAAAAGTCGAAGTCCTATATATAACTAATGTTACCATTATGCACTTATTGCACCATCTGCTTTCAATTCACCTGCATCACAGGAGAATTCAGTATCTGTGTGTTAATATGCTGGTATAAAAACTGCTTATTCTTCACAGTGTTGTCTGTCACAGCGGGAGTGGAAGAACACTGAGTTATCTCCTCTGTGATCAAGTGAAGCCTCGTGCTTTGGACAACATGTCATTGAAGTTTGATGCAACATTAAATACATTTTTAAGACTTTGGCAGTACTGTTTATGCTATCGCAAACCTAAGGTAAAAATACAAAGACACACATTCTGAAAGTCCCCATGAAGCATCTTAATGAGCACAGTTTTGCACTGTATTGACTAGGCTATTTCTGATTGAAACATGAAGTCAGTGTATATAATGAAGTCAGTGTGAGTTGTATACAATCCGCTTTGGTTTCAGTGCATTGTTTTGTGTGACACTGGTGGATAATTTTGTATTTTGTCAATGCTTAGAAGTACACTAGCATACAGATGACCTTAAAGTTAGCAGATATAGACAAAACAAGTGAAACTGATGCAAACACCATATATTCATTTTCAAATGAAAATTACTTACCTTAATGTTGTTTCAAACCTGTATAACTTTTAACCAGTCTTTTCTCTGTGGAACATAATAAGATAGTTTGAAAAAAAAAAATGTTTTTGTGGTTTTTGTCTATGGTCAGTGGCATCCAGTGTTTTTCAATTAATCTTTTTTGTGTTTTGCAGAACAAAGAAATACAGTGATGACAGTGATTTACCTTTCCTTTTAAGCGTGACAGAAATATAAACCAAGTGACAGGCAAAAGTTCCACTTGTAATCATTGCTGGTTGGGACAAAACATTCTGATTGCCAAGAGGTACCTTTAAGACAGTGTAAGGCTGAACACTATCCCTCTTGTTTGTACCATACGTTTGGCCTTGTTTATTCCTAAGGTTACTCACATCCTTAAGAAGAAAAAAAGTCACACCATACAAGATAGCTGGTGTTTTCTGATCACCATTGTATTGTAGTGTTATATTGATTAGTAGAAGCCCAACAAATGCATTCCTTGCCAACAACGGTCCATCTTACATGCCATCATTCATCTATCCTAGTCGCTGTGGGAGTTCTCCAGTCATTAGGGTCCTGTCCCCTCAGGGCCAATGTTTTGAAAACTCCCTGATGAAAAGACTGGTCATTTACAGCCTGTCGATTTCTGTCACCTCTCTGGATGGAGAAGTGTGTTTGGTTGTCTCTTCGTGTGAACCTGAAGGCTAGTCTTGTTCCTGACCTTTAGTTGACTGGTTTCATTCTCTTTGACTCTGTATGCGTTTATCAGTCACAGCATTGTGTTAAACTTCTGACCTGCTTTACTTGCGTCATGTTGTGGTTTTTTTTTTTTTCTTTATTAATTTCCATGACCAGTCCCGGTTCCTGTCTCTGTCTCAACCACCTTTATAATGTTTTGTCATTCTGAAGCAGAAAATGTCACAACATTGAATGAATGACCTTTTTAAAGCTCTGTCGACTCGCTCTAATCCTTCATCTTCACCGTGTGATCTTCCATCTGTGACCCCTTCACATTCATTCTCAGCCTAATCACCTCCACCATAACACAGACCCTCTCTCATCTGGACAGCTGAGTGTCTGGTAATCTCCCACGTATGGATATCACTAGGGATCTCTCTTGGCCCAAATGCATATGGACTTATGATTTCTATGTTAGAGATATCTGCTAATTCTTTTGTGTATGCTTGCTATCTCTAAAGAGATGATTGCAGTGATGTGTAGTGAGTCCCATCATCATGGCATAGCATGAATAATATTGATTAAATCTGCTTCAACAGCAGTGCGGGTAAAGGAGTAGGCTACATTGGGAATGTTTCCTATCTACATTCAGATGTATATTTATTTATATTTATTTATATTAAGTGTTCACACCATAAGTTTCTTACCAAATTTATTATGCTAACTAAAGCTGCATTTATTCTAGTTATATTGTGAAATTTTATTATAATTTAAATATATTTTTAAATGTGATGTCAAAGCTCAATTCAGTATCTGTAATTCTGAATTCAGTAATTTGCTTATTCAGTATCAAATTATTCTTATTCAGTGCTTAAAGCAAAAATCAATATATGAATAATTCTTATTTTCAGTGTCGAAAATGGTTTTGTTTAAACGTTATGCATTTTTCAGGATTATTTGATAAATATAAAGTTAAAAAGAACAATATCTATTTGAAATATAAATGTTTTGCATTGCAATTTAATGCATCCTTGCTGAATAATGTATTATTATATATTTTTTTTTCATTCTTACGTATTCCAGATTTTTGAGTTGTAGTGTATCATTGTTTCCTCAAAAATAGGAAGCAGCACATTTTTATTTAATTATTTATTTAACTTTCAGAATAATAAATATGAGCAGCAAGTCAGCATATTAGAATTATTTCCGAACGATCACGTGACAATGACATTCTTGAATATATACAGTATATACATACAGTATATAAATAAAATTTAATTGTACATGAGGGTGAGTGAATGATGACAGAATTTTCTTTTTGGGTGCCCTATCCCTTTAAATTAGGGACATGGTTTTGATATGACCAAAACTGACCTTTGTTCTTTGGAAAGTTGCATGAGTTCTTTGAATAGTGGGAATTTACCTGTCATATTCTTAATTTTGGTGCTGTTCACTCGGATGGCACACAGATGTCTTTTTGTGTTTCTTCATTTTCTTTGAACGGGGAGGCTTTGGCTTTTATAGGCTCTCAGGAATGCCTGACAAAGTGCTTTCTCCTCAGTCTTAGGAACAGGACTGTGTGGGCGTACAGCTTTGGGGTTTAAAACATGGAACAAGAAAGCCTGGAAATGGGGTTTAGTGGAAGGATGAAGTGTAGATGTGTGACATACTAGAGGAAGATGTAGAGTGTGAGTGTGCGCACATACTCACATGCACATACTCTAATCATTGAGCTGATGTGAACTGGCAGGTTGATGCAACCTAAATTAGACAGGTAGAAACACACACAGCTCTGTCAGTCATTTAATGAGTAGCATTAGCCTAGATACATGCTGGTTGAGAAAACATTCACTTGGAGCTGCACTCACCAGTCAAGCATGCACTACCGAATAAAGCGTCTTTGCTGAGCAGAAGCAAAGCCTTTAGCAGGATAATCTTAAGGGAATATAGTATGTTAGAGCAAGGATGGATAGATAAAATTAGTAAGCTGCTGTCCTGCTTTGATGCTGTGTGAACACATATTACCGCACGCAGGGGCCAAAATGAACACCCGCTAAGTTCCAAATGTGTGGAAAATACAGCTTTGGTGCACAGGCGCATTTAGTTATTTGTTAGTTAGGTGGTACCTTTATAATTAGTCATGCTGGTGTGCAGTGTAGTGTTGCTTTTATACAAAACACAAAATAATGAGTAACTTGGATTCTAAATTAAATGTGGTCACCGAGTTTCTGTAGCCTTTATGACAGATGCAGTCATGATGGAAAGAGACTGTTTATTTATATCATGCTGTGAGTGACAATGAATACATGTTGTATCTGGACCTAGAGTAACTGATTCTTATGCAGAGATTCTGATCTCACTGAAGTAGCTACTGATACTATGGATGTATGGCAGTGGTGAAAAAAAGTTAAATATCAAGGGCACCTCACTTCACACTACAAGAAAAGGTATTTTAAATATAGTTACATGTGTAAATGTATAGTTCAGCTGACACTAAATGGACAAAGAGTATTTGATGTTTTGTCTTTATATATGTAATTTACTGAAAATCACGTTGTTCCAGTTGTGCTGCATTATTAAACAAAAATGCACAAACACTTTTTAAGCCTGGACATTCCATTATGATTTATAAAGGCAAACAACCACCATAAAATTAATAGAAAATTAATATTTTGCTATCCATCTTATTTTGAATGCAAGAGCATGTGTGGTCATTTGCAACTTGAATGTGCAAGGCTTCTAGTGTCATCTGCATCTAGTCATTTTAGCTGGATCAACAGCCCATTATGGTCCTAGATACTGCACACTGGCGTTTCTTATCATATTATTTCAATTTATTATCCTAATTTGAATTTATTTGTTATTATTACAGTTATTTAGCTATAGTGGCTAATAATTCATATGCCACACTTGTTCATAGAAAATAGCTTCCTTCAGCCTTGCAAAGTAAAGTGGTATTTCCAAGATTTTTGAAGATTGTGTATAATAAAAATGATGGGTCACTTTGTCTGCCTAACATATTTTGTTTTACACATGTAAGAAAATAATATGGGGCTCAGAACAACATGATTTGATTTGTGTTTTGGTACCTTTAACTTGTAATGTGTTTTTAGGATTACCTGCTGAATGACTTTTTTCTGTCTCAAATGGATTGGATTTACTCCTGTTATTTCTGCCACACAAAATACTAGATTCAGGTCATCTGTGTTGGAACAGTTCACTCATATGCTCTTTAAAGGTGTCTCAGTGATTTCTGCTTATTAAAAACTGATTCTCCATGGATCCTTAAAAATGTTATTGAATTTTAAGGTCATAATGAAAAGTCTTAACTATAATTTAAAGAGGTCTTAAATATGGTAGCAAAAAACAGGAATTGCGATATGGCTTAATGTGATTATTTTAGGCAGTAATTTAAATAAATGTGAGTTCTTCTTGTTTCAAAGTAAAAATAGGCTGCTGTTGGATGTTCTACATGCTCATGCTTTCAGAGCAGTTGATGCTTAATCAATGAATAGCCCACATTTATGTCAAGTGATTGCTTTTGATCTACCGTTGATGAATTAGGACGATGTTTACATTGCAGTGTTTATGTCATAAACTGTGAACTCCAAATAAAAATGCTAATTTTTAGCTTTTGACCTATATTTTTCACAGCATACACACAATATTGTAAATGTTAACTAGTGAAGTTAGAATCATTGTGTATACAAGGCAAAATGGCACTATAACAAGTTTGTTTTCTTATGCCAGTTATGGCAAAACACAAAAACTGTAAATAAAAAACACATTTTTTTTGCTGTAAAAGAATCCAAGATGACATACGTTAGTTTCTAACTATAAATTATATTTCATACCGCCTTAGAAATAGGCTCAGGAATACGTTGTCAGAATTGCCATATATTTTCTATTTTTGTTTGACTCTAAAACCTTAGTTATAATAATAGTAACAAATTTAATAAAAAATAAAAACATCTGTTCTGGGAGTACCATCTTGGAAATTAAATTTTGCTTCTCACTCAAGTTTTGTTGAACAATTTCAGTAATCTGTCTGCTAATTGATACTTTTATTTGTGGAATTAAACGTGGCTCATAGGAAATGGCATGTTTGTACAGTGCTTCATCTGTGACACATCTGTACCTCTAGGTGTCAGTATTAATCCAAGAGGGCTGCCATATCATCCAGCACAACATAAACAAGAAAATATTGACTACACCTTTAAAACAAGTTAGAACCAGGAGAAGGCAAACTAGCATCTCTGTTGTCTTTGACTATTAAAGTGTTATCCACTCCCTTTAATTACAACCCTTTTGTGTTGCACAGCAGTCTATTAAAAAAATACCACCCATTAGACACTGCACACGACTTCTAATTTATGCCATCCATTAAGTTTCCTTCCCTTCTTAGAGTCTTAGATGTGAGGAGGGGCTGATTGCATGATTGACAGTCCTGAAAGAGAGATGCTGAGACTCACTTTGTTTACAGCAGTCAGTAATCTCTTTTTCTGCTAATACCACAGAGCACTGACATGGATCTCTTTATTTCTTTCCCGTATCTTGTCTTTCTCTCTCTTGCCCTCTGCTTCTCTCGTTTTCTTTCTCATCCTGCTGTGAATGCTTTCTCAACTTGTACTTATCTCTCCTTGTCTCCCCCTCTCTTTCTCTCTCTCTCTCTCTCTCTAAAGGGGTGGGGAATATTCTTGTGAAGAGAGCAGGTGCAGTGCCTCCTCTCTCTCTTTCTCTGTCTGTCTCTCTCTTTCCTGGCATCAGCAATAGGGGAGAGTAGAAGGCTGTCTGTGTATGTGTCTGGCTGCAGTGTCGTAGGCTTGAGCCGCGGTAAAATCCCACAGGAGATTAGAGTGGGAACACACGCTAGTCCGGACGCTTTAGAAGCCCTAGGAGAGAGCAACAGACAGGCAAAACAAACACAACAGTAATAAGGAATGGATGAATGTTGTCTCATGGAAAACCTGCACGCTGTCTCTCTCTCTTTTTAACCCTCCTCGTTTTCTCTTTCCGTCCATCTTCGACAAGCTCACTCCTCCCTCCCTACCTCCCCTCCATCCCTCCACTCCGCTCCTCTCCCTTTCTCTCTCTCTCGCATTCTCTTTTGCGCTCTCTCAGTGGAGGAATGTAGATAGAGGCTGAGCGTACGCCCGCTGCTCTGCACGATATCTACGGCTCACTCTACAGCGGTGGGTCGCTCATCAGATGCTGTTCAGAACGGATTTGTACTGCTAACGGATTTGACCATCCAGCGTCTCTTCCTGGACAACTCTGCACCTGTCACTGCTTCCTCTGCCGGGTTTATTGCTCAGCTTGCACATACTGGGATCTGTGCTGCAGGTCCCTTGCTCCCTTAAGGATGCTATAAATCAGCAGGAGCTTTGGTCGAGGAAAAAGGGACATATTGCTTCACGGTCAATGCTGAGTCCTCCTTGGTGAGGGAACCAGCTTTTTGAGATATGTATAGCTGACTCAGCGCTCGAATACAAGACCGTGAGTCAGATCAAGACCTTGAAAAAGGAATTGGTAAGAACGAGGGAGCCAGAGAGGAAAAATATGAGCCAGTGTTTAACTTTTACTGAACTCTACCTTCAAATATTGCAATGAATGGAGGTACGAGGTCGGAGAATAAATCTAACGGTGGTGTCATCTGCAAAAAGAGGGATTTGATAATCTGACGACAGAGAGTGCTGCTGCAATGGCTGGTGCTCGGAGTCAACATGCAGATGATTTCACTCCTCCCTTTCCTTCCACCTTCTTTGCTCAGTACCTTTTTTTAACATTTGTACCATTTTAGTGATCTTGCGGCGAGCTGGAAATCATTTGGACGTATTGGTGGAACTGGACTAAAGGACTGTCCTTTTTTACCGGATTCTGCAACCGCTGAGATTTCTACCTCCGGAATTCTATTGGGTGTATGCTCTTGTCTGTTTGTGAGTGTGTGTATGTGTATTAGTTGTGTGTGGATGTGATTTGTCTGCCTTGATGTGTTCGTAACTATCTCTGTGTTGTTGAGGTTGTGATATACTTTCCAATTTTTTTCCAATGTCTGGCATTGCTGGCCAGCGTTTCACCTTCTGCTGCCCATGTCTGCCGAGTGCCTGGCCGTGGGCTTAACCCTTACCGTGCCACAGGCGAGATGAGTGACAGCTCTGGAACAATGAACAACTCGGGGGCTATGGTACTGGAGGAGCCCGATGGGAGAGGTGGCTCCGGTGGACGTGAACAAGCCCAGGCCCCTGCTCGTGGTGGCATTTTAAGGTGTGGGAGCTGTGCCCTTTGGCCCCGCCAACAGACTTGGCTCTGCGTGGTTCCGCTTCTCATTGGTTTCATAGGCCTAGGGCTCAGTCTGATGCTGCTGAAATGGATCGTAGTGGGTTCTGTGCGGGACTATGTGCCTACTGACTTGGTGGATGCCAAGGGAATTGGCCAGGACCCAATCTTTCTGTCCAAGCCTAGCACTTTTCCTAAGGGATCTGACACTACCACCACAACCACTTTTGGAGGGGTCAGCTCGGCCAACCCTACCGTCACCACTGTGGTGCGGAACAGGACTCGAACAGGAACTCCTCCGAATGTTCCCCCCAGGAGTGGTGGTGCATCCGGCAGCCAGGTGACGCAGAAGAGCCCCTCTACACGCTTTGTCACACGTAATCCCACCTTTACGTCCACCGTGGCCTCTACCACAACGTCTACTGTCCATACGTCAACCTCCAGCCCCTCTCCCTCCAACCCTGCCGTTCTAAACGACTCCACCCAAATGTGGACCAGAGAGCAGTCATCCACTGAAAGGCACGTGACCACGCCTGGTCGAACCCACGTCAGCCGCAAGACACGTAAGTTTGATACTTTCTGATTGCTGCTTGCTGGTTTTTGCTTTGGCAATAGATGTGTAGTTCTGCTTCTGGTGCGGACTGTTGGTAATCAGACTTTTTTTATTTTCTTTGTAGATTGCAGTTTTCATGGTACTCTAAGCAAGTGTATACTGTGTTAATGACATTCCAGATGTGAAACATGACAGACTCGTGGCTGTGTGCAATCCCGTCTATCATGTCGCCAGGGAGCGGCAGATGCACTAATGACAAACAGTGACTCTGACCACTCCCTGTGTTTCAAAATAAGATATAGTGAATCAAGAAATATAAAGAGTGTAATAGTGTAAAACAGCTTTACCTTTTCCTATTTTATATTTTTGTCACTGACTGGAGCACATGAAAAAGCTCATGTATCAGGATATCAGTTAGTGAACATCAGAAGATGTCTCTTTTAGCTCTGCATTTGCTGATTCTCTTTTCATATTAAGTTACTGGAAGAGCTTCAAGCGATGTGTCTAATAATGGTGTCATACTTTGCATAGATTTATGTAATTGACAGATATTACACATTTTGCTGTTCATTTAAAAACTACAGGAGCCTCTGAAAATAAGAAAATGGTATTGCATTTGCTAATGGTACACCCCAGTGTAACATCAATGGCATTTTAATTGTCTGTGCGTGCATAAATTGATTAATGCGTCATCATGCCTGATTGCTCGCACCTGCTCATAGTCTTACCTGACGCCAAGGTGTGCTGTCCATATGTGATTCAGATGTGGGATTATAGTGCCTTTACTGTAGTCATCAGAATGCCCGGATAGAGATACGTTCACAATTAATGATCACATTAATTTACATACAGTGGACAGCCTGTGCACAGTGACATTTAGGAAGTCTGGCATATGTCTGAATACTTGTCATAAGGATTACAGTGACTCTTTGTAGTGGAGTTTTTGTTGTAATGCTGTGAATATTGTAATATTTTGAAGAGCCCTTTCTTTGAATTCGGATGGTAATGTTGGATTTTAGTGTCGGGTAGTAAGAGGTTGTCATGCCTCACCACTCTATGAAATTACTTCAAGATCCATGTTTAATCCAGATTAAGTTACCTTCATTCATGGAAGCTGCTAGTGTTACATCTACTGTTAGTCTTTAGGAAACTTACCTTGTAATGGAAAATCTGCTCTGTATTTTTATGTGTGGGTTTTATAAGAAGTTTAAAATTACTGGGATTTTACAATAAAATTAAATTAGCAGATTTATTCTGTGTTTTCAAATTAGGAAATCATAATTGTATCATATTTAGTCTCCATTTCTGGGGCTCAACAACGTTGGCCCACAAACAACATAGCTGAGGTTTTGTCAATTGAAGTGATAGTTCAGAAGCATCAGTCTTAAGGAAAATGACAGAGCAATGACTAATGTTTTGCATTGAAACACTTCTGCAACTTTTAGAAATTATATTATATAAATAATATGATTAATAATAAATTAATAAATAAATTATTTTTTATGAGTAGTTATGCAGTATTATAATTTGTTTGTATAATTATATTTTGTGAAAAAGCTGGAATATAATTTTTGTAAATGACAAAACTTAAAAAGCTAATTATAATTAGGAGAAATACATTTTTTCTTGCAAATATAAAAATGTTGCTTAAAAATCCCTATGTTGACCTGTTTTTACAAGCACAAAGAGTTTCTGTTTGTAGTAATGTAGAAGCCCCTCAACCCATGAATTTCATGAGGTGTCGTAAGGCTTTGAACAAGTCCTTATCGTATACTTTGGTTGTACAATAATTCATTACCATTGCAATTGTCTGCCAGAGGATATCTTAATCCTTTATGTCTCCAAGCAACAATTGCCTACCTTTATCAATAGCACAGAGAAAAAGATAACTAAACCATTTGTGATAAAAAATGTATTTGAGAGCTCACAGCTGTGGCTCAACTTAAAACCCATTACTGTTAACCATATTTGATATTATAGCTAGAAACAGATCTTTCTTTGAAAACTTTCCAGGTAAAGAGGCCATTTTGTTTTCATAGAATATTATTCTACAAGATTGGCTATGGTGAATTGAGTGGCCGGTAATTTTGTTTTCCCTTTTGTACTTCTGTTAGTTATGTTTGGTTGATGAAGTGGAAGGTCCAGTGCTGCTGCCATGGATCTGTTAGTACTGCAGCTAATATAAGAGCAAAGCTAATTAGAGTTGAATGCAAATTTGCATTTGTTGCTGGGGGCACCTTGCGATGAACTGATTGTATAAAAGCCATATCTCAGTGTGATCGATTATAAAGTTGCAGAATCAATTGTAGCATTAAGTGAAAACATCTTTGGTTGAAACTGGCTGACACGATTCCTGGTTCCAGCTGACTGACATTTAATAACCATTGATTCTTCCTTTGTTTTGTAACATCAGACTGATTGGGAGGATTGGTTTGTGTCATCTACAGTACCACACCGTATGGGGCATTTACTGCACCGTACCACTGTTTGCTCTTGAAATACAATTGAGATTGGAATCATTTGATGATTCTGACATTAAATCATTGCCAGTGTTAAATGACTTAAAATCATTCAGAATGTTGAAAGATGGTGATTTATTTGCCTTGTCTTTCTATTTCCTGGTTTAATAGAAAGCCATAAAAGTGCTGCCTTCCAGTGCCATTAGAGCTTAATTTAACTTTGAGGCTATTTAAAAAAAAAAAAAAAATGCCACTTTGATTTATCTTTTTAAGATCTCCTAGAGGAGGGATGAAGCCTTAAATATTAATGCTGAGAAAGAGAAACATGTTCAATATGTAGAAGAGCATGTGAATAATTGACAAGGGTGTGCTGAAAAATTATCAGGGAAAGGGACGATAAATGTGCAGGGTTTTATAAATAGGGGTGGAGGAGAGGACAGTGAAAGCAGACAGTGGTGACCGGATTCAGCATGTCAGTGTGTGTAACATGCCAGAACTGAAATCTCTGTAGGGGGAAATGTTGCTTCTAGTCAACCCATATATAATAAGATAAGATTAAGATAATTTACAGAAGATAATTTAAAGTCTTGCTGGTTTTATGGCACTTTTGAAGTGAAATGTCCACGGAGTAGTGCTAAAAATAACCATGCAAAAATAAGTCTTTGTTAATCATTAAAGCTGTAGTCCGTAAATTTTGCCTCTTTGTCGCCATCTCTGTTTGAAAACCTGGAATTGCAGCTGTGTGCAGAATTATTTTCATTGCATGGGTTGTGCGTCGGCACGACTCCAGCGTGGATTAATCTAATGTTTTGAGGAGTATGTGTGGCTGTCAATCACCGCACCAGTGTGGATTCTTTAAAATACAATCTACAATTCTTTACAATCTTGTGTAATCCCAGGCTATATGTAATCAGAAGCATATTTAAAACTGGAATATAATTAAATTTTTTTCACGTGTTTCATAAACACACAATCCTTTCTGGATTACAATCCGCCATCAGAATGATACATTTAATTATTCCAGCTGCTGTGAGAAAAGGCTATAAACGATGCGCCACCTGCAGGATCCTCACATGCGGCAGCCTAGTAGCCGGGACAACTTCTTTATGTTTACAGACGTGACGTAATGACGCAGTGCCATGCTCAAATTTCCCGTGAAAACCTACCTGTACCACTCAAATTAGAAAACATTATTATAAATTAAACCTTGTGAATCGGGCTAAAGTAAGGCGATAGTTTTGAACACTGGCTGGTTATGTACTTGCTCAAATATTGATTTAGGATAATTTTTAATCAAACAAAGTTACAGACTGCAGCTTTAATCTGCCCCGTAATCATAATTTGTGTGAAAAGGAATGAAAATAGTTGCCTTTTTACTGCTATAGTGTTCATTTCAGCTGGAAAATACAGTGCATGTGTTTGGACTTTTGTGGAAATGTAGGAAAGGTACATTTTTGAGCCAATGATGAAAGTAAATAGTCTTAACAGCATCTCCTTATGTCATTTCAAACCTGTATGACTTTCTTTTTACTGTAGAGTAAATGATGACATAAGTTTTGGGTGAACTGTTGAAGTTGGTCATTCCATGTAGATGTTAATAAACCTTGAATCCTTAATCCTTAATTTAAATTATTTAATTTATTAAACCAATATGCCGTTAAAGTTGAAACTGCTGTGTGGTTTTAGTGCCATACAGCTATCAATTTAATTGTGTCTAATTGTCATCTTTTTTCTAGCTTGTAATGTAAGCAGCTTATTTTTGATTGATTAAGTCTCAGAGTTCTAAATTCAATGGAAATGAAGGCCATTAACAGTCATTTGACCACTTTATGTTCAAAATGTTTTATCTATTTAGTTTTAGGTTGAAATTAACATAAAAAATGTTGACAGCTGACATTTTTGCATGAGGAATGATTTTTTTGAAAATACCATTAATGATAAACTCCTGAATGCCTATTTGTGAAGTGTTGAACCCTGGTTCAAATGCAAATAATTTCTGTATTTTCCATTTAGTTATTCACCAAATAGCGCAATCTTAAATCTTAAACAGCCACCTTTCTGGGGGTAACAAATATTCCTCACAGGAGAAAGGCTTAAATCGTTGACGATAAAAGATGCATGGGATGTTTATAAGAAAACAATAAGCTGTTCATCAGCTATGCTGGAGGCAAATGTTAAAGGAGGAAGATTTGTCTTCATTACCACAGGTTTAGTTTCTGTCAAAGGGATTGGGCGTCTAGATCAGTCATATAGAGGATCATTATAAGCACTGTTTGGAAATAGATCTTTCATTGATTCTACAAGATAGCGATACTTGTTTATGACATTGAATTCACAAAGCTCTCAATTAACTAATAGCTGCATTAAGTCTTAATGATGCTTTCTGACACAGACTAATGCTATTTTTTGTGTGCATGCTTCACATTTCAACATTACTTACTCTTTGCTTAATCAGTTTAAAATACTAATATTATGCACGCTCTAAAAACAAGTTATCTGTCATAATTTGCTTGTCAAGTAATTTCATCTTGTGTTAAAAATTTGGATTTATATTTTTTGTGTAGTGCTAATTAAATATGATGTAATTTCCATTGTCCATTGTTTTTTGTTTCTCCTGATTCCCTTTTATTTCTTCTCTTTTGTCTGACGGTACCCTGTGCTTTTGCAGGCCTACTTCAAACCCTTTAATATCTATAGACAAACAAATATCAAGTTGCTCTGGTCGGTTGCCTTGGTCACTTGATGGTGTTCAGGCTTTTCAGCCTAATACCACATTGTGACTTTAAATAGAGCTGACCGGCATGACAAATGAGGACCATAACCCTCAGCAAACCATTCTGTTGAAGCTCAGCCAATCAGAGTTCAGGAATAATGTTTCCCAAAAATACAGCCCTGCATAAAGGAACACAGCCCCACTGTGAATCCTGCTTATTACTGTTGCTACTTAAAGCCTATTGAAATATCCTAGCCAACATGAAAGAACACTGTAGAAAGATGTTTGCCTACCTCAACACCTTAATAGTTTCGTACTTATAGTAATACTGTACATTTAAATCAAGAAGACATGGACGTATATATATTAGGGCTGTTAAGCAGTTAACATTTTTAATCAAATTTATATTTATCAATTAATAGCACATCAATTTGGTCTGAGAAATTAGCCCCTAAAAGATTGGTCTTTATTGTGTTAAATGAGAAAAGCAGTGATTAAACATTACAAAAAAAAATGTCTCTAGAAAGCTTTGATTCAAGACAGAATTTATTACACATGAAATTAAGGCTACAATGTGGCCATAACATTGTTTTCAGAAGCTGCGTCTCACGAGGCATTTAGGTATATTTACACAGACTGTTCAGAGGTGGCATGAATGCATTTATGCTGCAATTAGAATAGCATAAATAATTATATGAGATGAATTGGTTTTTAAAAATGCTAAACTATTACTGTATATAAAACAACATACACGAGAAAAACTTTAAATTTAAGACAATATAAGGCAAAAACCATAATCACATAGCATCATCATATTTATTAGTAACTGCATGCTGTAGACGACATATGATGACAAACAGGTCTGAGCTAGTTATAACATTTGTAAAATTGTTTTTAAAAATCCTTATCCAATAATCACAAATGACTGGGGAGAGACTCTAATACTAGACCAATGAATAGTTAAATTAAGACGGTCTGTTAGTATATATTGGTCTGTAATAATTCATTTAAAGCATCATTGTAAACCATGCCCACAAATTAAATAGCTCTTGGAATTAACTTGAACTTAAAAGAAGGTGATTTGCACAATTAGCAAGGCTTTTCTTCTGCAGTGGCTTATAAAATAACTCCTCTGCATATCCATTTCAGTCTTTTGCTGTGTATGTTTGTGTGTGTTTGTGGCTGGTCTACGTTGTCCCCTTTCAGCGCTACCTAAGGGATAAAAGAGTGCATCACACACCTAGAGTCTGTTATGAGATATCGATTCACGTGTGATTGTCTGAGACTGGTGAAACTCAGCACTTTGACTGGGATCAGTTTTAGTGTCCCAGGTCTGATTGCTCATGCACAGCACTTTCCTCAGCTCCTTGGCTTGTTTTGAGGAGCCGCAGAGCTTTTGAGTGCACTGGATGTCATAAACAGTTTCATAATAATTAAATTTCATCCCTGAATTTGGTAGAATAGCGCTGTGAAATTGGCTAGGCTTTGTTTTAGGATGTTTTTTCGCCAGCTCCATTTTGAGTCGTGTATATTTCCTCTTTTTCAATGAAGCAGTGGTGTCACCATTCTTATTTGGAATACCTCAATGCCTGCTATACAGAATTTGCTCTCCCACACTAGTTTGACAGATGTAGTTTGACTAAATCTGTCAAAGTACAGATTTAGATTCTCCCACTCCAGTTTGACTAAACAAGAATAAAGACTGTGCGAGTATCAGAGCTGTCTGAACGGTGCAGCTGTAGTGCGGGAAGTCTCTCTCATAGCCCTGAGGGAACGATCCTACAGCCATGACATGATCCCTTATGCCTGAACTCATTTAGGCTGCTTAGAGCAATCTCTTTTTGCTTACCCTCGCTCTCTCCCATTCTATCTTTCCTCCAAAATGCTGGTTGGTGGCTAATGTGCTCCATGTGCTCTCCATTTAGTTCTCTCTCCTTCACTTTTTCTCTTTTGCTTTCTCTCCTCTCCTTATCGAGGCAGATCTGTCACAGGGACACTGCACCTCAGGACATGGCTTCACACACCGTGACAGCATCCAGCCAACACACTCTCAGCTCAGATGGCAGATTAAAGAGGGGTCACACATGCCCCCACAAACACACACACATTTTAATGTCATACCGAGGTTGATGAATGGTGGAAATGGAGTGAGCGATTTGCACGGCTGTGCGGTCAACACTCCCATGGTGAGTGTCTGAGTATGTTCGGGGGTTCGGTCAGCACGGATGCGGACCGTTAGAGGCCATATGCGTCGTCTTCCCGATCAGATCTGGCTGGCATCTGCAGGGGTGAACACGTCAGTCCTAGTGCTGCCGCTTTCCTGTTTCAGCCACCTGTCAAATGTTACTGATGGTTTCCCACTGAGCCTCTGCCTCGCGCCTCTGACTCCGCACATACTGTAGACGTGAGTCAGAATCATAAATGACTGCTGTGGTGATGAGATCTAATATGCATAATGTACGATTTAATGTACATCATTTTCAAATGTCAGTTAGGTTCTAAATTGGAAGTGTCTACTCCAAACCAAACAATTGTTTATTCTTTACCTGGATCCAATGCTGATTTCTTACACAGAGGGAGATAGAAATAAACTAAGAAGCTCAGACTATTTGATTTGATTTAATTTAAAATTCATATAAAAATAAATAAAACACAAATATCTAATAAATCAATATCAAATAAGTCTCAGATCTTTTATTTCTTTTTTTTAAATATATTTCATATACTTTTGTGTATATAAAATGTGATTATGCTGGTTTTGGAGGACCAGCATAATCACATTAATAAAAAAATAATTAAATACGTTTTTGCTTAGTCATTTTTTTTAATTGGCACAGTATTTTTATTTTTAATTTATGTATTTTTAATTTGTTAGTTTGTTTTAAAATGTGATTCTGCATGGTTTAGCCTTTAAATTATATATATTTTTAAAACTAGCAAGTGCATCACTTTAGCTGTATTTACTCTTATTACAGATACAATCTGATCTTTAATATTCAACATTCTTATAATGATGATAACAATAATAATAACAACAACAAAAATAAACGTCCAAAAAAAATTCTTACAACAAAATGTATAGAGTTTTTTTTTTAAGATTTGTTTTTGACTTTATTATGAAAGTCTAGTGTAGAGGAGACAGGAAGTGAAGTGAGAGAGAGAGAGGGACACAGGATCGGGAAAGGTCCTTAAGCTGAGATTCGAACTCGGGATGCCCACAACACAATAGCTGTTAGCACGCTGCCCACAAGGCTGTTGGCGCTGACTTTAATGTGATATATAGGCTTAAATTTAGAAAAAAAAGTCTGCCATTGGGGTAAGAAAAAACAACTCTGTTCGAGATATATTCTATAAAAACACTCTAGGGTCCTATGCAGTTTTGCTGTTCTCATAAATGTATCTGCTTTTAAAGATGGTTAGATATTCCACAGAATTTGAGCTTCTGAGTTCTGTTCCCTCAGATTCTGTGCCAATGACTGGAAAATGTTCTCAATGGCATGAGCTCTCTTTAACCGACCTTGTCCGACTTCTTTAGTGGAATGCTTTGGGGATCATCATCCTAACAGTAATACCGTATTATAAAATCATAAAACTAGACCCCACTGTTTCACTGCATTAGCACAAAGTAGGCCTGTCCACCTACTCTGCTGCTTTCTTATGCTGACGGGTGAATAGTTTGCCTGCGATGAGCCCCGCAAGACCCTCTTACTGGCCCTTATATGATCCTTATATTACCTCTTATATGATCTCCTCTCCCTCCATGTAGGACTCCATCTTAAATTATGCATGTAATATTCTACAGATCAGAAACACACTTTTTCTGTAGGCAATGTAAATAATGAATAGTGCAACCACAGAAAGTAGCATCATTCTATCTGTCATTCAAGTACTGTGTGCTTGTTCTACCATTTGCCAATTGATAACACTAAGAGGACAGCAAAAGGGGTAATGATAACGGTGTCATGTTAGGGATGAACCGCACCTTCCGCTCAATTTCGGCTCCATTTAGAATGATCAGAGATTCACAGTATCTTCAGTGAAAGCTCATGCTTAGACAGGATTCCTCAGATATGACACGAAATGGAGGCCGTGTGGATGAGATGATTGACAGTAGCAGAGGAACCTTGAGAGAGAAGCTGGTTCAGAAAGATGTTTATTTGCGTCTGACTAGCTGTAATTTGCTGAGTGACAGAGCAGCGATATAGCGAAGTGACTGTGTTTGGCTTTGTGTTAAATGAGTAATTGAGAGAGTGAGTGGAATGTGTGACAGACAGACAAGTTAAGATTCAATGCAGAGATCTGAAGAATTTCTGTGTGAACGATCGAAGTTTAGATAAGATCATAGTAATTGTCACAGAGTGAATGAGGTAAAATAGCACAGTGTCTGATCATTTGCCATTTGAATTTTCTATTCCAAAAATCAATATAATAATCATAATTAGGGCTGGTAATTTAACACGTTAATTAGATTAATTAATTATTGTGAAAATTAACGCGTTAAAATTATTAACGCATTTAACGCATTTGCCCCGCCCCAGACCTACGTGGGTCATCTGACATTTCATACAGCTGACTGATGACAAATATGAGGCAGGGCAACAACTCACAGCGTAAGGGAGTCTAGAGAATGTACTTAGAATGTCCCTAACATTCAAAATATAGGGCAAAAATGCCCCTGTTTGAGTTTTGTCTCATATATAGTTAAGCAATATCACACGAGTGCAAATGTGATGCTGATCTTATACAACAGTTCAGTAAGTAAGAAGTTAATATTGTGTTATTTTAGACACAATGTAGTCTGTTTTGCTCAGTTTCGCCAACGAAAATATAAAGACAAAGCAGAACTGTTCGTCTCCGAGCAACACACAGGGCCATGTCATTTCATAATGCACGTTTTGAACGAATTGGGTGAACCATTTGGCGCGTACGTGGAACCATTGACCATAGGCGCGTTGGATTTGAAGCGGCGCTGCACAGACCGATCGGTGTATGACATGAAAGTACCGCGAGAGCGATTCTAATGCATAAAGGAGCCGTCTGCTCTCTATAGCTCTTGCGGTACTTTGATATCAAACACAGATCGGTCTGATGGTGATGATCTGCTTCAAGTCGAACAAGCCTAATAGAGCAGGGGTCGGCAAGTAAGTTTGGCATCAGGCCAAAAAATAATTTCGCCACTAAATGATGGGCCAGAACATAGTCAAAGGATAATTAATGAATTGATGAAAAATGCAACTAGAATTGTCTGTGACATACTATTACAGTGTCTTTTGTAACTGTTAGCTGTTACTCAGTGTTAAATCCTGTGGTAGGACAGTCATTAACAAAATGCCACATTTGTGTGGCGGTGACAGGCAGAGTAGGCTATGTGAGCAGAGTGGACCGTCAACAATTTCCGCTCCGCTCCGGGTTCACCATTTCCCGCTCCTGCTCCACTCCGAGCTCGCTGAAATCAGAAACACTGCTCTGCCTTTGCTCTGCGGTTAAAGTATTTCAGTATCACAGTTCTGTTCATAGGCCTATATTAAAAAATAAAATAAATAAATAGCAAACTAGTGCAAACTTTTTTCCTACCACATTACAAGCTAATTACATGGTTGTCAGCATTAAAAGGCATAATTGCTGCTTTTTGCAGTGCAATTTTTATTTTTATTTTTTTTTGTGATGAAAATATCAGTACGTTTTCATCAGTTATTTTACCTACGGATCGATGCATTTCTTACAGATTTCTGCTCATTCGAAATCGGATACAGATGAAAGATTACATTTGTTTGAATGCATTATTGAGAGAGCGATTGCATGTGAATAAGTGTTGTAGTAGTTGTTTAAATCATGCTTTCAGCTCAAAATATTCAGTATCTAGAAGGAACAAACAAATTCCTTGAGAACTATTATAACTTTCTGCTCATGTCCATTGCCGTCATTCACATTCTTTCTGATTTGAGTGATCCTTCTCTATCAAGCTAGCTAAATATTTTAAACTTGTGAATTCTTGCTAAATATGCAGTTATATTACGGCCGGGTTATATTACGAGAGCTCTTGGAGCGAGTGAAAACCACGCCACTCCGACTTTTATAAAATCCGCTCCTCGCTCCATTCAAAATCACACCGCTCCACTCGCGCTCCGCTCACATAGCCTACTCTGGTTGTGAGTAGGCTAACTTTTGCTGTCATGACAGATCTATTTCAGAACCAACCGCTATCAAAATAATCTGGCTGCGGGCGCAGGCCAGATAGTATTGCTGGCGGGTCACTTTTGGCCCGCAGGCTGCCTGTTGCCGACCACTGTAATAGACCATTCATAAAGAACCATTTACTTCACTCCTGAATGAATCAGCCATTTGAATGAATCAAATGAATGAATAAAAATGACTCGATGACTTAACCGTTAAGACATTTACCACCACCTACTGGCAGTTTTAGTTTATTATTTAGAGTATAATTTCATTATAGAAATAATTTCATATTTCCATAGTAATAATAATAATAAAATTAATTATTAAAGGCATAGTTCACCCACACAAAAATGACAATTGTGTCATCATTTACTCACCCTCATGGTCCAAAAGAGTATATGTAATACATTTTATGAAACAAAATATATTTCTTGCTGAAGCTACTTTTTAATGTCTGTTTGATGTTTTATACAACAATGACTTTTGTATCTTTTGGGAGTAATTTCTCAGTCAAATTTGATGTACGATTAATTAGCGATTAATTAGATGAATTTATCGCCTCATCATGTAATAAATTAGATTAAAAAAATTGAATAGCTTACCAGCCCTATAATAATAATATATTTCTAGTCGTTGATGATTACTGGATATGCCAAAAGATATGGGAAACATGTTCTACAGGAAAAGGAAGCATTTTAAACAACAGGGTGCCTCGGCAAGACATCGAATAGTACGTTAGTAAAAGAAAATGCTCTGTATTAAAGCTCACCATTCATGCTTTGAGTCCTGTCATTTCAAAATCTTGGAAGAGTTGTCTTTTGCTCTCTTTCTCCACAGGAAGGCAGTTCACTACATCCTTGGCAGTTGGATCAGTGGTGTTTTTACTGACTGAAATAAAGAAGTGGTGGCCCTCTCGGAAAAGTAGCATTTATGTGTCTGGTATCTATCTCGATGACAGCGAGGAGACCTGGGACATTTTGCTGAGGGAGTGATAGAAATAAATATGAAGAGAGAGTCATTACAGATTAGAGACATAATCTTTTATTTATGGAGACAAATTCCAGCAAGCTGCGCAGTGAGCTCCTATGGCACATGCCAATGTGCAGGTGTCTGATGAGGACCAGCACCCACCCGACTGGAGATAGATGCTGTCTCTCTCCATTTCTCATTCTGAGACAAGACCCAGGTTTTGAAATATCTCTTTCACTACTTCTCCTTTATCTTATCAATTCTGTTATGCATTTCCTAAACCACGTTCTGTTTGGGGGCTAAAAGTCCCAGTGTTATTTTAGTACCTCAACAAATGCTCTTAAAATGGGTAGTACACCCAGCAAATTTAACTTGTCGTTATTTATTCACCCTTATGTCATTCCAAACTTGTATGACTTTCCTTTGAAATCCAGTGGGGCAATAGTGTTTTAAATCCCACTGACTGATCAGTGTATGGGCACAAAACATTCTTCAAACCTTTTCTTTCTGTGTGACTATTTTATTGAATTGGGTGAGTTAATTTTCCTATTGGGGTGAACTATCCCTTTTAAACTGAAGAATTGATTTATATAATTCATTTACATGCTGTACATCTTATCAATATGAGAACTGATTGTTAACTAAATGTTATTTTTATTGAAGTTTTCTTCACATCTTTCTGTTTTGCTTTGCGTAGTCCAACGTGGTCCAATGAGAATTCATCATAATTAGCACGAAATGGTGAAATGCGAGTTACCTATACCTAACTACGGATCATCATCCTCCTTAACCTAATCCACAAACCCAATCATTATTGAAATGGGCAGAAAAATCATAAAAGTTACCGTTGTGCTACTTAATTTTTTTTTTGGAAATTTAAATAACTTTTTCCATAATTCTTTAATGTATAGAATATGTCTTTACCAGGGTTATTGATTTAACATTTTAATCTAATTAATTAGTTATGGAAAAAAATAACTCATTTAAGTTTGTTCTACAATTAACATACTTGCAATATTACACAAGTGCTGTATTTGTCCCAAATAGCATGAGTACAAATTTTATATTGATTTTATACAAGAGTTCACTAAATAAGAACTTAATATTTTTGTTATATATTTGACACATTGTCTGTTTTTGCTTAGTTTTGCCAACGCAAAAAAAACATGATTAAACAAATTAAATGAATTATTCAATGACTTATTCAATGAGACATTTACTGCCACCTACTGGCAATTTTAGTTTCTTATTAGAGTATTATTAATTAATTAGATTAATTAATCTCTACATTGTTGTAATTAATTAGATTAAAAAATAAGCGATTGACGGCCCTAGTCCTTGCTGTCACTTTTGATCAAATTAATGTATCCTTGCAGAATAAAAGTATGATTTTTTCAAAACAAACCAACTAACATAAACCAAAACAAACTTGGATTTAAAGGGGTCATGAACTGAGAAATCCAAATTCCCTTGATCTTTTGATATATAAGAAGTAATTGTGCTATTAAAACATTCTGTAAATTTTAGAACTCAAAACTTTCTCGTTAATCTAAAAACAGTTTATACTGAAGCCAGTCTGCCAAAATGACAGCTTGTGGAATGTGCCACTTTATGTCGTAATAGTGTGGTGGCACCTCCGCTGAAGATCAACGCCTGTCTGTACATCACTGTCTGTTTAGCCCCGCCCACCGTTTTATACACGTAGTAGATAAATGACAACTAAATGGTCTACGTGGAAACAAAATGATAAACTTTATTTGATGAACTGTATTTTTAATAAAGTGCCAGACCGCGTCAGTGAGAACCTGGTCCTTTGTTCACTTCATTTTACTGCAGATTTGTTTACAAACAAAGCACAATTCGACACAGGATTTTCGGAAAGATTGAAACTAAATACGATACTGTACCGACTATATTGGATATGACAGTAATGTCGCAACGCACAATTGTGAGTAACTGTTTTTATTACGTGATCACTATTGCTGTCTGTAATTACAGATCATTTGATATGAGTATTTATGCGTTTTTTTTAACCTAAAACACAGTAGTGTCCGTCTAGGAAGGTTGTAGGCTGTAAAACATACACAACTGTTAGCCAATCATAGCAGAGGGTGTTTACTTCTGACTCTACAATCCGCCATTCCTATTCAAACAGAGCTTTTCGATGAGGGGGTCAAAACAGGACAGAGAATAGCCTAATACCTCTAAACTATGATGCTTTTTTGATGTAAAAATCTTGATAACATATTAAGTGGACATCAAAGTACAAAAGAATAAAAAATTTATTCATGACCCCTTTAATAGGTAAAAATGCATGTGCTTTTAATGGTGTATATGGACAATGAAACAACAATAAGAAAAACACTTTAAAATAAAATCTATGAAAGTTGCACATTTTCATACATTCTTCGTTGTACTGTTACGTACGATTTTGCTGTCTGGTACAAATTATTATGAATTATAGGAGTGTGTTGAGTTTCAGGTCACTTTTAGTATGGATGCACATGTGCTCTGACCTTTCACTGTCTGTAAGTGCCACGTAATATTAGTTATTATCAAAGAAAATGGTTACTTTCTACTTGTAGCAATGTAAAACTTCAGCTTTTGTCTTTCTATGAGGACTGATTTATGTTTTCTATCTTTCTTTTTTCTTAACTTTTGGTAACTTCCCTGAGCTGTTTGAACTTTTCTCACCCTCATTAGTGTCAGACACCCTCAGGTGTCCAGTTCCAAACAATTATTAACCTTTAAGGAGAGGCAGGCACTCAGATGGCTGTGCAGTACTTGGATACCTGAATCAAATTATTTTGGGGTTACTGAGAGGGTGATATACGGCCCTGTATGCAGCCAGCAGGCTGCCAGTTATTGGTCCCCCATGACAGGAGTTAGAAAATTGTGTGTGGAGTGCATTAAAACACATTAATGCACATTTATTTTCACCATCTGATGATACATGTGTAGACAATCAAGAGTGTCCAACATGTTTCTTGCATAACCCTCTTCAAAGTCCACTGTGTGTGTATGATGTGTCCATCACATGTGTACCTTTGATCTCAGTAGGATATTTGGGTGCGCTCAAAGCATTATATGGTGAAAACACCTTATAATACTACTTCTGCGACATCAAACATGACAGCCTTTTGTCTGTATGTGCTTTAATGTGGTATATTTTAGTGACATTTCAATCTATACTCTCTTCAGGGGTTTTTATAAATATTTTCTTATTCTCCACGCATCTTGTTGGACAGTAATCCTTTTGCGACAAGATACTCAGCTAAATACCGTCGAATGTTTCTCTGCTGCGGCAACAACCGCTCAATATGGCCTCAATCGGAGAGATGAACCTTTCTGTCACAATATACCAGACAGTCATGGATAGACAGCTTTAAGCAGGTTGTAGAAAGTTGTTTGTGTTTGTCAGATATTTCGGCCTTGCCTCAGCCGGCCTTGCCTTTTGCAGTTTGCTCGGTTAGTCTGCGTATGTGTGTGCGCATGTGTGTTTGTTTTTCTTGTGATGGAGTGTACGGCCAGGGGCCACAGAGTGATGGATGGTGGAAGAGGACGACAGATCTCTCAGATGGTCGGCCTTTGCCGGTAATGGTGGTGAAATGCAATACCAGGGCAGAACAGGAAATGGGGGAATAAGCAGGCTCCAGCCTTAATGCTGACAGAATAAAATGGGCAGCGCTTTCTCTGAACTCCTCCAAAGGCGTTTTCTGTAGGGTTTGGACTGAATAGTCTAGCGCTACCTGTTGTGTAATCTATATATTTTAGCCGGCGGCACAGCCACCCACCTTTTACAACTTTGGCTGCTTGTGGATATGGGTATTTGTTTTGGACAGCCACCCCAAACACCAGCTGTTTGGTGACCCCTCCCCTCTGTTCAGAACGTTACAGTATGGTTCCATAGCACATCAAACATTAATAAATCTCAAAAGATCAGGAAAACCTCATCCTATTATCTTTTTGAACTGATATGTATATTATGCTACTATGGGATGTGCTGTTGTTCTGCAAGGGCATTCAATCAAACCAAATGTGCATGAAACATGAGCAATGATTGATTTTGTCATTCACTATTACAAGGCTCCAGTTAAGGCAGCTTCTCATGTGTCATTTATCTTGTTTATCTTCTCTCACACACACGCAGCACAGGGATCTGACCACTGCAAGTACTCAAAGCACTTATCAACTCATCTCATGAACTTATTGCTCACATTTAGTGTGGTTTTCATGAGATGAGCATTACACTCTACACACACAAACACATATGGACATTTTGCATGCTCGCTGTCTGTCTGGCAAAGAGACTAATGCATTCATTAATTCTTCATAAGTGTTTGCTTATGTACACACACACAGTTACACAACACGCCACTAGTGTCTCTCTCTCTCTTTTACAAACTGCAGCCATCTGTATACACATATATGCTTTCAAACTCATTCCATTCAGATTCATTAGTTCTCAACAGGGTGATTTTGTTGCCTTTTTTAAACTCGTTTAACGATTATGTAACAAGCCAAAATGCCAGGCTGATATGGTATTTTGCAAATCCACTGCGGTTTTGGCCTCATACATATTTATAACCTCTCCTCTGCTTCAGCTAATCACAGGCTTGGATATTTTGTTGATTGATTTCTTTGTAGTATTATTGTGTTAACACTCTTGTGGTGACTGAGGCCTATGACAAGAAGTTTGGTTTGGAAGTTATTATATGTTCGTATTTTCTTTTGTTATTGTTTGTTATTTATGAAGTTTGTTCATTTATGGGGAATATGTTAGTAGAGAGGTGGGTGCCATTTTCTTTGTATCTTTATTTTCTCCTGTTTATGCTAGTTAGGGAGTTAGTGTATTGTTATTGTATTTTATTTTCCTTTTCTTTGTTTTAGCTTAGTTAGTTTCTCCCTAATAGTTAGAGGTTTTATGTTTGTTATTTTGGCCTTGACCCCTCTTGAAGCTTCGACATCCTCCCATAACTTTAAAATAAAAGAACTTGTTTCTTGATATTGAGTTGATTGTTTACCTTTGTTAAAGCACCGGGGTTGGGAATTGAACCTTGCTGCCTCCACACATCACCTTTTTATTCTGTTACGTGTTCCCCTAACCCTAGACTAACTGGGAACGTAACAGATTTGGACAAACAGAAATCTTTGCCAATGATAATAAAATAAAAGCCATTTATGGAGAAACTAGTTTAAAAGTTTTTTAATGCTTAGTCTCATGCTCCCCATAGGTACTTGTATTTGATCGGGGGGGGGGGGAAAAAACATAAAATAATGTGAAATATTATTGCAATTTAATATTTTTAACTATTTTAATATGTTTTAATGTAATTTATTCCTGTGTTGTGAGAGCTTAGCTTTCAGCTTTTTCAGTGTCATGTGATCCTTCAGAAATCATTCTAATATGCTGATGTGGTGCTCTAATTAATATCAATGTTGAAAACAGTATTTATTTTCAATAGAAATGTTTTGTAATATTGTAAACAACCTATTTATTGTTAATTTAATGGATCCTTGCTGAATATAAGTAGAAACAAATTGACTCCCAAGTTTTAAATGGTTGTAAATGTGCGTAATTTATTATAAAATTAGTTTTATTTTTTCTTTTAAAACATTTTCTTTTATTTTTTTTAATAAAATGAGTTGTGTTTTGTTTGTTAAATGGATGATAACATAAGTTTGTGATGGTGTCTATGGGCCAAAAAGGGAAAGCAAGTTTAATTTTCATAGATACAAATATAATTTATTATTTTTATGTAAGGTTATTAGTAATATTATTTATTGACAACTAGTATATTCTTGCTTTAAGCATAAACATGATTAATTATATTGTATTGCCTTGTAGTGCTTATAGTGAAGATCTCTGTTCATTTATGACTTCCTGACAAGTCCATTTGAAATCCATCTCCAGCCTCCCACTTCCTCTCTAGTCTGTCAGTCATAAGTCAGGGGTCCGTAAATTGCATGGAAAAACTGAATGGCAGCAATTCTCTCAGGCCCAAATCATGCTTTCACGTTCAAAGCAGAGCTGCATATAACTGTGTGTAAACTGTGGGATACAAAAGAAGGCCATTTTTGTAAATGGAGACATAGACACTCATGTGTCCCACACTGACTGTAGTGCTTCTCTGAGATAGTGTCTCTCTGCAGGGACAGGGCTGTCATGGTGTCATACTGCTTGATGATGATGCCATGCCCTTTCACTGCAGCTCTTTCAGTCAGATGTAATAGTTCACATCTTAAATCTTTCCAGCATAACCGGTCTGCAGTTTAAATGCTCCTGGGTTAGGTTAGCCTGTAGTGAAAAGACAGGGATTTGTTGGCAGCCTTGTATGATGAGCAACTTCATTTCTCATGTTAACAAAAGCAGCAAAACATGTACACACACACACACACACATATACAGGTCCTTCTAAAAAAATTAGCATATTGTGATAAAGTTCATTATACATATATATTCTTATATAAGGTTTAATTTACAAAGATACAAAGAATCAATCGTCTAATGTATGCTGCATTAAACAATCAACAATTTATTTAATGCATGCTGAACTCAAATGACATTTTATTTGTGTTTGTTTGTTTGTTTGATTTTTTTGTTTTTTGACTTGCATGTTAACTCTACAGTTACGTACAGCTTATAAAATCATTAATAGTATGTTACAATGTTATTAAAGTTTTAATGAAAGTTATAAAAATGTCGAGGAAGGGAATCTAGATGTGGGAGTCCCTGAATCTGTAAAGATTGATCAATGCAAATGACATTCATATCTTTAAACAATGGCTCAAGTTTCCAAATACTGCACATTTATACCTAAAGTATTAAATCATCACACATGCCTGAACTCGCACCTGCTGCAAAAATTATTAATTAGCTTTGATTGTTTATTTTCCCCAGAGTTTGTCAGCTTGTGACTGACTAATCTATGCTAATGTGTTTTATACTTGACAGCATGGGATGACACCGCCCCTCTGGAGGGCTTTGAATATGTGTGCGTGTATATGTGTGCATGTTTATGTGGTTTATGAGGACACAAATTTGTATAATGACATGGGTATGACAGAGGTATTACAATATGAAGGTGGTTTATGAGGACACTGCCTATGTCTCCGTAATTCAAAAGGCTTAAAAAACATACTAAATGGTGTTTTTTTGAAAATCTAAAAATGCACAAAGTCTCCTGTGAGGGCTAGGTTTAGGTGTAGGGTTGGTGTAGGCCAATAGCATACACAGTTTGTTCAGTATAAAAACCATTACGCCTATGGAGAGTCCCCATAAACCACAAAAACCAACGTGTGTGTGTGTGTGTGTGTGTGTGTGTCTTTATGCAAAATTTCTTTTTTTGCATAAATTATAAATTATGTAATAAATTATAATTATAAATATATAGAATTAGAATATGTATATATATATATATATATATATATATATGTGTGTGTGTGTGTGTGTGTGTGATTGTAATTCTATATATTTATAATTATAATTTATTATATAATTTAACATTTATGCAAAAAGACATTTTGCATAAAGACATAGTAAATAAATTCAAATTGACACAAAGCAGTGGTAATGAAGACAGTTATTATGATAATTGGACAATTTTACTGTATCATGTATTTCTAAAAACAAAAGCTCAACAACTTTTTACCAGTTTTACTTGGTTTAATATTTTGTTTCATTTTATTACATTCATACAAATGTTTGTGGATTAAATGTTATTTTCTAGGCAACTGTAGCATATTGTAGCTGTCTCCAGAATCAACCCACCTTGTGTTTCGTCTGAGCCCTCTAGAAAGCTTCATGTTTACTGAAAACAGCGTCTGCATGAAAATATTTTGTCATTTCTGTCTGAATCCTCATCTTTACAGTTATTACAGATTATTACATTATGTAAAGTAAAGTAAAGTCGTGACGTATTGTCAAGTATGGTGACCCATACTCGAAATTGGTGCTCTGCGTTTAACCCATCCAAGTGCACACACACAGCAGTGAGTAGTGAACAAATGCACACACACACACACACACACACACACACCGTGAACACACACCCGGAGCAGTGGGCAGCCATTTATGCTGCGGCGCCCGGGGAGCAGTTGGGGGTTCGGTGCCTTGCTCAAGGGCACCTCAGTCGTAGTATTGAGGGTGGAGAGAGCGCTGGACATTCACTCCCCCCACCTACAATCCCTGCCGGCCCGAGTCTTGAACCCGCTAATCTCCCACCCAACTCTCTAACCATTTAAGACTTCCCACCCATTAGGCCATTAATACCTCACCCTTAACAGTGGTAGGGCTTCAGCTCTCTCATGCACTTCATGTCCACTCTCCATTCTAGTGAAAGTAGAACCAAATGTGTTGCTGATATTCATCCACTGACAAACATTTGATATTTTGATTACATTGGTTTGTATTAGCCCTTTCACTATAAACCTTATGCAACTCTCTAATGGCCATAATTGTTAATTATTGCCGTGCACAAGTGGTGCTTGACTTACAAATGCGACAAAGAGACAAGGGATGAAAGAAAAGGAAACATTTCTGATGAGTCTCTTGTCTCCAGTCGTCCTTGAATCCCGTATTCCTCCCAGTAGAGTGGGGAAGTTGCAAAACAAAGAACAAAAACCTACACAATGTTTTTGGCTTTAACAGGAATTATTGTACCTCTATGTTCTTGCAGTTGTCTTTGGATTGTTATTTTTTTTCTATGGCTGTCAATTGATTATAGTAATTGATATGAAGATTAAATTATATGCTGATAAAGCGCCCTAATGATGATATTTCACAAATATTACTATTGTGGCAGGGTGACGTATAAAAAGTGAATTAAGATATCAATATATTGTTTATGATTCCACATAAGCCTATGGCTTGCATCCTCATCGTGTAAACATTAGGCAGCATGATTAATATGAGCAATATTACTCTTTATTTTATTTTTATTTTATTTTATTATTTTATTTTGTGTTTTTATTATATTATACAATATTATTTTATTAAATTATATTTTAAAGTTTTATATATGCATATAATAGTGCTAGACAGTTAGGCTTTATTGTTAGATTTTGTTTGTTTTATTTATTTTGCAATGACACATCTACATTTTTCATGAGGCAAATGCTGCTGTTTTTCCTGGGGCTGTTTATAGTGTTGTAGTTTATAGTGCTGTTGCCTTGTTTTACTGTCTGCCTACGTTTACGCCGAGAATCACAGGGATCATTAAATAAATAGCGCTTTTTAATACAATCACAAGCAGACTAGAATTTTCTGAGCAGCATAGATTGGACACTAAAACCAGAATGATTGCCTCAGCCTCATTGTTACTCTCAACCTCTCCTTTACATGCTGTAAGGAAGAGATTCCCATCGACTGGCCTTTGACCTCGCATTGCCCTGTTCTATTATGAGTGCCTGGGGAGAGGTCATGGGTCAGGAGCCGCCGGGTATTAGCAGATGTATTACGTGAGAGAAATGTCAATCACAGCTCTTTCTAGAAAAGACAGGAATGGCAGGTTCTGTCTGTCTCTGTTGCCCTTTAAACAAATTACAAAACCGTTATCAGTATCCACTTGTAGTAGAATGAATGTGTGTTATTTACAGTGACGGGTTGACTGAAATCTGATTGAACAAATGCTACAGAAAGGGATCGACACATGCAGCCAGTGTGATAAGTCTCCACATCCTTTCTTTTCGCACACAGCAAAGCTACAGTATGCTGCAACCACTATTTGGCTTGATTAGCTTCTTACCTAAAGCCCTCGCTACTGATATCTCAGTCTCTGGTTTTACACTTATCATAGGTATCACTGTTATCTAATTCCAGCCTTATCTTCCTCATGTCAGGGTGCCAGGGAGGTGGGCACATGTTCACAGGGCCATGCGGAACGTCATGTAAATCTAGGCTAAGAGGCTTAGCGCCTGTTCCCTCTCTCGGTTTCCATGGTGTTCCCCACAGATAGGTGCCATCATGGCTGGCCAAATGCCAAGCATCCTTTTCCACTCTTCCTTTATCTCATTCTTTCTCCCTTCCTCCCAGTCAGAACCAGAAGGGCGCAAGTGTCATTTTTGGTGAAATGGAGATATATATATATATATATATATATATATATATATATATATATATATACGTATATATATCAAATGAAATGATTCTTAATGAGCTCTTTCTACTGGCAAAAGTACTGTCATCCATGAGTGTACAATTTTTTATTATAAACAATTGAAATCAGTACACAAAGTCAGATCAAACTAAGGTATATAAAAAAATAGTTTTTGATGGCTCTCCTGTGAAGTTGGTGAAATGTCACTTACGTCTTTCTGGTTCTCACCCCTTGAATATAGTTTCATCAGGCTTGTTTGGAGAGGGTCTTTCTTGTGCAGCACCAAGAGAGTGTAAGTAGGGCATCTAATCATCCCTGATCAGCTTAGTCCCACAACACCAAGAATGAAAACATGAGCTTTCACTACATTTCACTAACATTTTCTGCCTTCAGTTGTGCGTGTTGCTTTCCAGAACACAGCGACTGAGGAATCATAATGATGTCGCGTGCAACGTGTAAATGACGGCAACTCTGAGTGGCATTATGGCACGGACTAGGCAAGATCACATTTGAACATTACTTTTGGTAGGCCATTTCTGAGTCCATAGAGTTTCAGTAGTAGCTGACCTCTATGGAGGGTCAGTGCATACTATGATGAGGATAATTAAACTCACTCCCACAGTCTTTGTCTCTCTTTCTCTCAGTTGAATCTCTTAGTTTGCTCTCAATTTTCCTCTGTTCTCAATTTTCAGTCTTTCAGTTTTGATTCAGTTATATTAAATCTGACTTGAGGCAATCCAGTTCGATTCAATAAATTTATCTTGTGTATTTTTTTTTTTTTTAAATGTTTTCAGTTTAGTTTGACTCAACTGAATGTGGGTTGAACATATTTTGTTAATCTGTATATTTGACTTTTTTAGTTATTTATTATCATTATTATTTATATAATAATACTATAATGTAATAAAAATAATACATAACTGTTCAGTTGAATTTGGTTTGATTAAATTCAGTTTAATTCAGTTCAATTCATGTTTTGTTCAGTAAGTGGTCAGTAATGTTTTTTTATATATTTCTATTCAGCAACGACACATTCAATTTATCAAAAGTGACAGTAAAAATTTTACATTGTTACAAAAAAAAGTTATTTCAAATACATGCTTTTTTTCCCCTAAAAAAGTGCATCTTTTTTAAACCAAAATATTCAGCAACATTACTGTTTCCAACAGTGATGATAATACTTAATGTTTCAGCAAATCGGCATTTTGAAATGATTTCTGAAAGATCATGTGACACAGAATGCTGTAATAATAACTGCTGAAAATACAGCTTTTCTATAACAAGAGTGAATTTTTAAAAATTACATTAAAATTTTACATTAAACTAGCAAACTGTTTGTAATAGTATTTGAGTTTTTTCTTTATTTTTGGTATCATTTGCATCAAATGCACATGCGGCCTTTGTGAAAATAAGATACTTTTCAAGGACATAAAAAAACAAAAAATTAACTTACCTACCCCAAACTTTTGAACAGTTATTTATTAATAATATTATGCTCTCATATGGCATTATTCATGTTGAATTCCAAAATTACAGTTGTTTGTGTATATGTGGAGAGTGTTTCCATAAACTCTTGGGCACTGCAGGGTTTTGATCAATTTTAAGGCTCTGTGCTGTTTTTGCTTATATTCATCATATCCTGTCCCACACTCTGCTGGAAACCACAGCCCACAAATCTCCCAGCATTCACAGCAGCCAGCAGGGGGAACGTGCTCAAATGTAGAGATTCATTGAGCATAAAACACTTTTGTGTCACTGCATTAAGTTTGGACTGGTCAGGTGAGCAAGTGAGAATGAAGTACATGACAGCTCATGTTAACTTCAGCATACTAATGCCCTCTACATAATTTTGTAGTTTTGTTGTGAAATGTGTAAATATGTACTTGACCCTGGACATGCATTGTAGGCCCATCTCAACATATTGTACATTTTTAAACTGGCACTCATAGGCTTATTTTTGGCTCATTGTTCCTGGTGATGTAGCATCATCTACACAATGTTTAATGCAAATAAACTAAACAAGATATTTGTTTTTACTGTCTTTATCGTCCTCCTCAACCCACGTTAAGTCCTTGAAAGTTATGCCCAACAGAACTGGAAATTAGCATTTCTATAGCAGCCTGTTCTCCATGTGCGTTGTTTCCGCTACCATCTATTCGTCCTGCATTTTGACCTCATAGAGACTCACCAATCAACACTAGTCATTTTCATGCATCTATCTTGTCCATAGATAGTTATTAAACTAAAATGCTGTCAGGGAGAGGCACCGTGATTTATATTACTACTTTCTAGCACCTCAAGCTGTAATTATTGGCTGTGCTGACAGCTATACCTTCATGTGGCTTTTTCATGAGTATAAACTTCAAATCCAAAAAAAAAAAAATAGTCAAACCTTAAGTCCCAGGAGGGCAAACAGCATGCTGCTTTCTTTCATGTATTTGGTGGACTTGTGAGCAATGGCGAATTCAGCTCAGAAAGGTCTTTGTATTTTATAAATGAACTTGAAACCACACTGCGGAAAGATGCTTGGCAAGTACTGAGTGCTTCATTCAGATGTGAGTTCTGTCAAATCCTTTGATGGTAGGGTGCATTTGCTCTCAGAAAGCTAAAGCTGTGCCTTTTCCCCGAATAGTGAGAGATTTAGAAGGATGTGGACTAATTTTCTTCCTTACATTGTTTGATTATGGTTAATTATACCATGCCAGACTGTGAGACCCAATCTTATTTGAGTTTTCATCTAAATAAATTAAGCTCTAAGCGATGTTCTTGTACAACAAACTGACAGATGCTTATGAACAGTGTTGGGTAAGTTACTCCAAAAAAGTAATTAATTACTAGTTACTAATTACATCTTCAACAGTGTAATTAGATTACTGTACAAATTACGCTCTCCAAAAAGTATTTAATTACTTATAGGATTTAGAAAGTAATTAGTAATATCAACCTCGACAAGTTAATGATACAAGGATAGACATGAAATGGTTCTTTTAATTCTTTCAAATAAATAATACATAACTACATCAATTATTATGGTCACACTTTAGATTCACCACAAACAATTAAAAGGAGTGATGGCTGTCGTTTCTGATAACCTAGCATATAGGCTAGCGCTTCACGCCTTCGCTGTTGTAATCTATTGTTTTGTGGGTGTTTTCAATGTAATGTTAAAATTGAACAATATTATAATTGAACATTTAATGTTTTTATTTATTTTTAGATTAAGCTTTTTTTTGGCTTTTTTGTTTTTTAGTTGTTAGATCTCATTGAGTTTGTCATTTGAAAAGTCGATCCCCACACAAAAAAGTGAGAGCTCCCACTGCACTAGATATTTCAGAGAGTAGCATGGCACTGTGTTCATTTATAAGCGAGCAGCTCATGATCCAGTGTTTTAAGTGTCTCAGATTGACACAGAGCTCATGTGGAGCAGCATTTACTATCTGCCCTGGATTTGGGTCACTTATGAATGTGCATTTGGGAACACAGCATGCACCAACCATCTTTCCAAACTTGTAATGACAAGCACTTATAAACCGGCTGCTGTCAACAGAAGAGACGTCTTATGGGTTCACTGTAGTTTTCCACCAAAATAAAATGAAATATGAAGAAATTAAGACAGCATATTATGTTAATTTATTTATTTACTGTTTTTGATTAATATTAGTTAGTCATATTGACACTGTATATAGATCACTTTTTTTTTTGCTTTAAATTGCAAACACCGTTTTTTCAAAAAGAATCACAATTAGATCACCTAATTCAGTGATTTGGTAGTGGCAAATGGTAGTTTATCTATTTATTTATTTTTCTAGAGTTGAATAGTTTGCCTAAAATTACTAGGACACTTTTCATGTTATATCTGTGGGTGTAGAATTAGGAGAAAATGAAAAATTTTCAAAGTGAACCGTCTTCCTCCAGACATTGTGACCACAGTTTCTGGAGGGAAAATAGGACACAGTAAATTTATAATAATCTCTGCAAGGCCAGGCGCTCTCAGACAGAGGTAGCTGCAGGGTGTTTTATTATGTGCTTGTGTGTGTGTGTGTGTGTGTGTGTGTGTGTCTTTATATGAAGAAGATACAAGATTGTGTGTCCTTCTACAAGTAAGCTTCAATGGCTGTGTGTTTAGTAAGTGTGCTAGTGTGTAGCTAGAGTGTTTGACAGTGCCCCTCCCAATTAGATCCACACTGAATCATTCATAAATGTTGCAGCACATCACTCCAGGCATACACCCCCAACCCCCTTCTCTTTCTCTCTCTCTCTCTCTCTCTCTCTCTCTCTCTCTCTCTCTCTCTCTCTCTCTCTCTCTCTCTCTCTCTCTCTCTCTCTTTCTCTTTTGTGTCTCTCTGTCAGCCAAGGGAGAGGAACTGAGGTCTGAAGATGCATCCTGGCCTTTAAGTGTCTCACACTTATTGAAGTATTCATATCATCCTCTGTACAACAGCAGCTTCCTTCAGAAGCACCTGGAGACACAGGGCACCACAAACCCACAGTAGCCAATTAGTGTTCACATCACTCCATCTGTGATTTTGACCAATGGGCCAGCTACATCTTGTTCACTGCGGCCAATCAGAGGTGTCTGCTCAGCATGGCAACTAATCATACTGTCTGTGTGATACATGCAGTAACCATGGGATCTATATGCCAGTCAGCAACGTGCGCAAGAAGTGTCGCAAAAAGGGTATATAGGAATGACAGGCGGCAGAGTGAGGAGGGTGGGCGGAAGCCATGCAATGTGGGAATGAGCATGAAACATTGTGAACATTGTGCTTTTTTCCATGGGCTATTGTGACTCACATATAGCATCTGTCATGAGGATTTTCAGATTTTATAGTATCTAAATTATAATTTAGAATTGTTTTTTTAAATCAGTTTATGATCTGCCCCTTCATTTTAATGCACTGAGCGAAAAAGGAGAGTCTACTTTCTGAAGATACAGTATAATTATTTTGTTTAGATATGATAATTTAAATGGTGGCTGTTGTGACTTGTTTTTTTTTTTTAGTAAATGATCTCTAAAGATTCCAAACTATTTTCACAATTTTTTAAATGGATTTAGGAGATTTATTCAAACACAAAATAATCAAAAGAATGTTCTTTCATTCAAAAAAATGCTTTACAGTAAAAATGTTATATTGTAAAATATTAAAGGGGTCATATGACGTTGTTAAAAAGAACATTATTTTGTGTATTTGGTGTAATGCAATGTGTTTATGCGGTTTAAGGTTAAAAAAACTCATTATTTTCCACATACTGTACATTATTGTTGCTCCTCTATGCTCCGCCTTTCTGAAACGCGTCGACTTTTACAAAGGTCATCGTTCTGAGAAGCGAGGCGTGCTCTGATTGGCCAGCTATCCAGTGCATTGTGATTGGCCGAATACCTCAAGCGTGAGACGGAAATGTTACGCCCCTCACCATATTGTGATGCTGTGTCCCGGAGCGATGACACAAAAACAATAAAACCCATTATAAATGAAGCATTTGTTACATCCAGTGGGGACATAATTAGTGAATATAATAATGACTTAAACTATCTTTTTACGCGTCGCGTTGCATCGTGCCGCGTAAACATTACAGTGTCTGCATTTGTGATCAAAGAAACGACAAACAACAAGCACTACTCTACACTGCTTAAAACTCGTGTTTGAATCGTAAGTGGCAAATTCTTTAAATATGAAAACATACTTACAGGCTGTGAGTCAGAAGTGTCAGACTGTCCTTGCAAAGTTGGAATTGTCCCACTTTATAGAAACAGCCTTTGTGCAAGCCAGCATTGTAGGCTACTCTTCCAGGTTCAGGAAATAGTCCTCCGTAAAATGTGCTGCACACACTCTAATATTTGGTTTGAACTGTTCTGGAACAGTGTTGTAAATACAACTTAAATACTGATTTCTAGTTGTGTCCTCTTTTGGAAGCCCAAATAAAGTACTTTCACTTTCACAACGAAACGCAGCATCTCCAGGACATGGCACGGGCGGCAGCAACAATACTACAGCAAGAACAATAGTTCCGCCTTCTTTCTTTATGTAAACATTTGGGCTGTGTTTTGCAAATCTTCCCACACCGTGACATAGACATATGGGGGCGTGTTTGAATGAGCTTTTTAGGGGGGCGTGGTCGAGTCTTAACTTTTATAAAGAATATCTCTTTGGTTTTGAGACTTTAGTCTTTGCAACTTCAGGGATCTTATCTATGCACAAACAGCTTGTAACACTCCAAAGAGAAAGGAAAACTTTAAATCGCATCATATGACCCCTTTAAATTACATTTTAACATATATTAAAATATAAAACAGTTAATTAAATTGTTACAACTGTTGAAAACTGTTTTTTTTTAGAAACCAGGATACTTTTATGAATAAAATGTTCAAAAGAACAACATTTAATTAAAATATATATCATTTTTGTAAAGTTTTTATTTCTTTTTGCTAACTAATGAGCTTTGCACATTGAACGACTTTCCTGAGGTAAATGTAACATCAAGTGACACATTGTTCGCAAGCTGCTTTATTGACTTCCTTGCACTGTTGAAACACTGCTTGCGTGATTAGATGAGACGTGATCATTTTGGCCAGTAGCGCATCCCATTTGATGTTCATTTCATGTTTTTAGTGTCGTAATTTTGTAGTAAATAGGAGCTGTGATTAGAGTAGAGACATTATGTAGTGCTCTTGTCAGAACTGACAGCTAAATGATGTCAGACCATTTTTTCTTCAAAAATGGGCCCTTACAACTTACGATTCATTTTGAATAAATTTTTAGCAAATACTCATATTTTTACTGTCATACATTTGAAAGATCATATACAGGTTCAGCCCATTAAATCTTTACAAACCCCATTACAATAATAATAAAAAAATATAATTGGAAGAGAATTGAAAGGCAATTTTCTTTCTCAACGCCAAGCATATCAGTGCTCACAGTCTTGCGACACAAAAGGACGTCTGTGCTAATGGTGACATCTGACATGATATTTTAATGAGCTCTTAGCCTGAAAACGATGCCTTTTTCATTTGGTCTTGCCCCTTCAGGTGACATTCGCCTCAGGAGGTCATGTATTGATATGTTATATTAGACTGCAAAGAAACAGAAGGGACACTTTAATTGCGCTGAAAATCAACGGCATTAGATGGAAATTTTAATAAGGCTAAATTCGCCATGTCTTCTGAGCATGTCAGTTATTTCTTATATGTTATGTTGGTTGGTTGCATTTGAATTTTGCGACTATTTATGACTGAGCTCTTGGCATTGAGTTATAGCAGTATTCATAAGGTGCCACAGAAATCGATCTCTACACAAAACTCCCTGTATTATTGCACCAGCTCAACAAAGCAGAATATAACACATCCTGCATCCACTGAGATTTTTAATTAGACACTGAAGAATCCAGGCTGGTGGATTTTAGTGTCCTATTTTGCTCTCTTCTTCTGCTTACCTCAAATATTGGTCATATTCCCTTTCTCTCTCATTAGGCATGGTGCTTCGTTTACTACCCATCTTTCCCTGGTTTGTTTGTGTTCATATCTCTTCACCTATCCTTTAATCACCAGTGACAGCTTAAAGGTTGTGCGTAGAATCTTTTTGCTGTGATGTTTTCTCTGAAGCTGCTGCTGTTGGTATTCATTGATTTTCTTGGTTATTCACACAACGTTTGTACAGTTTGTTTAAAAGAAGCTTGCAACTCAGCCTTGATTAGACTGTAGAAAATGGCCCCTCAAACCGCATGATCAAAGTAAAGGTGGACTAAGTGATAGCCATCATTATAATCAAAGACTCGCAGCACAGAATTCTATTTTATAGCATGCAAATTTCCTTCAAGCTAAAAATTACGGCTAGTTGTCTTCTGTATATTTTTTCTTTTATAACCCTATAATCCAACAGCTCATGTACCTCATTTTCCAGGAGTGCTCATCTAAATCATCAGTGTCAGACTTTTTTCATCACTGTCCTTTTTTCAAGTGTTTGCAAGAGGTCAACATTCCTATTTCAAATTTTTTTCAGAAAAATAATATTAATGGAGTTGCATAAGCAAAAACTTTAATGTGATATAACATTGATAAGTAGTTACTTTAAATTACACTCTCCTAAATAGATTTTTCAGATTTTTTTACCGAAGAGAAGACTGACAATGTTTAATCACATTAAAATGTACAGTTATAATATGCTATTGTTAGTAAGTTTGGGATCAATAAGATGTATATTTAATTTTTTAAATAAATAAATGCTTTTATTAAGCATGGGTGTATTAAATTGGTCAAAAGTGACAGCTAAGACATTTTGTAATATAATAAAAGGTCAATTAAATGCTGTTCTTTTGAATCTTACTATTCATAAAAAAACTAAATAAAATGCACAACTATTTTTAGCATCCATAATAAGAAATATTTCTTAGGGACATATTTCATTTAGATTTTTTTTTTTTTTTTTTTTTTAAATCATCCATCAAGAACTTGGGGATGTATTGGAGATATCAGCAAAGTGAGGTTGTGTCTGTATGATTCCCTCTTTCTTTCACTTTTTCACATATACTTTTCAGCTCCCTGAATCAATGAATAAATACTGTTGATGTTCGTGAAATTAGTTTTAAGCCATGCATACTTTCATCTTTTAATATCTAGCTAATTATGGCAGCTTCAGCCTTTATCAGGCTTAATAGGTAAGGATTCATTAAAACTCTGAATCACACAATAACTTGATGCAGGTGGCGTCCTTTTTATTCCATGACTTAGATTGTTACTGATATTCACTTCCATTGAATAGCCTCTTTTGTTTCACAGTTCAGTAGTATTGCCTTTTTCATATACACTAATTTTTTATTAAATTTAATAAATGATTAGAATAAAATAATGACTAATTATGTCTCAGACAATGGCTAGAGGATTGACTACAATGTGCTGAAATATTCTGGAACTGTTAGGAAAGAAAATCACATAAAATTGTGTGAGGAAACAGTCTTTGATTAAAACAAGTGTGAAATCAGAGTTTGTGGTGGTGATGAAATAAATTTGTAATTTTTTATTTTTTAATTTGATATTGCATTCATCCTCTTGCTTCAGTTTAAATGTGCTTTGTAGTTCTCCCTTTTTTGAGATTACAGCTATTTTTTATTAATTCTAAGTTGACAAAACTGTTTTTTTGTGTGTTTGAAAAGCAGGCTAACCTTCATTAAGGAAGAGTCTAATCTTAGTATTATGGAAATGCTTATTCCTGGATGAGTCACATTTTCAGAAAATAATAAATTGGCAATTGTCAAGTGGCAAGATTACTAATTTTGCTTTTTGTCTGGTTTTGATGTTGTTTTTTTCCTCGTGCCGTCTGCAGAGCATGTAGGCAGGAACATGGTAGATATAGTCCCGCTTCAAGAAAACTCAGTGACAATTCAATTGCAATTTATACCTGTGACTTATTAATGTCTAGTGTGAGAATACGATCATCCATACCTTTGTTTTATGTTTATGAAATGTTTTATGAAGTTAATATTCCTGCAAAGTCTTTTGTAAAAATTTAATATGGTTTAAATATACAGTATATGGTAACCTGCTCACCTGAGAAGTAAAAAAGGCCCTGATTGGCTTATTTGATTACAGCAACTTTGCCTTTAAGTGTGACACTGGGGACTCTGTCTTTGTCTCCTACAATTGGTGTGGAATCTTGGTCCCGGAGAGCACATTTGGAATGCATGAGAACTAGAGGGAGCACACTGAGAAGTGTAGAGACTAGAGGAATTGAGGAATGAATTGAAAACGACAGATTGAACTGAACAGGAATAGGGAGCCTCTGCTCCGGGCCTGTCCATAACAGTCTAGGGTGGATGCGGGGTATTTCAGATGGGAGAGATTAGAATGCACAGATGTTCTTGAAAGTTCTGGATGTTGAGTGGGATGGAGAGAGAAGAGGTAGGAGGGGGTCAGATGACAAAGCGAGAGGCCTTCTGTTGCATTAATGTTCCAAGATTGTACCAGACGCAAGTGTTGTAGGGATAAACAGTTCCCCATGTCCTCTGAAACACCTTTTACTTTTTCTACTGCTGTTGCTTGAGGTCTTTGGCCCAGCTCCTCAGTCCCTTTCTTTTTGCCCTCTATATCCCCCTTTTCTCTGTATAGTCCTTATTTCCATCCCTCCATGAGTGATTTCCACTGCGGGAAATCCTGACCTCCAGCCCTCTAATATTTTGGAGGCTGTTGGGCTGCTGGAGGATTGAGTGTGTGTCTCTTGTTGCCTTTAAATCTTGTCAGAATGCTGGTATTTATGAGATGAGCACACATCAACACCACCACACGACCAATCACCAGTGGGGATTCTCAGGATTTTCTGTGAGCCCCGACATGACAAATTGGTATTGATCATAAACAATAGTGAATGTTGACTGTAGAGTAGTTTATTCACCTTTCATGTTCACACAGATGAAGATAAACCTAGTTTATTCACATTTCATGTTCGCACAGATGAAGATAAACCTTCTCTTCTCTTCTCTTCTCTTCTCTTCTCTTCTCTTCTCTTCTCTTCTCTTCTCTTCTCTTCTCTTCTCTTCTCTTCTCTTCTCTTCTCTTCTTTATCGTCTCTTTTTCTCAAATCATCTCTTTTCACATCTTGTTGCATTGTCTCTCTTCTTGCATCTTCATCACCTAATTTTGTCCTCATGTCTGGCCTCTTTTCTCATCTTATCTCTACATCTATCTCTATAACGTATTTTTCCCTTCCCTTCCCCTTTGCCTTTCCTTTAATTTATCCTTATGCTCTTACAGGTACATCTAAAAAAATTAGAATATCGTGAAAAAGGTCAATATTTTGTGTCACTCATTTCAGAAAGTGAAGCTCATATATTATATAGATTCATTACACATAGAGTGAAATATTTCTAGCCTTTATTTCTTGAAATTTTGATGATTATGGCTTACAGATAATGAAAACCCAAAATTCAGTGTCTCAGGAAATTAGAATATTATATAAGATCAATAAAAAAGGATATTTAAAACAGAAATGTGAGGTTTCTGAAAAGTATGTTCATTTCTATGCACTCAATACTTGGTTGGGCCTCCTTTTGCATGAATTACTGCACCAATGCAGATAAGACGCTTCTGACGTTGTCTCTTCTTTCTGAAGTGGCTTGGTAGCCCTTTTCCTGAAGACGTCTGAGCGTGGTGACTCTTGATGCACTGACTCCAGTCTCAGTCCACTCCTTGTGAAGCTCTCCCAAGTGTTTGAATCAGCTTTGCTTGACAGTATTCTCAAGCTTGCGGCCTTTCCTGTTGCTTGTGCACCTTTTCCTACCCAAATTCTTCCTTCCAGTCAACTTAGCATTTAATATGCTTTGATACAGCACTCTGTAAACAGCCACACCTTTCAGTAATGACCCTCTGTGAATTACCCTCTTTGTGGAGGGCGTCAATGTTCGTCTTCTGGATCATTGCCAAGTCAGCAGTCTTCCGCATTATTAAGGTTTCAAAGAACAAGAGCTACCTGGAATTTATACTGTAGGGATGGTCATTTAATGAAACTCTAATGTAAATATCGTACTGTTGTAACCTCGGTTCCCTGAGATACGGAACGAGTACTGCGTCTTGTTAAAGACGCTATAGGAAAAAGCCTTTTTTCTCCTGAACTGAAGTCCTATTCAATCACGCAGTGAAACTGCACGCCTATTGGTTCGTGCAGTGTGTATAAAACGAACCAATGGGTCGGCAGCGGAGCTGCACGAGCCTATGGTGACAAAGCCTGCCAGATCTCGCCAGAATGGGCGGGGCTATCTGGCTATATAAGCGACCGTTTCGCCATAGGATCCTCAGGTTACTTTCGACTGAAGCGAGTCGTGCAGCTACCTGGCACGGCAAAGTACGCAGTACTCGTTCCGTATCTCAGGGAACCGTGGTTACGACAGTAACCGAGTACGTTTCCTGTCGATACTCCACTCGTACTGCATCTTGTTAAAGATGCTATGGGAACAGAATTCAATCACGCCGTGCTAAGGTAGAGGAACGACTGTAAATATACCTCCATAAGCATTTAATGCTCATAGGGAAGCACAATAGTATACTCCGGGCTAAAGCGAGCTAAACTCATAAAGGTTATACTCGGCCTGGGTGATCGTTCCATGTAACCCTTGCATACTCAGTACGTATAGGACCGAAGTATGTAAGGAACCCACCAGAGAGCTTGAGTGCTTTGCAGTCAAGAGTTCTCTGTCAGGGTTGTTCCCACACGTATAAGTTATGCTCATCTAAGCAGAGAGGACCCTGGCCTGTAAGGCCGGTACGTCCAGTTTATAAAACCTTGCAAATGTGGACGGCGAGGCCCAGACGGCCGCCGCACAAATGTCTGTAATGGACACACCGCTAGACCAGGCCCATGACGAGGCGATGCCTCTAGTCGAATGGCCTCGTACTCCAATGGGGCATTGAAGGCCCAAAGAAGAGTACGCCAGCATAACAGCATACACTATCCACTTAGAGAGTCTCTGCTTCGTGACCGGGTGCCCTTTGGCGCGGTTAGCGAAGCTAACAAGGAGCTGTTCCTTATGCCTGAAGGAGGCGGAACGCTCAAAGTAGATCCACAAAGCTCTAACAGGGCATAACAAAAATAACTCCCGGTCCTCCTCAGAGGGAGGGAGCGCGGAGAGTGTAATGACCTGAGCTCTCAACGGAGTCGAAAGTACCTTAGGTACGTACCCGTGCCTTGGTTTTAGGACGACCTTGGAGTCGTTAGGCCCAAATTCCAGGCAGGCAGGGCTCACAGAGAGTGCTTGACCGATGCCAGTGCTAATAGCAGAGCAGTCTTCAGCGACAGTGACCGAAGGTTCGTAGACTGTAGCGGCTCAAGACAGGGGCCTTCAGGGCCCTCAGTACAGTGGGTAGGTCCCATGTAGGGACGGTAAGGGGCCGAGGTGGATTCAGCCTCTTGGCTCCCCTTAGAAAGCGGACAATTGCATTATCTTTGCCCACTGACTGGCCCGCTATAGGGGCGTGAAAGGCCGCTACAGCCGATACGAACACCTTGAGTGTAGAGGGAGAACTTCCTTTATCCAGCAGCTCTTGCAGGAAGGACAGAATCACCGCTAACTCAGAGGTAGAGGGGTCTTCACCGCGGTTTAGGCACCATTCGGAGAAAACCGACCATTTAAGGGCATAGAGGCATCTCGTAGATGGGGCTCTAGCTTCAGAAATGGTGTTCAGCACTCGCTCTGGGAGGCCGGTAGGCTCCCATCGAGTGGCCAAAGGTGAAGGGCCCGCAGTTCGGGACGAGGGTGCCATAATGATCCGTTCGCCTGAGAGAGAAGGTCCCGTCTCAGTCAGCTCCGACAACCAAGGTTGGTTCTCCCACAAGGGGGCCACCAATAAGACCCTTTTTTCTCTGAAAAAAAAGCGATCCGCGAGCGCAGAGAGGCGAGACTGATGTTCTCGCAGTGAGAACAGTCAGAGGCAACGAGCGCGGCATCCGCGTGGGATTTCCCCAAGCAGGAAACGCACTCGCTGTGGCTGTCATCGGCGTGCAGGGGAGCCCTGCACGAGCCGCAATAATGGCGAGCCATTTGAAACAACGCCCCAATTTGCTCTTTTAGAGAAGCGTGAGATATCGTCGGATGGCGGCAGCGAACGAGACTGGGCTTCTGCGGTGCTGGAGTTCAAGGAAAAGGCGGCGTCAGCTGCAGGTGAGGTCGCTTGTTCAGCTGCGAGGCGTGTTCGACGGCGAGCAGGCTTCCGGGATCAGTGAGGCAAAGTCGTCGTCGCTGAAGGAGAAGAAATCTGAGGATCCTATAGCGAAACGGCCGCTTATATAGCCAGATAGCCCCACCCATTCTGGCGGGCTTCTTCGCCATAGGCTCGTGCAGCTCCGCTGCTGACCGATTGGTTCGTTTTATACACACTGCACAAACCAATAGGCGTGCAGTTTCACTGCGTGATTGAATAAGACTTCAGTTCAGGAGAAAAAAGGCTTTTTCCCATAGCGTCTTTGACAAGACGCAGTACGAGTGGGTATCGACAGGGAATCTAATATTTTGAGATACTGATTTTTGACTTTCATGAGCTGTAAGCTCTAATCCTCGAAATTAAAACAAAACAAAAAACCTTTTGAAATGTTTTACTTTACATGTAATGAATCAAAAATATATTAAAGTTTCACTTTTTGAAATAAGTTACAAGAAAAAAATTTCCTTTTTCACGATATTGTAATTTTTTTAGATGTACCTGTATGCTTAACTTATGCACACAAATTTAAACCTGTCTCTCTTCATCCTGTTTTTCCACATACACTAAGATCCTGAGAGTCTTGGCTGCTGTTTGTAATTTGCCATGTCTCTGTGTTCTTCCACAAGCCTCGGAGAGACATGCTTTGCTCACCCACTGAGAGAAACCTCTTATCTGTTTGCCTGCATGCAGATCTCTGGCTCCAGAGCTGCATTTGTGGAAGAGTTTGGCCTTGTCTCTAAATCCTTGCTCCCTCTGTGTCATTTGATCCATTTGAAGAGCACCCCTTAGCAGACTTAAGCAGACAAGAACAGTTCAAAGTGTTTCAATCTCTTTCAAACTGTGAATTTATAAATTTTAGCAAAGAGTGATCAACTTTTTCACAGCTTAAAAGCATATATGAAATAAGTCTCATAGGGTTAAACTGAAATTTGTCCCCTCCTTGGGGAGAATAATAACTCATCTGAGAGGACACTCTCTAGGAGCTGCCCAATGCTGTTAGAGCTCTGTGTCAGGATCTGTCTGCACTGCAGGCTGTGGAACTGTCACAGTCCTCAGTGCTGAAAACAGCACTGCAATATGGATCTGTCGTCTTCTGTGGTGCTGAAAGAATGCTGTGGAGCTGTCCACACCGTGGGGTTCTGAACCATTGTGACTTGCTCTGGGCCACAAAAGAGATGTTTATTATTATTGTTATTATCACTACTACTACTACTACTGCTAACAAGAACAACAATAAGGCATCTCTTTAACTATAAAAAGGTTACAAAGCTTTTCTTTGTTTCCAGTGTAAGTCACAATTATTATTATTATTATTAGTCATCATTATTACAATTGTTTTCCGCTGAAGTCTATAATATATGGTTTCATGCATATATTTAATATATACATGTACATTAGTTTAGTATCTTTTAATTTAATCTAATCACTAGATTAGTTGTCAGATAACATTATAATGATAGTGCTGTTGTCCATCAGCTAGGGCTTGGAACTTTAATGTGATCACTATAATATGATAATGTATAATGTATGCATGCAAGTGTTCTGCAAATGTATTATTGCGAGTACAGGTGCAGCTATGTGCATGTTTGTGTGTTTGTATACCAATGGCATGATTAAAAGCAGGATTTGCATGCTCAGTGGACTGAGCTGAGCTCTAAAAGCCAATTACTGTTTAATTTACCCACTGTCACGTGTAGTTTTTTTCTCTTTTCTCTGGGCTGCACTATTTGGAAAATGGCTGCAGGCATATTGATTGAGAATAAGAATAAAATAAGACCCAGAATATTTCAGTTGTGGCCCAGGAGGGAGTGTGGAGAAGGACGGGATGCGATTCAGACTAAAATGAGACCACACATTGTATATTTATAGCTATACCTTACAATTTCTCAAGATCATTATAACCTCTCTTTCCTCCGCTTTTTTCTAGTTCTGACAGTAACTAGATATGGTTTAATTGCCCCAGGTGACATCCCAAGTCAAACATAGACTCATGCAGTCAGCTCCCATTACCACTGCCAATCCGTCGGCCCCTATAGAATTGTAATAATGCACTCCTTGTACCACACTTCCTTCCATTTCCTCCCCATCAATGACTTTAGTTCCTGTTGTATCTAGAGCTTTAAAGAGGTCGTGCCATGCATTTGTCATTAATGTTCCCCTCAGTGGTCCACTTATGTCAGAAAAGTAAAAAACAAACAAAAAAAAAAACTGAAAGTTGTGAAATTAGACATTTCTGCTGCGTAGTTTCCATAAGTAGTCGTTCTCACAGGTTTTAAGTTCTGAAAGTTATGCACTACCGTTCAAAACTTTGGGGTGAAGATTTTTATTATATATAAATATATGTATAACTTTTTTTTTTTAAAGATAAATACATTTATCCAGCAAGGATGCATTAAGTTACTGTCAAAAATTGCAGTAAATACATTTGTAATTTCACCAAAAATCTTAATTCAAATAAATGCCATTCTTTTGAACATCGGTGCAAACAAGAAATGTTTCTTGAGCACCAAATCAGCATATTAGAATGATTTCTGAAGGATCATGTGACACCAAAGACCTGAGTAATGATGCTGAAAATTCAGCTTTGCCATCACAGAAATAAATTAACATTTTAAATATATTAAAATGGAAAACAGTTTTAAATTTTGAACTATATTTAAATATTTCAATTCCAAAGCGGTTGTCAAATTGTAATAATATTTGACAGTGTTACTGTTTTTGCTGGGGGGGTTTTCATATATACAGTAATAAATACAACCTTGGTTTGTATGAGAATTCTTACATCTTACATTTTACCAATCCCAAACTTATGAACTGTAGTGTATCATAGAATGTTGATGTCTCAACATATATAAATATGAAATATCAAAGAAATTAAATTCTTTAAGATGACCCCTTTAAATTAAAATTTTATTGGCTTACACTTCATATTGCACTTCTTTAAAGGAAAGATTTATTAAAATCTGTGTAAATCTGATAGCACATTCCAAATCCGCTTTGTGAAAACCCTGAATAAGAGATTTAAGTGCAGGAGTTGTGAGTTTCATCTCAAGCCTGAGTCTCACTCTGTGGTGTGTCTGTCGCTGATGCTAATGTGTAACTGGATGAGATAGGCACTCTCCACAGTTCATCCAGGAAACATGACGTGAGACTCAGCAGGGCATTTGGAGCAGTGGTTAAAAGGAGAAGGGCCCTTGCCCCACAGAGGCCTGGCGTAATGGCCCATAACTCAGAGTTCTGAGAAGTTTCTCTTCTACTTTGAGAAAAAAAGAAAAAACATGTTGGGCAGAGGAATTCTCTTTAATACAGCCCATTAGTTAGAGATGAAGGGAGGAGAGAGGGAGGGAAAAAAAAAACCTGAAACTGAGAGCGACAGAAAGAGGCTTAAACACAGCATAGCCCTCTGAGGGGAAACTGTATGGCCTGAAAGTGAACAGTGAGAGCTGCTCAACTCGTGTGTAGAGACTAGATACTTGTCAGGATGTGGTCTGAACAGGTTTCTGTTGTGTACTCTGACATGATATCCTGCTGTTGTCGCTGCCAGACATGTCTCCACATTAATTGTCCTATCATACTTCACTAGGGGCCCTGGAGTCCTCAGTTCATGTTAATTTAACATGTCTGTGATAATAAATATAACTAATTTGGAATATTTCTATTGCTGCTTTCCTCTTATGGGTTAATGATCAGATTCCCGGATGGCCTACTACTTACGGTTAGATCTATAATAGAGAACTAAAAAACTACAAATATGGCGGACATGCGCGACCAACGGACAGGTAGAGAAAGGGTTTTGAGTGATAAATAATCAATGTCTAACCTGATGAAAAACTATTATTTAATGTTATCCACATTATATTTCATCTGCAGCAACACTGTGAACTTTTATAATGATACGTTTGGTCATTAACTTTGAAATGCATCATTATGCAAACACATGAGCAGAGTTCTCGGCATGACAAACCTGCAATGTGCTTCTTTATTTCTTTCCAATACGGTAGGAAATCAAATTAAACGAAATGTGGATGATGTTAACTGACAAAATGAGTGACAGGCTAGTTTAAACAGTTACAGGATGCACGTAACTAAGCAACAGAGCGTCTGTTAAAGACGCAGCTATAACGAAGTAGTATCAAAGACTATAGAATACCTTTGGAAGAGACTTTGGTAGTGTGTCCCAAAGCTTGCCTAATATTCTGCTACATACTCAAAAGTATGTACTTTTTCCTTCACGAAAAGAGTACATACTTTTAGGGCATAGTATAAGTAGGCGAATTGGGACACAGCACTTGTTTGTTTTTGTATTTTTGAAGAATATAAACTACTGTTCAAAAGTCTGGTATGTTCACCAAGGCTGCATGTATATGATCAAAATCAAATAAAAACAAATTATTACCATTTAAAATTACTGTTTCCAATTTCCCTCTGTGGTCACAGACCCCCATGGCAGATATATTATAGTTTCTGGATCCATAAACTCTTTGCCATTGACCTTCCTGAATTTCTACGGTCCAAATACTGATGACCCTAACTTTTATAAGAAGGTTTTTGATTTACTCCGCGATGGGAATAATTCTAATATAGTAATCGGGGGTGACTTGAATTGTTACTTAGACCCTTATTTAGACAGATTATACACACATGCCCCACCTGGAATTGCATCAGTACAGGTTTTAAACAATTTGCTCAAGTGCAGAAATCTGGTGGATAATTGGAGATAATTGGAGAACACCCTGCTGATAGAGATTCCTACTATTCACATATTCACAAATCTTACAGTAGAATAGATTACATTTAGTTAATTTCCCGTGTTACTGAAACCAAATATCACAGTATATTAATTTCAGATCACAGTCCCCTTACCATGTCTATTGATCTTTCTCTTCCTAAGCAGTCTTATTCCTGGCGTTTCAATCCATCTCTGCTTGCTGACAGTAAATTTGTAGGCTATATTACCACCAAGTTAAAATAATTTGTCATTAAAATCTTTTTCGTTAAGAATTTGTCATTAAAGTTAAAAGGTGTCAGACTGTATACTTTGGGAGACTTTAAAGGTGGTCATGCGTGGGCACATTATCTCCTACGAATCTAATGACAAGAAGGAAAGAGAGAAACGAATGTCAGAGATACAAAGTGCTCTTCCTATTCTTGATTTGGCATACCAGGTATCAAAATCATCTGAAGATTACAACAAGATAGTGAAACTTAAAAATGAGTATAACTGTATCCTTGGTGGTCAAATAAAGAATCTATTTCTGAGAATGAGACAGAGATGTTTTGAAATGGGGGATAAGCCAGATAAGCTTCTAGCATGGCAACTTAAAGGGGCTCAAGCCTCTAGGTCAATCCACAGCATTAAGTCCAAGGATGGCACTTTGTTAACCAACCCCAAAGCTATTAATGCTTGCTTTAAATAATTTTATAGTGAACTGTACACTTCCAGCAGCGAGGCCACTCATTCTGTTCCAATGGTTTTGTGGACTCTCTTGAAACACCCAAACTTAATGACGAAGCCAGGGCTGAGTTGGACTCTGACTTCATTTTGGAGGAGATAGTCTCCGCTATCAAGTTATTTCCATCTGGAAAGGTTGCGTGGCCAGATGGATTCAGTTCAGAATTTTTTGCTAAGTTCTGTGACATTCTGGCCCTGCTTCTTCTTAGAATGATTATCAATTCCAAAAAAGATAATGTTCTGCCCAATACATTGTATGAAGCCAATATATCTCTCGTCTTAAAGAAACATAAAGAAGAAACTGACCCGGCTAGTTATAGGCCAATTGCGCTTCAGAATTTTGATAGGAAAGTTGTTACTAAAACTTTGGCTATTCGGCTTAACAAACATCTATCCTCCATCATTCACCCTGACCAGACCGGATTCATCCCTGGCAGATTCTCTTTTTTTAATGGACCTCAATACAATATACGCTAATCACATGAAAGGTGATTCTGTCCTTGGATGCACAGAAGGCTTTTGATCGGGTTGAGTGGCCTTACATGTTTGGATCGTTACAGAAGTTTGGGTTTGGTGAGACATTTATATCATGGGTTAAATTAATATATGCTAGGCCAGTGTGTTCAATTTTAACGGACACAGATAGGTCGTCTAAGTTCCCTTTGCACCGATTGGTACAACAGGGCTGTCCCCTTTCTCCTGCCCTTTTTGCTATTGCAATAGAGCTCCTTGCCATATGTATAAGACGTCATAAATGTATCATGGGTCTTGAAGTTGGGGGGAGTGAAGCCCTTATTAGTCTATATGCAGACGATGTAATATTTTATTTGAAGAACTCTGGAAGTTCTGTTCCTGTTCCTTTAGACTTAATTACTTCTTTTGGGAGATTATCTGGGTATACAATCTACCTGTCGAAAAGTAGCTTCATGCCACTCTCTGATGCTTACAGACCTGGCTTTTTGGAAAAGATTTCACTCAAAATAGTTAGGGACCACTTTGTATATCTAGGACTGACAATTCCTAAAGACCCACATTTATTATACAAGTTGAATTTTGCCGAGTTTCTTTCAAAACTCAAATGTAACAGAGAATTGGAAAATCTTGCCTTTATCTATGAGTGGACGCATAAATTCAATAAAAATGGTCTCTCTTCCTAGATTCTTATATATTTGTTAAAATCTTCAAATTTTTCTTACTTTTGCCTTTTTTAAGGAACTGGATTCTATAATTTTGTCTTATGTTTGGAACTATAAGACACATCGGATATCTACAATTCATTTACAAAACCCAGGTCTGTGGGCGGTCTGGGTCTGCCAGTATTTAAACACTATTACTGGGCTGCCAATATTAGGGCTTTAATGTACTGGGAGAAGGGAGCACTGGGTAACCTGTCCCCTGAGGTTCCCTTATGGGTGCAAATGGAGACAGGTCTGGCTGCAGGGACCTCATTAGTGGCCATGTTATTTTCCAAGTTAGATAAGCCTACAGCTATAAATAAGCTAAGTATTGTGTTGAAAAATTCTATCAAAATTTAAAATCAAGTAAGAAAAGTCCTGTCCCTGCCAGAGACCTCTGTGTGTACACCAATTTGCTACAATCATTCTTTTTCACCCCCATGGTCTGACAGAACTTATTTTGTTTGGAAGGAGAAGGGTTTATGTTCCATTAAGGACCTTTATGTTGAGGGAAGGTTTGCATCTTTTAACCAGCTAAGAGAGAAGTTTGATCTGCATCATTCACACTTTTTTCGTTATTTACAAATTAGGCATTATGTGAAGTCCAAAATTTGTAATTTTGAATTCCTCCCTGAGTAGCATGTGGTTTTTTAAATATTTTCTTAAATCCTCCTCACTCTACGCATCTTATCTATAAATTTGTTGGATAATTTGAAAGTTGTGTCACAGCCCCTAATGAGAGATTTAAAGTGACCTGGGAGGATGAACTGGGAGCTGAGTTCTCTGACGAAACGTGGGATAGGTGTTTGACTGCAGTACGGTCCTGTTCAGTCAACAGTAGGCATCAGTTGATACAATTCAAGGTCATTCACCGTTTGCATTATACCAAGACCAAATTGCACAAAATTTTCTCTTCTGTTTCACCATACTGTGATAAGTGCAAGGTTACGGAGGATACAACTGCTCATGCTTTTTGGTTTTGTCCTTCACTGTCGGGATTTTGGACTAGTATATTTGATTGGCCTATAACACTCTAAGGCAGTGGTCGGCAACAGGTGGCCAGCGGGCCAAAAGTGGCCCGCCAGCAATAATATCTGGCCCACGCCCGTAGCCAGATTATTTTGATAGCGGCTGGTTCTGAAATAGATTTGTCATGTCAGCAACAATTACTCACAATCAGAGTATGTGAGCGGAGTGGAGCGATGTGATTTTGAATGGAGCGAGGAGCAGATTTTTAAAAAGTCGGAGCATCGTGGTTTTCACTCTCTCCAAGAGCGCTCCATCACCGCTCCATCACGAGTACATTCATGCCAATGACCCATAATATACTGTAACTGCATATTTAGCAAGAATTAACATGAAAACATATTTAGCTAGCTAGATAGAAAAGGATCACTCAAATAAGAAAGAATGTGAAGGCTATGACTGCAGTGGACATGAGCGGGAAATTATAGTTCTCAAGGAATTTATTTGTTCCTTCTGAATATTTTCAGCTGACAGCTGACTTTTTTTTTTGTTTTTCTCATAATTGCGTGATATAAACTTGCAATTGCGAGTTAAAAAGTCATAATTCTGGGATATAAACTCGCAATTCTGAGAACATTTAAGTGTTTTTTTCCCCCCTCAAAAGTGACTTTATAACTCACAATTGCAAAATCGCAAACATACTGAAATACTTAAGATGCAGAGCGGTGTTTCTGGTATCAGTAGCCGGATTTCCATCCAAAGTTGCGAATTTAACTTATGAGCACTGGTAAACTGGCACTAAATCGTCACTTCCTGGTAAACTGGCACTAAATAACCTATAGAAAACTAGCATAAGCAACTGAATATAATAATTTTTATATATAAAAAATTAACTGCACCTCAGAGCGAGCAGATGAAACGCAATAAATGCTGTCATTGCTTTCGGAGGTGAATGCTGCTGTTTGGGAACATTGTCGTGTAAGACAATTATACAGAAATACTTTGATGACAGACTTTGCTCAGGAATATCAGAACAACCATAACAACATTTCAGATGATGTGGAACGAGATCAGTATGCTGCTAGTCAAGTTATCCCGTCTCATAGCGCAAAGTCACATGACTTTTTTAATGCGCTTGCAGGAAGTTATTCGCAAAATGCGTTTCCATCTCCCTTTATTCGCATTAACCCTTTTTCGCACAAGTCAAAAACCACCTCAAGCGAGCGTAAAAACTTTTTTGTGAATTAAGGGATTTGTATTAGAAATTTGGCGTTTCCATCACTCGTTTCTCATGCGATACTTCAAAATGCGCATTAAAACAGGATGATGGAAACCCTGCTAGTGAGCTCGGAGTGGAGAGGTGATTATTAAATGCTCGGAGCACGGATGGGAAATTGTTGACGCTCCACTCCGCTCACATACTCTGTTCAGACACCACCACACAAATTTGGCTTTTTGTTAATGACTGTTGCAGGATTTTACATTAAGTAACAGCTCACTACCAGTTACAAAATACACTAACAGTCAGTCACAGGCAGAGGTGGGTAGTAACGAGTTACATTTACTTCGTTACATTTACTTGAGTACATTTTTTGAGTAACTAATACTTTTAGAGTATATTTTAAAATGGGTATTTTACTCTTACTCAAGTATATTTTTAGAGAAAAAACGGTACTTTTACTTCGTTACTGTGGGCGACTCTCCACTCATTACTGTATCTTAATGCAATACAAGTTAAAAATGCGTCGGTTTATTCCAAACGCGCCATCTACTTTTCTCTGGGCAATGAACGATGCCCATTCGCGAATGATTCATTCTTTTGAGTCGATTCTGTTTAAAGGCTTTATCAAACCAGTGAATCGGTTCGCAAATCAGTTTGAATGATTCGTTCAGTTCCCTGCCGCACGCGCTGAGTCTCTGAAGCGGTTCTCACTCAGATAACAGAGAGTTTAAGAACATCAAGAGCGATGAAGACGTGGCTTTGGATCTACAGTCAGTTGAAAGCAAATCTGCAAAGGCTTGTTTGCTAGAGCTATATGAAGATCATTTATTAGATGAACACCGCGTGTGCTGTCTACTGTTCCACAGGTATAGGCCACGATACCACTATGACATTACCAGTTTGTTGTACATACCTTACATTAAATACAATTAATTAAATAAGCTGTCACAGAGTATGAAATGAACACCCGCGGAACCCGCGTTAGCTCTGAGCAGCGCGCGGCCTGTTCTAGACACAATTAATATTCATATTTTTACAATATTTACGCTTGCAAAAATATAGGCTACATTTGTTTACATTTTGCAGAACAGAAGATCCGTCAATATGCATTTGTTTCGTTATGTTCAGAGCAGTCATGTGAGGCATTTTCAGAGGTTTCAGTGTCAGAGGTTATAGGATAATACATAATTAATTTACTTTAAAATATAATTTAATTCAGTGATGCAAATCAGAATTTTCATCAGCTGTTACTCCAGTTTTCGGAGTCATATGATCCTTCAGAAATCATTATAATATATCGATTTATTACCAGTGTTGGAAACATTTTGCTGCTTAATATTTGGAACCTGTGACATTTTGTTCAGTATTCTTTGATGAATAGAAAGCTAAAAAGAGCAGCACTGATAATAAATCAACATGATTTCTGAAGGATTATGTGACTCTGCAGACTGGGGTAAAGGCTGATGAAAATTCTGATTTGCATCACTGAAATAAATTACATAAAAAAAAAAAAAAAAAAATTAAAAAAAAAAAAAAAAAAATATATATATATATATATATATATATATATATATATATATATATATATATATATATATATATATATATATATTTTTTTTGAACGGCAGTGTGTGTGTGTGTGTATACACATACACATTACATAAATGTAATCTATATATCTAAATAAAAATAGACTATATTCAGTACCTATATGATCCAAAGTAACTAGTAACTAACTACTTGAGTAGTTTTTTTATCCGATACTTTTTTACTCTTACTCAAGTAACTATTCAGACTATTAATTTTACTTTTACCTGAGTAAATATTTCTACAAGTACTTTTACTTGAGTACAGTTTTTGGGTACTCTACCCACCTCTGGTCACAGGCAATTCTGGTTGAATTTTTCATCAATTAATATCTTAAATTATCCTTTGACTATGTTCTGGCCCGCCATCTAGTGGTGAATTTGTTTTGGGCCCGATGCCAAACTTACTTGCCGACCCCTGCTCTAAGGCCTATAACAGGATTCTTCTGCTGGACGCAGAACTTGCTATCTTCGACTTTTCACAACACACTTCTAGCCTTCCAAAAACTTTACAACAGGTCCTCACTCTGGGTAAGATCGTGGCCAAGAGACTTATATTAAAGAACTGGAAATCATCTTCACCTCCCTATTTTTGACTTCGGACTATGGACATAATTTCTGTCATACAAATGGAAAGACTCCGATTTCTGAGGTCTAAAGCCATTAGAAAATTTTCTGCTGTCTGGGGATCATTTCTCGGATATTTAGACAAACAAGCAGCTAAACTTGTTTCCTATGAAGGTTGAGTTGTACATTACCTTTGGACATTTCTAATGGTTGACTGCTTTTCAGCTCTTTACTATGGTACCTTTAGTTAACCTGTATTTATTGTTGTACATATTTTTTATTTGCTTTTTTTATATATACCTGTATATTTACTTACGTTTTTATTTCCATTTCTTTCCTTCTTTTTTTTTTTTTTTTGTAAGTGCGTGTGAAGTCTGAGACAATGTTGTTTGTTTGTTCTGTGTTTACTCTGAAAAAATCCTTAAAAAAAATTGAAATACTGTTTCCGATTTTAATATACTGAAAAATATAATTTGTGATGTCACAACTGAATTTTCAGCAACGGTTACTTCAGACTTTAGTGTCTCATGATCAAATCAAGTCACTATTATTTGTATGGCTCTTTTTTTATTGAGCAGAATGAAACATAAGTTAACTACATATAGCGCTTTTAACAATGCAAATTGTGTCAAAGCAGCTTTACATCAGCTTGATCATCATGATCCTTCAAAAATCATTAATACGCTGATTTTTTTTTTCTTTTTTTTATGAAAGGAAAAAAAAACAAAAAAACATTAAATTAATTTTTTTAACCCAATTTTTTCCTTTCTTTATCCAGGACACTCTTTATTTGTCGTTTACCCATTATCATTTTGTCTGCTCTTCGAGTGTAGCCCATTCTCCTTTGTTGACCCGAATCTCGTGTACTTTGCGAGTTCAATTTAGAACGCAGTGATTGACGCATTTTGAGTCAGTTATATGTTGTGTGTGTTGCGCCATTGTACATTGTCTGTCTTTATCCCCATGGGATCCTGAGTCAGCCCATGTGGTTCCTCACAGGGGGCTTTGCTTTGAATGTAACGGGCTGGTGTTTCTATGTAGGTCAAGCAAAGTGTTGTCTACGTGCGCTGTAATCTCTGCACTCCCCTGTTAAATCTAACGCGTGTTTGTGTGAGTCTGATGGTATGCTTTATCTGCTGCCTTCGAAGATGTTAATGGGTGGCCATGAAACTTTAAATACCCTTGACTGATTCAATAATTTAATAATGATCTCTCGGAAGATTCCTCCTACGCATGGCCCATTTGTTTTCTCATTCCAGAGGTGGAGAGAAAAAGTGGCCATTTGGAGAGGCACTGGTCTCTGCCGGCACAGCGCTTAAGCAGTTAGTGCTGATGTAGTAAAGTGAACGTATTAAAGAGAGTAAAAGTTGTTTTAAGCACGCTGTGACTGCTTTTATACAGTTGGTCAGAGCTGCTGGGAACACTTTCCATGGTTAATGTCTTACTGGTGCATGAAGAAATGATTGAATGAAGCGAAAAGTTGAAGGAATAGCTTTTGGTTCACATTCTCCTTGCTTATAGGCAGCAGCAGTCAACCTCACCATCAATAACTGTCTGTTTTACTTTACTCATTTCCACTTCCATGAGGTTCACAGCAGTTCCTATTAGATTCAAGGATGTTTGGCATAAAACCAATACATTCTTAACTATTTTTCTTTCGTTATTTCATTCATTGTACTCATGCATATAACAGTGGTAGCAATCCAGATTCATAATAGCAAATTATTGCTTTTTCATTTTCTTATGCACTCTGACATTTGATATGTTTATTTCACACGTCCAATTGTGCTTAAAATTCTTTGAGTTACAGTGTTCCTCTGTGAATGCATGTGTGGATGTCTCTCTCAATTGTCGGTACATTCTCATTGTGCAGATGGCAGCGGTCCAGTCCCTCCTCTTTTTCCACTGGGATGAATGGCCTGCAGCTACCGCTCTTAATTAATGATGTGTGAGCCTGAACTAGCTGTTCTTGTCTCTCCTGCAGGATCCTAGATAAAAGTATTCAACTACTAAAGAAAACTAGACACAAATGGAAATGCTGTAAGACATGCAAGATTTTTGACTCTTTGCTGAAAACTACTGAATCCTAAACTAAAACCCCAACAGTCTTTAAAGAGTTTTTTTATTTTCTTTTTCTTTTTTCCTCTGTGATGCTTCTTTTTAGCAATATCAGATGAGTTGTGAACTTTGACATTTATTTATTTATTGTCATTCAAACGTTTGGAGTCAGTAAGACCCCCCCCCCCAAAAAAAACCTGCTTTCTATCTCTATGTAATGTATTCATGTGATGGCAAAGCTGAATTTACAGCATTACGCCAGTCTTCAGTTTCACATGATCCTTCAGAAATCACTCTAATATCCAAAATGCTCAAACGTATGTTGCTATTATTAGTGATGCATCGAACCTATACAGTCATTTTCTGCGCATCGGGTATCGGTCAGACGAGACTGAACCAATATTGTGAGTAGGCCTATACTATTCTGTGTTATTGTTGAGCCCCACGAAAGGCACAAACACATTATAAATTTTTCGTACAAGTGCTATATTTCAAGTGTTCTGAAGCTGTTCCATAGTTTAATCTGAGGTACAGATGAATATTTAAGTCGTTAAATTCAAGGTCAGGTAAACACTTCTCCCAGCTGCAGCTGGCTGTCATCCTCCATTCAGCATTCAAACTGTAACTGAGGTTTAAAACTGAAAGGATCAATAAACTAACGCACAGATTTAATGCACTACGCATCAATATCTTTTCCCTTTGTACTTTGAATTTTTCTGCGCGGCCGCGGACTCGGAGGGCTGCGCAGCCTGTGCTGTGACTCTGTGTTGTTTCAAGCGCATCATTCTGCGCACGAGATGCACATAAGCGTTTTGTGCCGCTCTGTATTGGAGGCTTTCGTTTTATGTTGTTCTGTCCTATCTATCATATGTTGCTGCCTTCATTACTGTGCTATAGATTTAATAGAAATGTCTTTTTAATTTTATAGTATATATTTATATATAAATGCATTTGCTTGTTTTTTTCATGAATGTATTTTACAACAATACAAAGAGCAATGTGTACCATTTTACCAATTTAGTCCTACACTTATTCACTTTTATTTGTAAATTTGTTTATTCACTAACCTTGTTTATAATAGTATTTTTGACATAGATTATGAGTATATATTTTTCATTTGTTATTTTTCAAGAAAATGAAGTTATCTATATGCACAATAAGTAGATTGTGTTTAACACACAAAAGAGTGACGATCAGGTCAACACAGAGAAGTATAGAAATTCTACATTGATTTAAATAAAAAACTGCGCTGGTATCGGATTGAATCGGTATCGGCAGATATGCAGAATTTCCAGGATCGGATCGGATCTGTTCTGAAAAATGATATCGTTGCATCCCTTATTATCATGGCTAAAAACAGTTGTGCTGCTTAAACAGTGATACATTTTTCAAGACTATTTGATGAATACAAAAATCAAAAGTACAACATTTATTTGAAAGGAAACTCTTTTGAGACATAAATGTCTTTGGTAAAAAAAAAAAAACTAAAAAAATCTTTCTGACCCCAAACATTTAAACGGTGATGTATTATAAAAAAAATGAAATTGTGTTTTTCGGACTGTCAAAGTCAGGTTCTTAAAAGCTGAATACTGTGTTTAATTTTTTAAGTTTTTTTTTTTTTAAGTAATTTACTAAATTACTAAAATATATTGTTTCAATGAAAAATATCACTGGCGGTAAATACTTTCTTTCTGTAGATTTTTATTCTGTGCAAAAAAAAAGAAGAGTCTATTTGACTGTTGTATTTTAACCTATAATATAAGACAAAAAAAACATGTATCACAGCACATCACATCTGAGAGTCTGTTTATTTCTCTGTTTGAAATACTCAATGACGTTGTTTCAAACTATTTTACACAAATGCACACGCACAAACCTAATCATAGCACAAGTAGGGCTGGGTATCGTTCAAAAATGTTCGATACCGGTACCGATACCTTGAGTTTGATACCGGTTCCTGAACGATACTTTTTTCGATACCAGTTTTATGAAATCAATTTTAACAAGATTACATTATCTCAAAAAACTATTTTTTAATGTTGATATTTATATAGACTCAAAACCTCATCTCCTGAGCCACTGCACAAAGGAACAAAATATATCCAACACAATGCATAAATAATTTTAATAAAGTTCAAATTGTTTTCAGTTTACACATCTGTTAGGCTACATTAGTGCGTGTTCATTTTAAAACATCATCATTTCTAGGTTGTTAAAGACTTCAAGAAATTTAAAATCTTCATCCACTTTCATAAGTGGGTGTTTTATTTTGTTTCACCATATGTTTTATTGTTATTAAATTGTGGTGTAGTATGTCTAATTATTTGAATGCATAAAAACAACTTTATTTAAATTTATTCTTAAAATAGCCTAATGAAATGTTTTATTTTTCCTCAGAAATTCTGTGTTCTGTATCTGGTTTTCAAATGAAGACATAAAACATTAATTTCATTTTTCTTTTAAATTATTGAAAATCAAAGTTTCTTTATTTTGGCAAACAAAGGGGGTTTACTATTAAAATTAAAAAATTGAATAACTGTTGTGTGATCATTACAAAAAAAAATAAATAAAGTTTTAATAATTTTAATAGTAGCCCAGTAGTAGCAGTATGTACTGTCCGCTGAACAATATTAATTTATTTCTGCCGCAGTGTCTTCCAATTTAAACCGAACCTTTATTTTGACGGGTTGCCTGGAATACCTTTACAGTTCTGTGTGTTTATGATATGACGTTAGTTTTACTCGAATCAAACGGTAAAATGCTCATTAATTGACTCTCACAGCAGTTCTGGAGATGTTGTTCATGTGTTTATGTCCTCATTTAGTGAGGCTGCAGACGCTGAAATCACCGCGAGCGTCACGCGTGCTTCAGTCTGTGTGTAGTAAACAAACCGCGCGATATAGAGAGCAGACTGCTCCGTGCGCTTTCGAATCGCTCTCGCGGAGGTCAAACACTGATCTATCAGCGCTGCGCCGCTTCTAGTCAAACACACCTAGTGCTGCAGGATTATTGGCTCACTGACTGTGATGAGATTAACCCCTTAGGTATCGAAATTTGGTACTGAACGACAAGACGTTTTTCGATACTCGGTGGTATCGAGGCAATTCGGTCGGTGCCTAAAAAGTATCGAACTCGATACCCAGCCCTAAGCACAAGGCATCTTTCCCTGATTGTTTCAGCTTACGTCTATTTTAAATCATGAAATACTTCAAGCTGATTTCTCTTTCATGGACAGTGAAGGAATCAAACGTTGCATCCTGTATGACCCGTATGTGAAAATAACTTTTCTGAGGTGTGCTACTTCAGCAAGCATCAGTATGGATGGAATCAGGCGGGGAAGGAGACTCGGGTTGTGCGGCATTGATTTTGACTGGTAGCATTCACGCCCGGAGCTCTGCCATACTTTTCTACCCCGCATGAGATTGTGTAGACAAATATACTGTTTTTTTTTCTCTGACACTTTTGAATGGAGTACTTTCATTTTTCATATCAAAACTTTTTGATTTTAACAGTTTTCTTGACCGCTGTTTATATCTGTGGATCTTGCTGTCTTTGTCTTGTCTTTTTCTCACTTTTTACCTTGATTCATTCCTGCCCTCTCTGTCTCTCATCTATGATTTCCTTGAAAATCGCTTCTTCTGTTCCTCCTTTATCTGTATCTTGCTTTCTTGTGTTGAGTAGAGCTGCTGATTGGTATGCTAAACATTCAGCACTGCAGACTTTGAGAGTCTGTCGCTGGCTGAGGCAACGAAGGCCTGCAATTTGATTGACAGGGTGAGCGGTAATAAATGATGCCAGTACTGCTAGGCGAATAAAGCGCTGTAAATAAAGAGTGCAACACACGCACAGGATCATGGAGGAAGGCAGGTTTAAGAGCAGGTAGATGGGTGTGTGCATTAATGCAAGTATACAGGCTTTAGTGCAGAAAAGGTTAATAGTATAGAGTCTTGAGACTCATATAGTCATGCAAGGTCAGATCCTCAGGAACCAGGCATGGAAATGCAATTGCATTAATTCAAGTATTCAGTTTTAGGCTGTTTTACACTGTACAGATAAGCAGTGCTTAAGCAGTGCAGCAGTGTGAATGATTTTACACTAACAGTTGTGGCTTTAAGCAGAAAATAACATTTGTAACAAGGTGAGAAAAAAATCGCCCTAAAATCCCTGAAAATTACCCCAAAAAAGGGAAAAAAATTACCAAGTTATTAATGTCACAAATAGAGGACGGACAGATATTCAATGTAGAGTTTCAGTTAATATAAGTTTCTAAACTACATATATAATCAGTTCAAAAAATCTAAATGGTGTTTCAAGTAATTAAAATAAAATGTAGAATTTTGATCAGAAAGTGGGCAGAATGTGAGTGCACTTTGCTGATTGATGTCCTCGCCATAGCTGAACTTTGAGAATGGAGCGCACCTCACATTGATCTAATCGGACAGTGGATGTTAAACATCATTTGAAGGGTTTTGAGTACCTTACAAATAGCTTAAGTGTGTGTTCATTTGCCTGGGGAGCATGTTCACTTCTCTTTTGTATGGCAGCCCTCCAAATCGCCACTCTGCAGTCAACCATAATGAGCTCTAAAATCCTGTGGCACCTCCTCAGGCCTGTGTCTGTTTGCATGAGCAGTCGATGTATAGAATTTCCTGCTGTTCTTTATACTTATGTCTACTTCCATTCGGCATGCTTTGCACATTCATATATCAAATTACTGATAGTCAGACCTCTTATGAAGACAAAACATACTGCTAATTAGCAATCAGCTGAATGTAATTCATCTCTGCAGCTGCGTGTTTAACTGTGACTAAGCCTTCAGTTTTTAATATAGACTTCAAAGTTAAAGTTTAATTATTTGTCCACCCTCATTTTTTTCTTTAGTTTTATTTGTAGGATATGCTCATGCAAGTGAGATTCGTTTTTTATTCTACAAACTTTTATTCTACAAACTCTCACTCAAATGGTTTTCAAGCAAGTATGTGAATATTTGCACAATAATTTTGGGTGTGTTTGTGTGCATGTTTGATACATTCTCTCTGCTCCTGAGGACATTATTCACAGCTGGAATACTGTCAGGCCAGCCAGCGCTAGGAAATGTAAGCCAAGTTGTGTATATGAATGTGTGTGAGTAAATATGCATGCACCGCCTCTATTTATTTTTTTCAAGTACGTAGTGTACTAGGAATCTGTTTATTATGGAAGCCCATTTCTACCACTGAATAAAAAATAAAAAAGGGAATTGTGACTGATCTCGCAATTCAGACTTTTTTCTTGCAATTCTTACTTTTTTCTCACAATTGCAAGTTATAAATCAAAATTACAAAATATAAAGTCAGAATTGTGAGATATAATTCTGAGAAAATATCATTCTTTTTCCCCCTCAGAAATGGACTATATAAATCGCAATTGCGAGTTCATATGTCACAATTCTGAGAAAAAACATCAGAATTGTGCGATATAAACTCGCAACTGCGAGAAAAGTTAGAATTGCGAAATACAAACATGCAGTTCTGGGGAACAAAATCTGAATTGTGAGACAACAAGAGTTGCAATTACCTTTTTTAACTTTTTTTTTTTTTTCAGTGGCAGAAACAGCCTACCGTAGTTTATTTTAAAGATTGTTATTTTTATTTTTTTTATTATCTCTGGCTCAAATTTACAGATCAAACAAATCCAATGTGTCCGTAATTAATGCAGCTGTACTCAGATTGTATGACATAAAAAATACAATTAAATAGCAAAAATGATTAATACAATTCAAAACAATATACAGTATTTGATCCTAAGTAGTATTTAGAACAAACTTCAGAATACTGCACCTCTAGCACCAATTATTTATTTGTTTATTTGCTTGCTTGCTCACAACACAAATAACCTTTTATGTGTGGTTCTCAATAAGTGCCAATAATACCTTTACTCCCATGGCTTAGAATGCATATCATTTTTCCAAAGCTTTTTGGGTCTAGTCACCTTTTGTGCTCTGTCAAGGCCTTTGCTATTTCCTCCAGATTCATCTGCCACCCACAGGTTTCTTATTGCCATGGGAACTACTGCAACAACCAAAATGCAGTTACCCCTGATTGGTTCATCCATCCTCCCAGAACACCCAATGTAAGTCTGGTATTTTACGGATTTGAATTGTTGATCTTAGCGAGGAAACAAACCTACTGTCGGGCCGCCCATGTGTCCAGAAAAAAAAACACACAAAAAAAACAGTGGGTAGCCACACATATCTCAGGCTCCATGGCTTTACCGTCTTTAAATCCGCCACATTTGTGCTGCTCTGCTTCCTCCATCCACTCCCTGCATGGATATATCCAGAGTGCTCTTGTGAAATGCGGAGGTCTGTGGTAGGAAATCACATCCGCAAATCATCAGTCCGAGACTATGAGCTCCATTAGAGGGGAAGAGCTGGCCGTGATTCACTTTATAAACTCATTAGGGATGTGAACACGGCATGCTTTCAATGTTCCTCCACTCTCTACAAAGACCTTGGACCGTATACCTAGGCATAATGACAAACCAGGGAGTTGCCTCATACATACCTGTTTATATATCCTTAAAGAGAACATTTCACAGGCTTGGTTAAGTGCCGGTGTTAGTAGAGTGACGAGTAAAGGCAGGAAAAGCACTTTGCCAAGTGCATACTGAGGAAACCATCCATTTACCTGCGTGGAATACAAACACGGGTTTTATTGTTCTCTCTGAATGTCTGGTCGACATCTGGCACATACAAGTGCATGTGCATTCATAAGCCATAATTTTCCTTTTTTCCCTCTCTCTCACTTTCTGTCTTCATTTTTATTTTTTGTACAGAATGACCTGCCGTTTCATGCATTAATGCACCACTAAGCTGGCAGTGAGCATGTTAAGCTGCTTTCAGGCAATGCTTAGAGGGACACAGTGCCTTTTACATGGGTGCCACAAAAGTGGGTGCCAAACATCAGGAAGAGGGACAGATAAAGATGCCATGGATTTGGCATAATATTTGGATGTGGTGTGTAATGTGATTTGGATGTGACTGAGGCTAGTTGTCACAAGGCTTTGTCTCAGTAAGGTTTTGAGTCAAAAGTCCAGTTACATACTGCAAATGTATGTTTTCTCTAGAGGTGGTTTTGTTTGTTGCTTCATCGGTTTCAAAACCTCCTTAAAGGTTTAGTTCACCCAAAAATCATTTACTCATCCTCAAGTTATTCCAACCCTGTATGAGTTTCTCTCTTCTGCTGAAAATAAAAGAAAGTATTTTGAAGAATGTAACCAAATAGTTGCTGACTTCCATAGTATGGAAGTCAATAAGGGACCATGTGTTTGGGTACCCGCATTTTTCAAAATATCTTCTTGTGTGTTCAGCAGAAGAAAAAAGGATCAGAACAACTCGAAGGTGAGTAAATGATGACAGAATTGTAATATTTGGGTGAACAATCCCTTTAAATTAGAAGCAATATTTGTAAATTCAGTGTGCAGAGGTCTGCCTAGACCCAGCGGCAGGATGAGATAGCTAATTAATTTTTGCCCTACCAAAATTTGAGCATGCATTACTGTGTGTGTGTGTGCGTCTGTGTGTTATACCAGCATAAACATCCTGCTTAAAAGTATTCATAGTGCATGAAGCATGTGCCTGAGAGAACGGCTTTTTATAACCTCATTGTAATTCATTTAGTTTAGCACGTACAAAAGATTTGAATTTACTCAATTTTACTCAAATTTACTTCAATAAAATGTTTTGGTGCTGTGCTTTAGTTGATTAATTTTTGTCAAGCATGTCCTTCGTGAACTTTATGGACTGTAGTTTTATATGCACAGAGATGAGTTTTTGTCTGTTTGTTACTGTCTCTTGGGAAAATTCTCTAGAAAGTTCTATTCTTGATTGTCAGTCTGTTATTATAAGCTTCTGTTGCTAGTATGCTAGTTGTTGCTAGTATGGTGTGTTGCTTGCTTAGGTGTTTGCAAATTGGTTGGCACATGGTGATATGTCAATATTGTGCCACATCTCTCTCCCTCTGTCTTGGACAGGCAAACAATTGTAATTTATCTTACCTTCCTACCGTACAATCCTATGTACAGCGTTCTCTCCACCCTCAATACCACAACTTAGGTGCCCTTGAGCAAGGCACCGAACCCCCAACTGCTCCCCAGGCGCTGCAGCATAAATGGTTGCCCACTGCTCCGGGTGTGTGTGTGTTCACTGCTGCGTGTGTGTGTACTTTGGATGGGTTAAATGCAGAGCACGAATTCCGAGTATGGGTCACTATACTTGGCCGTATGTCACGTCACTTTTACTTTCACTACCTGGAAGTATTTGCAAATTGCCATACTTTCATCCAGTCAATTTAATTATTCATAGTTATCATCTATCTTCTTTAGGGGTTTCTGTGAGTGTATGCAGTTTTATGTTTCAGACAGTAACTTTGGACATATTTATGGATCACTGATATGTAGAACTTCAATAATGCAAGGTCTTTTCCTTTGAGTATGGAGAGAGGAAGGAATAGAGAGTAGGGTGACTTCAAAACAGCTTTAAAAGCAACAGATATTTTTTTAAAATCCATTATAATTCATTCATGTATTATACAATGATAAAATTAAATAAAATATACCATATTTAAAACTAAGAAGTATTTAGAACAAACCTGAGGATTATTTATAGTGTCCTTTATGTTCTTGATTCTCAAAAATGTACATTTTCCTGACATCCTCAAGGTATTCTGCTGTAGAGAAGAGCAGATTGTGGGTCGGGAGCACGAGCCAATCAGAGGAATTTTGGCAGAGTTCCAGTTTAATGTAATATGGAAAAGTGAGCAGGGTTCTGTCCTTGGGCCTTTGCAAGGACATAATTGTTGTTTTTCTTTTCCATTTTTTTTTCCTTTTCTTTTCTTTTTCTTTTTTAAATAGTAGCCACTGGTTGATGTATGTATTGTGGGGTGCTGGGTATTTCTTCATGGCACTGCATAATCAAGTCAGTATCAAGCTTCATAACGTAACTGTAATATTAACAAGACAGTCTATCAATCATGTTTATCCAGTGCTTTCTGGCTCAGAGAAGACAAAGAAAAGATATGGCTGAGACGAAGAGTATATAAAGCATTTCAAGGCAGGACAACATCTTAGGAAAGGAGCTTAAATAGGTTATGTTTACTTGGCTGTATTATTTGATAAAAAATAAACCATTTGAATGGTAGTGTGTATACTTTTTGTTTTGTTAGTTTGTATGTGTGTGTGATAATATATGTGTGTAAGTTGCATTTAAAATCCATTCGGGTGCCCCCTGGCGCTTGATGCTTCTGAGCAACACAAGTCTGGTGTTGACAAAGAAGCAGGGGGGACTATCATTTTTGAGACCCAACATCCATGTCTCTCAGTGGCTGCCAGGCTTTTTCATCTGGGCTTCCTGGCACACTCTGCCTGCATTGCTGTTCACTTACTCTATGGGCCTTGAGAGACACCAAGCGAATCGGTGCCCAGGCCTGACATTAGCCGACAATGGAATACTTGACGGAATGAAAGAGGAGTTTGGCAGTTGTAAAAAGGGAGAAAAATGATAGATACAACAGAAGTACAGTGAAAAAAGCATAAGAGTGAGGATATCTGGAAGTGAGTCATACCATTCCTAATGAGATATCTACGATTAGAGGCCATTTCTTCTGAAAGAGGGAAGACCGAGCTCTTTTCCCCTTTGCAGTAGTGGTAGAACAGATGAGCCTCTATTAGAGATTAAATCTAGAACATGTATATACACCGATTGCCTGCTTGTCTGCATGGTTCACGAACACCACATGTACTAAACACTGCCTGCCTGGGTGAGCTGTGGGAGAATGGCAGCCGGACATTGACCCATCAGTCAAGAGCTACATCATCAAGTTGACCTTTCCGTTATACCCACTCTCCATTTCCCGCTGCTTTTCACTAATGGAGAGATGGGAGGATGAAGGTAAAAAAGAGATGTCTCTGTTAAGCATAGCAGAAAATGAATACCGTTGGTTTTCTGAAGCATCAAATAGAAAGATGTTTGATTTTAAGGGACATTTCGATATGTGAATATTTGTCTTATTTTTATATATTTATTTTTTTAGATTTTTTTATAAGATTAAATTATAAAGTAGCAAACCAAGTGGCAGACATTTTGACAAACAGACATTTTAAAACATTTTACAATCATTGATGTCTATTAAACTATAATGTTAAACATAATTGCAAAAATTGCTTAGATACATTTTCAGTTATGCATTTACTATCTAGCATTATTTATTTTGGTTTGGTTTTTATAATGCAATTTATGTGTAGACATTAAGTGTGACCTAAGTGTTCTGATAGAGAATGAAGATGATTGTAATTTTAAAATTTCATAACTTTAATTAACCATAACGTTTTGTAGTTTCGTGAATATTTTATTATTGTTAATTAAAAATGAATTAGTAATTTTATTTATTCAATTTTTGGTTTGCTTCTGTTAGTTTGTTTGAAGAAAATACATTTCTTGAAACGTCTGGAATCATAAAATTAATTTTACACTCCCAGTTTATGTTTATATTGTAGTATATAGTTCTGTTATCTTCTATAATATTATGTTTTTAAGGGGATTTGGAATATAGTGTTGGACAGTGAGGGCTTTCAGGTCAAAGGATTAAGAACTATTGGTTTCAGATGTCCAGCACACAAACATTTATGTGTCTTTTAGCCTTACATTGAGTCCCACCACCACTGATAAATCAGACATGTTGTCGGGTCTAAGTGATTAGAGAGGCATTAAAGTGTAGGGCTCAGATTTAGCCAATCAAGTGGGTGGTGAAAAGAGGCACAAGCTTATCCATGTAATGACATCTTGTCTCTGAAAGACACACTGACTCTCTTCCAGATATTTCATGGCTCTCTTCACCGATGAATATCTGTGGTCGCTACGGTGGTTCTAGAGACAAAGACGCCTCCATCCCTCACCTTAAAGATGGTATCTATGTTAACTGCTGGGATCCCACAGCTGTAAAAGTGTCGCTATTTTCAAAGTTGGATAATCAGAACAAATGAAAACATGCTTTGTTATTTCGCTCTCTCACACACTTTATGAGCAGGTTGCGCATGAGTTCAAAATACATTATGTACCTTTCTGGCTTATCTTGGTTCGCTTGTGTCAGCTACATCTAGTCTGGAGATTCTGAGGCAGAGACACTAGTAAAGAAGTGGCAGGACATGTGTAATGCATAGGTAAGATGTAGATTAGAGAGGTCAAAGAATATGTCTGCCGCTTGAAAGCATTTATAGCATTTCTTCACCATGGTTATTTCAAAATTTCAAGTGTGGGAATGGATTTATGTATGAATCTAAGTGGAAAAAACATGGGTTTTGGTGCAGATGCCAGAATTTTGAGAGATGAGCCTGCATCAGAAAGAAAAGTGACTTGAATTATTGATGATATTTTTATTAAAAAATGTATTTATTTATTTTGTGTGTGTGTTATTTTGTTTTTTTTGTTGCTTTTTATTTTTGTTTTGCTTTAAGTTGTACCAGTGTATAATTTGTACATTTGTTTACCCAAACGTATGGCATACCAGCTGAATTTCTTTTGTAGCTTTACATGATACTCCCACTGTCTGACCCTTCTTCACAAGAAACATAATTTCAACGCACTTCATTATTCACAGGCCGACCTTTGGTTTCATTTTAACACAGCTCTGAAGCACCCTCTGACACCTTCTGCTGCAGTCCCATCAAATTTGCAAAAGGACGACATTGATTTTCTAAACACACTCTGAAAGACTGTCTGGAATTGAAAGTCAGTGTTTGCCATCAACATATCACAAAATAGAGCCTGCCTCTCTTTTCAGTTGACAAAAATGTGTTGGTTAAAAATCTCCTCACATGAGTTAATTGCGATGTTGGCGAACATTGGGTGGATGTATTGAGCCAGAAAACACTTGGCGTGTTTCTGTTTCTCTCTCTCTCGCTTCCACTTTTTCATTCCCTCCATCTTTTGCATTGCTCAGCTGACATGAAACAAATGACTGCGAGTTGAGATCAGGGTGCAGCTGAGCCACTGTAGATTGATTTAAAGTGAATTGCTTTCATTTCTACACTGACGATACGTCGCTCCTCGTAAACAAACTTCTCTGGAGAGGAAATGAGAAAATTGTAATCAATGCTGGAGTACCCGCTAGCAGACATTCATTCCTTTGGATTAGGGCAGTTAGAACAAATTAGACCTCAGGACAAACATCAGGAGAAAATATCTCTGTGGGAAGCAGTTTAGCGGGGCTGTACTAACGTTTTATTGAATGCCGCTTATTGCCTCAGACTTGAGGTGACGGACACTGCTCGTGCATCTGGCTGAAAGGCCATTTTTATGTCCGATAAACGTGGGTGCATTCACCCTTGTAGAAGGAAAAACAGCACCACACTTGTCTTCTGGAGACAGACCATTACTCCCTCATTGTTTGCTGAGGTTGTGTGTTGTAAATAATACTTTGTAGCTTCTCCAATTGGTTTTACACAGTCACCATTGCCAGTGAGAACAAAACATCATCTGTAAACCAATGAACTGTACTGGCGGGACCTTGGATATGTTGGCCAAATTTTGATAGTCAGTAAAAACAATCTTTTCCCTCTAAAGGCTATGCACTGAAAAAATTTCACTTAGAAATTGATAGTAAATTTCACAAATAATGGCAAGAAATTACATGTGAAATTTGGAAGTAGAAAGACTGAGATAGTAGAAACGTACTTCATTAATCTTTGAAAAATACTTTTTTTAGAGTGTACAATTGAACAGTGAAAAAAAGTTTGGTTTGGCTAGTTTTGCAGATTTTCTGGTTTTAGAGAAGTTTTGGGCATGCAATCTATGTCCAGTTAAAACCATTTATGACCGGCAGATCATCTTTGGTGGTTTAAGGTGTGTGTGAGGTTTGTTATATCGAAGATGATTAAATGACAATTTTCTTTTTTGGGTCAACTGTCACTTTAAGTCTCATTCATGACAAGCATTACCAAATCCATTCCATGTATTCGTTCCTGAACACTAAAAGAGTTTCTCTATATGTTCATTATAATGTTTTGCTTGTCATGGTTGTTAGAGAAGCAGACTCAGACAGATGGTTAGAATACAACAGGTGAGTTTTATTGCAATCGGTGGAGTCAGCGGTTTGCTAATGGAGGTGAGTAACAAGTTTGATGAACAGGAACAGTAGTACGATGAGGGTGATAATGGAATATCCTTTGCTTTCACAGGAACTCGTGGATAGGGGAGACGGAGCACACACACACACCCACACCCCTCACAACCCTGGACAGGGGAGACACTTGTGGAGATCCTTGGAGACACAGACGATGGAGTAGAGCTGTGAAGAACACGCTGGAGACGAGACAGGGGGCAAGTAGGAGATCAAGGTAACTACACAGGTTAGTAGCATCAGTCCACTTTGAAAGGAAACGAGATTGGACAGTGAGCTGGTGTGAGGTGTCCGCTTTTATGTGCAGGCTGATGAGGGAGCTGATGAAGTGCAGGTGTGCAATTAATACTCAGGTGAAGGAGTGCGTTGTGATTGGGAGGTGAACGAGCCTGGCTGATCTGTGGCAGTACCCCCTCCTCCACGGCCCGCTCCTGAGGGCGGAGGACTCCGATGTCGTGGTCTACCTCTTCCTCGGGGGGCAGGTCAGTCAGGATGGGTTGAATGGAATTCCTCCAGAAGTGTTGGGTCCAGGATGTCATCTTTGGGAACCCAAGACCGTTCTTCCGGGCCATATCCTTCCCAATCCACTAAGTATTCCAGCTGACCACCACGACGCCGGGAGTCCAAAATATCCTTGACCTTGTAGATGGTACCGTCCTCCAGAATCAAAGGAAGAGGGGGTTCCTCTGTCGGGCCAGGCTCTGTGGAGGGAGAAACAGAAGAGTGGTAAGGCTTGAGTAAAGAAACGTTGAAAGGATGAATTCTGTACTGAGGAGGGAGTTGCAACTGGTAGGTGACCGGGTTGGTGATGGTGAAGGGGCCAACGTATCTGGGACTTAACTTCTTGCAGGGCAGACACATACGGATGTCCCTTGTTGACAGCCAGACCTTCCTTCCAGGTTGGTAAGTGGGAGCTTTGGATCTTCAAAGGTCTGCGGTCATCTTACGCCTGCGCACTGCCCGCTGTATATGATGGTGAGTGGCATCCCAGATTCTCTCGCTCTCTCTGAACCAGTAGACGATGGATGGGACATCGGATGGTTCTCCAGACCAGGGAAATAGAGGAGACTGGTAACAGAGTACGCACTGGAAGGGAGTGAGTCCAGTTGATGGCTGGCGAAGAGAGTCCTGTGCGTACTCGGCCCAGCCCAGGAACTGGTTCCAAGAGTTCTGGTGGCCATGGCAGAAGGTTCGGAGGAAGCTCCCAATTTCCTGGAACTTCCTCTCCGTCTGCCTGTTCGACTGGGGGTGGTATCCCGACGAAAGTCTCACGGTCACACCTAGGAGAGTGAAAAAGGCCTTCCATACCTTGGAGATAAATTGCAGTCCCCGATCAGAGACAATGTCTTCAGGGATCCCATAATAACGGAAGATGTGATTAAACATAAGCATAGCCATCTCCATGGCTGTGGGCAGACCCTTGAGGGGTAACAGACGACAGGACTTGGAGAATCAATGACAACAAAGACACCGGTATTACCATCAGAGGCCAGTAGATCAGTGATGAAATAAACTCCTAGGTGTGACCAAGGTCGGCTGGGAAGGGGCAGCGGGAGGAGTTTGCCCGCTGGCAAATGGTGTGGGCTTTTGGAAATGGCACAGTCCGAGCAGCCCTGCACGAACCTTCTCACATCCCTGGCTATACTGGGCCACCAGAAGCGATCTTTCAGCAACGAGAGAGTGCCGTTGGCCCCAGGGTGGCCAGTGCCCAGAGATGTGTGCACAGAGTGAATGAGTGGAGTGCGCTGTGCTCTGGTGATGCATTACAAACCTGGTGGGCAGCCCGGCAGAGTAGGTGTGGAGACATTGGAGGGGGTGTCTGCCTCGGGATTCCACCGGATGGGGCTCTGGAAAAAACAGCAGCCACCGGGCCTATCAGAGATTAAGTCTTTTAGCATCACGTAGATATTAGAGGTTTTTAAATGGTCTGTGAGGACGATGAATGGATGTTGTGCACCCTCCAACCAATGCCTCCATTCCTCCAAAGCCAGTTTGATGGCTAGAAGTTCTGTTACCGATGTCGTAGTTAATATCCGCTGGGCTGAGTTTGCGTGAGAAGACGGAGTTTGGATGGAGTTTGGCTGGAGTCTCCTGCTGCTGAGACAATACGTCTCCTACTCCGGAGGTAGAAGAGTCTACTTCTACTAGGAAGGGCTTACCAGGATCGGGATGGATGAGGAGTGGAGCGCTGGTGAAGGCTTCCTTGAGGGTTTCGAAGGCTTCAGTGGCGGCAGGTGTCCAGGACAGAGACTTGGGCTTGTTCTTCAGAAGGTTGGTGATGATGCTGTAGTCATGTATGAATCTTCTATAGAAGTTGGAGAATCCTAGAAAGCGTTGGAGTTCCTTGATGGTAGAAGGAGTGGGCCAGGTCTTAATGGCTTCCACCTTCCTCTCGTCCATCCGGATGCCACCGCTGTCGATGTAGATTCCAAGGAACTGCACGGAGGGTAGATCCATGGCGCAGTCCCATGGCCGGTGCGGAGGTAGCTGGGAGGCTCTCTTCGGGCAGAACATGTCGCTGATGGGGGCGTAGCAAGCTAGAATATCAACTGACTGTTTCTCCTTTGGGCTCTCGATGGAGGTAGAGTTGATGGTCAGCGTCAGAGGGGAACGTGTCACGATGGTCTGGGAAGATGAGGGAAACAGTCAGGAAAACATTTGTTGCCCCCCTTCAGAACCTCACCGGTACTCCATAAGATGACGGGGTCATGTTGCACGAACCAAGGGCGCCCAAGAATGATCTCAGCGGTGGATCCCTCCAGAACCAGGAGATGGATGGATTCCTCATGAAACTGACCGACTTGAAGGTGAATGGGACCCGCACTGTATTTGTGTCTACGACTAAGGGGTTTTCCTGTTATCGACTGGACTTGGTAGGTTGTCTTAGTTGCTGTGATCGGGAGATTGATTTGGCGGCAGAGGCTTCTGGAGATGAAATTATTTACTGGAGGATATGTACTGGAACACAGGCATTAGAGGCAGTAAGGATTACTATGGCAGTGAGGGGCTGCATGTTAGCCACAATTGACTTTATGACACTCACCATTGGTCAAGGAGGATGAATTGGGCATGTGGAGATTACATGTCCGCCAGCACTGCAGTACACACAGGCCTTGGGTCAGCCGCCTCTGCCGCTCAATGGAAGAAAGACGGGTTAGGTCAAATTGCATGGGTTCGTGGCCTGGTTCTGGAGTGTTGAGATTCGCTGGGTGGCAAAGGAGTGCAGAGCTGGGAGAATTTGGGGATTCCAAGCAGCAAGACTGCATACGGTTGGCACACCTGGAGAGTTGGATGAATCTCTCCAAGCCGTGGGAGTCATCGTATGCAGAGAGATGCAGCCACACTCTTGGTTAAAGTCACTGCCGATAGGTGGTAAGGAGCAAGCGCTCGTTCCAGCCACTAGCCGTTGCAAGGGTTCAGAAGTGGAGAGCATAGTCAGTTATAGACAGAGATCCTTGACGAAGATGGTACAATTGCTCTCCAACAGATGAATCACCGGCCGGCCGAAAACTTCTGAAGTGTTCAATAAAACTGTTAGCAGATTGTGTCACAGTACCGTATTGGGCCCAGATGGTCTCAGCCCACTTGAGCGCTCGTCCTGTAAGTAGGGAAATAATGAAAGCTATCTTGGCTCTGTCGGTGGCGTAGAGATGTGGCTGCATTTCCAGAGCGAGTGAGCATTGTAGGAGAAATTCGTTGCACTCCTCCGCCACACCAGAGAAGGGTGCCAGTTTGGCCATGGGACTGGCAATCACATACGGTGAAGAAGAGGTAGTGTCGGTGCTGTTAGAGACGGGAGTTACCGGAGTTGTTGTGGGGTTGCGGAGAACTCGCAGAAGATTATCCACGAGTTCCTGGAATGGATCGGGCTGACTCATTCTGCCATATCCCTCGGTTTTGGTCCGATCTTCTGTTAGAGAAGCAGACTCAGACAGATGGTTAGAATACAACAGGTGAGTCTTATTGTAATCGGTGGAGTCAGCGGTTTGCTGATGGAGGTGAGTAACAAGTTCAATGAACAGGTATAGTAGTACGATGAGGGTGATCATGGAATATCCTTTGCTTTCACAGGAACTCGTGGATAGGGGAGACGGAGCACACACCTCACAATCCTGGACAGGGGAGACACACTTGTGGAGATCCTTGGAGACACAGACGATGGAGTAGAGCTGCGAAGAACACGCTGGAGCTGAGAGAGGGGGTAAGTAGGAGCTCAAGGTAAGTACACAGGTTAGTAGCTGTAGTAGCATCAGTCCGCTTCGACAGGAAACGATATTGGACAATGAGCTGGGGGTGAGGTGTGTGCTTTTATGTGCAGACTGATGAGGGAGCTGATGAAGTGCAGGTGTGTGCAATTAATTCTCAGGTGAAGTGAGTGTGTTGTGATTGGGAGGTGAACGAGCCTGGCTGATCTGTGACAATGGTGGCCTAAGCTAACCTCTGAACAGCCCTCTGTCCATATAGAATGTTATGTCTCCCCATGCCGTAATTTTACCTCGGAGTTTATCACTGGTGACCCCAGCTCAGACGTTACCGCAGGGATTCATCTGCTGCTGCCCGTAAATCAGCAGATTGCTGGTGTCTACATCCTTATCTCTTCCAACAGTCCTCAGGGGAGGGCCCAAATGCCGAGAAATAGATTAGCAAGCTGCTCTAAAAGCAATCTCTCCTAGCTTCTCTCTATGGTGTCGCCAGCTTGGGTTTGTCTTGGACTCTGGAATGCAATTACAGCAAATTTGGCATTATGTACCTTCTTTATGGTGATAAATACACACGATGCTACATGTTGCCTCTAAATACCCCTTGTGTGAAAGAAGTACTGTCTGGGTTTTCTTTTCCTTTGTGTCTTTTTAGCAGCAGAATTGCACCCCAGCTTAAAATTTACATTTCACTTGCCTTCCATTTGTATGTTTCACAATTAAAACCCATCACTCATACGCAGCAGAAAAACTAAAGTAGCATTTAGTATTTAACAAGTATTGCTCTGGTCTAGTAGAGCGAGCAATGCATAGACCTTAGTTAGAGTAGCACCATATTTAATTTCTGACAAGAATGAAAAAGAGGCTGTGAGGGATAGAAGTACAGTGTGTTCAATGGACTGTACTGTTGTTTAACAACACACTAAAAAGTGGTCTGTGACCTTTATACAGCTCATGCCATTGTAAACACTGGAGGTCTATCCCTCACAACTTTGTTTTCATCCATGTTACTATTCAGTATGGCATAATGAATTTCATTGTATTGAAATTAATGAGTTTGTTGTTATAAGACAAAAGGTAATAGGGATAGTTACCTATTGATTTACTCACTCTCAAGTCATGCTATATGACTTTATACTTTCAGGCGAATACAATCTGGGTTATATTAAAAAATGTCCTGGCTCTTCCAAGCTTTATGGTGGCCGAGATTTTGAAGCAAAATAAAGTGCATCCATCCATAATAAAAAGTACTCCACGTGGCTCCGGGGGGGTTAATAAAGGACTTCTGAAGTGAAACATTTGTTTACAGTAAAGGAAAACGAGTCTCCTCTTGGCTTATATCGAAATCCTTCGACATTTTTCTTTACAAATCATAATTTTGTACTTCTAATTCATGACTGTTTTTTTTTTGTTTTGCCCTCTCCTCTGCGCTTCCGTGTTTGTCACTTCTCACCGGAGCTTACGCTACACCTATGTCATCCTCTAGAATACCATTTTCTCTTGAATGCACATACAACAGTTAGTGGAAGCTAGAGATTATCGTTTATAAAGTTTTAAGTATGGATATTATTCTTACACATTGATTCCACTCAGAAGGCCTTTGTTAACCCCAGAGCCGTGTAGACTACTTCTTATAATGGGCACTTTTTTGGACTTCAAAATCTCGACCCCCATTCATTGCCATTATAAAGCCTGGAAGAGCCAGGACATTTTTTTAATATAACACTAATTGTATTTGTTTATATTTTTGTAGGATAGTGAAGTAACATTAGCATCATCCAGGACAAATCCACTCCCCTCCAGGTGGACATGTGTCTTTCTGACAAACAGCGATTCGCCAGTAGTGCTGAGTGGTTTGATTAGGAGATAACTTACTCTGTGATTCAAATCAACTTCCTTCTGGGAAGCAACAGAAGCACTAATTCAATTCTCTCACCTTTACTTATTAATTTGCGTTCAATTTTTAAACAAGTTTGAGCATCTCATGTTTATTGATGCCACATTTTTTGACTCATCAGAGTATGAGAATTAAGCAGTGCAAACATAAAAAATAAAATAAAGTGTTTTAACAGTACCTTATTTTGCTGTACGGCCATGCAAATTGGAGTAAACTGTCTCCTTATGTGCTGTGCAGTATATAAAGATGTATGTTTGCATTTGGCACTGGTATAGAAAGATTATTATGTTTCCAATGGTTGTTTTCCCTTTTTTTATTGGCTTGAGATTTTCTTTTTTATGCACGCACGCACGCACGCACGCACATGCACGCACACATTTGTTTTTGTGAATTGTGGGGACATTCCATAGGCGTAATGGGTTTTATACTGTACAAAGCATATATTCTATCGCCCTTCACCAACCCTACACCTACAGGAAACTTTGTGCATTTTTACTTTCTCAAAAAAACTAAAACAAATTCTGTATGATTTATAAGCCTTTTGAAATATGGGGACATTGGGTAATGTCCTCATAAGTCACCGTCTCCTTGTAATACCTATGTCATCATACCCATGTCATTATACAAATTTGTGTCCTCATATGCAGTGTTGGGAAGGTTACTTTGGAAATGTAATAGGTTACAGATTACAAGTTACCATACTTAAAATGTAATAAGTAGTGTAACTTTTCAATTACTTTATTAAAGTAATGTAACTGATTACTTTTTGATTACTTTTCTAAATTTCTGTTTTCAACTGTTAATAATTTTCAAGCATATTAACAAGGCAGGGTTAACCTTACAGTAGTGCTTAACACTGATTACTGTCAGACTTTCGAAATCTTTCATTACTTGAATTAAGATTATAATATTTAAATTTTAAAGGAGACATTGGATGAAAAATATCTTAATTTGCATATAAATGTGTCTTAGCAGTTTGTGGACAAAACCACCCTACAATGATTAAGAATTAACTCATTTTTTTAATCTCCCAAAAACCTAAACAGTCTCAACTATCAAGCCATTGTGATTTTGGAGTGAATAGCCAGCGCTCTCTTCCACCTTCAATACCATGACTGAGGTGAGAACCTTGAGCAAGGCACCAAACCCCCAGCTGCTCCCCGGGCACCGCAGCAATATGGCTGCTCACTGCTCCGGGTGTGTGTGTGTGTGTGTGTGTGTGTGTGTGTGTGCGAGCGTGCGTGCGTGCGTGCGTGCGTGTGCGTGTGCGTGTGCACTTGGATGGGTTAAATGCAGAGCACAAATTCCGACTATGGGTCACCATACTCTGCCACACGTCACTTCACTTTCACTAAATTAGTTTATGCCTGGCTGTGCAAATCATTTTACTCCAGACTGTTTTCTGAATGAGGGTCAATTCAAGGCAGGTTTTGTTAAAAAGTTAAATCTCAAGGATGGATCACTTCCATAGAAGAGAGGGGTGGGGTGAGCAATGATCATTAGCATGTAAAGAGATGTGCACCGAAACGAGTCACTGTGAAAGGAGCTGTTTTTGACCAAGTAAAAAGGCCACTGAGACCATTTGAAGAAGACCCTAATGAATCATACCACCTTGTGGAAAATGGGCATCCGTTGTTCCCTTTGAAGCACATCCTCCAGAAAATCAGACTTACTTTAAAATCATGCTGAGGTTAGATGTAACACCCTTTGTAATCCTTAACATTTTCATAAGTAACTAATTTTATCACACATTTTTTTCTCAGTAACTGTAACTGATTACAGTTACTTTTATTTTGTAATTAAATTACGTAATTCCATTACGTGTAACTAGTTACTCCCCAACACTGCTCATATGTCACAAAAACGCGCACACAACACACACACACACATTTTGACCCCATCTTGCTGAGTCTCGCCCTCAAAGGCCAGGCAGTCTGGGCTCAAATGAGATTAATACACACAACTAGACGACATGAGTGGCAGAGGTGAAATGTGAGGATGTGGATTCACCATTAGGAGTAATTTGTGCAAGATTACAGCCATAGGAAGCCTTGGTGCAGATGGGATTTTAATGATCATGTGTCAGTCATTATAAAAATGACAGCTAAAAAGAAAGAGCAACTGCTAATTCATATTCTCAATCAAAAGTAGCTTTTGAATGGCTGATAATGGTTACATAGACCACAATTAATACTTTAGGTGAAGCAATAATGGTCATTTGTCAAACATGAAATTCATAAACTCTTTATACAATGAGGAAGTTTGGGGATTTGGGAGTCACTTTGTATATGCTGTAGACAACTAATATAATTTCAGTATTATAGTTAGCCAGCTTTAACAAGTGTTAATGTTTTTGTTTTGTTTTTGATTTTTTTAAACTGAGCTTGTTTTGTTAGAGCAAAAACGATATTTAATGAGGCGATTGATTTGTCAAAATTGTATTAATGACACCTCATTTACTACCAACAGCAATAGTTATTCACCATCTGCATTTCCAACTCCAATTTCTGATCGACTTAAAATCAGAGAATATATTTGAATGTTGTGACCAAGGCTGCTTCGGTGGGTGTTATCATGTTAAAACATAATTTGTGATTTCAACACTCTTCTCTGTGTGCACTTGAATTTGTTATACAGCAAAACTGAAGCCCCATTTGAATGGTAATTGTTTTACATGGTGACATCATTCAGATTCAGCATTTAAACATGCTAGTCAGTGATTTTATTGCTGTTCAGATAGAAAATGTGTGTTTTTTTCCCACCACCCAGGAGAAATCTTCCAGCCAAATTGCCTACTGTTTTATGACAAGCATGTGATAATTTGCAATGGAGAATTATCATTTTAAAATCTATTTTGAACACTGCTAGGTCCTGCATGGCTGTTGTTTGACACTTCTGCAGGTAATGAATATTTGAACGTTGGATGCTTGTTTCAGTGAACTTGGAAGCAATGGCCATGTATGAAATTCATGAATCAGTTCTGAACCTGTGTTGGTTGAAGTCTTAACTTTAGAAACATTCCGGTGTTGTGGCTGTTAACATGAATGCAGATAGTTAAGTAAGTTTGAGTCACTGTTGTGTCCAAAGTAGAATTAGCAAGTACAATTCAAATTTAAAGATGGCTTTGCTTTGTTCTTCTGTAAACCACCTTAGTTTTCCGGAATTCTGTGGTTGCATATGGTTTTCAGCATTATACATAGATTAACTCATGTGTATATAGAATGAGATTAAGCATTTATTAGATTCAGGACATCAATATTGAATAACCACATGTATACATGATGCCTGTTTGGATAGTGGATACATGAGCTTTGTCATGGAGGAGCAATGCACATGTTCTTTTACAGATGTTACTCTGAAGGTATAGAGTTTTTGCAGGGGAAATCCAGTGATCTGGAATTTCTTGTGAGGGAAGAAGATTTCCCAGCTCTGATTTTGCAACAGTACAAGTTGATCCTGTGAATTCAGCACACTGAGAGAAAGAAAGCTGACAGAAAGCTGCTTGATTTGTAAGTGACTTCTGTGTGTGCTGTGCTTCATACATTGATACATTATTGACAATAGATAATGGACCTTTTTTGCCTGCAAAATTTGACTAATATAACTACACCTTGAGAAACAATTACAGGATTTATGATATCGTGTATTAGATCCCTCCTGCAGTAGCGAGTCTCATTAGATGACTGCAATGGGTAGCTTTAGAATGCTGTTTTTCATTCCAATATTCATGGTATTTGACAACCCAAAGCCCACGTATAACTGGCCAAGCTTATTGCGTTCACTAATCAGTGGTAAATCCTGTTGTTGGGGGATTCAAGCAGATTGAGTAGACATCTTCAAAACCCACCTGAGATGAGATGTAACAAGTTTCTGTCGGGTGATTTCTAAAGTCTCTGAGTTATAGCACCTTGTCTTTATAAATCCCTTGTGTTCCAGAAAATTCCAGATTCACCTTGACAGGCAGTATCTAGTGGCATTCAGATCTTGTAGAGTGTGCTTTAGTATGGCCCACCATGTCTTCTAGAACTGTCAGTAAGGAAGAGAGACCTGTCACACATGTGTATGTATGTGTGCAGACTCTTGCACACTCACTCTCACTCAATCTCAGTGTAGTCCCCAGGGCAGCGCTGCATAGAAATAAACTTCCTGTGCACCACTGCCAGGATGATCACAGCATTCCCTCATCGCTCTCCTTTCAAAATCATTTCTTCCATTAAATAACAATCTGTTATTGCAGTATAATTATTATTATTTTAAAAATGGGAATTGATTTAGTCTTTGTAAAGCTCAGCTCTGCTTTATCTACAGCTGTTACCAGCGAAACCTCTAGTTCTTCCGCTGTAAAGCGCCTCCTGCTGGCAGAGAATGAATTTGCCTTTTCAATAAGCTCGTCTGATTTACGCAGCAAACATATTTTGCTTATCAAAAAATAATCTACTCTAGAGGGATTTAGCTGTTGTTATCTATTCTATTTGGATGTCTACCAGAAGTTAAGTTAGGGCCACAAAAGCACGAATGCACAGTAGCGTTTGTGTATGTTGTTGCCGTTGAAACTGTCTAGAACTGCCATAATAGGCAGAAGTAGGCTACCACAACTAACACACAACATGGAGGACAAAATAGATACAAGATTGGACCTATTATTAATAATAAACAAGTTATTTTAAGGAAAACAGTGAGACAACAGCAGATGCACTATGAAAAAAACTGAGAAATGGGAAACTGAGATTATCAGACAAATATTTTTGAATGTCTATACACGGCATTAGATTACTGTAAATCCCTTCATCTGTGAAAAGTGTAATAATAAACAAATTATTATAACAGATTGCAGACATTCTGAATATCAGTGTCAGTGAATATTCGTGCCTGAACTTGCTAGGTGCAAAAAAAAATATATATATAATTTTTTATTTATTTTTTCAATTTATTTCCAAGCAGTATTCTGTTGTCCATTTCTCTTGAAATAAGCAGTTTTCTCAATCCACCTTCCATGTATTTACATAAAGATTACACATAACACATAATACTGGTGACACTTACAAATTTATACTCTAGCGCATCTACTGGTGTCGTTTGCGGAGTCGGTCGATGTCTTGCTGCTTTTGAACACTATCACATTGGATTAAGATGTTTAGTGCTCCACTACCCAGACCCAATACCTTAGAATATGCTTTTTTTCCCACGGCCGATAGGACATCATTTCAATCACAGAAAATCCTCCAGACAAAAAGAGTACAACAGTTTATGTAGAATAGGTGCATGGCAATTCATTATCCATTCCTTCACATTCTAACAAGGTAAACAGAGAGAGAGCAGTGGATTATTGCAATCATTTTTTTTATTATTATTTTATTCCATTTATGATGATCTACAGTATGTAATATAGTCTACTTTTTGCTATCAAATTGATGAGCAGAAGAAAATCAGATGAGCAGAGACGCTAAACACATTGTGCTAGTTTACCAGGAGTTTAGCAAGTTATTTTTTTTTTTTTTTTAATTCTCAAATCTCTTGTAAATTATTACAAGGCGAACTTAGAAGTTATCTCTTTCCCCTTGCCTCAACATCTTAAATGCTTATTTCATTACTTGGGTATATTCAGTTTTACTTCATACAGTGCAACACATCAAAAACCTTTGTGCAGCTTCCAGCCATTTTATTTTCTACAGTGGATGGTTGTATATAGAAATAACTAAATGCAGTAATTAGCATGGAATTGTTTTCCCAATTTTTGGTAAGGGTGTCGCCCCAGTGACAGATGTTTTTATTTAGTTATTTATTTATTATAGACAGACATGGATGGATTTCTCTTAGTGTTCAAATCGGTGACCCCAGCAGGATACTTTCACAGCAGCATAGCTCTATCTGGCTGTAAAGTCCAGTGATTTGCCAGTCTTTTCATCAGAGTCCACTCACAGTGTTGCCCACCCTCCACCAGATCTGCTGCTCCAGATGTAGAGCCAGATGTGAATGTTTATAATGTATAAGTGGTTTGGGAGAGTGAACTTGACAGTCCATAAGCCCTACTACATGTTTTTAATTTGAGATAAATGCACAAAAATAAATACCAACAAGGTTTGAAGTCATTGCTCAGTCATTTTCATGTTCTCCTTCACTGTCCCTCTTTAAAATCTTTGTCCATAAGGGGCCATTTACACAAGATGCATTTTTGCATTCCATCTGTGCTGTTTTTTAAAGTTTAAGTAGGTATTTAGGTCTACATACTAGGTAGCAACACTGCATAGCACACAAATAATGCATTGCATAAACTCGTTCCAATAGTTTAATGTTAGCATGTTGCTAAACTAAGGATGTGATACCCTGTAGGTGATAAATGATTCCAGTTAAGTTCATTGCTAGCATGTTAATAAGCTGAGTATGTGATACTCTAAAGGCCCGCTTAGACTAAGAATGATAACTACAATGATAACTATATTAGTTCCCACACCAATGTGTAATGACATTGTTTATACACAGCATTTATGTTGTCTGCCACTTTAAATTCTCTAGCTCTTTAAAGTCAGGTGGATTCTGATTGGCTGAAAGTGATTCCAATTAATTGGACTTTACCTCATCTTCCATTGTGGTTCATTAATGTTTTACTAAGTTCATTGTAGTGCATTCTTGGATAGCCTTTTCAATGAAGGATACATGCAAAATGTTTTAAAATGTGGCTACGTATATATTTACTTTAGATCATGTTCTTTGTGAATGGTCATTGTTATCAGTCTCCATTCAATACTGAAGATCACTGGGATTGGAGTAAAGAGGTAAACCATTCCAGTTCCACTCATACACTTAATGGCAGATTTATTTTGTACAGTAATCCATCTTCAGACCTCCATTAAATCAAATGTTACACTCCGTACTTGGATAGGTTTGCTTTATTCAGGGCTATTCAGTTTAAGATGGCTCCCTTGTTGGGTGTCTGACTCAACCCCAAATCCATTGCCTTGACAACAGTAACTCACACCAGTCACAGAATGTCTGCCAAGCTAAACTCAAATAAATAAAAGCTACTAGCAGGGACACCACAGGAGTGTTCCATCTGTGTTTTGTTAATTGATACTCTTAGTTAGTGAGGATCAACAATGGTTTGACCACATCCTCCCCACCTTGAGGGCGGTCTTGGACCAGTTTCAATAACTCTTCTACAGTACTGTATATAGTCAGGTTTAGTGTCTGTATGTCTCTCCTGTCTGAGGGCTACTTTCTTTGAGTCTGTCTCTAAAAGAACCATTTTTAATTAATATAAACTTTGGCACCTCATTACCTCAAAAAGTGTTAACAGTAATGTTCTCTGCGCCTCAATTGAAAGAAACTCATTTTACTCAAGTTTTGTGACTTCCTCTCATTAATGGAATAGTCTTGAGCACATCCTGAGGGTTTTGTTATACAATGAAACATGGGCTTTATATTGAAGCGCTGATTGGGTTGTAGGGGATGCTTGTACCTGTCACTCAGACGAATGACTTGTCTCCTCCAGATCAGCCTGATGCGCATTATAGCCCATTCACTGCATCTGATAATGCCCTTGAAACTGCCAGCCATCAGCTTTAATGTGGCGTGCGAAAAACGAGCAGGCATTTGAGTGCGTGTTTGTATGTGTTTATGTATTATTGTGAATGTTTTCTGGAGAGGTGTGTAGATCTGAAAGGTCTGGGAAGTGGGAAGGTTCTGTAGAAATATGTTGTGACAAACACTTTCATGCAGAACCAGTTGTTTTGTGCGTGAAGCTCACCGGCGTGACAGATTCTTTGAGGTGTAGGTCACGATTAGGCCAACGGTCTAATAAACCGTAATCACACATGAGGAGCTCAAGGAGTCACAATATTCCTAATGCTGTCATTTATAGACTGGGTTGAGGTCACTGATTGACACGGGGGCTGTTCACCAGCGGGAGTCATTTATGGGAGTCATTTACCTTGAGCTTGACGGTGCCAGTGGTTTAACCTAAAGCCTCCAATCCAATTAAAATCGGATGCTCAGCCTAGATCTGCCACACACAGACCTCTCGGTGACCTACATATTATAGGCTGCGCAGGGTTATGTTCATTTTAAATCTACTGTGATTAAATGCATCTACAGCATACAGGACTAACTGCAGGTAGGTTTGAGCAGTTGCCAGCCGTTCTGCATAAGAGAGCAGTTGCTGGCTCCACAGCAGCAGTCTTAAATCGTTGCTTTCACATACAGTTCTTTTTTAAACAGGAGTAACATTGTGTTCTATAACTAACATCTTTGAAGTTTGAGAACTTACACCCATATTTTGTATTTCAATTGCTTGTAAAGCTGATGTATGAATTTGGATAGTTCAGAGTCATACCTGTTAGCAAATACAGCTGTCATTCCTAAACATTGACAGTGTGAGGGTGTTTCTTCATGCATTTTTGTGAGTTTATTTTTTTTCTTCTTTTTGTTGAAGGTCACATTAAAATTCACTGGGAAACATTTAGCAGTGCCTCATAATTAAATTTTGCTACTTTACTTACAAAGTAGCAAACTTTGTTCCAGAGACAAACTTTCTTAAAATTTGAAAATCCATAAAAAAAAAACATGATTTACACTTTAAAACTATGATAATCTAAACGAAGAATGAAATAATCATACATTTCAAGCATTTGTGTGAAAATTATTGATCAGTTGTGTGTTAAAATATGACTGATAGTCATTTCCACCACACCAAAAATTTCACCCCAAATAAAGGTATTTATTTGTAAAATAGTTATAAAGGTTTGCATATGTTTATCAATGATATTGAACTATATTTATTTATTTATTTTATCTTATCACCCTTTTATTTTGTCAAATCATGCAAAAATTTTGAAAATGCATAATTTGAAATGTGATAGAAATGACAAATTTCCATTGCTTTAGGGAACAAAAAGTATGTATATAAACTGTAGTATGTATATAAACTCTAAAAATAGAGTGTATAATTTGTAAGTCCACATGGTCAAAAGCGGAACACCTGCAAACAATGGATTTTTTTCATTTACTTTAAGGATCTGTGGGTGGTTACACATTTGTAAACCAAAATGTGAGATTTGTAGACTTCCTCATAATGTCTTCAAAGTCAGTGCAGCTATAGCCTGAAGTGATAAATGAAGTTCAGAAGCATTTGTTGTGTTTCCATGTGTTGTAATGTTCAGCATTTTGTGCTCTTCAACTTCTTGCGTCTGCCTACCTTAACCTCACTGACCTTACACCCTGCCTCATTTCTTTTATTTGTACCTTTCAGGTTTATGTTGACCTTTTGAAGAGTGTCTGAAATGTCAGCGGTGTGTAGACTGTCTGCAGTCTCAATATATGGTGGCATTTCCGCTGATGGTTTTGGGGACTGTGCTGTTGCCGGCTATTTCAATTTTAACTGCTGTGATTGAGCTTAAGGGAGTTTTTTTTCCCCACTCCTTTCTTTTCTCTCCCTCTCTAGCCAACAGTCTCGCTGTCTTTCTGAATTCTTTGGGGAAAAAGGCCCCTTCAATATTTTAGTCCTTGCAAGCAACAATGGATCTAAGCTTTTCATTTATTGGTACAGCAGTCTGTAAAGGCTGAGGCATCTTTGGTCTTTTGTAAAGTGTTCACATGGATGAGTAGACCTGAACTGTCCAACCCTCCAACCCCCAATTTATCTGAAACTAGACAATTTCTTTTGAAGCAGAAAATGTGTAGCATGGCTGTGTCCATATGGTGGATATCTGTCAGCGCTCGACATGTTTACATTGAGACATGATTTAGAGAATCCTGAGTTTCTTTGGCTTCGCACAGTGAATTGTTTGCTTTGGGTATTGAATAATGAAGCATTCTAATGGGAGCAACTGTCAGATAGGATCTTAATGTTGTCAAATGCACAGAATACAAAATAATCCGATATCAGCATGGTGAATGGAAGCAGCTGTGCGTGAGATGGTTGGGTTGGGAAAAAAGATTTTTGTCAAAGATAAGGCTGGTCCCAAATGTCTGGAGACTGTATTTATGTAGCTTATTTTTCCTTTGGCAACACGGATATGGTGTTTATTAAAAAATAGCCTGTAGTAAAGCAACTAAATAAATCCGCCTGAAAGAACCTCAAGGTTTTTATTGTATTATTTGACAAACCTACTGAGGACAAGATAGTAGTTCTTCTTTTTTGCAGTTTACAGAGCCTCATGTTGTCACAGAGACAGATGTGATATTTCAGGACACCTAATTCAATAGCTTCTGTCAGAAGAAGAAGATATTTTCTGAGTGTCATTCCGTAAGAAATAGCTTACAGCACTTTTAAGTAGAATACATTTTATTTTAATAAGGTTTTTTAATTATTTTGTAATTTCTGAGCATGTCATGTCTTTTGTCTAATTATACTTAAACAGAAAATTATCATGTAATATCTAGTACTTTATTACTATGCGTGTAAAGCCTAGTTAATATTCGCCATCACTTCTGTCCATGACAGTGCACTCATTTCTAATGACAGCTCAGAGTCTGTATCATGCAACACCTGTCACAAACCTGCAAGATTTGTTAGACCCTGGTAGCAAACTCAACACCTCCTCACTTCTTTTGACAGCTTCCAACTCACCAATTTAGCTCTTCACAAAGCCTTCAGCTTGAATATTCTTGAGATTTCTTAATAGAAATAGTTTCCTGAGAAGTGTTTTCTGCACCACTGGTGGTAAAGGATGGAATTACAATATGAATGAAAATCTCCAAACAGGTGGATAAGTTTCAGTAGTTATGTATTGTTTCATTTAAATATGCTTGAGGTGGTTGCATTATTAATGTTTGTAGAAATTGTCAACAGGAATGGAATAGATTTTTTTTCTTCTACTTATTGGGGAGAGGGGGGGGGCAAAAACCTTGTTGCTTTATCAATTTTGTCAGCCATGTTGAATTTAGTTGTCGTCAAACGCAATAATATGTTAAGAGGATGGTCGTAAAGAATCATGGGTATGAACTAAAGATAATCACCCATGGTATTTTGGATTTAGCATCACATCCTGAATGGGTCATTCATTTTAATGATGTAGCAGACAACATGAATCAAGCAATTGAAATTGGAGTAATTTCTTTGCTAGGGAATGATAATATAAAGATCAGTATTAACATATGCTATTGGAATATTTCGGACAAAACTGAGACATTTTTAAAGAAGGAACTACAGGATCTCATTTGTTGTTAATCACGAATAATGTTCAGTTTGCTGCTGAGTGACAGTGATCTGGAATAAATCACTCGTGTACAGTATTTGTACATGAATTGTTAAAAAGTGCTATTTGATCATATTTCAAATTGATTAATGGGAATAATACAGTTTAATCCAGTAGGCCTATACAATGAACCTCTCCATGTATCCTTTGCTGCGTTCACTTCCTGCCTGAGTCTCTTTCTGTTCGTACCCAACAGAAGAGACTCACGCCCCACACACTCATCCCCTGAGATCTGCAAGTCTGTACCACTACCGCTGGTTAAGCTTTTACACCACTTAATGAGATGGAAAGGGTTTGAGAGGGAAAGAGAGAGCCAGGAGACATCGACTTTCATCAATGCTTTGTTTCACATTTGGAACTATGATGAGCACAGAAAGGCAGGAGATAAAATATTTTGTACATGAATGCAATATTTAGATGATGGCGGTTATTCTCAGCCCACCAAGACACGAGTAGGATTCTTTCGACTGAAAAAAAACTTTGAGTGTAAATAACATTAGATTTGCCATGGGCATACATTTCACAGTCGCTAATGAGCTTAAAATGCATGGTGGCTGCAAAATGTATTTGGACACTTAAGCCGCATGAATGTCATTACATTAGACAAACAAAATTTCAAACCAAATAGTATTTGTTTTACAATAAAGATAGTACAAAAAACTTTTCAAGCAAAAATTGGTATTTATTTTTTTGCATTTATTTTATGTCTAATGCAATTAAATTCATACAGTATTAAGCTTGGCATAAGTCTAAATTCATTTAAGGCGGCAATGAAACCCATCTTTAGGTTTCCTTTGTCTCCCTGTGAAAGTGTTTGGTTTTACCTGATGATAAAAACTGATGTTGGACGTGTTGGCATTCGGGTAGTCTCTCGCACACTCATGAATATTCCTGAGGGAGTGACTGGAGGGACTGCTTGTCCAAGGTAAGAGTGACGGGGAGAGGGATTTAGTGCTGACAGGGGCTATTTCGCTGCCACAGACCAGATCAATAAGGATTCTGCTGTCTGCTGTTACTTGTTTGCCATCACACACGCTCATGCAGAGAGAGAGAGGAGAGAGATTCAAAATTATATATATAAATTCTCAGTCTTGGACTTTCTGGAGGCTTTCTTTTCCATCGACATTCAATAAGGTTAACTGAACCTAAACTCTTAACAAAGCTATCACAGAATTCCAGTACATACCTGCCGGCACATGTGTTGCAACTGGATACGTGTTGTCCTGAACCGGAACCCAGCCTGGCAAGGTCACCTGGGCCCATCTGTCACCTAACTATAGTTACCAAGTTGCAACAAGAGTAGGTTCACTGTCTCCTTGTGCCCTTGTCTCTGCGGCAGGTGATACGGTGTGGAAAGAACACAACAGATATGTGCCTTTAACAGGTATATGAAAACTCTTTGTAGAATATTGATGTTGCTGTTTTCCTTTCAATAGGCTGTAAAGCTCCAAAAATGGCAAATTGCTCAGTAAATACTCTCTATTCAACTTATGCCATTCATGAAGCATTTACACATTTTCAAAATGGCATCTTAAAAATAAAGGTTCTTTATTGGTATCTGTTGTTCCATGAATGGAACATTTTCACTGCACTGTGGAAAGAAGGTTATTCAAATTAATACAAATTGTTCATTTAAGAACCGTTCACTGAAGGTTGCTTTGGGGAACCAAAAATGGTTCTTCTATGATATTTTGGAACCTTCCTTTTTAAAGGAATAGTACACTGAGAAATGAAAATGTCATCCTTTACTCACCCTCATGTCGTTCCAAACCTGTATGAGTTTCTTTCTTATGTTGAACATAAAAGAAGATATTTCGAAAAATTCTGGTAACCAAACAGTTGATGGTACCCATTGACTTCCATAGTATTTATTTCCCTTCTGTGGAAGTCAATGAGGATCAACAATTGTTTGGCATTTCAAAGTTCTTCAAAATATCTTCTTTGTGTTCAACATAAGAAAGAAACTCATTCAGGTTTGGAATGACACGGGAATGAATAAATGATGACAACATTTTCATTTTTGGGTGAATTATTCCTTTAATGATGGCATCTGCAATTGATTACTGTATGCTTTGTAGTTGCACCAAATTTGAGTATGCAGATTTTTGAAGTCAGGAGATGCCTTTTCCTACTGAAAAAAGAAGTAACATTTTTAGGAGGATCTTGAAAGTATTTAAACATTTTACATGTTAGCTGGCTGTGCTTGAACTCTTTTTAAAAAAATTTAATAACCACAGAATTTTCAATTTCAAGTTAGTTAGGGCATGTATTTTCACCTTAAGTAAAAAGCAGTAAATAGACACTCACAAACAGAAGTTGTGTTTGCGTGAAATAACCATAGTAACAGAAGGCCGCATGAGCAATTCATTAGGAACATTAACGGATGGTACATGATTAATTATTGCTATTATTTGATACTTTATGGTAGATATAAATATCACAGATAGGCCTATATCACGAAAACTTTGTAAAATACAAGTTTGGTAGCACAAGATGAACCTCAAAATGTTTCACCCTAAAGAAGGTTCCTTTTTAAAAAGACTGGTCTTTCTGGAAGTCATTGTATACTTTGCGTACTGATCATGTAAATTATTGTTAATGGTACTTTTTGGTGCTTTTTGAAATTTTTTTGAGATTGAGAGTTGAAAAAAGAGCAGCTCTCTCTATTGTCTAGAGAAGATAGAGCATCTTGAAGTTTTGGAACAAATTGAATGAAGTAATTGAAGAATTTTTGGGTCAAGTATTCCTTCAAAGACTAGAAACACCAGAACTGAGTTACTCCTTCTCTTCATCACTAAAAGCCATAACACTGACATACCCAAATGTTCAAAGCAAAAAACACGAAAGAATCCAACCTTCAGCATCCTTTATGATGCAACATCTGAGTTAAGTGAAGATCCATGGTACAGCTTGGGGTGTCAGATCTCTCATTCAGAGCTCTAAGAGGGAATAGCTAATGGTACTGTGGTTTAACCCTCTCTTTGCTCTCTTTGAGAGACAGTTAGTGTGTGCATGAGCAAAAACCGCTCGTTTAATCTCACAATGAGTATTTCATGAAATCATGAATAAATTGTACTTTTGCATTTTATTTCAAAGAGTTCAGCTGGCAAAAGCGATCCTACAGATTCCTCTAATGGCAAATACACTTACAAAAAACGAGAGTGGAAGCCAGCAGCTTAGTTTAAAATAAGAAGATGCTTCGGAAAAGCTTGATGCTTTAGGCTCAGAACTATGGAAAGCCTGCTTGTGTGTGTGTTTGCAACTTTGCACAGATGTGAAAGAAAGCGGTGAACATAGTCAGTCCCTTAGACCATTGACCACATTTTGCAAGGTCAATACTAAACACCATTTGAACGGACAAGCAAAACCAAACCCTGGTACTTCACCGGCCTGGCTCTGATGTATTGATTTGCTCATATAAGATCTGTCCTTTAGTGAGGAGTGGGCTGCTAAGTGTTTGCTGTTACTTCACTCCTGAAGGATGAGCCTATGATCTTCTGTTTGTACTAAGAGGCATCACTGTCAGTGTAGAGGGGAAAATAAGTTTGTTTGAGGAGGGATGGTCCCCTTTCCCTGTGTTTGCTGAAGATACAAACTCCTAGAGTCTTCAGAGCACACATCTGTGTGTACAAACACATTCACAGTATCTGAAATCCTAAAACCGTTTGTTACTCATGGCTTCAAAGGACTGATTCAAATGTTCAAACTTTCTAAACTTTCCTAGTAACTGAATGGCACTGTATGTACTGCATATTATAATTACAGAAGGATTCTTGTCTGTGTATTGACACACAGCTTTTGCTCAGGTCACTTTTTATTTGACACAGATTAAATGGCAAGAGAAGTAGCAAGTTTTCTGGCAGTTCTTTAGAAGGCTCCCCATCCCTCTGTATGTTGTGATGTTCTCCCCCTCAGCAGTCGCACTTTTCCTTTTAATCTCTTCATCATTCACTTGTTTATATTGCTGTCTGTCTCACCCAGAGCTACTGGCAACAGAGCACATCATATTTCACTCATTACGATATTCCCGCTTTCCCCTCCAAAGATTATCTTGCTCCTCCCGCAAACAACACTTCCTCTTCCTGTAAAGTTTGGTGTGTGTAAGTGCTACTGAAGTGGAGATATATGGCTCAATGTAGGAGAGAAAACTCATTTTGAGAAAACGGCCTTTAAAAATATGTATTGTAATTTAAATATATTGACACAAATAGATAAAGTGCTATAAAAGAAACACTTAACAGTGTCTTTTGGATGTTTTCTTTCCACTAGTCTGAAAAAATACTTTATGAAAAACCAAAAAGCCCAAAATCTCAAATTTGACAGGTGCATGAAAAAACTTTTTTTTTTGCCTGCAGTGTCTCCCCTTAAAATTTCTCAATTTTCATCATTAGATTTCAGTAACATTTGATAATATGGGATTCACAGCATATTTACATAAGTACTGAGACAAATGCTAATGAGACAAATACTAATGCATATTGTGTAGGAGGTTTTCTAGAATTTCACATGTGACAAAACTACATGACTTTGTAAGGGGCTGAAACAGCTCGTGAGTTAATTAATATGGGGTAATTAGCGGCAGAAGACACAGTTCTTCATCTGTAGAATACACGGACATTTGAAGGACTTGTGGCCGGTTTACATAGAGCGTGCATTTGAGTTCCACTGCACTGCTTTATAATAATTTTTGTGCAAGATGAATGTTTTGTACTATTGTCTTGTGTCTTATGTTTTTTTCAGCATCTTGTGTTGGTAAGCATAAGAACATGTTAAGTGTAAGCAGCCCCTTTAGGTACAGTAACTTGATACAGTGTAAAGACTGCAGTGGCGTTTGGTCATCTATGAACCCGAGACAGTCCACATTACACCTTTATTCATATCACTCTATTGCACGGCAGTAGCTGCCAGCATCAAGTTAGAGGCACTGATTTTTGCACATAAAACAGCCGCCAGATCAGCACCCGTCTCACGGCAAACCTGTGTTCCATCCAAATGTTTAGTAGGTGAATGCCACCAAATTGGATGCCCAAAATCACTTTTAGGCAGTCAGTATGCAAAACAATCTATGTTCAACAGAACAAAGGATTTCAGATAGGAAAAGTTAGGAAATATTAATCAGCACAGCTGTTTTTAACAATGATAATAATAAGAAATGTTTAGAAATGATTTCTGAAGAATCATGAAACACTGAGGACTGGAGTAGTGACTGACAGTTCACCTTTTTAAATAAATTGTATTAAAATAGAAAACAGTTTGCAAACATGTGATGCATAATTTCATGTGATTTTAACATATATATATTTTTTTATTTATTATTTTAAATATGTCTCTTAAGATGCATCTTTTTGCAATGTAAAGATGGCTCTAAATAAGCAATTCTTACCTGAATTTAATTTCCTCCAAACTCCGGAGTGAATGCTAGGCCGTCCCATACTCCAGTGACTTATTTCACTGACTTTTTATCTCACAGAGAGAGTTTGTGACTCCTGTGGCTTAACGTAACAGCAAAGCATATGTAATTAAAATGAGATCAGGAGAAGCTCTTTTCTTGTTATGCAGTTTGGCTCATTGTTTGAGTACGGCTCTGCCATTCTAATGTAACATTGGATAACACGTCTCCCATTGCTCTCTTGCATTCAGCTGATGGCACACTATTCTGAGAAGGGCGTTCTTTTACAAAGAGCTGCTAGGGGAAGTGTTGAATGGTGGATGAGATCCAAATACACACACTACTGTATTTCTAGTATGAAGATCTCATTCTATCATACAAACAAAGCACACACCTACGCAATGCTTCGCTTACACCACAAAAATGCTTTTTGAGCACCTGGTGAAGAACATTTTTGAATGAGATCGCACAGAAAGCTCATCTCACCCAATACACAAACACCATGAAACCTACTTAAGCTGAATCAGTCTGTTTCCAGATGTATGTAAGAGCAAGCCTTATCCATCCTTTCTACATCTGGAGTGCTCGTGTTTCTCTCATGGTTACACATGTTCTCCTATGTTTCTTCCCCTTCAGAGGAGCAATTACTGTCAGTACGCCATGCTGGCTCTATCCGCACCTGTCCCTGCTTCTACCGAAGCTTCCCTTCTCCTGACACAACCTTGTGTAATTACCCAGCAAAGGATTTAGGCTCCTGCCTCCACACTGCCATTGCCGCCAGCCTTCTCGCCGCTTCAATTTTAATTGAATCTCAAGTGCTGATTGTGAAAGGTGACTAGCTTTTAAAGCACTCGGGGTCTTTCAAGCATATTGTTTTTTGTTTTTGTTTTTTTGCTTTTTTGGAGGGATGGGTAGATGGGATGAAATTGAATGGGAGGTTTTTGGTATAAAGGACACTAGTGTTTTGGTGGTCTTTTCTTTGGTTTGGTTTTAATGCAGTGTCTTCAGGCATTTAACTCTTAATGAACATTGCTGGATTAGATTAATAACATGTTTGTACTCTGTACGCAGTGAAAACAATGAATACTCATTACCAGTTAAGTGAGGTGGTATTAATTCAAGGTTTACCCTTAGGCTACTGTTTCTCTGTATCAATTTAGTTATCAGTTTCTCTGACTCACTTCCTACTTCTCCTTTTTTTAATGTTTTAGCTGAAATTGTCTTAAGTTTTATGTTGTTCCAGGGTAGTCATTTCTAGGCATTCTTTGCATACAGATCTTATTCCCAATTTCCATTTGTCTGTTTAATAACGGGGTGATGTTTCTTTTTAATTTCTTTTTTTTTGGCCAAACAAGTTAAGTAGTTTCATTGGTTTTCTCAATCTGTAAGGTCACGGTTAGGGTGCTGTATAGGCAATTTACACGATTGTTGATTGACATGAACCGTTAAATCTTCATAATTGGCAGTGGGCAGGGTTTGTGCTTAACTGGTTTGGAAAAAAAAAAAAAATATATATATATATATATATATATATATGCCTCATGCATGCAAAAATCATGCATCATGCATTCACATTTCACCCCAATTGCTTGAGTTTTGAAATAAGAAAGGTTTTGGAACATATGCATTCCAGTTACATTTATTAACAGATCCCCTGTCTAACTGAATTGCAATATTAGTCTTTCTCAGCGCAAGAAAGAAGACATTATTCCTTACACGAACACACCTGCAACAAATCTGTTGAGTCAACATATTGGGGATTCTGTTGCATCAGTATTCGGCCACGTTACATTTAAATTCCAGAGGCATTTTTGTTAGGCATCATGAGAGACAGAAGCAAAGCAATTACCTTTGACCTAAGAGGACATTTGCATATATATTTAAGCCGTAAAAATGTCTCTGTCTAGTAACACGTGTGGTCTTCACTTGATGGACCACACACAACTCTGTTGTGTGCAGGAGAGTCGTTTCTTTTGTCCAAGCAGTCATCCAAACATGATGGACTACAAGCAGCATGCAATGTCACAACTGCCACATTCATAGAGATTCTGCAGTGGGTCAGTACTGGTTTCTATTACAGTTCAATCCCTCTCAGTTAATGGAATCATCAGGGTTTCCACCCAGCTGGACAGAACTAGTTCATTTCCGGAGTGGATATCAGTTGTAGCAAAGTCATTTTATGTTAGCTGTCCTGTGAGCACTGTCGACAGGAAGATTGCAGGAGATCCCTTTCTTGATGTTTGCCTTAGAGGGCAAAACTCCAGTTTGTTCCAGTGGATCTGTTTCCTGTGGCACTGGCCTTTAATGTCGGTTTCCCATGACAGCATATAGAGCCAGCTTGAAGGAAACTATTGATTTTCTCTATTTTTAAATGGAAGATCTATGTCTTGGAGATGTCTGACATCTTGAATTGTACAGTTATGGCTACAATAATCTACTTCCTATTTTATGAGCACCTCCTTTCCTCAAAATGTGATGGTTGTTTTGTTGGTTAGGCTTTATTAGTTTGTTTCTTGCAGTGCCTAAAATAATTTTGAGGTAACCTGTATGTTAAAGGTAACAAAGAGACAAAACTGAGAGAATTTAGTCATACATGTGTGTAGTTTACTCTGTGGGGGAGTAAAAGATGCTACAAAATCAAATATAGTAGGCTACCTTTGAAGATCGTGAGCTTTGAATGTGTATGATCTTTATTTATTTATTTTTCTGCCAACTCTCTCCAACTTTGGCGTCTCTTAGCACTTTTGAAATATTTGTTTTGGAAATATTGATCTTTCTAAATTCACTCAGTAAATGAATCTTTTGGTAATCTGTTAGGCTTGGAGACATCACCAGTGTGATTTAGAAAATATTGGTAACACTTAAAGAGCCAGTCCATGTTACATATACAACAATGCAGGCAGGAATGATAAAAGAACATAAATAATATTTATATATATTAATTATTCTTTACATACTATATGCCATGTTTTACATACAGTGTATAGCTGTTTTATATATGATGTGCTGTATTGATGCCTGTGTATTAATATTATATAGGGGCAGTCGTGGCCTAATGGATAGAGAGTCGGACTTGTAACCTAAAGGTCGCAGGTTTGAGTCTCAGGTCCGTCAGGGATTGTTGGTGGGGGGAATGAATAACCAGCGCTCTCTTCCACCTTCAATACCACCACTGAGGTGAGACCCTTGAGCAAGGCACCGAACCCCCAATTGCTCCCCGGGCACCACAGCATTGGCTTCCCACTGCTCCGGGTGTGTGTTCACGGTGTGTGCGTGCACTTGGATGGGTTAAATGCAGAGCACAAATTCCGAGTATGGGTCGCCACACGTCACTTCACTTTCACTTTCACTTTCTTTAACGCCGTTGATCACATTTGCTCTCACCTGCAGCGAGAAACCTCAACCACAACCAATGTGACAGTTGTTAAGGTGCTAATTTAATAGAACATTGAATGAGATAAGCACACCGGTGATACATTGATGCAGCTGCTATTAAGTCTGATATTGCAATATTTTTTTATTTATGTAGTTTATATACCATGTTGTGAGGTTAAACCAGGGGTCAAAATGACTGGCCTCTACAGTGTTAATGGTGTTAAATACAGTCCTCAAATCAATTTTCATTTTCTCCATTTTGGTTTGGCCTTTAGTGTTATCCCATAGTTCTCCTTAAGAATTGATAGAACTAGTAGAATCAGAAATATAATTCTGTCATGACAACTCTCGGAGGGATTAGCATGGAAATGTACATGACATTGTTAATGTATTTGGTCTTGGCTGCTGATACTGCCAATACATACACAACATGCTGCTGTGAGCATGTAGGAAATACTGCTGCTGCACTTATAACACATATAAATAACCCCATATAGCATACATGAATCAACTCCTAGCAGATCTATACAGATGGAGCTGGGGAAGGTGGAGAGTTTCTGAAGTGTGCTGCCAAACTGCTACAGCAAACAAAAGCCAGGTATTTTAATATTGAGCAATGAGCTCATTGGCTACTGTTACAGTAGAAAACCAATCAGCTGTGCCATGTGATAATAATGTCATTAGGTCAGACTGAGTAGGAACTATCGGACTGCGCCAACTTAGAGTTTCATGCCAGAACTCATGCCAGTATTTTTCCACATGACTTATTACAGGCCTAAAACAAATGTGAACGCACAGCTTTTGCTAGTGACACGCTGCAACATGACATCTAAAATTGTGAACATGAAAAGCAGACCTTTCAGAGTTGAGTGATCTCGTCCTCATTCCTTGTAAATTATCCCTCAGTAATTCTGTAAAGGATCATGAACTGAGAAATCATAATTTCCTTGATCTTTTGATATGTAAGAGGTACTTTATTTTGAATGAAGTGCCAGTCTACGGCAGTAAGAACTTGGTGCTTTGTTCACTTCATTTTAATTTATATTCGTTTACAAACAAGGCACAATTTGACGAAGGATTTTCTGAAAGATACTTAAATATTAGACTATATTGGATATGATGTCGTGCCACTATTGCTTTGTCTGTTATTACAGAGCGTTTAATATGTACTGAGTGTTTTTGCGTTTAACCTAAATCACAGCAGCGTCCATCTGTGAAGGTTGTAGGTGTCAAACATAACAACTGTTAGCCAATCATAGCAGTGGGTGTTCACTTCCGAGTCTACAATCCGTCATTCTTATTCAAAGCGTTCTGATGAGGGGGTAAAAACAGGGCAGAAAATGGCCTATTACCTCTAAATTATTGTGTTTTTCGATGTAAAAATCTTGATAACATTATAAGTGGACCTCAGAGTACAGTACAAAATGATAAAAAAAGGCAGTTCATGACTCTTTAATGGCACCAATAACTATGTAGTTCAAATTTATGGTTGTAGTTCAGCCATAAGTTTCTTTACTTGACCCTCTAACGCTAGCACTCTCTATTCTAATTTTATTTTATCTATATTTCTTTTTATTAAAAGCAAACAAATAAATTAATAATAATAATTATCTGTACTGCGTTAGGCTAACCAAGACTTGTAATAGCACTTGCACGTTGGATAAAAGCGTCTGCTAAATGACTAAATAAATAAATAAAAATAAATAAATACGTGTTTGTCATAGGATTGCACATAATGCAGTGGTTGGTGTGGTTGTGCTGAAATGTTGCCAGAAGTTGAGAGAGGTGCCTTGATCCAGGGAACTCGCTCTTGACTTCTGAAACCTTTGCACCTGGTCTCCATAGCAACTCCAACAATGGAAGCAGTAGCTGCTGGTATCATTATATGCTGCCTAACAGCCAGGCATTTTTGAAGTTGAGGTGGAGTTGACCTGACTGAGCCTATACTAATGAGACAGACATGTCCTGGCTGTCAAGGGCATTCATATGATATACCTTCACTGTCCCTTGCAGTATATGCCTTTCTTACTCTCATGCTTCCTTTTAATGTTCACATATGGAGAGTGATTGATTATTTATGTATTTATTTATTTGAAAGTATGTCAACTCTGCAGATTGGCAGCAATTTTGCCTCCGTACTTTAATTTAACTAGAGGGGATAATGACATATCTCAATTTTTTTTTCTCCGAAATTTGAAATAAACAATATTGACATTTGTCTTTTTCAATTCTACAAAAATGTGTTTACAATTTTTATCATTAATTTACACTAATTATTTTTGTAGAATGTGTTAACAATGCTGTTAACAATGTGTGTAAAGCGCGAGGAATTTGTGCTGACGTGCAATTGCTATACGCTCAAAATGGAGTGGTATCAAATCGATCTTTGACAGAGGAAACTCTGATGCTCAGCTTTCAAAAATTAACACTTTTTGCTTCGGGCCAGATAGTGCAACTCTGCTCCCCACTCCGCACCACTCACAAACTCTGGCTGTGAATGAGACAGTTAAAGGCCACAGATCAAGCTTTATGATCTGCACAATTCAACATGACCCCATCGTCCGAGTCAATCTTCCTAAATACACAAACTCACACACTATTGGGTTGCCTTTCAGAGTGAAGCCAGTGAGCAGATGCCCGCTCAGCTGGAATTATGGCTCTTATTGCGGTGAGCTCAATATTTAACACTGTGGATGATGTCATTGTTGTCTCGTTTGGACTGTGCGCTGTTCCCCAATTGTTGCAGATGGTTGATTTCAGAAGTTTGCGACTGTAGAATTCAATTTGCCGTACTGTCTGTTTATTTGTATGTGGGAAAACATGTTTTGGAGAGAGTAATTTTTACATTTACATGTATTTTTTTTTTAAAGTGAAATACAAATACAAAATGTATTCATGTGGAGTGTGAAACAATAGGGGTGTGGTGTGCTTATCGTGCCAAGTGACGAGCGGAAGCTGAAGATGAGCTGTTCAGAAGGGCGGTAGGTCCAAAGGCACAGAGGCAGATAGTCATCATCTTAATGGTGGCCTGGATATGTCACGCTGTACCTTTGTGGGACTTGTGCAAAGAGATGCGGTCCTGGATTAAGTACTGCAGTAACATTTTGCCACACTTGATTATGATATATGAACAGAGGAATTTTACTGGATACAAATACTGTCCATGACATTCAAGTCATTTATTTGTATAGCGCTTTTAAAATTATAGTTAAAACCAAAATGAAAACTCTGTCATAAATTACTCACCCTCATGTCGTTCCAAACCCGCAAAACCGTTCATCTTCAGAACACAAATTAAGATATTTTTGATGAAATCTGAGAGCTCTCTGACCCTGCATAGACAGCAACGCAATTGCAATGTTCCCAGTCCCAGAAACGTAGCGAGGACATCTGTAAAACAGTCCATGTGACATCAATGGCTCATCTTCAGTTTTGTAAATATTGTTTTCTTTATGCACAAAAAGTATTCTCTTAGCTTCGCAAAATTGAAATTGAGCCACTGATGTCACATGGACTGTTTTACCGATGTCCTTGCTACATTTCTGGGACTGGGAACATTGCAGTTGTGTTGATGTCTATGCAGGGCCTGAAAACTCAAAACGTTCATAAAAATATCTTAATTTGTATTCTGAAGATGAATGGTTTTACAGGTTTGGAACGACATGAGGGTGAGTAATTAATGACAGAATTTTCATTTTGGATGAACTAACCCTTTAAAAATACACATTGTTTCAAAGCATCTTTACAGAAAGTTATGATTTTAATCTTTATATTATCTTAATATTTCATGCCTTATAGTCACATTTAGCAGATTAGACCTGGGTGATAATATACAGTTGTTTACATTTTAGTGACTTCACTATACAAGCAATCAAGCAGTAGAGATATGCTTTATAGCAGTGGTCACCAACCCTTTTAAGCCAAAGATCCCTGACATTGGCCTTTACAAATAACAAGATCTACCTATTGAAGAATTTATAGAAAAGGACAGCCCAGGTTGTGTTTTCTAATTTGAGGTCTTTTATTTAGTATTTTAATTAGAGTGATGAACAGATCATGATATTTTAATTTATTTATTGTTTATTTGCTCTATATAGTATATATTGAGTGTATTGCGGATAAAATTGGACTTACATTACTTAGAGCTAGTTTATTTCAAATATAAACCATGTTAAATAAAAATGACTTTTTACATTTTATTTTTATAAATATATATGTTAAATATATTATAATATACACTATATAATTATAAAAAAATAGGGAAGAAGGCTATTTTAAAGATTTTAATTTGATTAGTATGTGGGTAAGACATATACATATATATATACATACATACATACATACATACATACATACATACATATTCTTCATTTTCATATTTCATTTATTGAGATAAATTTTTTTGTATCACACAGTGTGGCGCCACATAGATTTATGAAGAAAAAGAAGTTGCATTAAAAGTATAAGTCAGGATTTGATTATAAAATTACGCAGTAAGAAAGCTATTTGTCTGTGGCCATGAAATCATTTGAAAGACTGGTTCTGGCTTATCTGAAGGCCTGGATCTGGACCCTTACTGGACCACCTGCAGTTTGCCTACAGAGCAAACAGGTCTGTGGATGATGCAGTCAACATGGGACTGCACTTCATCCTGAAGCATCTGGACAGACAAGGGACTTATGTGAGGATCCTGTTCGTAGACTTCAGCTCCGCTTTTAACACCATCATCCCGGACACCCTTCAGAATAAACTGACATTGCTTTCCGTCCCCATCTCCATCTGTCAGTGGATCACCAGCTTCCTGACAGACAGGCAGCAGCTAGTGAGGCTGGGAAAATTAATATCCAACACCCGCACCATCAGCACTGGAGCTCCTCAGGGCTGCGTTCTCTCCCCACTGCTCTTCTCCCTATACACCAACGACTGCACCTCTAAAGACCCCTTTGTCAAGCTCCTTAAGTTTGCAGACGACACCACACTGATCGGCCTCATCCAGGACGGTGATGAGTCTGCTTACAGACAGGAGGTTAAGGAGCTGGCTGTTTGGTGTGGTCTTAACAACCTGGAGCTTAACACGCTCAAAACTATGGAGATGTTCGTGGACTTCAGAAGAACACCCCCCCCCCCCCCCCCCCCCCCACCATCATGAACAGCACTGTGACTGCAGTGGAGTCATTCAGATTCCTGGGCACCACAATTTCTCAGGACATGAAGTGGGACAATCACATTGAGTCCATTGTCAAAAAGGCCCAGCAGAGGTTGTACTGCCTTCGGAGCTGCTGAAACAATTCCGCAATCATTGAATCCATTCTCTGCACTTCAATAAATGTCTGATTCAGCTCAGCTACCAAATCTGAGCTCAGAAGACTACGGAGGGTAGTCCGGACTGCTGACCGAATCACTGATTCAACCCTACCCACTCTCCAAGAACTGTACTTATCCAGTGTGAGCAAAAGGGCTGGCAAAATTACTCTGGACCCCTCACATCCAGCACATACTCCCTCTTTGAACTGTTACCGTCTGGTCGACGCTACAGAGCTCTGAGAACCAGAACGACCAGACACAGAAACAGTTTCTTCCCTCAGGCAATCCATCTCATGAACACTTGACACTAAACGCGGAACACACAACTCTATTATACATTACTTATTCACCACACATACTAATTTTTTTTTCATTTCAAATTTGCACATATCAGACCTCTACACACATAATTGTCTATATTATATTGTGTTTTTGCTGTTTTGTACATTGCCTATTTGTATATTATTCCTTTATTATCTGTGTCCAGTCCTGTGGCTGTCTTTCTGTTGCACTGTCACTATAACAAATTCCTTGTATGTGTAAACATAACTGGCCAATAAAGCTCATTCTGATTCTGATTCTGATTTGTTGCCTGCATTTGTCGGTTTGCCAGTATTCATTTTTGACCCTGGTTGCTATGGCATTATTCTTGTCCTTGACTGTGAGGAAACCAAAAACTCCTGAATATGTAATTTGGCAAGCCACAGAGCACCTGCAGATGGGAGATGACCTCTATCTGAACGCATTTAAGAGGGTTTTAATTTATCTATAGAATTACAAAACGGCTACAAATATATATATATATATATATATATATATATATATATACACACACACACACACACACACGTACATTCCAGTCACCCTGCTTACTCCACTTACATCTTTTTGTCTATCACACTTTTTATGTTGGTGGGCCCTGTTTAATCAAACACTGGGTGTACATTACAGTTTTGTGACCTTGACTGAGCTAATTCAGTTTTACCATTCTCAGTTAAAAGCAACAAGAGCACTTTGGAGATATCGTATTCTCTTTCTTTCCTGAGGTGCAGGTGTCTTCCAAGAAATATCAGCACTTATTGAACGGTAGGATTCCTAGTAATGGATATTGCATGGAATCTCTTTCAAGTAAGCTTTTGATGGTCATATCTTGGAGGTATTTTGTAACCCCTCTGTAATTGGATGGTTTTTAATTTATATTCTTTATACTGTATGTCAGTTCAATCCAAGCCGTTTTGCAGATTTTTTTTTTTTTTATGTAAGCGCTAGCAGACATAGGCCATGCGAGGCTTTGCATTCATTTTTTTAATCCTCGCCACCACAGACCTACTATGATCATTCTTCATGTGCTCAAAGAGAGAGGAAAAATGCAGAAACACCCACAAGTATCAAATATTTCTCCCCCTCTTTGAATCTTTGACTTACACTGCCTTGGTTTTCTTGTAATACATTCCTTGGCGGCTCATTTAGTGTATGGGTTTAGCTTTTCAGCTTTTGCCTCATGTAGTGACTGTTTATCTAGTGATGGCCTCACTATTAATGTCTAAAAGGCCATTTCTTCACGAGTCATTTGCCGCTAATGTAGACTAGCAGTAACAAGCCGTCTAGGAAGGACCCTGTAATGCGGCTTTTTACTGGTCATTCAGGGTCCAAATGTGTACCTGTGTTGACATATAGTAGGGATGTGCCCAAAGATGAATACATTCGTAAAGGCACGGATAAGGAGTTCTTCTGAATGATTGAAGAAAATGGTTGAAGGAATATATCAGGGAATCTAAAATTACAGTGCCAGTGTCTGTGAAGCCTGTGTGTCTAAAATGTGAACTTCTGAATTTTGTTTTTAATTTTGTTTATATCTTTTTACATACATGACATACAAGTCAAATATTTATTTGTATTTTACATTTTTATTTACAGTTACTTGGCATTTTGTTTACTTTTAATTTTTTTACATTCAAGGCATATTTTTATTTTAAATATTTGCAATTATTTACTTTTTACATTTATTTTACATAAAGATAAAAAAATATATGTAAATATAATTTTTTAAATTTTCCATTTATATTTAAAATTTACTTTTTGCACTTGACAAAGTTTGTAATAAAAATCAGTATTTCTATTTCGCGTTTCTATTTACTGCAATTTTTTACATTTACAATTATTTTATGCACATAAAGGTTGTAATAGTAAAATAATTTATTACGTTTTTATTTACAATGAAAAGTTTTTTATATTTACATTTTACACAAAGGTTGTAATAAGTCATTTCTTTTTTTTCATACTATTTACTATTTAGCTTTTCACATTTATTTTGCTTAAAGTTTGCTATAGAAAATACTGTTATCAATTATACCAAACATGTTTGCAATATAGAAACTACAAATGGAATAATTGTATCTAAAAATAGGCTTTTTCTTAAATTCTGGCACACTGGTTCAAGCCCCGCTCAGTTGTTTCTGTCAGAATATAGTTAAATTTGTCATTGCAACCGATACATTTACAGATAATGGCTTCGCTGCACACCCCTAACGTATAGGGCTGATAAATATTGAGATGGATGGAGAAATTCGTATTCATTTCCTCAGTGTTTGTTGCTTGTTGTTCAGAAACGAGATTGCTCAGATGTGCCTGTGACAAGTCTACCTGGTCTGCTTGACACCCCATTTGACATGTTCCAGATTGAATCTCACTCCGCGCAGCGCTGCCTTTTGCGATTGATTAACATCCCGGCAGCCACACTGCAGTGCTTGCAAAACACTGCGAGCCTACACCAATATTTGGCCAAATGAATAGAAGGAGTTGGGGGAAATGATAAAGCATCAATGTGGAGGCTAAAAATAGCACGGTAATAGTTTCCCCGTCTATAGTGAGTCATTGTGTGTTGCCTGGGCCTGCCTGACTTCACACGCATAAACTTACACGCATAGGCTGCACACACACACCCAAGTTAACTGACTCAGCAAAAACCTGCCTGCCATTGTGCTCCTCCACTGTACTGCTGCAATAAGGCTACTGTTATGAGAGAGTGCAGGAGTAATGAAAAGCCGGAAATGAAAGAGGGAGTAAACGATGGAAAAAAGCTCTCTTAGACTGCGAGAAAAGAGTGGCCGTGTAGTGACTTTTTAAATTTTTCAACAGCAGCGTTAGTGGGCCGTTTGACGTCACCGTTTGCGCGCTAGAAAGCAGAGCGGAAGGTAAAGTACACATTTGGTTTAGTGGTTTAACTGAAATCACAAGCCCTAATTGTGCGTTCGTTCTCTGATTAGGCCATCTGGGTAATTGCCAGTCCTGCCGGTTATCAAGCTCTGTCAATAGCTGATTAACAACTGTAACAAGCCTCTGTTACAAGTTCAAGAGGTTTGCATGTTCGCTGATTTGGCAGCTTTGTGAAGTCCATTATCCGCTTTGGCCAGCGGTGATACACCATTTTTATTTTGCCTCCAAAGGGCAAAGGCCTGATTTCATCAGTGGCTTATAACTATTAGCGTTGGAATGGTCTGAAACCGAATATGTGCCAGTGTGGCGCAGCTGATTGTTAGTGCTAGCGCAGCACGGTGGGTTTTGTTACTGTTTTTGCAGTTAAAACAAGGTGTTTACCTGTTTTATATGTTGTGAAAACATATTGAGGCTTGCTGTAGTGTCCATGTCTTGCATCACTGTTTAACCAGTGCAGTGATTGAATAACACCATTTCTAAATGCACAGTGGTACAGTAGATGGCAATAAATGATCTTAATGCACTTCCCGAGGTCATAATTGCATGAGTGCTTTAATTAACATTTTTTAAATGCTCATGTTCTCACACTGCCTTAAAGGGATAGTTCCCCCTAAAATGAACATTGGTTGATATCCCCATGGGCCTCTAGAATTGTCTACCCCCTAGCATCATTAGATATCATCATTGGGAGTTCATACACTAGTTGGAGCCTAGAAACAGCTCATGAAACAAGAGGAGCCACCAATTGCTCAGTTAAAATCATTTTAGCAAAGAATTCACATGTTAAAGAGGTCATCGGATGCCCATTTTCTACAAGTTGATAAGATTCTTAAGGATCTCTAGTCGTTAAAAAAAAAGGACTAAAAATGGCGCCGATGATGGCAGCTATTGTGTATCTTCAGTGTTTGTAATGTTTTTGTTTGTTTTTCCTGTTATTTATTTTTCAAATACGATCAGTTTTACCAGGGATGACCTGCTGAACATTCGGCAGAACACACAAAATCTTTTACCGGATTTTGATTTTTCGGACGTTTTGCTGGACATTGTAGTTGGCGGAGCCGTAGCTCTGGTCAAACGCTACAGGAGGCGCAGATGGGGGAAACTTCGTCAGCGCGGATTTAGAACGCCGTTGCCTAGCATCCATCTGGTGAATCTCCGCTCTCTACCCAACAAAACGGATGAATTCCTTCTGCTCTCCCGGACAAACAAGGATTTTTCTAACTCTGCTGCCCTGTGTTTCACGGAAACCTGGCTGAATGGCGACATACCGGACAGCGTGCTACATCTGCCTAATTATCAGCTGATCAGAGCAGATCGCGACGCAGAATCAACGGGGAAATCGCGAGGCGGCGGGACGTGCTTTTACATCAATGAGAGGTGGTGTACAGATGTAACTGTGTTAAAGAAGATGTGCTGTTCAGATCTAGATACGCTCTTCATTAACTGCAAGCCGTTCTATTCGCCGCGGGAGTTCTGCTCGTTCGTTCTCGTGAGTGTTTACATTCCACCGCAAGCGCACGTGAGCACAGCTTTACAGAAACTCGCTGATCTGATCACAGAGAGTGAGCAACAACACCCAGACTCTGTTTTAATCATTCTCGGGGACTTTAATAAAGCAAATCTCTCCCGCGAACTGCCAAAATACAGACAGCACATCACATGTCCCACCAGAGACAATAATATATTGGATCACTGTCACACAACAATAAAGGACGCATAAATAAATCACTCTACAGGCAGAAACTTAAGTCTGCAAAGCCTGTATTAAGATCTGTTAAAAGATGGACTAATGAAACAGAGCAGAACTTACAAGCCTGTTTCGACCTCACTGATTGGACTGTTTTTGAAGCCGCCGCCACCGATCTGAACAAGCTCACAGAGACTGTGACATCTTATATCAGTTTCTGTGAGGATATGTGCATTCCTAACAGGACTCATCTAATCTACAACAATGACAAACCATGGTTCACTGCAAAACTCAGACAGCTCCGTCAGGCCAAAGAAGATGCTTACAGAAAGGGGGATAAAGTCTTGTACAAACAGGCCAAATACACACTGGAAAAGGAGATCAGAGTGGCAAAGAGGAATTATTCTGACAAGCTCAGGAAAAAAATTATCTTCCAGTGATCCTGCTTCAGTGTGGAAAGGAATGAAGGATATCACCAGTTACGAGTCATCATCCCCCAGCACTCTGGAGAATCAACACCTGGCAGACGACTTGAACGACTTTTATTGTCGTTTTGAAAGATCACCCCACACCCGCCCTGAACACCTCTCCACACAACCATTCACACCTCCAGCAACCCCCCTCTCCCCCACACCTACAATTCAAATACGATTTTTATTTAGTTTTATTAATTTACTTTTGCCTTTATTTAATAGGACAGAAGAGAGCAGACAGGAAAGCATTGGTTGAAGAGAGGGGGGCATGATCGTCAAAGGACCTCAAAACAGGAATCAAACTCAGGTTGCCATGAGCACAGTTGCGCTATATGTTGGCACACTAACTATCAGTGCTGACATAGTGTTTTATTTTTATATTTGTTAATTTAATTTCTTTAATGCTACTGCTAAATAAACCTGCAGTACCTGAAAATAAAGCACTGTTTGCTTTATTTGTATATTATGTGTATTTGTAAGTGTATCTTTGTTCATAATTTTTAATAACAAAGATAAAATAATAAAATAACATTTTTTATCTTCGCCAACTTTGGCCTGAAAATCTGCCATTCATTTTTTTTTTTTATATTGTGACACCTTATAAGGTTTTGTTATTCAAAGAGGGAAATTAGTTTGGCTGTACTGCTCAGACAACTTGCAAAGTAGTAAAAACAACATGACAAGGTATGGTGATAAAATCATGAATCCTGATTTTCCTGAAAAAAAAGTAATTGCGATTTTTGCCATTTTGCCCACCCCTACCTGTAGAGATCTCTATCCCCATGAAACTGTTTCTTCTTTTGCTATTTTGCTATTTTAAGTAATTAATAAGGAAATCAGGAATTCGCATGGGCCAGTCTGTAGTCTGCATTGATTGAGTGAGTGAGTGAGTGAGTGAGTGAGTGAAGTGACATACGGCCAAGTATTGGTTACCCATACTCAGAATTCGTGCTCTGCATTTAACCCATCCAACGTGCACACACACAGCAGTGAACACACACCCGGAGCAGTGGGCAGCCATTTATGGAGCAGTTGAGGGTTCGGTGCCTTGCTCAAGGGCACCTCAGTCGACACCTCAGTCGTGGTATTGAGGGTGAAGAGAGCGCTGTACATTCACTCCCCCCACCTACAATCCCTGCCGGCCCGAGACTCAAACCCGCAACCTTTGGATTACGAGTCTGACTCTCTAACTGTTAGGCCACGACTTCCCAAACATGGACATAGTGGTTGTAACAGCTGAGTTTGTGTGTGATTAAATGTTGCTTTTCCTTGTAACTTTTATTTTAAACAGCCATTTACCTTCTAGTCTGAATGGCAGCGGACTCTGATTACTTCAAAGTTTCCATCTCTCTTTAATCTTCAGTATTAATGAAGAAATTAGTAATTAAATGCAGATTTTCAGTAATCTCCTGAAGGCCTGCACTCAACTCACAAATAATTGATTAAAAGACTAAGGGAGGTAAATGATGTGAAGGGAAATGGTCATTCAGTTATCTCTTAATATTCTTCCATCACAAGAGAACACGCACAGCTTTTCGGATTAAACCTCCACAATGACGCACATAAATAAACAAAAGGATAAACGCACAACAATCTTTCATCAACATAGAATCAATTGAGCCAGCTCAGGCACAGGCGTATGCAGAGGACCTTGATTTCAACTTCAAAGACAGTGTGAGAAAATGAAATTGCCCACAGAAGGGGAATTTAAAGGGAAAAGAGACAAAGCGCCACTCTTGCGTTAGACGCTGTGCTTGCCAACTCCAATAAATCCTGCTTCCATTATTGTGTCTGTCAAAGAGATAAGAAAATTTTCAGCTTTCTATGCTTGAGGAACTTGAATAAAAATATATATATATATTCCTGACTGTATGCTGGTTTAACATGGACATCAGCTTGTTCAAACAGTACTTTATACAGTAGCACCTCTATTCAAATGCTAATGCACACTAGAGTCAAAAATAAGCATTCTTGTACATTGGGGAAAAAGGCTTGTTGGTGACTGCAGTTCCATTTGCTATTTAGAGACCGTGTTTGCATCAAAATGGCTACTTTGTGTGGATTATTGCATTGCTTTCCGATGAGAATGTTTACATTATTTAGATATGATGAGATGAAAATGAAATCGGTTTAGCTAAGCGGTTGCTTGCATAAACATGAAGCCTAGTTCCCCTATAAGGGACACTCTCCGTATTCCCTTTTCAGTAATTCGAACTTTATAATTTTGTCTTGGAAACCAGGATAAATACTGAGATGAAAACATTGATGCAGTATGCATTCACATGCTCCCAAAAGCCAGCAAAATTGAGATGGTTACTTCAGGTTTTCATAACTTTGGTCAAGCTCACACACTTCAACTTTATACATTGTAACTTTATTTACATCAAGTTTAAAATAAAGTGTGTGACAACTTGAACAGCTTGATTGTGAATATGAAAATCAAGTTGACAACATATTTACATACTTTTTAATTATTTTTTTTTATACATAGTAATTTTGAAATATACAGGTTATTATATAATTGTAAAAAAAAATATATATATATGTGTGTGTGTGTGTGTGTATATATATATATATATATATATATATATATATATATAACAAATTAAAATGAATTAAAATAAACAGTTTAACACTATTCATAAACTGTAGAAGGTACATTTTGAACAATATGACCTCCCAGAGTCCTGCAGTGAATCAACCTGCTCAAACCCTCTGCTAAGACCAAACCATGCTTCAGTTTGTGCTCTCACCTCCCTCAGCAAACAGCTTGCTCTGTCTCCCTTCTTTCTCACACAAATCTTCTCAAACTGTCCAAACTACAGGAAGCAGATGGTGCTCTCTGTTTTTAGTGGGTGCTTTTCTCTGTCATGTCTCTGCTTCCTTGTTACAGCGACTTGGTTTGATTTATGGTGTCGCTGAGTGTAAGACTGTCAGATTTTAAGAAAGGACTTTGGATGATATGTCATGTTGTAAAATAGGCAGTGCGCCATCTTGCCGTCCGCCGTGTTTGTTACTAAGGGTGGCATGAGGTACATCGGAATGTCAAGGTCGTAAATCACATGCATCGTGTGTTGTTGGGGTAGGAGGAATTGTCTTAAGTAGCTGAGCGTGAACCATCCCAGCTATCTCCTCACATGCTGATAAGACTTTATATATGCAGAGTTCTGCCAAGAAAGCATAACGAGAAATGGTGAGCATGCTGGTGTGCATGTTTAAAAGCACATATTCAGACACACATTCTCTCTCTCTCTCTGTCTCTCACATAAACTGTAAATTATGCACAGGGATGTTAGCATGCACATGCTGCATGCCAGTTGCCATTCTTGATAAGTTTCCACTCACATATTGCCTTTCCTTCAGGATGATTTATTTTCAGTTAACAATTTACAAATTAAATAGTAAATTTTATTTCTTTACATTTATGGCTTTGCATAGCCTGGACTTTCAGAATAGGTTCTGGTCCATAAGGGATAGTTAGTTTCTGTCATCATTTATTCACTCTCATGTTGTTCCAAATCTGTAAGACTTATTTTTTCTGTGAAGCACAAAATATATTTTGAAAAATGATGGTCGCCAAATCATTGTGGTTACCATTGACTTCCATTGCATGGGAAAAAAGCCCTTTATTCTGGATGCAAACTGCCTGTGTAGAATAGGGGCTTAACAACTACCTTACTAACTATTAATAAGCAACAAATTAGGAGTTATTGAGGCAAAAGTGGTAGTTAATTGTTTGTTGTTCATATTTATACAGTAGGTTAATATACAGTACTAGTTAGTCCCTCAAACCAGATTGGATATTTATTTAAACATTACCACTTACGTGGCAAATTTTGGCAAATCCAACGAACAGTTCTGTCCTAGAACCTTGAATTGCATCCTTGCAAACACTACCTTACTTCTTACTGTTCCACTCTGACTTTCCCTCTCATTAAAACTGCTAAATTTTTAGATCATTCTTGGCAGTTCTGTCTGCAACATGCATCAGAAGGTCATCGAACAGACTGTGGGCGTGCCGTCTGAGACTATTTTCATCTTCAGACAGCAGTTGTTTCAATAGATTTTGTTTTTGCTTGTGATTTAAATATTTTAATACCAAGGAAAGAGATTGGGCTTCATTCCTTTTGCTTTTCTCAGGGTTTGTAAGTTTAATGAAGATTAACAGACAGAGGGGTTGAGACGCCCTCCTTTTCTCACACTCAAATGTGAACCTGCTTTCAAAAATTAGGAGATGTGAAGGATGAAGAAAGAAGGGAGAAAGATCAGATAGTCTGGTTTGTCTAGTCTAGTTTGAGTCTCCTGTGCTCCAGAAAAAAAATATTTGTGTTTTTCTAGTCACATCTCTATCTCTATTCTTTTGGTGCTGGTTTTCTCCATCTGTTGAGTTGTGCCCAAATGCACAATGTGCCGCCTTCCCCAGAGAAACATCTGGAGCGATAAGCATGTGGCTTTAGCTTACAAAAAGCAAGAATTTGGCCCTAGGCTGGTTACTAAAGCTGGTAAATAAACAAAGGCCAATTTGAATCTAATTAAACTTTAATGTAAAGTTGCGTATCAGTTAGCAACCTTCTGCATCGGCATTGATAGTTTTGGTGCTCTGAAAAAATCATTGTGTCTGCCAGACTTCTTAATTTTCTATTCATTGATGTGCAGGTCATAGGAGGCACCCAGCAGCGCATGTGTCCGCCTGGGCCTGTGAATCTATGGGCTTTTTCTCTGGCTAGTCTCGTCCTCTGATGTCTGATCAAAGGCTTTTCTTGCTCTTCTCTCCTCTGACTGAATAGGAGCCCCAGGAGTCCAAGGCCCACCTGCCTAACAGACTAGAACAGAGAGAGAAGGAGTGATGGATCAAGGAAAACAATGACCAAAACGATAAAGAAAAAAAAGCACACGCTTACGAATTCACAGTTAGAAAGAGATGAGCATGTTGGGAGGGAGGATAAAAGCACAGCTTCTGTAAGGGTTAGTATAATTAGGCTGGTCAGTCTACAGTGCCGCCAATGTTAGTCTGACACTCAACCCATAAAATCTAATTATCAGTACCTCACTGTCTGAAATGACATTTACCAGACACACTGGCGGCTGTTATCCTGTTCATGTATTGTATGAAACAGTGTGCTTCCTATCACAATAAATGGGAATGCCTTTGCCTGCTTGGAATTTTCTAGGCCAGATGGTTAGTCTAGAAAGGTTACCAACTTGGCCATGCTGTTCAAAATATAGCTTATGAACCTAGTGAACTAGCATGGGCTTTCTGATAAAGCTGGTTGAAAATGTTTTGCTAGTTAAGAGGCTTGGTGGGACATCAGAATATCTAACAATCAAAACTATGCTATGCTATGAACAACTATGCTGGTTGTTTCAGTAAGATGTCGATGATTTCTTGAAGCAGTTGATTTCTTGAATTGCAAGACAGAACACACTGAGCACTTTTTATTTATTTTTAAATTAACAAGTGATATTGTAACACCTGGAAGTCCCCCACTAACCAATCATATTTTTTGTTTTATTCTATGATGTACCTGCACCTTAATAATTTATTTTATTTTATATTTTATTTTATTGCATGTTTTAAGCAAAAAGAAAAAATCTGGTAACATTGTTGTTAATTTTGACATATTCCAGTACATTTTTACAGTTTAAAACAAATTTTCATTAACAATACATTTAGTTGCAGTCAGTAAACTATTATTATTTTATATTATTATTATTTTATTCAACAAGGACAAAATAAAGGGAAATTTGTGCTCTGCATTTAACCCATCCAAGTGTACACACGGTAGTGAACATTCATTCCATAGGCGTAATGGATTTTATACTGTACAAACCGTATATTCTATATGCCCTACATCAACCTTACACCTAAACCTACCCCTTACAGGAAACTTTGAGCATTTTTACTTTCTCAAAAATAACATGTTTATATATATGAATGACAATAAAGACTTGAGTAATGGCTGCTGAAAATCCAGGTTTGCCACCACAGGAATAAACTATATGGTTAAATAAATGCAGCCTTGGCAAGCATAAGTGATACAAAAATCTTAGCAACCCCAAAACATTAAACTAGATTAATACATTTATCAAATAATGTTTGTTCGTTGTTAGTTTAAACTATTGCTAACAAATTTAATCTTTTCATAAAGTGTTACAAAAACATTTAATGAAACAGACTATTAAATATTGAGTAGATACAGTAGAAAAGAGCTGCCTGTTACCAAGATGTCCACTAAGTGGAATATCTTGCTTTAAAGGGGCTTTTTTTTATTGTTTAGCCACAGTCATGTAAAATTAATGCATTTTTTTTTTTTGGTAAAAAAAAAAAAAATCTGCTTTTAGCTGACAAGCAGCAAACAAAATGCTCATGATGTGCAATTTATCTGTTTATGTACCTGTGTGAAGTGCATCAGAGTGTGACTCTGTGAGTGTGCGTGTGTCAGCCGTACATTGGGGACACTAGTGTATGCTGGCTGGTAGGGTTCTCACACAGCTGCTGATCCATGAAAACATTAAGTGCCTTGGGACACCTGAGCATAGTCACTGCTCAGCATAAACAGCCCCAGATAGACTGAAATACACGCACCCTGCACCTGTACACACACATATATAACGCACACCATCTAACTAAAGCTCTAAACTTATTTACTGATGCCCCTCTTCGCTCTGCTGCTCACAAACACACACAGACTGTATTGTAGTGTTCGCCAGACATCCTGTTTTGTATTCTCTGCTTGTTTTCAGTGTACTGGTTTTGTGGTTTGTTTATCACTGGAGGTTGTTTGCTCCCTGGTGAGCAGTACTAATTCTCAAACTAACTCCTTTCCCAATTAACACAGGATCCAGAGACAAGGCCTCACAGGCAGCTGCCACTGCTCTGATCCTGTTAACCAATCAGACACATTCAGCCTCTAACTCTGAAGATACACAGCCCAGGCTTGGACCTAGAAACAAAATGCTTTTGCAGATTACCAAGACTCTGCACCCCCAGCAATGTTTTGCAACTGCAATTACATGCTATTTAAAGTTGTTGTCAAATGTAGTATTCCTAATCTGAATGTGTTGTTGTTTCAGTTTTGTTCCTGCTGAAAAGACCAGCGTAAACTTCTGTGGTTTAGGCTGGTTTATGCTTGTTAGGTGCTGTTGTGGCTGATTAATCCATGCTTTTCACTTACAAAACTCGAAGATTTGTTTGGCAAGCACAATCTTTGTGGTAAATCTAGTTAAACTAGATATCCCTTTTGATGATTTTGAGGTCAGTGGACCTAATTTCTGAGAAAAAATGTTCAAAAAGATTTCTTACATCTCTATGTAAAATAAAATTTTTAAATTGCTGGATTTGTAAATTGTTGCACTTTGAAAGATCTGTTAATCTCAATGTTAACGTCAACATTTACAATGTTAAAGGGATAGTTTACCCAAAAATGAAAATTCTGTCATTAATTACTCACCCTCATGTCGTTCCAAACCCTTAAGACCTTCGTTCATCTTCGGAACACAAATTAAGATATTTTTGTTAAAATCCGAGAGCTCTTTGACCCTCCCACAGACAGCAAGGGTACTACCATGAGCAAGGTCCAGAAACACAGCAAGGACATCTGTAAAATAGTCCATGTGATATCAGGGGTTCAGTCGTAATTTTATGAAGCTACAAGAATACTTTTTGTGCGCAAAGAAAACAAAAATAATGACTTTATTCAAAAATTATTCTCCTCCTCATCTCTTATGCATTGTGGACAGAGTATCACGATGTATGCTCTTACTTCCGCATCATGTAAACAACGGAATTCATGCTTACGTTAACATGTACATGTGTTGTTACATGACGCGGAAGTAAGTGCATGTGTCGTGATATTCTCCAAAATGGTGGTGCACAGCTGCAGACGGAATGAAGAGGAGAAGAATTGTTGAATAAAGTCATAAGTTTTGTTTTCTTTGTGCACAAAAAGTATTCGTAAAATTACACTTGAAGCCCTGATGTCACATCGACTATTTTACTTATGTCCTATGCGGTCTCCATTCAACTGGCGGACTAAAACACCATCGCACCGGTGTTCTGTACTGGCGCCGGCATCCAAAGCTCATTCTGTCACACATTTTTCTATCAATTTAAAATCATGAAATATGGTTAGACTCATTTAACTTTTTAAGTTATTTCTTCCCTGGAGTAGAAGCTGGAAATTGGAGTAGAATCAGCAGCCATCTTGGCTCTCAGACCCAGCCTCTACATGGTCATGTTTAACTCCATTGCCAGTTCCTGGCATGGATTTGGATGGCTAGGTGGACAATTTCTCTCCAAGTATCTGCCGTCACTGGAGCCCAGGCCAGTGCCTCACATCAAAGGCGACTGGCCTGCCCGTTTGATCCTGTGGGAAATGAGGGAGATATGGAACCCCTTCAGAGCAAGTGAGAGATAGCCGCACAGCTGCTATGGATACATCCTCTCCGCTGAGCTGCCCAGGAACTTGGAACTTCCTGGACTCTGCTAATACAGTAGTCATGATATTCTGCTTGTATTTGATATTGACTCACATGTAAATTAGTTATGCTAAGGCAAGCTGATGGGGGTCTCATGTAGGGTTGCAAACTCATTTTGTTGGCCTTTTTTCCAAACAAAATGGTGCTCTTCTCAATTTGGAGCCAGAGTTATTGTTAAATAAAATAAGGGAAAAAATGTAATTGTTGCCTTGGTAACTAACTGAAATAAGTGTAACTTTAAGTGCTAAAAATGAACTGAAATGAAACTAAAATTGAATTTGAAAAAAAATAAAAAACCCATCAAATTGCTAGAAATTAACCTAAAATTAAGATGCAAAATTAAAGTATACAATTAAAAGCTTTTTGAAATGTAAATAAAAGTATAATAGTATATAAATACTGTAATTATAACTACAATAAATAACTAAAATAACACTGATTGAAAAATGTTTGTCTTTAATCTATCCATCCATCCATCTGAATCAGAATATTAATGCAACCATAAACTGCTTTTGGTCCATTGGTCAAAACTGACATCAGATTAATTATATCATTCACATATATTTATTAAAAAAAAATCCATATTTTAGACCTATGAAGGAAATTAAGGGTCTGGGGCTGCTGTGCAGCATGATGGAAAAAAAAAAAAAAAACAGAACAGTCTGTCAAACGATTGTGTGGCACATCACAACATCAAGCTTCTTCAGTGTAGACAGCTTTGCTGATTGTAATGGGATCTAGTTAGTTGTGCATTAGATTTTTGTTGTTGTTGTTGTTCTGATGACTTCAGCTCCCGGCATTTATGTTTTTCTGGTCCAAAAAGTTTTATTCTTTTTCTATGAAAACTTGAAGAATGTTTCCAGCATCTTTTTGTAGGTGGAAACGGGCCTTATTAGTGTCAGAGAATGAAAACTTTGGTTGAAAAATGACCCGACTGCTGCTATATAAACGTCAGAGCTTTTGTGACTCCTTTAAAGTGATCCTTAAATTGAAGACTAAACTAAATTCCCATTCATGTTCCAGTCCTGGAGGCCTGATCGCTCATTGCGTCTCTCTCACCTCTCCTCCTCATCCCTGTGGGTGGTTTCACATGATTGCAGCATCTGCTCGAGACACTTGTGGGGTGTAGCTCTCCATAGCGAACCAAAACAAGCTATGCCTTAATCATCATTAAAACATTACTGCTGCAGACAATAGTTATCAGTTCACTCTTCCTTTCTGATCCCCTGCCCCTTTATGTCACCTTTATGTCACAGTGATTAGTGACAGATTAAAAAGTCATCAGAGAGCAGATGAGGGCTGTAACCATCAGTTCATCATGGAAGCCTCACCCCCTCCCCACCCCATCTCCTGCTGGTGAATGAATGTGTGTTCCCTATCGATACTTCACTCGTACTGCGTCGCTAGACGCTATGGGGAAAAACTCCTTTTTCTCCGAGGACTGAATACTTTTTCAATGCCGCAGTGTGACTGCACGGCCATTGGTTTGTGCAGTAAATAAAAACAGACCAATGGCTTGTCAGCGGCGCTGCACGAGCCTATGGCAGCAAAGCCTGCCAGAGCCCGCCAGAAAGGGCGGGGCCATCTGCTATATAAGCGGGCACTTCGCCATAGGAAATCAGATCAATTCGACGACTTCTTCACTGCTCTCAGTACTCCAGACGCCTCGCTGCGGATTCGAAGCTGCCTTCAGACGCCTCGCTGCGGATTCGAAGCTGCCTTCTCTTCTGCGCCTCCCCGCTGATCCAGCCCGCTTCAGCGATCGACGCAGACGCCAGCTCGTCCTCTGCTGCCATCCGGCGAGCATACTAAAAACGCAAATTTCTTCTTAAAGAGCCGCAGCGTTGTTACAAATGCCGTCCCGTCATTGCGCATCGTGTAGGATCTCTCTGCACGATGGTGACGGCCACTCAGAGTGTTTTTCTTGCTTGGGTAAACCCCACGTGGAAGCCGCTCTGACCGAGATGGAATGTTCACATTGCGTGAACATGAGTCTCGTGACTCTGTGTGCTTTCTTTTCAGAGAGCGATGCCGCTCCTCGCGCCCTCCCGTTTTCTTCCTCCCAGGGACCTGCGGGGAAAAAACGACAGGGTAAAGGGATTAAGCGCTCAGCAACGAGCGAGCTCACGCCGCTCAGACTCCGTGTGCCTTGCCCCCGCTAAGCAGAGAGGATTCTCCCATCCTCTTCGAGCACATGGATCAACGTCCCTCGGTTGGTGCGAGTAATGTGATCTCGTTCGGAGCTGTCGAGGACGAGCTATTAGATGACAGCATGTCTCTAATAGCGTCAGACGTGGAGGAGATGTCGGGCTCTACTATCGACCCCGCCCCTTCATCGTCTGCCGAACCCAGCGACGCGAAGCCAGGGATGGTTGCCGAGCTCTTCCGCATCCTCTCTAAGGCGGTCGACGAGCTGGGTTTGGAGTGGTCTATGCAGGAGGAGCCCACTCGTAGTCATCTGGACGAATGGTTCCTTCTGGGGCGCCGTACGGCCCCTCGTCAGTGAACCTCTCCGTTTTTCCCGGAGGTCCATGACGAACTCACGAAGTCGTGGTGTGCTCCGTATTCGGCCCGCCTTCGCTCTAACTCTTCCTCTGCTTTCTCCTAAGTGGACGGCGCCGAAGAGAAGGGCTATGAAAGGCTGCCCCCTCTCGACGAGGCAGTGGCTGTGCACCTTTGCCCACCCTCCGCTATCGGATGGAAAGCAAAGGCCGCTCACCCCTCCACTTCTGCCCTCGCTGGACGAGCATATTCCTCCGCCGGGCAGGCCGCCTCAGCGCTTCATTCCATGGCTGTGCTCCAGGTCTTTCAGGCCAAACTCCTCCAGACCATGGACGAGTCCGGACCTGATCCCGCAGTTTTCAGAGAACTGCGCAGCGCTACCAACCTGGCTCTGAGGGTTACCAAGGCTACAGTCCATAGGGAGGTCAATGGCCAACTTGGAGCGCCACTTATGGTTAAACCTCACCGAGATCAAGGAGGCTGACAAGGTCCCTTTCCTCTACTCCCCGGTCTCCCCTACGGGCTCTTTGGACCTGCCGTCGAGGGCTTTGCGGAGCGATTTACCGCGGCTCAGAAGTCGTCCCAGGCTATGCGACACTTCCTGCCGAAACGGTCCAGCTCTGCAACGGCCGCTAGTCGCCCTAAGCCTGCTCCAGCGCAACAGCCAGCTAAACCTGTGCCGTCGCCCGCTCAGCCTACACGGAAGCCTGAGTCTCGGCAGCGTCGTCCTCATCCGCTAGGAAGGAAGAGGAGGGGGCAAAGTTCCGCAAATGCTGGACCAACCCCAAAACACGCCCTCAGTTGTGCCTTCAAGCACCCCGTTCAGTTCCGGGTGCCAAGGCCGGTTTGTTTGTCACAGAAACTGTTGTGAATCACAGGCCCTTTCCAAAAGCGCCTCCACATACAGCCGCTGTTATACCGAGAAAAATATAAAACAAACATTCTCAAAAAGAGAGCAAATTTCCTCTTCCAATTACAAGTGTGTCGAGTCCAACCCCTTGCCACACGGGCCGAGGCCTGGCGGGCCATCCCCTGAGTGTCTCATTGGGTTCTGGGGATTATAGAACTAGGTTATACACTTCAATTCGCTCAAAGACCCCCGCGGTACAGCGGCATGGTCTCCACCTCAGTGCTGAGCAGCAACGCTCACGTTCTGCGAGCCGAGGTAAAGAATTTGCTGGGGATTATAGAACTAGGTTATACACTTCAATTCGCTCAAAGACCCCCGCGGTACAGTGGCATGGTCTCCACCTCAGTGCTGAGCAGCAACGCTCACGTTCTGCGAGCCGAGGTAAAGAATTTGCTGGCAAAAGGAGCTATAGAGATAGTTCCCCCAGCTCAGAGCGAGTCAGGCTTCTACAATCGTTATTTCTTCGTCCCCAAAAAGGATGGCGGCCTCCGGCCCATCCTCGATCTCAAACGTCTGAACCGTGCCCTCATGAAATGGCCGTTCAGAATGACTACACTGAAGCAGATCCTCTCACAAATTCGCCCAGAGGACTGGTTCTTTTCGCTGGAACTGAAAGACGCTTACTTTCACATCCAGATAGCCCCCCATCACAGACGATTATTGAGATTCACCTTCGAGGGAGTGGCTTATCAATACACGGTCCTGGCCTTTGGGCTGGCTCTAGCTCCCCGCACTTTTACGAAGTGCATAGACGCGGCTCTCTCCCCTCTGAGACAGATGGGAATCCGTGTCCTGAATTACCTCGATGACTGGCTCATTCTAGCACAGTCGAAGGAAGAGCTGATAGCCCACATGTCCCTCCTCCTCAGTCACTTGGAGGGCCTGGGACTCAGGATCAATTCAGCCAAGAGCTCCCTGTCCCCCAGCCAACGAACTTCATTCCTGGGGACAGTTTTCGACTCAGCCCACATGAAGGCGAAAGTCGCGCCAGATCGCATTCTGGCCATACGGCAGCCCGCGGCTTCCTTCGAAATTGGAGCTTTCTACCCACTCAAATCGTTTCAGAGGATGCTGGGCCTCATGGCCTCTGTATCGCCAGTTCTTCGGTTGGGCCTTCTCAGGATGAGACCACCTTCAGTAACGCCTTTTCAAGATGGTGGAGCGCCTCTTAGTATGGGCACATCTCAACCTGAGTTCACTGAGGGCAGCTCATGTGCCCGGCGTGCTGAACTAAGGAGCGGATATGTTCTCTCGGAACAACGTCCCCTCCGAGGAGTGGATGCTCCACCCACAGACGGTTCAAGAAATCTGGCGAATCTTTGGCAGGGCAGAGGTCGACCTCTTCGCCTCCAAAGACAACTCTCAGTGCCAAATTTACTTTTCGGAGAGCGAGGACGCGTTGGCCCACGAATGGCCCAACCTCCTTCTGTATGATTTTCCCCCAATTCCTCTGATTCCTCAAGTAATCAGGCGAATCAGGGAACACAAGCACAAAGTGCTTCTAGTGGCCCCACTCTGGAAGAACCATCATTGGATCTCAGAGCTATCTCAGCTGCTAATAGCGGCTCCGTGGCCCATTCCCCTGAGACGAGACCTCCTCTCTCAGGCAAACAGAACGATCTGGCACCCCCAGCCCGAGCTGTGGGACCTGCTTCTATGGGCACTCGATGGGACTCAATAGATCTCCCTGAGAATGTCCTAAATACCATTGAACAGGCAAGAGCCCCGTCCACGAGACGCCTCTATGCCCTTAAGTGGTCGGTTTTCTCTGCCTGGTGTCAAGCCCACGGTGAGGAGCCGACAACGTGTGACATTTCAGTGATATTGTCCTATTTACAAGAGCTGTTGGATAAGGGCCGCACCCCTTCCATGCTCAGAGTCTATGTGGCAGCTATAGCAGCTTCTGATGCTCCTATAGCTGGACAGTCGGTGGGCCGGAACAACCTGTTTGTCCGTTTCCTGATGGGTTCTAGGAGGCTCCATCCGCCCTGACCCCTCACAGTCCCTGCATGGGACTTGCCCACGGTCCTGAGAGCCCTCAAAGGTGCTCCCTTTCAGCCACTACAATCTGCAAGCTTAAAAACACTGTCGCTCAAGACTGTCTGCTGCTGGCGCTAGCATCGGTGAAGCGAGTAGGTGACTTGAAGGCTCTCTCTGTAAATCTCAGGGAACCGAGGTTACGTTAGTAACCGAGTACGTTTATAGCTTCGCTGGGATTAACTCTGTAATTAGCATTCCATGCACTATCCGGGTTAAACCCTGTAACTTCCATGCTCACCGGCACCTTGCTCATATTTGTAGGGCAAGAGAGAAGAGATAAGGGCGAGGAGGATGTAGTGTAGTGGGATGGCTCATCTCCCTCTAAATTAGTAATGTAAGAATTTTGTCATGCAAATCAGACACATTTTCATTAGCAGCATGTGTACCCCATCTTGTCTGCATGACCAGGCTGCATGGGGCATAGCAGCCATTAAAAATGCGGAGGAATAATTTTATAGGTTACGAAATTTGTTAACTTTTGCAATAACCACCTCTTGATTCCTTAAAACATCTTGATTGAACATATTTTTTTTTATTTGTTATATATATATATATATATATATATATATATATATATATATATATATATATAATATATATAAATATATAAAAATATATATAAATATATATATATATATATATATATAAATATAAATATATATATAAATATTATATTTATATATAAATATATATATATATATATATATATATATATATATATATATATATATATATATATTTTTTTTTTTTTTTTTTTTTTGTATTATTGTACACAGTTAAAGGGTAAGTTCAACCAAAAATTATAATTCTGTCATTAATTACTTACCCTCATGCCATTCCAAACCTGTAAGACCTATTAACCTATTAACACAAATTAAGGTATTTTTGATTAAATCTGAGAGCGTTCTGACCCTCAATAGAGAGCAATGCAACTGAAATGTCCCCTGGCCCAGAAACAGTAAGGACATTTTTAAAATAGTTCATGTGACATCAGTGGTTCAACCATAGATTTATGAAGTTATGAGAATACTTTTTGTATGCAAAGAAAACAAAAATAACTTTTTACTGTTTTCACAATGTCCTCACTACATCATAAAAAATGGGAGGGTCAGAAAGTTCTTGGATTTCATCACAAATAATTTTAATTTGTGTTCTGAAGATGAATGAAGGGCTTGCGGCTTTAGAACGACATGAGGGTAAGTAATTAATGACAGAATTTTCGTTTTTGGGTGGACTAACCCTTTAACTGTTTACATCTATTCCACAGATTTCTGGGAAAGAATCCATCTGTGCCTATGACCACTCCACAGCTGGCACATTTGAGCTAAGCCAAAGATGTGAATGAGAAAAGTTGTCTTTTTGCATTTATATATATATTTTTATTTTTTTATTTTTTTTCAAATCTCTATCTGTGGAAATAGGCATTAAAAAATGAGAGGCTGGTGAGATTTAAAATGCATGTGTGTGAGTTTTTGAAAATTTGGATTTTTCTTTTGCTCAGCCAGTTTGAAAAAAAATTGTGATTTGTGCATCATAGAGCTGTTCAGTACACTTTTAGTTTTACTGCTCTTTTAGAAACATTCACAAGCCCTCATTTTTTACGGTTTCCTATTCTCTCTTGATAGTGAGAGACAAGGAGAGTGCAGTGCTTTTCTTGTGAAAAGGCAAATCTGATTATCATTTTCAGGAAATCTTTAATCCAGCGGTTATGCAATTATAGTTCCAGGAGGTCTGTTTTCTAAATGATGTCTGAGCCATCATAACTTTCACTGTTTCAGAATACAGTAGCTATATGAAATGAAATAAGCAGGAAGGAGGAATATTAATTGCGCGTAGCATTTATTCATTGAAGGAATGATTTCAGCCATAGGGAATCTAAAGGAATGCTATTGGTTTTTATGTGTGAGGTCCCAGGTTCAAACCTTTCTTGAATGCTTTTTGAAGTCAGTTATTATTGTAGCTGAATGTTAATGCATGTATGTGACTAAAAGGGGCACACTGGATGACATTTCATTTTGTTATTTCATTGTAATGGAGAGTGGTCCACAGATGAGTGACAGAGAAGTTAATTTGCAAGTCTAAGGAAATCACAGATTTAAAGGGGGCTAGGATGAAAGATTGGGGTTGAACCCCCTTAAATAGGGTCTAGAGTCACTCATGGTTCATTATAAATGTTTTAGGATGGCAGCCACCTAACAAGTAAGAAACCCAAAATGGTGAAATCCTAAACAATGGAAATATTCTCTCGAAACATGTTGATTTGTTCAGAGTTTGTAGAGTATAGAACAAAATAGGAGTACTGTATAAAATGCTAATCAAACCTTCTTGTGTATATGTACTTGTATACATGTCATATATGCAGCTTTAAAACATCTGTGTAATGTTTTTGGTATATGTGCTACTTTGGAAGCAGTAAAGTTTTTTTATTAGTATTATTATTATTATTCATAATTTATTATTCTATTACTGATTTGTGGATCAGTTGGAACCAATGGAACCATGCTCTATTAATTAGTGACCTGTACATTAAACATAACAAAGATCTGTATGCTGAGAATAGCCATTCTCATTCTCCTGGCTCTCAATTTTCCTTGCATTCTGTATCTGTCAGTCTGTCCCTCTTCACTTTCATTCCTCTGACACATATCTCTTACACTTCATCATATGTAATCTCTTTTTCTGTCTGGCTCTCTGTACAGAATTGCTTCAGTCCTGCCTCTTCATCCACGTGTGCGAATGTTCTTGCATTCAGAGTTTTTTCGATGTACGCAATAAGTGCTTATTTCAGGGATTGTTTAGATTTCCTGGAGAAAATCTTAGTGTTCAGAGGTTGAGCTTTCAAAGCTCGCAAGACACAGTAGAGTTCTCAGTTATGCTTCATTTCATTATTAACTTTGTCTTTGATGTTTCTCTTAAAATTCCTTAGTTGAATAGACAGAAATGAGACAATAATTGTTGTAAGATGATGACACAGCTGTGGAGAGGACAGCTCAGATCATTGCAGTTTGATGGCAGACTTCTGCACCCTGACAAAATCTGAGAACAGACTTGAGTATTTTCTGAAACTAGAAGAGACGTGGAATTACTCAGGTCTTTTTGTCAGAAGATAAATCTAAAACCAGAAGGCCTAAGCAAAAGTTGCTATTTGTTATTTAATCACATTGCTGCAAAACAGTTCAGATAATAAGGTTCTCATTTGTGATTTTTCTTAGATCTTTTCAAGCATTTTCCTTCAACATTTCCATACTGTAGTCTTCACCCACGTTCAAAAGCAAAGTTTTGTTTTACATGTGCTCAGATCAAACCATTTCAAGCCTAATGCTGATACCAGCAGGCAGCACTTTGACATTTTAGTTTAACTCAGTGGTTCAGTAAAACTTTGATTAGTGAGTGTGTGTGTGTGTGTGTGTGTGTGTGTGTGTGTGTGTGTAAACGAGGCGAAAGCTCATCCGCTTCAATGGATGATTTAATTTACTGCTTAAATTTTGGGTTTGATGCCAAATTTGGTTTTCAGAGGAGCTTAAAGTTTGAATAACATTAACATTAATTATAATCAATAATGATTCAAAGCTTTATCAAGAGCCATTTGACCCCATTAATATGACATTTATATTTCATCTAACTCCTTTAGACCTTGGTGTTTACATTTTTTTTCTGATATGACTGTGATTTAAAATATCTGGATCAATTTGATCTAGAACATTTGAAGCACAGTGTCATACTGTATATAACTGACCTTTTACAGCCACGTTTGAAGGTTTTTTCTAATGATTTCTTTTCTTTTTCTCCTCTCTCCCCATTGACCACCACTGGATCGCTGCTGCTCTTCATAAATGCAGGTAAGTCTCTCTGATTTAATTGACTGTAAAGCATGAGTGCCACAAATTGAAGCATTTATATCAAAAGATATAAAAGATATTAAAGCAAAAGATTTGACTTCTGTTTTTGGCCTTGTGTGCAGTCTGAGCACAGAGCTGTTGTTGGAGATACAGTCTTTGCTTTGAGATTAATTGCTTCAGGTTGTTTGTGGGAAATGTGGTTCCCTATCAGTCGGTCACTCCGAGTCACGTCGGTGACCGACGAATTGGGATCTCGCTTAGAGAGACCAATCCACTTCGAGTGTAACTAAATGAGCCAATGCACATTGGCATGAGATTATTTCATCCAGCTGCCACTGATCACAGCGTGAGTATAAGTAGGCAGCAGGTGCAGCGCATATTCAGCTTTTCGCTTCGGAGCCGAGCGGTTACATCATTGACTCCTGACTTCTGCTGACGAGTGAATTCAACGAGTTGAGCATGCTCTTCGGAAGACTCGTGCTGGCGGTACGGCGCTTCAGCGGCGGTGGTTCTTCTTGTGTCAAGTGGATTGCACACATCAGGTTGCATTACCCCCTGTTTGTGTTGCAGGCGACCATCTCCCCTGTGCGCTTCAGTATGCTAAAAGAGCTCTTTCCCTAAAAGAGCATTCACGGGTGCGTCTTTTTAAAGACGACGTTGCATCTGGCAAACTCAACGTTACGTCTTTGTAAAGACGAGTTGCGTCTTGCTACAGACAACATGTCACCCGTGCGTTTCTGGATGCGGTTGTTACCTGGCGCCGGGTGATGGTTATGATCGCTGCCTCACGTCACGGCAGTAAGCATGCTGAAGTGGCGTTCATGGATGAGGCATCTTCTCATGGTGGGAAGATGATCATCTTGGAGTTGCGGGCCAGGCTCTGTTACCTCGACAAAGGCTCTGCCTCGATCTGGTTATCGTTCTGGCTAAAGCAGACAGACGAGGACTACTTCAGGCAGTGGTGTGGGTGGTCTGAGGATTATAGTGGTGGCAAACCCTCCAGGGAACCAACCCTCAAGGGATCCTCTTGCGCTCCGAAACCAGTTGAGCTGCCAGTGGAACATGCTGTGTCCTCTACAAGGGGCGCACCAGCAGTTTCCTTGGCGCTCCTCTTGACAACAATCTCCTCTAATCTTCCATATGCACCTAAACGGTTGTTCATATGTGTAAGTGCTTCTGAACCTCCTTCGGGAAGGGTGGGCTTCCTCAGCGTCCGGTTCCAAGTGGAACGGGTACGTTTTCCCAGTGTTATCCAGTCTTACTGAGTGGGTAGTGCCATAGCAACAGTAACTGGTCTTCTGTGCTAAGCCCTGACCTGCGCCAAAAAATAGGGGCACAGGAGGCTTCCACAGGACACTGGAAGGGGCAGTATCCGTGGCCCTTTGGTAGGGATCCCAATTCGTCAGTCACCGACGTGACTCGGAGTGACCGACTGATAGGGAACATCTCGGTTACATATGTAACCCTCGTTCCCTGAAGGAGGGAACGGAGACATCACATCCTGTCACCACGGCTGCTGTACCACTGCTGAGCGGCCGGGTCACCGGCTCGCCTCCTCAGCGAAAACCTGAATATGCACTGCACCTGCTGCCTACTTATACTCACGCTGTGATCAGCGGCAGCTGGATGCAATAATCACATGCCAATGTGCATTGGCTCGTTTAGTTACACTCGAAGTGGATTGGTCTCTCTAAGCGAGATCCCAATTCGTCGGTCACCGACGTGACATCTCCGTTCCCTCCTTCAGGGAACGAGTGATACATACGTAACCGAGACGTTTTCACGGTAGCTTGTTTGAAAGTGCATTTTTGTCTTCCACCAGAGAAAGTTGAAATGTTAAATATGTTCTTTCCCCTTTCTACACTTTTCCTCTGCTGCTTTCATAATGTGCTTGAGACTGAACAGCTGAGATGTTGGAATGCTTTTTTATGCATAAATCACTTGTATCACCTAACAAAATGCTAAATATAGTGTCCTTGCGGTTTCAGTGCTGTTGCAAGCAAATACAGGACATGTTGTTGACATATCTTGGCTAGGTCTGTTGTAGGGTGCATGGAGAAAGCATATCTCCATTCTGTCTTAGTGCCATAGTGCTCATTTTCTGTCTAGTAACTGACAGTTTGGCTGTGTAACAGGCACTTGTATTAGCTGTATAAGTCTGCGGGGGCAACATTTGAATTAACGACAGTGAATGTCTGTATACAGTATATGTGATCTTGAAACACAAAACCAGTCATCACCAAGTCACATGGGTATATTTGTAGCCATAGCCAACAATACATTGAATTGGTCCAAATTATCTATTTTTATTTTATGCCAAAAATCATTAGGATATTAAGTAAAGATTTTTTCTGCCATATATATATCAAAACTTAATTTTTGTTTAGTAATATACATTGCTAAGAACTTAATTTGGACAACTTTTAATGAAATTTTCACAATATCAAAAATACTGTAAAATAGCAGTATTGTAATTTAATATTACAATGTAAAATTGGTAAAGCAATTTCAAATGATCCTTAAGAAATCATTATAATATGCTTGCTTGATTGTTTATTCATTTATTAGAAACCTTTGTTATTATCATCAATGGCCATCCAGTTTGCTTAATATTTTGTGGAAAGTGCTGCTACATTTTTCATGATTATTTGAAGGAAGTTTATAAGAACAACATATTTTATGTGTCTTTGCTATTATGTTTGACCAGTTTAATACATCCTTGCTAAATAACAGTATTAATTTATTTCAAAAAGATTCATCATTGTTGTTATATATAATAATGTATATTATTTCTATTATTTAAAATTTGTGAGCTCCAGTGGTATCAATTTTGTGTAAAAGTCACAAAGATCCACAACACAATTAAAGGCCAGTCAATGTTTATTCAAAGACACTAGAAGGGAAGACAGTAAACAACACATTTTTGATCGGTTACACTAATGGCAGTGTTATGTACTTGTGATGAAACAGTAATGAAGTGCAGTTTCCTATTATTTTACTATAGTAGCAAGTAAGAGGAGATGTGTCAAAAAAAATATGAGAGCTGCTATAAGAACAAAATTGTTTGACATCCTTTGTCTCTGTTTATTGTTTGAGTTTGTACTTTACACATTGTTAAATTTGCTGTCGGTGCCCATTGAAAACACATTTATCAAGTCAACATTTCTCTGTACTGTACATTAATCATCTTAGTTATTTGAGAATCTCAGAACCCAATGGAAAATATACATATATCATTGCCATTTTTTCTGCTGTGTTTGTAAGGTAATACTGAAGAAATTGATGGTTTAACACGGTCTTTGCAGTAAGTTTAACTCTGGAGCCCATATTTTCCTCTGAGATAAAGAGCCATCTTATCTGTCTCTGTGGCAGTGAACCACAAAAGCACATACTGTTTCAGACTGTATTTTAGAGCTTTATACAGATTAGGACAGACATATATGCGCAATCACACAACGATACGACAAGCATGACACAATAGTGGTAATGGATATCGTGTGAAAAAACTTTTTAACAGTGTAAATTTTGGTGCAGTTTTCTGGAAGCCCTCTTTCCCCCTCAAAAACATGCATGCACACACTCAAAAATATAATAAGTCAAATAAGAGCTGCCATTCAAAGGATTTTACTTCTGTCTTTAACTCTTTTTTAACTTTCTCTCTCTCTCTGTCAAAGGAGCAGAGAAACAGTCAGAAACGTTGTGAAGAGTTTAGACTTATCTTCTGTTCTGTATGAACTTTTCCTTATGTGAGCTTGTCTTCATCTACATTCAGTTCACTAACTCTGAATGTATTTAAGTAGTTCTGTCTGTGATATTTTGAATTAATGTTAAAAGCTATGAACCCGTCCTTGTAAAACAAAGACTGGAAAACACAAAAGGCTAAAATTCACTGGGTGTTATACTTTTCATATATATTGTCATTCAAGATGCAAATAACACGCTAGGTTTGTTCGATTGTTTGATGTGTGAAGCTTGCTTTGGGTTTTCTGCATTCACGAGAGCCTACAGGTTCATAAACAAGGTTTATGAAGTCACAAAGAACATCTGTGGAACTGCAGGGATCTCTTGTATTTTGAAAAACCAGAACAGTGTGTTCTACCAAAAGAATATTTTCTTTTGGGGTTTGCATAGAAGGAACATTGTCATAGGGGACATTCAGAGCTTGAGATGAACAGAATGTAAGACATACAGCAAGACAATGATCATGAATCCACAAAGGTTCAGGTTGTGTCAGCCAAGTCAAAAATGTACCAAGACTAGTTCAAGCAAGAAAATTCAAAACATTTCAATGGCTTGTAGCACTTCAGTTGTATTATGATCTGATTTGCTCAATAAACATATGAATTTCCTTCTTAAAAACCTAACTGACCCCCAGACTTTGAACTGTAGTGTATACTATTAATTAATTGTTTTAATGCTTTCTTATGCTCACTATAGCTTCATTTATATAGCCAAAGTACAGTAAAACAGTAATATTGTGAAGCATATACAGTGTGTATATATATATATTAGGGGTGGCACGGTACACAGATGTCACGGTTCGGTACGTACCTCGGTTCGGGGGTCACGGTTCGATACAATTTCGGTACAACAGGGAAAAAAAAGACATGTACTTTGCTCAGTTTCTTTTATTTTGATGTGAAAATGCTAAATATTATTACATGTTATATATATAAAATCTGTTTTGTTTTCATTGTGAGTGTACACAAATAAAAGCAGACCTTTAACTACAAGCAACAGCACAAATAAAAATATAATAGAGTAAAGATACAAATAAAATAATCAGTGATTTTCAGGGGGGTTTTTAGGTACAGAAATTGAAGTACGATTAAAGTAATCAAAGGTAAAACAGCATTGCATATTTGACTGTATAAATTAAAGATTACTCTTTATTAAAGTTACAAAAGCGATTCAATCAAGAGCAGTGAGTGATTTCTTTGTTGTTGCTGTTTATTTAATATTAACTGTCACTTTAAGAGAAAGCACTGATACTGTACGCCCAGCCGGCTATGTCTGCTATAGGATACTTACCAAGACGGGCATTTTGACAGAATTTTGTGTGAATTTATCCATTAAAACACAATACTTCAGAGAGAGCTTCATATTTGCAGGTTTGTGCGCTTCTGATGAGCGCACGCACAAATCTTCTCACTGCGCGCGCGAGCTCGCGTCCTCTGGCTCTTAAATATTTGAGCTGGCAAAGCTTACATGACTTTAGTCTAAACACCGATATCAACGTGTGCTGTTCAGGTCTCACCTGTGCGCTATCAGCACCCGGGTGATGACGGAATAAATGCTCATATTCCAGCATACGGCACTCGCATTGAACAAGAGTGAATGATTTGTCCACTTATTTATAAAAAAAATTTTCTCATCGCTGTTGTTATAATGTACTGGGAAGCCAGAATGCGCATCCATTAACAGAAACATACATTAGCCGAACCCTATTTGTTTTACGTGTTATTTATAACAAACCAACGTTGTCAGAATTCAGTTGAACCGCGGTCCTAACGCGTGCCGAACCGTGTGTGGAGAACCGTGCGGTTCGGTTTTTTTCCGCGAACCGTGCCACCCCTAATATATATATATACAGTATATATATATATATATATATTATTATTATTATTATTATTATTATTATTATTATTATTATTATTATTATTATTATTATTAATTTTTTTTTTTTTTTTTTTTTTTTTTTTAATGTAATATATTTCTGTGGTGTCAGAGTTGAATTATTATTTTCATTACTCTAGTCTTCAGTGTCACTTGATCTTTCAGAAATCATTCTGAAGAATCATGTAACATCATGATCATGAATAAAAAGAAATTTATTCATGTTGCAAATAGATTCACTGCTTAATTGTATTTATTTTTATTTATTTATTTGTGATACACAGCCATTCTAAAGCGTTCTAACTTTTGGTTTCCATGAAAATGTTAAGTAAAAAAAAAAAACAGTTTTCAACGTTGAAATTAATAAGAATAACCAAATCGGCATATTAGAATGATTTCTGAAGGATCAAGTCACACTAAAGACTGGATTTATGACTGCTCAAAATTTAATTTTGCATCACAGGAATACGTTGTATTTTCAAAGTAAACTAAATAAAGTTATTTTAAATTGAAATACAGTATTTTTGATCAAATAAATATAGCCTCGGTCACCTTTCATTCTTGAACAGGTAACCACATTCCTGCTCTATCTTATTTATTTATTTTTTTCATAATCTGCTACACTTGGATGTATGTCATGATATGGTAGAAAACCTAAGATGCCGTGACAGTGCATTATTGGCTCGACAAGGCTCCCTGGGCCATTCTTACTGCTGAGCCCTGGAAGATATATATATATATATATATATATATATATATATATATATATATATATAATATTGATGTGCGTATGTTTAACCTGCCAATCCTTAGAATATGAAGATCAGCCCATAGTATAGGTCAGATTAATGTCAGACACTTCACAGTATTTTAGAGTGAATTAGAACAGCGAAAATTAAGGCTTTTAAGTGTGAACTGAATCAACAGCGTCACATTTCATGCTGCTGATCCCAAGTGCGTACGATGGCAGGGGTTGCACGGAGGTTTGAAGAGCGTTTTGATGAAAATGTATTACAAAGGCTGTAATCCACAACTGGGTCAAAACTCCTCATTCCGTCTACCTTATAAATGTCGATCGGTGGCTAGGGTAATCTCTCTCCTAGGTGGCACGGCTAAATGGCTGCTCAGGGGATATCGGCATAACTTCTCATGGTATGGGGTGATTGCTGTGTTATGGTAAGAGGTGAAAAGGAGGGTAAGGAGGCAGTTTGTGCAGTGACTGATTGGTGCTGATGAGCCCCGAGACTCTATGCATGAAGTTATCTGTTGAAGGAGAGAGAGAGTGTGTCTGGATTTAAAATAAGAAGTGATGAAAGAGGTGTTTGTCGAGGCGCCACATCGTGACTGGAATCCACTCACAAACTTGTTAGCACTGAGCGTTCGGTGTTTGAGGGCATCAGAGGAAGGGGAAAGATTATCTTTGGGTGTGTTAAAATGCAATAACATTAGAAATAGAGCCAAACCGAGTGCTGTCGGTGAACTGCCACCGTGGATTGCCTAAACGGCGTGATTGTAGTATAAATAGAGGATTTTTCTCATCCCACTCTTTTCTTTTCAGCCTTTGCAGCGACTTCTTCTCTTTATCTTTCCATCTTTCTGTCCTCATATCACGTCACTTGCCTTTTAAGATTTGTCATCAGTGACAGATGGAGAAAAGAAGAGGATCTAAAAAAAGCAGTTGTTGGCAAGATAAAGTGACATGCTTTCAAGAAACTTTTGCTCCGCCGTTCACTCCTTGTCCGCCCCCATGTGACTGTAACCTTTTAGATTCCTGGGAAGAGGGGAAAAAATGGTATACAAGACGAGAGTGTGTCAGTTTATAGAGACTTTCCAGAAGGCTCTCCTTCACCTGTCAAAAACAGAGAAATCTAGAGAAGCCTTTTTTCAGTTTGAGGAAAGAAGATGAGTGTCAGACGAGAGAGAAATCCTGTCGTCCTATTGATCTTGTTCTGTCGGTGTCTGAGCGAGGCCATCCACCCACTTCTGTATCAGAGGTTACAGATATCAGAGAATTAAGCTGCTTAAAAGGCTATGAAAAATAGTTTATTCCCCAATGCAGTGAGAACGTCAGCCTACAGTCTAGGAAAAGGAAATGTCACTTTGGTAAAGGAAGCCATGGAGTGAGTCTATACAGTACATACGTGCCTGTATGATGATTCTTCCTAAACGTCTCTGTGCTGTTGCGGTTTCCTGGTCCATCGGACTTGATTGCCACACTGCCACCCTCTCATTCGCCTCGCTGCCGTTCCTGACGGAACCAATTTCACCTGGCTCGCTGGTTCCAGAGCATGAAAGTGATTTGGAGGTGGCTTGCGTGCATGAAGACGCCGGCTGAACCCTCGAGCTTGTGGTACAGGGTTGGGAAAGCTGTCTCTTCCCTGCAGTTATGACCTCCTTGGTTATGAGCAGCCAACTCACCGACTTGCTGGGATGATTACTTGTAGTTCATAGTGGCCAGAAACTGACTTCACTACTGTGAGATTGTTCAAGCTTCAGATTATGGGTAATGTAGAGTTACTCCCCGCCAACAGGATTGTGTGGATTACAGTTGCTTAATTGATTCTTGGGACATTTCAGTTTCCTGGGTTGCCAAATCCTCCATTCCAGGGTGTAAAATCAACAAACCGGCAGTGTGGGAAAGCAACTCAAACGTAATGTAGGTAGCCAAGAAACAAACTATTCTACAAGAAAAAACTGGGTAACACTGTCATTTTTTTAATATTAGATAATGCATTAACTAACATGAATGAACAATCAACAAAACATTTATTACACTATTTAATTAATCTTTGTTAACGTTAGTTAAAAAAAATGTGATTGTTCATTGTTTGTTCATGTTAGTCCACAGTGCATTAACTAATGTTAACAAACACAAATTTTAATAATGAATTAGAAAATGCTGAAATTAAAATGAACTAAGATAGTAAATGCTGTAGAAGTATTGTACAATTTTAGTTCATGTAAACTAATGAACCTTATTGTAAAGTGTTACCAAAAACTGGAAACAGATAGACTATAAGATGTCTATATGGCTGTGTTTTTATAATAGAAAACATTAATCAGTATAAATAATAAAATATTAGCTGTAATTTGATATCAGGTGCTGTATGTGAGAGAAAGTTGTTTTAAAGCCTGAATATTTAATGACAACTTATTTTTATTATATTTAACCCAGTTAAATTAGTAACGTAATTAAGATTTTAATTTATTTTGGGATTAAATTGATTAATTGATTGATTACTTAATTGATCAAATTAATTGATATATATATATATATATATATATATATATATATATATATATATATATATATATATATATATATATATAAATATAAATATCAATTAATTAATTTAATCAATATCATATATACACTCACCTAAAGGATTATTAGGAACAGCTGTTCAATTTCTCATTAATGCAATTATCTAATCAACCAATCACATGGCAGTTGCTTCAATGCATTTAGGGGTGTGGTCCTGGTCAAGACAATCTCCTGAACTCCAAACTGAATGTCAGAATGGGAAAGAAAGGTGATTTAAGCAATTTTGAGCGTGGCATGGTTGTTGGTGCCAGACGGGCCGGTCTGAGTATTTCACAATCTGCTCAGTTACTGGGATTTTCACGCACAACCATTTCTAGGGTTTACAAAGAATGGTGTGAAAAGGGAAAAACATCCAGTATGCGGCAGTCCTGTGGGCGAAAATGCCTTGTTGATGCTAAAGGTCAGAGGAGAATGGGCCGACTGATTCAAGCTGATAGAAGAGCAACTTTGACTGAAATAACCACTCGTTACAACCGAGGTATGCAGCAAAGCATTTGTGAAGCCACAACACGCACAACCTTGAGGCGGATGGGCTACAACAGCAGAAGACCCCACCGGGTACCACTCATCTCCACTACAAATAGGAAAAAGAGGCTACAATTTGCACGAGCTCACCAAAATTGGACGGTTGAAGACTGGAAAAATGTTGCCTGGTCTGATGAGTCTCGATTTCTGTTGAGACATTCAGATGGTAGAGTCAGAATTTGGCGTAAACAGAATGAGAACATGGATCCATCATGCCTTGTTACCACTGTGCAGGCTGGTGGTGGTGGTGTAATGGTGTGGGGGATGTTTTCTTGGCACACTTATGCCCCCTAGTGCCAATTGGGCATCGTTTAAATGCCACGGTCTACCTGAGCATTGTTTCTGACCATGTCCATCCCTTTATGACCACCATGTACCCATCCTCTGATGGCTACTTCCAGCAGGATAATGCACCATGTCACAAAGCTCGAATCATTTCAAATTGGTTTCTTGAACATGACATGAGTTCACTGTACTAAAATGGCCCCCACAGTCACCAGATCTCAACCCAATAGAGCATCTTTGGGATGTGGTGGAACGGGAGCTTCGTGCCCTGGATGTGCATCCCACAAATCTCCATCAACTGCAAGATGCTATCCAGAGGTGGGTAGAGTACCCAAAAACTGTACTCAAGTAAAAGTAAAAGTACTTCTAGAAATATTTACTCAAGTAAAAGTAAAAGTAATCGTCTGAATAGTTACTTGAGTAAGAGTAAAAAAGTATCGGATAAAAAAACTACTCAAGTAGTTAGTTACTAGTTACTTTGGATCATATAGGTACTGAATATAGTCTATTTTTATTTAGATATATAGATTACATTTATGTAATGTGTATGTGTATACACACACACACACACACACACTGCCGTTCAAAATATATATATATATATATATTTTAATGTAATTTATTTCAGTGATGCAAATCAGAATTTTCATCAGCCTCTACCCCAGTCTTCAGAGTCACATAATCCTTCAGAAATCATGTTGATTTATTATCAGTGCTGCTCTTTTTAGCTTTCTATTCATCAAAGAATACTGAACAAAATGTCACAGGTTCCAAAAAATATTAAGCAGCAAAACTGTTTCCAACACTGGTAATAAATCGATATATTATAATGCTTTCTGAAGGATCATATGACTCTGAAAACTGGAGTAACAGCTGATGAAAATTCAGATTTGCATCGCTGAATTAAATGATATTTTAAAGTCAATTAATTATGTATTATCCTATAACCTCTGACACTGAAACCTCTGAAAACGCCTCACATGACTGCTCTGAACATAACGAAACAAATGCATATTGACGGATCTGTTCTGCAAAATGTAAACAAATGTAGCCTATATTTTTGCAAGCTAAATATTGTAAAAATATGAATATTAATTGTGTCTAGAACAGGCGGCGCGCCGCTGCGCAGAGCTAACGCGGGTTCCGCGGGTGTTCATTTCATACTCTCTGACAGCTTATTTAATGTATAAATTATACATTGTATTTAATGTAAGGTACATGTACAACAAACTGGTAATGTCATAGTGGTATCGTGGCCTATACCTGTGGAACAGTAGACAGCACACGCGGTGTTCATCTAATAAAAGATCTTCATATAGCTCTAGCAAACAAGCCTTTGCAGATTTGCTTTCAACTGACTGTAGATCCAAAGCCACGTCTTCAGCGCTCTTGATGTTCATAAACTCTCTGTTATCTGAGAGAGAACCGCTTCAGAGACTCAGCGCGTGCGGCAGGGAACTGAACGAATCATTCAAACTGATTCGCGAACCGATTCACTGGTTTGCCAACTGGTTTGATTAAGCCTTTAAACAGAATCGACTCAAAAGAATGAGTCATTCGCATCGTTCATTGCCCAGAGAAAAGTAGACGGCGCGTTTGGAATAAACTGAAGCATTTTTAAGTTGTATTGCATTAAGATACAGTAACGAGAGGAGAGTCGCCCACAGTAACGAAGTAAAAGTACCGTTTTTTCTCTAAAAATATACTTGAGTAAGAGTAAAAGTACCCATTTTAAAATATACTCTAAAAGTATTAGTTACCCAAAAAATGTACTCAAGTAAATGTAACGAAGTAAATGTAACTCGTTACTACCCACCTCTGATGCTATCCTATCAATATGGGCCAACATTTCTAAAGAATGCTTTCAGCACCTTGTTGAATCAATGCCACGTAGAATTAAGGCAGTTCTGAAGGCGAAAGGGAGTCAAACACAGTATTAGTATGGTGTTCCTAATAATCCTTTAGGGGAGTGTATATATGACAGGGGTGCTCCGATCAGGATTTTTGAGGCCGATTGCCGATCACAGAAAGCAGTATCCGATCACCGATACCGATCTTTTTAAAGCCATCTTTTTATCATGTAGAATTATTTATAGTGATACTCCAATCAGTATTTTTAGACATTTATTCAGTGCCTGAATTTCATTTTTGAAAATGGGGGGAATTCCCCTCTTAGGTGACTCTTGTGAGAGAGGATTTTTTCATTTGAGGGGTGGAGGGGGGCATTCTTTAGACATTTTTCAAAAATATACATTTATCTCACCTAAATGTTTGATCATCCAGTGCATTTTTGTTTTTACAATCATGCAATTGTTGCAGAAAAGCTTACACAGAGCCTGATTTCACACAGGAGTCCACTACGGATCCATCTGTTTATCACAAACACAACATTTATCCATTATTTTGAATTCAGATCAATGAAAATTATATTTTATTGTGATATTTTTTCTTTTACAGTAATACAATCTTTATAGACGTGTTTAAATGCAATAAATATATGAAACACATTATTCAATGCTTTTTATTTTTGCATTTAGGCTACTTCTACATTTATATATTAAGCAAAACATTTAAACAATTTTTCTTATGTTATCACAAACATTCTAAATTAACTTATGACTGGCATAAACAGTCAGCTCGACTGAATTTTCTTTTGCATTTAAATCTTTATTACAAGCAATCCTGTGGTTTATAAAGACCTTTGCTTTCCATACCTCCATGAGTGCCATCTATTATTGCCTTGTTTATCTAAAAGTGCTCTTTTCCTTTAAACCTAGCTAAAAAGCCACATGTGATGACTCTGAAATACAGTAGATTTTAATTAATGCATTTATAGTGTAATTACAAATTTTTTGTGTCAATCCATGTTCATATTTACCGCAAACAATGTACTGTCACTTTAATTCAGTGTGTGCAGTACAGCAAAGATAGGCTCAGTGCAGAAACGATCTCTGCACTGCTACAGACACCGCTCATGGAACACACAACCGGACCGCAACCGCGTGCAGTGTTACTCTGATCTGTTAACATGAGCGTGGAAAAATTAGAACCATCTTCAAACAGAGTAATGTGAACCTGGTATTATGTACATGTACATCTCAAAAAATTTGAATATCATGAAAAAGTTTTAGATTCATTACATGTAATGTAAAACATTTCAAACGTTTTTTTGTTTTCTTTTTTATGATTAGAGCTTACAGCTCATGAAAGTCAAAAATCAGTATCTCAAAATATTAGAATATTTGCATTTGAGTTTCAATTAATGACCATCCCTACAGTATAAATTCCAGGTATCTCTTGTTCTTTGAAACCACAATCATGGGGAAGACTGCTGACTTGGCAACGATCCAGAAGACGAACATTGACACCCTCCACAAAGAGGGTAAGTCACAGAGGGTCATTACTGAAAGGTGTGGCGGTTCACAGAGTGCTGTATCAAAGCATATTAAATGCAAAGTTGACTGGAAGGAAGAATTTGGGTAGGAAAAGGTGCACAAGCAACAGGGATGACCGCAAGCTTGAGAATACTGTCAAGCAAAGCTGATTCAAACACTTAGGAGAGCTTCACAAGGAGTGGACTGAAGCTGGAGTCAGTGAATCAAGAGTCACCACGCTCAGACGTCTTCAGGAAAAGGGCTACCAAGCCACTTCTGAACCAGAGACAACGTCAGAAGCATCGTACCTGGGCTGTGAAAAAAAAGAACTGGACTGTTGCTCAGTGATCCAAAGTCCTCTTTTCAGATGAAAGTAAATTTTGCATTTAATTTGGAAATCAAGGTCCCAGAGTCTGAAGGAAGAGTGGAGAGGCACATAATCCATGTTGCTTGAAGTCCAGTGTGAAGTCTCCACAGATTTGGGCTGCCATGTCATCTGCTGGTGTTGGTCCACTGTGTTTTCTGAAATCCACAGTCAACGCAGCCATCTACCAGGAAATTTTAGAGCACTTCTGCTGACAAGCTTTATGGAGGTGCTGATTTCATTTTCCAGCAGGACTTGGCACCTGCCCACACTGCCAAAGGTACCAAAAGCTGGTTCAATGACCATGGTGTTACTGTGCTTGATTGACCAGCAAACTCGCCTGACCTGAACCCCATAGAGGATATATGGGATATTGTCAAGAGGAAGATGAGAGACACCAGACCCAACAAAGCAGATGACCTGAAGGCTGCTATCAAAGCAACCTGGGCTTCCATTACACCTGAGCAGTGCCACAGGCTGATTGCCTCCATGCTCGAGGCCCAACCAAGTATTCAGTGCATAGAAATGAACATACTTTTCAGAAGCCTGACATTTCTGTTTAAAATATTGTAATATTCAAATTTTCTGAGACACTGAATTTTGGGTTTTCATTATCTGTAACCCATAATCATCAGAATTTCAAGAAATAAAGGCTTGAGATATTACACTCTATGTGTAATGAATCTATATAATATATGGGTTTCACTTTCTGAAATGAGTGACAAAAAAAATTGACCTTTTTCACGATATTCAATTTTTTTTAGATGTATCTGTATGTACGCTGCGAGTGTGCTTGAGCGCACGGTCTCCAAGAGAGCGCGCGAGTGCTGAATGGTTAAACACTGGCAAGAATTAACAAGAAAAGCAATTTATAAACTTTAGTAACGATGCGACACTGCCTCTATTGTGCAAGTGACATTTCCTGTGTCAACTATGCACCATGCAGGTCGTTTATAATGCAGACGCGATGTGATTTGAAGCCATTTGTGCATTTTGAGAGGGAAAGCGCGCGCGGTGATTCACACTGGCTGTTTATGAAATGATGTCTCACAGAAAGTTTCAAATTACTTTATATGTTATTTAATTAATACATTTGAATTGTACCTCACCTGCAGCATTATAATTATTTCACCTGCGCCAGACAGAGACTGAGATGGTGCCGCTGCATGTAGTGCTAAACCTCTCACAGCAGGCGCGTCATCAGCTAGAGATCGTTTTTTGAGATCGGCCTTTTTAGAGACCACCGATCAAACATGCCAAACTGATTATCGGCCGATAATGATCGGTACCCGATCAATCAGAGCACCCCTAATATATGACACAACTAAATAGCAACAAACTAATATTATTTTCACTAATGCTCTTTGCACTCATTTACCTAAATTAATAATTGGGTTCAATAAATTAATATTTGTTTGGGTGGTTCAGTGTAGTCTTATTGTACAAACATAAATAGTTACTCAGCACATACAGGTTTTGACCTGAGGTTTGACTGAATATAACAAGAATAAGTGATCATTTTTTTGGTATTGCTAGGTGATTGCTGAAATATCATCAGGGAAGATGTAGCAAGCTTAGGTTTAGTTAAAACCAAATTTAGATTGGGTAGATTAACAAACCGTCTGGTGATCAAATCTGTAAAACTGTGGTCTAACCACATGAGATGCAAAGCGTCCAGCAATTTGTCTTTCCACACCACATGTGACACTGCTGTGAGATGTGACAAAATCAATCAAAAATCACAGCCAATCAGAAACTAATTGGATAGGTAAATAATAATGAATAAATATTAAACTATTTTAACATTTAAAAAATACATAGTAAGAAGTAAATTGTCCATTTTTGTCAATCTCTTGCACATTATAAACTAGGAAAATTAAAGAAGTTACGGCTAATGTCTCATATATGCTTCTATTAAATGTGATTTCTCACCCACAAACCCTTTTTTAAAGTAATACATTTGTTAACCTTTAATTGGCTCACCTTATACAACCTCTTATTATCTTAAACATAATCAGCCCTTAAACCTCCAGTGAAATTCATAATCAGTTGAGGCATTGAACCATAATCAATGGTATTGTTCTGAGCAAATCATCTTGTGCATGAATGCATTATAAAAACTTGAGTACTTGCAGGAATAATATTTATCAGACGGCAAGTTGTGACAAGATTTATGAATTAAGACACTTAATTCTAGAAGGGTTGTTGCTAGAACAACCACATTTTCAGCATAAATTCAGCATGTGTTTAATGGTGGTAAATGGTTCATGATTATACAACGACTTTGTAGTTACTGGAAGGTGGTATAGTGACATGATGTTGCTTAGATTGTTTGTTGTAAAGTTAAAATTTACAACAAACCTCTTTAATTTTTGTAAAATTAAAGATTTTTCTTTAAAACTAACGGCTTTGTTTAAATGTGACTCTTGTTATGGAGTAAGATCATGTTCATCTTAAGATATTATAATATTTTATATATATTATTTTATTTATATATGTACATTTTAAACTGATCAAATATGACAGTAAAAATGTTATGTAATGTCACATATAATGTCTTCGATTTGTTTCTATTTCTATTCATCAAAGAATCCTGAAAAATGTAGTTCGGATTTCATAAAATATCAAATAGCGCAACCATTTTCAACAATGATAATGAGAAATGTTTCTTGAGCACCGCATAAACGTAAATTGTATTAATAAATGTATCTAAATATTTTAAATGAATTAATATAACATTTTATTGTATTTTTGATAAAATTTAGCTTTGGTGATCATAAGAGACTCAAAAATATTAAAACATTTTGTACTCTCTGAAAAAGTGTTTACCACCACATTTACTTTATCTTATCTTGTTAGAATTTATCTTGTACATTTTTCCTAGAAGCCTTGATTTATGGAGTATCTATGAGGTGTTTATCACAGAAGAAGAATTATTGTGTAGAGCAGGTGCACATAAACACATTAAGACCGTAATGAAAATGAAATTGTGATGAATTTAGAGTTTTACATCTCTTTCTGCCAAAGGCAGATTGCATGGATTGAATGGCAATTGCTCAGTGACTACAACAGGAGATTCACTTCTTAGCAGACAACTTCATCGGCATCAAAGTCTTAACACATAATATGAGCCGTTTCACATGAAGACAACAAGAAAATGACAATTTTCCCTTAATTCAACAATTGATAGACCAAATGCATTAGGCTGCTATTCATCAACTGACAGCTGTGTCGTCTCCATCTTATATCAGGGCTTCCTTTGATTGAAGACAGCAGAGCTGTTTCACAGTTTGAGATCTCAGCAAAGAGAGAATATTGCTCTGAGGATAGAACGTCCCCTGAAGAGTCACACTGATGAGCGAGAGAGTTTGTATGTGTACGTGTGGGTTTGGGGAGTTGCCTTTTATGGGCAGAGAATGAGGCACAGCGCCTCACAGGTGTGTATTTACACTTGTGTGTTTACACAGATTTGTTTGAGATTGAGGAATAGGAGACAGAGAAAGAAGATGGAATGAAATATGCAAGTCATGTACAGATAAATAGCTGATCTCTAAAAGTTTGTCCTACTGTCAATGCTTTAAAAATCAAAAAGGTACAGCTGTGAGTCAGAGACAGGAGTGAATTCAGCCCGAGTTTGTCTGTGTGTGTGTGTGTGTGTGTGTGTGTGTGTTTGTACTGTAGGTTAGCTCTCTGCTACTTTGATGCTTAGAAATGCTACATTAAACGGCTCCGAAATAACTCATTGGATGACACAGTCATGCTGGAACAACCATGAGATAAGGGAATTTAAAGTAGAACTATTATGTGATTCACCCAATAACAAGAAGCAAATTAATTCAGAATGGTGACACTGATGTTGTGCGCTTTCCTGTAATGCGGTAAATTTTTGCACCCGATGTGGCCGCCTGCGTAGGATTTTATGAGCTCTGCTCCAGCACGAGAAAGAGAAAAACTGTGTGTTAGGAGACAGAAAGGTCTCTTGCTGCATCTCATTTGCATATGAACGTCTCTGGTCTCTGGCAATGGCTTTCCTTGGAGCCCCAGCTGGCAGAAGGGCAGGAGAGGAGCGCCTGTGGGGTGGTCTGTTGGCTAACTCTCCCCTCTCATCACCTAGTTGTACCAGGAAGCAGCCGTCGAGGGAGGGACTCAAGCTGAGCTTTGAGCCCTCTGAGGTTCACTGTGACAGGTCCTATCTGGCTTTGTTAGCATGAAGACTATAGCATACTGACCTTGGTGGAGTTCAAACAGAGCTTCTCAGTATGGTGGATAGTGTGCACAGGCTTTGGGGGCAGCTCAGTTACTGAGACCATCTCAAAGTAATTGACCCTGCACATATATTACTGTATTGAATAGTTTTATTTTGTTGTTGTTTTTTTTCCCCTTCCCTGGATTTAAAATTAATAATAGCTGTTTAACTGTTTAAAATATCTGTTGACGATTTCCATGTATTTTAAACTGTAATTTATTCCTGTGATGGCAAAGCTGTCATTTTAACCAACCATCACTCCAGTCTTCAGTGTCACACGTTCATTCAGAAATATTCTAATCATTTGGTGCTCAAGTAAGATTTCTGATTGATGCCAAAAACAGTTGTGCTACATGTGACCCTGTACTACAACCAGTCATAAGGGTCTTTTTTTTTTAATAGGAATTTATATCATATGAAAGCTGAATAAATAAGATTAATAAATAAGGGCAATATATGGAAGAGATACAACTATCTGAAAATCTGGAATATGAGGGGGCAAAAAAATCTAAATATTGAGAAAATTGCTTTTAAAGAATGAAGTCCAAATGAAGTCCTTAGCAATGCATATTACTAATCAAAAATGAAGTTTTGATATATTTACAGTAGGAAATTTACAAAATATCTTAATGGAACATGATCCTTTACTTAATATCCTAATGATTTTCGGCATAAAAAAAAAATCTATCTAAGAGTACTGCCTTTAAAATACTTTATGTACCATTGTACCAGTATATTATATATTGTTTATAAATGTATTAAAAAAAATATTTATATATATATATTTGGCAATGTATTTGGCAAAAGTATTTTTTAATTATTATTATTATTATTTTCTTCATATAATTTTAAGTTGAAGGGTTAAGAAGCTAGGTAAAGAAACCAGTATATCAGCACTCCATGCTGGAGAACATCATCCACAATATATGCTGGTGACCAATAGTGGGATATTTTGTTTTGTTGTTTTTTTTTTTTCTACAGGAAAGCCTTTAATTAAATTTGTTCTCAAAAAGTTAATGTCCCAAAAGCAGAAGGGAACACAGGGTATTAGGACAATAAGAGGGATCAAACCACTATCCTTATATAAGAACAGCATTCTCTGATTTGGTCTTCAGCATGTAGGCAGACATATGTCATTGCATTGCTTCTTCTACATGTATTTATCATGTTTGCGTGTGTGCAATAAGTATCCTTGTTGACCACCCCCTGCAATACACACTAAGTAATCTCCTGCCGTTTCAACTATGACTGTTTTGCCATAATATACAAATAATGTCACTCCCTAATCTTCTCTTAGCATCCAGCTCTAACATCATCTCTGCGCCCTTTTCTGAGAACCAGAGCCTTTTTCAATTTTAGTCCTTTCTAATCCCATCATCCCTCATGCGAAGCATCACATCATATGACCCATGTCATGCCCAAACATGCTTAGCAGATGCCAGATTGGAAGTGAGTCACCACTGAAGGCGTTTATATGATGACATTCATATCAGGGACTGATTTGCTTTCGTCTTTGTCATTATTTAATATGTACACTGAAACTCCTGACCTTATTTTTTAGGGTACTAATGACGGGAGCAATAAAGCTAGATTGCACTTTTTGTTAAACAGTCTTACAAGAGGGAGAGAACAGTGATTGCATGATAATGTGCTTGAATAACAGTTTTCTTTCTATGCAAACCAATTCTAAATGGCACAAAATATCTTGGCCCAATCATCAGTGGTGAGTTATATAAATGAAGAAAGGCGGTATTGTAATTCTTACAGTGATCCGACAGGGCATTTGAGGGGACATATGAACTCCATTGTGGAAAGAAACATGGGAGTTTGAAATCAAGTAGGAATATAGTAAACTGGATTTCCAAAAGCACAGCTGGACCCGCCTCTCTGAGATTCTCATTGGTATATGAGTGTGTTTTAAATCATTTATATAACATTCTCAAACCCTTGTGCCTTTTTTCTACTGTATGTCCTTCAGCTGCACCGTTCCCTTTAAAATGAGTATATGTACTCTGAACAGCCAAAAGTTTGGAATAATTAAGATTTTTTAATGTTTTTGAAAGAAGTCTCTTACGTTTTCTGTTTAAATATTTATTATTATTCATATTATTATTTTTTAAATATTGCTTCAGTCTTTAGTCTCACATGATCCTTCAGAAATCATTCTAATATGCTGATTTGGTTTGTCAATGTTTAAATGTTTGCTACTTAATATCTTTGTGGAAATTATTATTATTATTATTATTTTCCTCCCTGGATTCTTTGAATAGAAAGTTAATTGAACAGCATTTATTTGAAATAGTTTTTTAAGTCTTTACTGTCTCTACTGTCATTGATCAAAGCAGGGTACTTACCTCAAACCTTGTTTCTATAAAAAGCAGGAAAACATATTCAGCATTGATAATAATAAGAAATATTTTTGAGCACCAAATCAGCATATTAGAATGAGTAATAATGCTGAAAACTCAGTTTTGCCATCACAGGAATAAAATTAATTACTTTTTAAAATATATTCAAATCTAAAACCGTTATTTTAAATTGGAATATTTCACAATAATAAATTCAAACTTGATGAGCATGAGGCTTATTGCAAAAACATAAAAAAAAAAAAAATAAATAAAAATAAATAAATAAATATATATATATATATATATATATATATATATATTTCAAACTTTTGGCCACCAGTGTTGGTGCCATTTATTTCTAGTTGTATTAAGTCACAAACTAACTGGACTACAGGTTTGCTTTTGGGATTGGTCTCAACAGTCAGAAAAAAAAACAGAGCTCTCAAAATTGCAAGAGGTTGCAGAACAGTAAGATTGATTTTAAAAGTATTACTTCCTGTTCTGAGTAGTTAGCAGACTAATTTAATCTAGAAACAGAGGCCAAAATTGCATCTAAAGCACCAGTGTGAGTGTTCCAGAGAGAATCTCTTCAGCTCCACTATTGTCTGCTGACTAAACACTTCAAACGGCTCCTCTGCTCTCACTCAGAGTTGCGTACTTGTCATGATTTTGCCATCTGAGACGAATTTTAGAGATTGTAAGATTAATTTTATGATGGGGCGAAATCACCAGTCTTGGATCAGCCTGTGACAGACTGCCAGGAATTGTGGGCAACAGTCCTGCAAGCGTGACTGCTGTAATGACGTCTGATGAAGAACCAATAAGAGTACATATACAATACACATACATATACAATATGAAATATAAATGACTTATTTAGCATTTTCTTTACTTTATTAGCATACTATGATTTATTTCTGGATAATGAGCTGTACCTTTTTATCCCAGCCACTACTGACTCCAGACAGACACTCTGCTGGCTAAAAACTCTCAGCCAACAGTGTCAGCTGTGACCAAAGTCTTAATTAGGATGTACAGTCTGGCTTTAATGACCATTGATGTACACAGTCTGCCATGGCTTTTGCTCAAGACTTCATTGGGATCAAATCAGATGATATGACAAGCAAAATACAAACTGCATGCTACATCCAGCTTCAGTAAATGGTTCTGACGCACAATCCATCCACTGCTCGCATGCTAAGCTAATCGGATGTTTGGTTTGCCTCCACTTGTCCATTTGCTTTTGCCGCAGATGAATACAACACTGGAGCTAAATGAAAGCTGAATACTGGTGCCACAGGTCTGCTGGTAAAACAAACCTCCGGGCTCAAGACTCACAGCTCCAGGGCTGCGAGCCCATCCATGCATTAGAGAGCCATCTGCCCACACCTTAAACAGATATCACGGATGCTGCTTATACCTTCTCTCTTCCCAGCATGTTTTGGTGAGACTCCCCAGAGTTACACAGACTACAGGATGAGTAATACGAAGTGGCAAGCATTTATTCTCTGAATATTGATGTTCCCTGTCTTGGCGATGCTTTATTCCCAGGTGCTGGTCATTTGGAGAGTACTGTCCTTGCTTTGAACTAAGCCGCTCAGATTTCTGTTTCTCCATCTTCTGCTTTCAGTACTTGGAGGGCTGATGATGTTGGTTTTCTTTGCAGCCCAAAGACAGGGTTGTGTTCCAACGGTATGCTGCAGTTCCTTTATTGACCATTGACTGACCTGTTCCTTTATGTCTAGGGCACTTTCTTGCTGCCTGTCAGCCTTCTTGTGCCCTTTCTACAGATCAGTTTCTCGCCACAAAATCCCATTCCCTAATAATTGCATTCTCATATTCTAAGATCATAGACAGTGTGTAGATTTTAATAATAATAATTGCATGTCTGTGTGTGTCACGGAATGACCCTCGGACAAAGGAATAAAGGTAAAACAGGTGAGTTTGTCAGCAACAGGTGCAGATGAATGGTGAGTGTCCTGAGTGATGTAAGGTTTCTTGACTTGAATGAGCTTGTAACCGTGGTTCTTGGTTCGCAGGAGATCGTGGGACGGAGATGGAAGTAAGCACACACCTCGGATGATGCGTATGGAGATGATCCACAATGCGATGGAGACTAGAGAGGATGTTGTAGCTAGGAGCAGAAGGTAACTATGGAGAAGACACAACAGGCAAGTAAACAAGGTAGGTATCTCAATGTATCGGTAGGATATCATGGAGAGAGTCCACTATGTCTGAACGAGATCGGACATCGAGTGAAGTGAGGTGTGTGCTTATAAATGCTGACTGATGAGAGAGTTGATGGCTTGCAGGTGCGCGTGGTTAATACTCTGGTGATGGAGTGTGTTGTGATTGGGTGAGTGAGCCTGACCGATCTGTGACAGTACCCCCCCCCACGGCCCACTCCTGAGGGCCGAGGACCCCGACATCGTGGTGGTCTACCTCTCCCTCGGGATCCTGGACGATCTGGATGGGTAGAGTGAAAGTCCTCCAGTAGCGTGGGATTGAGAATGTAATTTCTGGGGACCCATGACCGCTCCTCTGGACCATAACCTTCCCAGTCCACAAGATACTCTAGGACACCACCACGGCGCCGGGAGTCCAGAATCTCATGGACCGTGTAGATGGCACCTTCTTCCTGGATTAACGGGAGAGGGGGTTCCACTGTCGGGCCAGGCTCTGTGGAAACAGAAACAGGAGGGGGATATGGTTTGAAAAGTGAGACATGGAAGGAAGGATGAATCCTGTAATGTGAGGGGAGTTGGAGTTGATATGTGATGGGGTTGATCTGCTTCGTGATGTTAAAGGGAACAACGTATCTGGGACTAAGTTTCTTGCAGGGCAGGCGCATCATGATGTCCTGGGTGGAAAGCCAGACCTTCTGACCCGGCTGGTAAGTGGGAGTTGTGGCCCTACGAAGGTCGGCTGTCATCTTGGTTCTGCGCACTGCCCGTTGCAGCTGATGGTGTGCTGCTTCCCAAACCCTCTCGCTCTCTCAGAACCAGTAATCGATAGATGGTACCTCAGACGGTTACCCTGACCAGGGGAACAGGGGAGGTTGGTAACCGAGAACGCACTGGAAGGGAGTGAGTCCAGTGGATGGTTGACACAGCGCATTCTGTGCGTACTCAGCCCAACCTAGGAACTGGTTCCAAGAGTCCTGGTGGCCATGGCAGAAGGTTCGCAGGAATCGTTCGACTTCCTGAATTTTCCTTTCTGTCTGCCCATTAGACTGAGGATGATATCCCGATGAGACTTATGGTCACACCTAGGAGCGAGAAGAAGGCCTTCTAGACTCTGTATATAAACATGGGCCATTTATTGTCAGCAACAGGTGCGGGTGCAGATGAATGGTGAGTGTCCTGATTGATGTAAGGTTTCTTGACTTGAATGAGCTTGTAGTTCTTGTGGTTCTTGGTTCGCAGGAGATCGTGGGACGGAGATGGAAGTAAGCACACACCTTGGATGATGAGTATGGAGATGATCCACAATGCGATGGAGACTGGAGAGGACGTTGAAGCTAGGAGCAGAAGGTAACTCTGGAGAAGACACAACAGGTAAGTAAACAAGGTAGGTATCTCAATGTATCGGTAGGATATCATGGAGAGAGTCCACTATGTCTGAACGAGATCTGACATCGAGTGAAGTGAGGTGTGTGCTTATAAATGCTGACTGATGAGGGAGTTGATGGCTTGCAGGTGCGTGTGGTTAATACTCTGGTGATGGAGTGCGTTGTGATTGGGTGAGTGAGCCTGACCAATCTGTGATCTGTGTGTGTGAGTGTGTGCATATTTAAATACTTTTAAAAACAAATTGTATTTTATAAACTTTATATAAATGTAGTAATGTAGAAAATAGTATTAGTATGCTAGTTTGATAAGGATATATTAAATGCTCAAATAAATTGTATAATTATATAGTATATAATTTTATACATGTTTAAATTAGTGCTGGGCAACGATTAATCATGATTAATCGCATCCAAATTAAAAGTTTTTGTTTATACAATATATGTGTGTGTGTACTGTGTATATTTATTATGTATATATAAAGACACATACGTACAGTATATATTTTGAGAATATTCACATGTACATATTCATATTCATATAATATATATTATATATAAATATATTTAATTTATAAACATAACATTCTTCTTAAATATATACATGCATGTGTGTGTATTTCTATATACATAATAAATATACATGGTACACACACACATATATTATGTGCACAATATCTTTTATTTGGATGTGATTAATCATGATTAATCGTTGCCCAACACTAGTTTAAATACTTAGAAATTAATTATTGATCAAATGAATATTATATAAAGATACATATTATATCAAATTACATATAATTTAAAAATATTTCAAAAATAAATTATTGTAATTATAAAATTATAGACATGTATAAGAATATGTATTTTTAAACATGTTAGTTGTGAACTTGATCCTAAATTTAAAGGACTTTATGTGGAAACCTATTGATGAATCAATTTCTGTCAATTATCTACACATCACTTCAAACTAATTCAGTTAATAAAGATTGCTGAATGAGACCCATGTCTTTTTTTCTAGTGCTGGGCAATGATTAATCGCGATTAATCGCATCCAAAATAAAAGTTTTTGTGCACTTAATATATGTTTGTGTACTGTGTATATTTATTATAAAGACACACACATACAGTATATATTTTGAAAATATTTACATGTATATTTATATTCATTTAATTGATAATATATACAAATATATGTAATATATAAACATAACATATTTTTCTTAAATTTATACATGCATGCGTGTCTATTTATATATGCATAATAAATATACACAGCACACACATATGTTAAGTACACAAAAACTTTTACTTTGGATGCGATTAATCAAGATTAATCGTTGCCCAGCACTACATTTTTTCATCATCTCTCAGCCTCTGTTATTTATCCCTTTAGTTCTGCCTATTTTTTTCCTCCTCTAGTCATTGCGCACTTTTATTATTCAGCATTTAGATCTTGGTTGATAGCATCAGTGACTTGTGTAGACATGGGTCATTGAGAGTCATCCACATCCCAAGTGCTGAAATATCACAGCAACCCAAGCAAAACGGAGCTGGAAACAAGCCCTGCAGGCAGGATATGGAGCCGTGCAGCAGTCCTCTGTCTCTGCTGTCACGTGATCCTTCAAAGACAGCAGATAAGACCTCTCATCTTCCTCAGACATCGCTGATGGAGAATGAGGGTTCCACCTCACCTTTCACAAAGGGAAAAAAATGTATATTGAGACAAAGTCTTGTGATGGTTTGAAGTCATTTGTGCAGAGTCCTTCTAGACCAGAGGGGTTTTCAAATGAGAAAATCAGATGATTGGGCCAAATTTCACTTGCAGCCTCACAAGAATAAATCATTCATTTCTAATGGAAGTCAGAGAGTGGTCATGAATATATAAAGGAAAGGGCAGAAATCAAATCTCTTTATGACCACAAAAAAACTGTGCATTTCACTCACTGTAATCAAAAGGACTGACAGCGGCCTATTATTTTTAAGATCCAGAGAGAGCAGTTTCTAATGAAAAGGTAGTATTAAACACCACAGGGAAAATTAACCTTAGCTTGTTTCATTTTTTGCCCCTCTTATGGGCACTGTGCTGCTGTCTCCGGTTTTTCGAGTGCTGCCAGAGTGATGAGACGGCCATGATTCACATGGCGCTTTGACATGCCACAGTGGTCTTGTTTTTCAGCACTGTCAACAAAGCCTGTTCCATATAGAGGTGGGCACTGTCAATTCTGTAGTTGATCATGAGATTTGTGAATCATGATTTAACCCATCTGTCCATACACTTTGATGCATGGAAATTTTGTGCATGCAATAACATAAGCAATCTATCAAGGATGCAAGTATTGGCATAAAGCACAGTACTGTGCCAGAGACATTATAAGTAACTAGCTTGTTGCTAGTTACAGAAGTCGAGGTCCCGCCTCTTCTATTTATAGAAACTAGGAGTACTGATATATTAATTAACCATGTTTACAGGAATTTCAAGAACTGCATGTTCTTAAGTAAGGACATTATTATAAAAGCTATAGATGGGGGTTGTTTTTGCGTTGCACTTCATTTTAAGGTGTCCTTGTTACAGTGTAATTATACATTTAAAGTCAGCATGAAATCAAAATTGACAATTCTTATTTTTTGATAGAATACTGTGGTGTTTATTATAAATAATGTATCCGTGCCCTTAATTATTATTTGTTTAATTCGTGTGCCCTTGTAATCTTTAATCAATTGTGCTGCCAGTTTTAGAGCAAAATGCAAAACTGTGACATTCACTGATGCACTTAAGTCTATGCACTAAAGTTTTAATGCACTAAAACTGGCAGTGCAGTGTGCTTATTTCCTGGAAACCAGCCAAAATCAAATCTTGCTTATTTTAGGTTTGAAAATGTTGAAAAAATGGTTTAAAAAAAGAAGTGTACTACAAAATGTTATTTTAATTTAATGCTCATTTTTTCATTTATTTTAGAATAAAATAGTATCACACTTTATTTATTATTTTGTTTAAACTAACTAAATAAAATGCAATAATGCTATCAGTACTGTTATTATTATTTTCTTTTTATAATTATTTGTGCTGTCAAATGATTAATCGTGATTAATTGCATCCAAAATAAAAGTTTTTGTTTACATAATATATGTGTATGTGTTGTGTAGATTATTATGTAATATATGTAATATGCATGTATATATTTAAGAAAAAAAATTGTTTATATTTTAAATATATTAAAATAGTATATATCAAAATATATACTGTATGTGTGTGTGTGTATTTATATACATAATAAATATACACAGAACACATACATATATTATGTAAACACAAACTTTTATTTTGGATGCGATTAATCGTTTGACAGCACTAATAATTATATTTAATTGGTCACACAATATGCAGTGGGAGCGCCAAACCAAATGTCCAGGTATTCTCATGAGAACCAGACCAAAAAACTTATATGCACCCCTGTATATTAATATTATTATATGAATTGAAGAAATAGGTCTTGGTGATCATATTGTGTCCTGTTTTTAAATAGTAAACAATACTTCAAATAATCCGTACTGCTGTATTGCATCAAATATACAGGCAAGTAGCACAAAGCAAGCATCTGTGCATGTATGCACTCTCTAAAATACAGTATCAGTGCATCCCTACAAACTACGCTACCCTTTCTCTTTCTGACAGTGCTGAGGGGAGAGCTGTCTTTGTGTGTATGTGCTTCAGCGAGGTAGTTAAACAGTGCATCACCTGCATTGCAGGGTGAGCTAAAATTAGAATAGTCTTAGGGATGGAGCCGAGAGTGCCTCTTTCATCCCTCACACCTGTCCCAGTAACTGCTGTAACTAACCCTCGCTGTCTCACGCACACACAATCATGAGAGATGAGTGGATGGAAGTGGATGAGTAAAGGAAGCAGATGAATGATGAATGAAGCATTCCCGTAATCAGGAGAATGGATGCATGGATAGATAGATAGATGGACGTATGGATGGATGAGCAGATGGATGTGCGCGCAAGCCCACATAGATACAGCAAGACGTGTATGTAGATAGACAGATATATGCAGTTTATACATGGATACAGAACATTGGGTGGACAGATGGTCAAGAACGAGTTAGACAGAAACAGCACGGGATGCTGGGATGATTCTGCTTGAGTTCAGTCTCGTTGAAGTCTATGTTCATGCATGAAGTTGGTCTGTTTTACTGTCTGGTTTGTTTCTGATGAGCAATTCTAAGATGATGCTCCACCTGCTTCGCTAGCAACACCTTTTTTTTTTTTTTCAACTTTCTGGAACATAGATGCATGAATTGAAAGTGGAGGAAAGACAAAAACAAGAAAATATGCATCAGACACACACACATCCATAGGCCTCATCTTAGCAATAACTAGCACTTTCCCCAGCAGTCTGCAGAAGCTGATAAAACACAACAGCGCCTGCGAGCATATTTTTAGCCGGCTTTATGCTTGCAGCTTTCTGTATGTGATGATGGCTTTGCTCCAGCAAATGTATCCTGTCATTAATATAGGCGTTTTGATGCTGCTCAGAAGTTAAAATGGAGTCTCCGCTGTGTGTAAGCATTAGAGGTTCATAAACACCAATGGAGACTGACAGGGTTTTCCGTGCGTTACAGATGGGGGGAGTATTTGGCAACGGTAATATCTTTATACATAGAAACAAAGACATGGGCACATCTCACACCTCATTAATCATGCAGGTAATGATGCTCATCACATCCTTCTATCGGAGTTTGGCACTATAATAGACCTGAGGAGAATTTAGAGCAAGTCCACATCACGCTTTTCTTTTTTTATGCTGTTTAGCTGTTCACTCACTCGACTAGACTGCTTGATTCCCCCAGTACTTTTGTTCACACCTTTGCACAGTTGCTAGAAACTCCTGCTGCTTTTTTAATGCTTAAACATTATAAATGTGCCCTTGTATATTGATTTGCAGATGTCATTTGCACTAAGTCTAAAAAGCGATAGATTGCACTTAGTGAAAATAGCATATTTTTTTAGCGATAGATGCCATTTACACTAAGTGCAAATAGCAATGGATTCTATTTACACTAATTGAAAATATATATTTTTTAAACAATATGCTACTTACACTAAGTTCAAATAGCTATAAATTATATATACACTATGTAATAGAACTAATAGCAAGAATTTCTGCTATTTATACCAGGCTACTTATTGCAAATAGTGGCAATTATCGGCACCTCAGTATTGTAGTACATTATAAAACAGTACGCAATAATAACATATTGTGTGTAAATTTTAATTTTAATTCAAATTATTAAATGGTAGCCACCTTATTGGGACAATAAAGCCTTCCCTACACCTACTTTAACCCTACCCGATATGTTATTTTCAACTTTCCGATTATTTCCTTAATTTTTATTGAAAATAAATGCCTTTCCGATGTGATATGAGATTTGAAAAGGGAGAAAAAAAGTTCAGTAAAAGGTGGTTTAGAACTCGGGTTGATCGTGTCAAAAAATCACATACCTTACCATCTGCACCATTGGAACGGATGTTTGAAGAGCGTCTTTTGTAATCTTGTCTACCACAATCAAACGTTGGTGGGCAAAGTTAGTGCAAATAGCCTCTACCAACAAGGTGGGCTATTTGCAAACGTTTTATAAAAAGTAAGTCTCGAGTGGTGTGCCAGTAAATATGTTAATAGATTTGAACTATACTTGGTATGAAATAAATGTATTTTGAATATATAACTTTTTTACTAGGGAAGTACTAGTAATAGTGGTTAGGATAGTAATTTGTGTTTAGGAATTTAATCCTGCACCCGGTGTTGCCAGATCCTTTTATAAAATCAAGTAACAAAAATTGTAACTGTCTATTTTTAATATCTCAAAAAACATACCATTTACTTATAAGTTTATATGGCAAGGCAATGACCTGTGTAAATGTTTATATTAAAATAATTAGATACATTAACTATTGAGCTACATCTCAGAATATATTTTTTGCTCTTTATTTTGTTTTGTTTAAGCCTTTCAGTTGTTACCTTAAGGATACTTTTTTTTTTGATCTGTTAAATTTAATTTTGTTGATATAACCTATTGTGTTTGTATAAATCAGTGATATTGAGTCAATTTTGATTTTACTACATAAAGCACAATTCGTATGTTAACATATTTTTCACTGTTTTTTTTAGTACAGAATAACTCCTTGCTGACAGGCACTTACAGATGCAGAATATTTCATGTGTCATTTATAAATGTGGGGCGAAAACATTTCTAATGAGGTTATGCATTTACACGTGATGATAATCAAATCTAGTCACATGCAGCGCAAAATGCATGCAACATGCATACAAAAATGCTTAGGCCGCACATAAAGGAAATTAAAAACTTTTGCAAGGTGTTTCTTCAGCAATTTATTTTCAGTAAACACTTCTCAAACCAAATGACGTTAATGATTTAGCCTTCGAGTCACGAGATAATTAATTGATGTTAATATCTACTAATTACCGCGTTGTCACGGTCACACAGTGTTTTTCTTTAATCCAAATGATCAGGACTCTCTCTCTCTTACTGTGCTTTTCATCTGCTGTGTATGTGCACAATGACAAATGATGACAGAGTGATACCTGCAGAAATTATCTCTCGGAAACACTCCCTCAACAGATGAAAACCCAAAAAGAGGGAGGCGAGGCATGTTTGCAATCCGGAAGCGTTAGAAGCCTCTGAAATGTACCACTCCAATAAGACAGAGGTCTGAATATTTGCAGTGTGTTTTTGTAGCCGACACTCATCCATCAGGAAGAGCCGTGTGCTTGGCCATGTAATCTGTGGATTGCACATGTAGGTCTAGTCGTGCATGTCTAAGTGTGTGTGCCTGCATGTGAGTTGCATGATAATGTCTTCAGAAAAAGTACATGCTTGATTTGGCCAGTCCTTCTGGTCTAGCTTTTGTTTAATGAATTATCATTAGCAGCACTAGCAGAGACATACAGACAGCCATGATACTGTACTGCATCCCAAGTCCAGCTACCTAATTGCCCCCAATGAGCCACTGTGTCTTAAAGACACCACAGCGAACAGAAGAGGTTGTCTTGAGAGACGGTGGCACTGACTTTCTGGTCTCCAGAACCTAGGCTGGTGTGAGATAAATGGCTCCTCAGTGCCTCAGTTTGACAGGAACATTTCTGTCCTTATCGAAAGCTGTTGCCACACCGCTGCCCTGTGTTTACACACACACACACACACACACACACACACACACATATACCTTTAAGGGCCAGTCTGGCTGTGACTTAGTTGTTCTGATTTGCAGAACAAATGTATTGTGCTGGCAGAATTTGAGAGGTTTAATAACTTTTTGTAAAAGAGACATCTTATTTTTGCTGCGCTGTAGTCGCTCTTTATCTCGTTCCTTGTTGGTGTTTATGAAGTATGCAACTAAGGACCTGATAAATGCCAGGCTCTGAGACAGATGGAAGGTCAAGTCTGACAGGAAATTTGAAAACTGTAAAGGTGAAGAGATTATGGGAATCAATGACAGAGGTGACTTGGCAGGAGTTTGTCTGTTTGATTATGTGTGCGCCTCCATTACAGGGAGAATAATCATAAAATGGACAGGTCTGTTATCATTTGCTGACCCTTTCTTCTCTTCTGTGGAACAGGAAATTTGATATTTTGAAGACTATATTTTACACATCTCTTTTCCATACAACATAAGTTAATAGTGACCACAACTATTAAGCAACATTAAAAAAATATAATAATAAAAAAAACAAATCTTAAAAGTAGGCTATACAACTAATCTTAAGCCATATGATTATGATATGATAATTAAATTATGATAATTTTGGGATCTGTAAGATTTTTAATGCATCTATTTAATTAAAAAAAACAGCAATATTTGATCAAAAGCTTCATTGCTAATAAAATGGCAAAATAAATAAATAAATAACTTAACTTTAACTTAAACTTAATCATACCGACCCAAACTGGAATCTTCATGTCAGTATTTTCCATACAAAGTTTGGGATCAGATGGTATCTGAGATTTTTTAATGCATCTATTTAATCAAAAAACAACAACAAAAAAAGGTAATATTTGATATATTTAAAACTTTCTTGCTAATAAAATAGCAAGCAAGTAAATAAATGAACATACATACATAATAAATCATTTATTCTGAATGTTGTTGTATGGACAAAACATTTTTAAGAATTTCACACATATCTACTCAACATGAGAGAGAGTAAATGATGACAGAATATTCATTTTTGGTTGAACTGTCTCTTTAAAACCCACTTTCAGAATAACAAAAGAGGGGGAAGTGCTGTATGAAAGAATTTCAGCTGCCAAATTCCACCATGGTAATCCTCATTCTTGATGAAACTCCCTGTTACTAAAACGAGTCATGATGGTTTCGAACTGTGAATTATGGAATTAACTTGCTGGCTCCCTGGTGGAGGCCTCGTCCCAGCATCTGCTGCGGAGACAATCCTGTCAGAGATGCTGTAATGGCGAGTCAGAGGCAGATGAGAGGAGGAGTTGAGAGAACCACACTTTCATTCCACTGAGGTTTTGTTAGTGCCTGATGAGAAATTGAACTGGGTGACACTTGAGGGACGTGAGCCGATCTGGGATGAGAGAGGGGTCACACAGGCAGGAGGAGCGCACCTTTAGAGAAGACAGGTGTCCACTGAAAGCTAGAGTTGGAGGAGAAATGAGGGTAGAGATACAAACTCCTACCAGCCTTTCAGAAGAAAAAAAAGTAATGCAGGTTTAAAACTACATGAAGGTGAGTAAATGACATGATTTTCATTTTGGGGTGAACTATACATTTAAACTCTGTTACAGGCATTAACATACACATTAAGAGATGGCTAGAAGGAGAATTGGGGTGTTATTTAAATTAGCATTTGTGGCCTCTATCAAGTCACAATGGCTCTATCGACAATAACAGTGAAATTAAGCATGTAAATGAACTTAAGATTCCCTAACCTCTCTCTTTCTCTGTGTTATTCATTGTTTTAGCTTCTCTTGTTCTACACATATTGGGATTCTTAAGGGCACCTGAACAGCGGCCTGAATAAATCATGACAACACAGTTAAGTACAAAAGGATCTCAGTCAGCGGGTCATGGAGATGATAGTGTTCCTGCGGTAATGGGTCAGTGCTTCCCTCAAAGTTATCCTTAGCGCTTGTGTTTGTCATTGACATGAGCTCTTTGCTCCCTTGGTCAGAACTGAGAGCTCAATAGAGCTGTACTTAGTGCATTGAAATGTGACATCTAGTGAATCAACAAAAAAACATTATTTTATTCATCTAAATTGTTCAGATCTGAATTTCATAGTAAGTGTAAAAGGGCAAGTTCACCCAAAAAGTGAAAATTGTCGTTTACTCACCCTCGTGTCATTCTTGTATGACTTTCTTTGCTCTGAGGAACACGAAAGAAGATATTTTTAGAGAGTGTTGGTAACCCAACCATTCTGGTGGTTCCAGTGTATGCACAAGAAAACTTTGAGAATAGAGCAAAATATATTTTTATTAGGGTGAGCAAATGACGACAGAATTGATTTAAATGTGAGTTTACTGAGAATGAACTGTACCCACTAATATCGTTGATCATTTGTGTGGGCTTTCGGCTTTTTCAGTTCAAAGCAAAAGCACCAAATTCACAAGGCAACATCAAAACTCAGTAATGGCATAAAAATGACCAAAATATATACACTGAACGATGCTATTTACCTGCTTGCATGGGCAGTGCTAGTGAAACTTTATTATGCCAGGGAAAAACACTGACTTTTGTGAGTGGGGTGCAATATATAGCATATAGGCCTGTTAATTTAACATGTTATTTTAATGCATTTAATTATATATTTTAAAACGTGTTAAACAGTTAACACATTTAATCACCCCCGCTGACCCGTAATCTCCCTAGCCACACTTACTGAAAGTTTTCAACACAGAAAGAACAGAATGCGTTTATTAAAGCTACTCTGTTTTTAAATTGACGTATTTTTAAAATTGACTTGTTCATATTGTGAAACACGACTGTCTTTACTTGAACCATCTCTTAAAAATATAGCATGTCTTGTAACGCCCCTAAACCTTACAGATTGATAGACTTGGAAAATGGCTGTGAACTGTAGACCAATGGTAGACTTATGTTCGATGATATGGAAGTAAAACAACAAATCTATTGACTTGTAAATCCATTTGAATTCAATTTAATTATCTTAATTTTAGAGTTCAAAATATAGATTATTATTATTACTGTTGTTGTTGTGGTGGTGGTTGTGCTTAAGGGTCTTCACAGTTCAGGACTCTCCAGTTGCTTTTGTGACATCCTTTAAAAACTGTAGAATAGCAAATATGTCAACAATCCATGATATATCATAGTTCATAGTATACTGTATGTACATATTTCTAGTCAAATTGTCTCAAAAATAACCTGAATGCTCCTCATGAATTATCCACGGAGACATTCACTTAAATAATGTAATGTCTACCTGCTTCTCACAAACCCCCTGCATCCTTTGAGTAGATTTGACAATATACCCATCACCTTTCCTTTGACCCTGATCCATCTATTCCTCCACATAGATCTCATCTCATTTGTCTGTGACCACACACCCGACCCACATCTCGCAGGCAGAGTAAATGACTCTTGCGGTGTCTCCCTGCCACTCAAGACAATTCTGTCAACCTGTGAGAACAGTCACTCACCTCTTTCCACTCTAATCAGGAGTGAGCTTTTTCTGAATGACAACTAACAAAGAAAAGGACAGAGAGAAAGAAAGTGCACCGTATGTCTACACAATTGTATGCAAGACAGTGGCTATGTTTGCATGGACACTTTTTGTTTAAATCAGAGTGAAATCATTCTGCTTGATAAAATCAAATGTAGTGTTTACATGAACGCTAAGTTAAGTGATCGGGTTGATGTGTGCATTTATATTTTACAAGCTTCAGTGTCGGATTTGATATTTTGGCATATGCACACTGCATGAATATACAGAGTTTGCCACTGTTTGCATATACTATTCTCCTGTCATTGGTTATTTTCTTTGTTTTAAATAGCAGACTTTATATATTTTGGGTCTTAATTAGGAGACGACAAGCATGTGAAGCTGTGAAGCTTTGTGACGTGCTGCTGCTATTTATCAAGCAGTAAAATTGTCGATTGCTGGGAGGATGAGAGTATAAAGTGAGGACTGATGGGAAGTTGTTCTGCTCCACTTCACAGATGATGAGTGGAAGGAGAACTTTAGAATAATAACATGACAGTCATTTATGACACTTCATTTTACAAAAACAACGGCTCGTTTCACGCGTCATGCATCATTACGCCATTTCTACTTCATTGCACATGCACAGTAATTTCCAGTTTCAGTTTTCTGTCCGATCAAGGATGTACATGTCATCTCGATCAGATTAGAAAAGGTCTACACCACCCCTTCCAATCCGATCGAAATGTCAGTTGGATTGAGCTCAGTCGGATCGATTATCATGTTAACATGAAGGCTTTTCAGTCCAATTGAGCCATCAATCCGATTACTAATGGTTTTATTATTTGGTTGCATGTAAACGTAGTCATTGAGCTGCTTTATCTATTTTATCTATTCTTTATCTATTCTAAAGTGAAGATTGTGATAACTCCCTAGTAATTACTGAAGACATTGTAAACATTTGAGGTTTTTGTAAGGTTCTGGTTAGTAATTAATTTTGCTAGATTTGGTTACAGTTAAATCATTACTAGTGGGTTACCGTGATCTTCACTTGAGAATACTGATCCAAATAATTAGTAGTTTCTTAAGAAGGATGTAGTAACACTTGAGTCATTCCTATCCAAAGCCTTACATATATCTCAAAAGGTTACAATGACATCAGTCAATATTAGAGCGTTATGAGGCTTTTCACTTTAGAATGATGATCCAAGTAATTAGTAGTTTCAACTGAGTGCTATTACTTATCAAATAGGTAATCAGAGTTTCTTGTTAGATAATAGTAGTTACTACAATGTTAATGGTGCATTAGTCATTTATTTCTGTGTAATTATTCATTAACAGCGGAACAGTATTCTAAAGTGTTACTGTTAAATCTGCTATTATTATTATTATTATTACTATTAACAATAGCATAGCACAATCAACAAAAACCATAATTATATTTTAATATTAATAAAAAAATAGTCATGTTTGTCAGGTTTCCTATTGCTTTTCATTATTAAGTACAGTTGGTGTTGATAGTGGAGTTATATAGAAAAATTACACAATGAACATTTAAATTCAATTCGTAATTACATGATGCCATCTATCAAATACCTTTAATCTGTTCTGTAAATGTTCTGAAATCTGCTTGGGCTGTAAAAAAATATTTGTCAACTGAAACTGAACAACTGAAAGAGCCAGTGGGCCAGAAACACAGACAGAGGCCGTTATATTCCATGTCTTGCTGATTGTCATAAATGTTGTAAGAAACGTGGTAAAAATTAAGAATTATGGAGATGAGCTCTCTTTACACTCATTTAACCCTTTAGAGGTGTTCCAATTATATGTGTAGGTTAGGACCAAAGGCCTCAGAGCTTGATGGGAGTCCACATTCTCCAAAGTATCTGCCATCATTCACTGCACTAACTTTTCTGCTCAAGCATAGCCAAATGATTACACATGAGCAAAAGATGCATGCTGAAGCCTGTGGTGAGGATAGGAAGAACCTTTTTCTTTTTTTGTATGTGATAGTATCTTCCTTCTATTCCCACACATATTCACTCTATACTCACTGTATGGTCTTTAAGCAACAGCAAGTGGAAAGACCATTATTCATGTTGGTCTAGCTGTATCTCAGGGGTGAAAAAGAGCATGTGCAGAGGAATACTGTGCAGGAAGAGCTTGTGAACCTTCACGTAAGGATGACACATGAGAGAGGGTGCAGTTGGACAAACTGTGGGAGCACATAACCTTAATGTGGGATTGTGTGTGTGTATGTTTGAGGGGGATGTGAAGGAGGCATCTGAGTGTGTACAGTAGTGGTTCAATGTTTCTTCTGTGAGCCTTTATATTGATCTGTGTGCTTCTGTAACTATGGAGAGGATGTTTTTCAGTGCTGTTGAGAAAGGCAGGAGTACAAGAGCTCTAGCTCTCATTCTCTCTCGCCACATGGTGTCAAGACACGGCCTATCTGAGATTTTACACATTATTAGATCTGTGTTTCAGAACAGCGGCTTTGTCTAGAAATGTTTACCTTTTGAGTTGAATTGTATAGACAAATCAGTGCTATGGACATTGTATAGTGTAACCCAGAGGTTGCACTGCAGATAATCATCATCCGTCACTTTGACGGGCTGGGTTGTAAATTTTCTGTCATGCTCGTATTCTTATCCATTGTTTTTCCCACTGAAAATATCCATAGTTTTTTTCCCCTTAAGCATTGTATATTGCATTGTTATTAAATGTTTTTGAAAAGAAGGCTGTATTTATTTGATTTAAAAAATACAGTAAAAACAGTAATATTGTGAAATATTATTACAAATTAAAATAACTTTTAATTTCAACTCTTTTCATCTTTACATTTTAATATATTTTAAAATGTAATTTATTTCTTTGATGGCAAAGCTGAATTTTCAGCAGCCAGTCTTTAGTGTCATATGATGCTTCAGAAATCATTCTACTATGGTGATTTGGTGCTCAAGAAAAAATGTCTTATTTTTGTCAGTGTTGAATTTGTGAAAGTAGTGGCAAAAATGTGGCCCTTCATCATGGATTCAAATATTGTAATATTGGTGTTAAATTGTAGTTAATTTTTAACTATTTAATTTTATTGCATTTTGAACTATCAATCAATGTTTTTACATTTCGATCAGCTATGGAGAAGTTTTGGTTATTGCATCCTTAAAACATCTGTAAACACCACAATGTATGGTATATACAGTATATGCCTATAGATAAATAAAAAAATAATTTTATTCAGCCTTTATTAGTGATGTTATTTGTCTATATAATCTTAAGTTATGATTCAATATATAAACACATAATTCATAACAAATACAACATATACAAACATATAATTCATAACATATCCAAACCAGAGCAATACTGGCAGCTCCTGTTTTAAAGTTGTTGTTTTTTTCTTTGATGGTGTGATATGACTGATTATAAAAGACCAGTTTATTTTCCAAACAGGTTTTCACTTCTTTGGTGATTTGTCTCCAAGGTCAAAATGAATGTAAAAGATTTACAGAATGAAAAGAAAAGACACAATAAGTCATATGAAATATAGTGAAAGAGTTTTCTGAGGACATAAAGGGCAAAGGGTCACAGACAATATAGCACTCATCAGCCTTGCCCTGCAATAAACTACAAATCTGTTGATATAAGTACTCTGAATCATACCCTGCTAGAGTTGTTTTTATAGGTACACAACAATTTTTATATTAAGGTGCACATCGCCTATCGGGGCATCATACCTGCTAAAAATGCTTAAATAAATCTAATTAGTTTTCCACAGTAGGACTACCCACTGTGTGCATGTATAGACGCTCTGCACTTCTGCTTTAGACTATGCCCACATTACCACACACTGAGGCTGGGGATCCTGCTGGGATTCTAAAGAAAGGTTTGGTTTTCATTTTGCCTTCATCGAATGTTACATTTCGCAATGAGAACAAGAATGACGGAGGGTACCTTGAAATCACGCCAAGCTTTGCTGATGTGGCTCTTCAGGGAGATAAAGATAAAAAGGATAAGAAACACTATTTAATTCACACTATATTTTCACTATAGCTGGCAAAGCTGCTTTACATATTATAAATTAGAATTATTTCTAAAGGATCATGTGACAATGAAGACTGGAGTGTAATGGCTGCTGAAAATTCAGCTTTGCCATCACAGGAATAAATAGCATTTTAAAATGTATCAAAATAAGTTATTATATTTTGTAATAATATTTCACAATATTTATGTTTTTATGGTATAAATTAAGTGCAGGCTTTGGACTTCTTTCAAAAGTGTAAACAAATAATTTTGTTGTCTTCAAAGAGAAATAAGTCTTGATTATCAGAATAATGGGCATGACTGCTAAATTAGATTAATGGTCCTTAAAGTTAATGGTCCTTTCTCTCAGTTCGGTGGAATGCCTGAGGAAAGTCTTTAAGGTTTACGTGTGAGAGGGAGAAAGAGAAAAATATGTGTGGCTATTGCCTCGTGATCAGGAGAACTTCACACACACTGGGATGTGTGGCTCCTGGCTAGGCGGTGGAATAATATTAATGATTCATGGGCAATTACATTAGAGCGAATGAAAAACAGAACAGACAGTTCAGTGGAGAATATCACATCAACCCACTCCTCTCGATCTCTTCTTATCTCTCTCTCTGCTGCTTATCTCTCTCCATGTCTCTATCACTCGTTTTCTCCCTCACTATCTCTATTTCTCTCGCTCTCATTCACTCTCTGTCTCTCTCTTTAATCCATTATTTCCTTGTCTCCCCCACCCACCCCTTCCTTTCAATTCATATTTCTCCTCCATCCTTTAATCTTGCCATCTTCTATCACCTCTGAGGTTTTTCCTTTTTTTAAAGTTTGTTTTCCACTGGATCCAGTGCTGTAAGTTAATATCTTTTTCCTGTTGCTGTCCCAACAGATTTTTCTGGTGTACTTGTAATTCAAATCTGCGTGAGTGAACAGAGGGCTTGTGAGTCTCCTCCTGTCCCTCATTGTGGATGAATATAAATTTGCCCCTTGTTGTCATCAGCAATAGAGTCGGTTTATATCATGAGTTGTTTATATTGCAGAGTGGAGATTATGACTGAATTTTTCATCCGTGTCTCTTGTTCTCTTTCTCTCTCTCTGAATAGCATTTTCTATTGGAATTGAGCGAAAAGACGAGATTAAATTACACATAATGTGGAGGCCATCAGTAGAACATTTGTTCTGATTAATGACTAAAAAAGCAAATGGGTGAGAAATATCTCCAAATCATGCCGCCAGATCAAACTGCGGCACATCCATGTTTACCGCTGAAAACCAGTCAATCTCTTTTCCCCACGCCAATAGCACTTTATGAATTATGGCAGAGGATATCTCATCACTGTGCAAATTTCTTTGCCTGGCTTCCCTCCAAGTCCTCAATTAGTTTGTGTTTTCCTGCTGCTAGCGGGCCGGCAATACTTAGTCATTGATCAGTGCTTGGACAGCTGCCTGGCGTGGTGCCATGGTGAAAGTCTGCGAGCGGATCACGGGTTGATAATGTCCAGTTCCTTATTACTGGATGGACAGACAGTGCGTTTGAATATGATTGACAATCATCTCCAGACACTGCTGTCACATATTCTCTCATGAGGTGATCAGTGGAAATGTGTTTAGCACATGGGTGCGCATGTGTGATTTAAGTGGTTTCATTCAAGTTGGTCTGTGAATTAACTATCCCATGCAGAAAGACAAAATTGGAAAATTGGCCTCACAGGGACGACGACAATATTGCTATGCTCTCCAATGTCACCAACTGTAAATCTGTTGTTTTGCTGGGTAAATCACCATTGTTTCCAGTGTGCTTATTTTGCCTTTCAGATTTAGTCAAGTTTTTAACATTATTCTATCTGATTGAATCTTTTGGGATCAATTTATTCATGCTAAAGGCTTTTTTGTATTACAAATATCAATTTCACAGCTGGTAATGTGAGTTGCATGTTAAAAAAAGAAGAAGAAGAAAGTCCAAGCGATTTTTATTAACATTACTGATTGTTGCATGTACAATGTTATAATTTTTTTTTTATTTTTATTTTTTTATTTACTCCGTTATGCACTGCTGGGGTCATTCCCAATCCATAATTGTATTCCCTTAAGACTACATGTATACAATTCAATGTACTAAACCTCAGGAGAGACAGATGATTTAATTTCCAATAATCTTTCTAAAGATCTGCCTGACATTTGTAGTGAGAGTATTATACTTCATATTGATATAGTAACACATGGCTCAGTAGCATCTTTTAACTTTTTTTCTTTTGCTGTGATCACATATGCATTTAGTGTCTGTGGCTGACTAATACATTATGCCTGTTCTGCAGATAGTGGCGGTGCAATAACAGTCCTGTTTTACAGCAGCCTGCTGCCATGTTTGACACTTCAGCGGCAAGTCTGATATTTCCGCGCCTCGATTTTCAACCAGACATCACCCTGATGTATTGAACTGACCTTTCTGCCTGCAAAACTCAAATTGGCTCGCCTTGTCTCCTCGTTCGAATGAGATAAACAAAGTCTTTGTTTTTAGCAGCAGCTCATGATAGGCATTTCTAGTGTGTTGTTGTTGTTTTTTTCAGACTCTGCACACATTAGGAGAAAGATAAACACTGGCAATATATTCTCACATTACCACAAAATCGCTAAAGCAAGTAACATTGCACTAGTCGGATTGTGGGAAATTTACTTGATTTCTTTTCTGCAGTATGTTTTTTTTTTTTTTTTTTTTTTTCTCAAAGAACCAGTGTGCATTAGCGTTCAACGTACTGTAACGTAATGAGTTGTTGCATAACATTACAACTAGCATGTTTGGGTTTGCTCTTAGCATTAACACTCTTTCACAACCGCTAATCTCTTCTTCACTCAGCTGTCCTGCTTGCTCGATTGCTTTCTGCCTTTGGTTTGTCTGTAAAAGAATCAGGGTTTCTTATTAAGACATCATACAAACTTAATTTAACGTAAGCATATTCTATGAAAAAGTTTGTGTTGTACATTATCTCACAGAACATCAAGGGAAGTAACATAACTATCGGAGGAAACAACTTATTTTCAATGAAAGAGCCTTCTTAGATGGTGGAAGTGTGTTTAAGGGATAATAAATAAAAAAAAGACATTCTGTCAACATTTACCCAACCCCATGCTGTTCCAAACCAGTTATTGATGTTTTGGACCCCATTGACTTTCATTGTATAGACAGCAACATTCCCTCGATATATCATCTTTTGTGTTCCGCAGAAGAAATAAAGTAATACAGGTTTGGAAAAGAACATAAAATGAGTAAATGATGGCAGAATTTAAATTTATTGGTGAGGTTTCCTTTAACGGTGTTAGAAGAGTGATAGAGATCGATGTGTAGGTGTTAAGCTACTCTTTTGGAGCCACCGTAAAGGGCGGACAGCTGATAGTATGGATGGAAAGGGGGTAGAAACCCAACCTAATGGCTTATCACAAAGGCTCTCCCCCGTGACAACTTATTGATGGACTCTATTTGGTCTTAAATGGCAACTCTGCCCCTTTTACTAGGGAGAGCTTGAGAGACTGGAGAAAGAGAGAGAGTAAGGGAAAGAGGGGGCAAGGGAAAGAGTGATGAAATGAAGGAGATAAAGATGGAAATGAACTGTGCGGTGGAGATTCTGACCACTCAAGTGTTTCCGAGCCAGGTCGCTCGTATTGCATCCCTCAGAGATATGTTTCTGTGCCGTATAGATTGCTCTCTCTGCAACTGCAGATGTCACGTGCTTAAAAAATTGAAAATCACTTCTCTTTTTTCCCACCTCTTGTCACTGGGGAGATGTCTGTTTTATTTTATTTTTTAAATGAATCTGAAGCCATCTATTCGCTTACATTGCATGGGGAATTACCAGTCGCCCTCTAATTAATCCAAAACAATGTTGGGTTAGTGAGCCATGCACACTCAGTCCAGAAATCTAAATGAGACCAGCATAGGTTAACAAGCTGATAGCTCATTAATGTAAAGCCCTACGTTTATTCATGGACTATAATTGCTGATAATCATAGATAAGGACATTGATGTGCCATCTACACTGTGAGCTGTTTTCATACAAGAGTTTGCTAGTAGGTGCGTAATTTTAAGATTGTACAATCGAGAAGACCTGTTGATTGGAAAACTACATTACCTGGTTATTTACAGTGATATTACATCATATGTACATAAGAAAATGCATTATACTGTGAAAAACTAATTTGCTGTAAAATACACTGAAATGTGCATTTTCTGGATAGTGTTTAAATCTGTGTAAAGTAAGTAAAATGTGTTTTTGTTCAAAAAAGTATGAATAAATGTTTGTCAGATTGTATACAGTGAACAAATATAATTGTACATTTTTATTACATTTCAGTGCAAAAGTACGTTTACATAATTTAAATTTACAGGTTTTCTGTATTTTTATATTTTTATTTTACAGAAAACAATTAGATTTTCCGGTAATTTTGTTAATTCCGGTAACTATAATCAGTTAATCAACAGGTCTTGGCTGTACAGTTTTAAAATGTTCTGTTATAATTACTGTTGGGTAGTGCTTTGTATTAGCCATGACTCATGGAAAATGCAATTTTTATGAACTTTAATTATTTGGCCTTCTGTTTTATTACAATATATAGCCTACATATAATATGTATGTTGCAATTTTAGTACAAAGATTGTAGTAGTTTGTTGTGTGCTATTAACATTAAATCAGCTAATCATACTTATTGTTGTGAAAACATACAGACCTCAATACTGAAGTTTTAAAGTCACTATAAGATCTAATTATGAATGGTGAATGGTGGAATCCCAAAATAAAAATTTGTTTGAATATTCCACCTATGTCGAGACTTATAAAAAAAAAAAAGAAACTCATTTCCTGCAGTGCTGCACAGTTTGCAATTGGGTTTGCACTCATTGGCCGCATGGAGCATGTGAGATATTCTCAGGCTTCTCTGCCCATCGGCCCTGTAGTCCTGCTAAGCTTGCTCATTAGTATGCGCATGACACGTTAATGAGAGTCTGTTTCCGGGCGACCACACACTAATACTCATGAATATTTAACTGAGGAGTGGGAAGATTATATAGAAGAAGCAAGAAAAAATGAACAGAGAGGAAAAATATCAAAATCTCACTAATCTCAGAACTGTGAGAGGTTTGAAGAGATGATGTGAGGCAGATGCGCAAAATAGCAGAAAATAATCAGAAACTGAAAGAGAGAAATCATATTTTTGAAAAGCTGTTAAAATGAAATACGTGACTTTGTGGAGGGAATATGAAAATGTATGGTAGTAAAGAGGAATAGAAATAGCAAGTAAAATGAGTGGCAAGGTATAATCTGGGAAGAGGCCATCAAGGGGTCTATGGAGACCGCGGGGAAACTGCAGGCCAGGCTGCTTGGGGACTTTAGATTTTATTAGTAGACCTAAGAGAGGGCTTTAGAGGACTGTCTCCTTCATTTTCTGCTCTTCCACCATCCTCAGAGCCATTCCACTTGGCTTTTCGCAGCAAGCGTCCTCACATAGAGATGGATTGAAACATTTTCGCTAATAGCATCTCCGCTGTCTGAAGGTAGAATTAATCTTCACTCTTCCAGAATAAAATCACACCCCTTCTCTCATCTTTATTTCTTTCTTCTTCTCTTTCAACCTTTTACTCACCTTCCACATCTCTCAATCCTGCATATTTTCTCTTTTTCTCTTCACTTCCACGTTCACTCATGCCGCTCTCATTCTATCAAAGTTTTCAGACTATTCAGCTGAAGAGTTCTGTGAACTTTCAAGCTTTAAGATGGTCATCCTTTAAACTGAAAATGTGAAATGCCCAGTGGAACCATGGCACTGACGAACATGCATAGCCTTTACAACTTTTTGTCCGTCAGTTTATGAAATAATTAAATTCATAAAAAAAAAAAAATAAGACTAGAATACAATAATGGTTAAATTGCATTAAAATGCCCCCTATCTTTTGAATAAAAGAAAGAAGGGGAAATAGAAGAATTGCAAGTGAACAAAATTAACAACACAATGATTTTTTTTCTGATCCTTTTTTTAATATATGAAGGGAAAGCCTAATGCTGCATTTTATTTTATTTTATTTTATTAATTTTTCAGTCTTGTTCATTATGATCATCAGTGATCAGTGAACCAGTGATTGTGTCCTCTGCTGGTAGGCTGGTGTAAGGACAAATATGGCAGCAGTGACAGCAGTTAATGTTCATAGTGAACATTATGACCTTCTAACAGAGTCTTGCAGCAACCGCAGTTAACAGAGAGACACATGCAGGAGAAATAATACATAGCTGTCTGGTTCTCTTAGTTAAGAGCAAACAGGTCTGAGCTTAAATCATAACGTGTGTGTAGAGGTTTAGTTAAGTTGGCGCTGTGTCTCTGAGTTTAAGTTTGTATATTTGATGAGGCAAGAGCAGTCTAAATCCAGCTATGTTTCTGCATGTAAATGATAACAGATATGTTAAATAAATCTGCACAAGAATCTATAAATAATAATAAAAAAAAAAATACATCAGCTATATTCAAATTCCTTATGCACCTTCTATTTCCCAGATGAAAAGTAGATGATATAGATGACGATAGTTAAAGAAGCTTCTGATTTGTTAAGAAAAAAAATCTTGTTTATGGCATTGCTTTCAATGAATTGTGAGCCTGTTTTGTAAACAAAAGATTTTAAGAATGACCAATCTGACCTGGCCGGCAGGTTTTCTATTTGTTTCATCTTTACCTCACCTTCCTTTCATGGCTTTTAGCTCTCCACTCTCTGCATTTTTCTCTCTTGCAAGGACATTTATTGTGGCTTAAGTGCACCCAGAACATCCCATCTAAAATTACATATGAAATGTTTTATTTGTTTTGAAGTTGCTTGCTACTGACCTGCTCCTATGTGTGTAGATTAATGTTGTAATTTGTAAACACACCATTCATGACTCTATATCAAGATTTAAGCATCATTTATTTGCAAATTGCAGATAACGTTCATACTAATAGCACCTCTCAAACATTTATTTGAGCTCCATCAGTTTGAACAGCCTCCAGTCATAAATTGAGGTGTTGGCACCTTCCTGAAATAGTCATTAAGTGATTTCTCCATTTAAACCATTTGATGTTTGTGCTTTTGTGTTTCCTCTATATTTTTCCCTTTTTTTTCATCTAGTAACCGATACAATCCACCCGCAATGCTCATTGTCATCATTGTGAGTGATTTATAGACTGAGATTTTTCCTCTTAGACTTATTGTTCTTATTTCAATGGTTCAGCAATCTCAGCTCCAGCTACAGATTTCTTTTTTTATTTACCATATGTAACAGATGCAACAGGAATTCTTTCTTGCTGCGAAATATAATTTACAACAATAGACTGAACGAGAATAAACTCTCTAGGCCTATAATAATGCATACTCTACAAGATAACTCAATAGGTATTGTATGATAGATTGTGAGGGAGATTTTTAAAGGATGATTTTACTCTTCAGTGATTGGCCATGCCCTATCAATCATATAGATGAGGGGCGGAGCATACCATTTCTGCTTGACAATTGCTGTAAGTCATTAGTATTGGCGCTGTCACCAAGGAAACCCATCAGTATCACAGCAGCAACAGGTGTATGAAGCCATTAGACCACAAGAGCCAGTGCATAGTAATAAAATAGGGTTGAATGAGTACATACGGAAATATCACTGTTTGGACGTGGGTGTGTTTATATGGGTTCAAAATGGAGAGACTGGGTAAAATGTTTAGCATTACAGTGTTTATTAACAAAGTTATTGCATTAGATTGATCAAAAGTGACAGTATAGGCATTTTTAGTATCTAATTTCTATTTCAAATAAATGCTATTATTTTGATCTTCACTGTATCACTGTTTCAACAAAAATATTAAGCAGCACAACTGATAATAATAATAAGAAATGTTTCTTCTGCAGCTAATCAGCTTATTACAATGATTTCTGAAGGATTGTGTGATGCTGAAGACTGGAGGAATGATGCTGAAAATTGAGCTTTGCCCTCCTAGAAATAAATTACATTTTAAAATATATTTAAACAAACAAATAATAAATAGAACACTTTTTAAATTGTAATAATATTTCACAATATTAAAATTTTTACTTTATTTTTGATCAAATAAATGTAGCCTTACTGAGCTTCAAAAACATTAAGAAATATATCTTACAGACACCAAACTGTTTGATTTGTAAAAATTAAAAGAAGGCAGACAGCTTTTTGCCCCAGGTAGGGGTCATCTTATTTTATTAGTAGGATGATTTTGTGCTAAATGCAAATGTTTGCCTTTATTTCCCTTAATAAATTGGATTGGAAATTTGAATTCTATATATTAATATGTACCAAAAAGTTCCTAAAGGGTGGCTTGTTACCCCATCAAATGACTCTCTGGAATGTTTGTTGTAAGACTGCTGTAAGCTTGTCTGTAATTGCCTTTCACAGGGCACTGTGTAAATATGCCACTTGTAGGGGGGGGAAACATAACATCCTGTTGGGCATAGTTAACCAACGATTGAGTACTTGAACTAGAAATTTTATTTATGTTGAATGAACAATATCTGAGCCAAAGGCAAAAGCTAAATCTGAGATTTGAATGGCAAGCTAATGGTCACAGTTTGTAAAATAAATTTCTTGCAGACTCGCAAATGATGCAGCTTATATTGGGGGACTGTGAGGATCGTATCAAAAAGACCTGGAGAGCTTTAGGAGTGATTGACATACCGGCTGCATGGTGCAGTCAGTCAGTCAGAACATGGAGCGTCATGCTCATTTCGTTGTCTCTGTGAAGGTGGAGAGAAGACACACACACATAATTTGTGACTTATCAAGCGCCCCTTACATTGCTGTGACAGGCTCTGACATGCGTCTCTCTCCTGAAGCTCATTCAAACTGACCATTTACCCTGTCTGCCTCAGCACCACAGTCATTACATTTAGCACATGTCCCATGCTGATATTTGGCTACTGCATTCTGACTGGCTAAAGGTGGGCTTTTCATCAACAGTCCTCAGTCAAGTGAGTAGTCTGCGTGAGCCGTTTAAGTAATGCAGAACATTGCAAACGCAAGGTAACTTAGAATAGACTGGCTATTGTTTTGCATTTGTCGGTTTCTAAAAGTGCTTTTCTGGGCAACGATTCAATGCTGACTAAATGGCTGAAAGCTTTTTGGTGTTAAATGTGTTTACAGTGCTTTTTTTGCATATTGTATATAAACAGTTCAAACTTTTGGTGATCAAAAATATAGTATAAACAGTATTATGCTGAAATATTATTCAAAACTATAAAATAACTTTTCTGTTTTAATATATCTTAAAATGTAATTTATTTCTGCGATGGCAAAACGTTTACTCCAGTCTTCAGTGTCACATGATCCTTCAGAAATTATTCTTATTTGCTTATTTGGAAAAGAAACATTTTTATTATCACCATTGAAAACAGTTGTGCTATTCAATATTTTGTGCATACTGTGATACTGTAACGGGGCGAACAAGACGTGAGATGTGCGGATCCATTTGCAAGGCTTTATTCAAAGGTGACGTCACAAAACAAGCAAGGTTCATGCAATGGCAAACAGGAACATCACAGGCGAGACAGAGTAATCCTAGGGCGAGCGTGGGTCGACGATCGGCGAACAATATCCAAAAGGGCAAGGCAGAGAGATAATCCAGGTACACGAGCAATAGTCCAAGAGAGGTGCAAACAGAGTCTGAATGGCAAGGCAAAGGGAAAATGCAGGAAACACGGGCAAGAATCAAAACACTAGAAAACAGGCAAGGCAAGGCAACTAAGTGGGCTCCGTAGAGTAGCTATCACTAGGAGAGTGATATACGCTGTACAATACTCGGCAATGACAGAGAGGAAGTCCAAGGCTTATAAAGCCTGTGTGATTGTGTGATCAGCTGTGTAATCAGAGCAATGTGAGATTGGTGACAGTTGTGTGTCGTCAGTGCAATGGATGATGGGAAATGCAGTCCAGAGGTGACGTGCAACGGTAGTGTAGTGCAAGAGTCAATGTGGTGAGCGAGTGACCTCTGGTGGTGAGTAAACAGATGTTCATGGACCGGATTCGTGACAGATACATTCTTCTTCAAGTTTTTATTTAGAATAAAATAATTATTATATTAACATTATAAATGCCTTTACTGTCACATTTGATCAATTTAATGCATCCTTCCTTGCTGAATTATTCAATCAAGAGCAATAGGGGTTAACATAAAGGTCACTTTAAGAGACATGCATAGATCAAATATAATGATACACATCAGATTTCTTTCTGAATTATTTAAGTTCACTTAAAAATATAACCAACTGTTTTCATGGATACTTTTGACATAATTTTGTATGTTCAAGTGCAAGAAGATGCAGAAAGAAAGGCAATATGGGGCTTGCACATTGTCTGAGAAGTGGCTGTCATGGAAATTATAAACTTTCGTGATGACCAGTGGTCCGCTCGGGCCAGTGACAAATCCGTAAACTGTACTGAACGTCTTTCACGTCTGCCCCAGGCCATCAGGCTTATTGTTAAGCCCTGGTTAAAAAAATAGCTAAAATAAAATTGAAAATAAAAACACACATTACATTTTGAATCCAGAATGTTCAGTGTCTTCTCAGATTTTTGAACCCCACTGTATCTGTCTTTTTCTTTCAGTTTTCCCTCTACCAAAAATCCCCATTTTCCCATTTTTCTCTCTGTTTCTCTGTCTTTTGCACGTCTTCACACATGCATGCACTATTTAGTTTCCTCCACCAGTATAAATGAAAAGATGTCTGGTTGTTCTCGGTGGAGTGCTATCCTGGGAAAGACAGCGTGAGCCACTTAGTTAAAGACACATTTCATGGACATAGAACAAATATGCAGGATAAATAAACGATTTGTATTCATTTGAGATCCACAATCCTTTTTTTTTTCTCCTGCATCCACAATTCTATAGGGTGTTGTTATGTGGTTGCTATGATATTTGCATTATGTTGCGAGTGTGGTTTCCGGAAGGTTGTTTACTGACCCAGATCTCTTTGATATTCTGGTAACATAGATGTTTTGTCCACTTGCTTTAGTGAGCACCACTAATCACGTTCATATGTCCGTTTCGGTTTGTGCGACAGGCAGCTCATGAGACGACAGCACACCCTTACAAAGTAAATAGCTTCAGTGATTATAATGGGAACACTTATCCTGACACGCCGCTAGTTTTGTCGCCTCATGACGCTCGCTTAAAGTGATGCAATATAACAGCACCGAGCACTAAACAACTTTCCACCGCAATTTATCAAAACATGAGGAGTCTTCCATCCTATATTTACTAACAACATACAAGGAGTTCTATAAAACTGGAGATAAATGTTAACATTTCCATTCGTCTCAATGGCAGTTATTAACCTTGTAATTTTTGTGATATAAGCCTGATTACTTTGCTGTAATGTGTATTAGTGTTTTTTTTTTTGAGTAACTTTTCCCTACATGCATATTCCAGATAGCAAGCACATCCCTTGAGGGGACTGTATAATTATTTGTCATTATATAATACTAGCCAAATTGTGCCTTATCACTGAAATAGACTGCATTATTACGAGTTTTCAGTTGGAGTTGCAGTACTTGATTCAACACTATTGCATTTTGAACAGAGATTTGCATTTCATCGTGCCATTTTCTGTATCTCTAGCTTCAGTGAGCACCACATAAATATGAAGAACCGAAAACACTGTAAACAGGTTTTACACCAAAAAGCTCTCAACCATTTAATCAGCATTGAATCGTTGCCCAGAAAAACGACAGATGCACAACAATAGTCCTTTCTTCTGTCGCTTTATTACTTCTTATGGTCATAATTAAGTCCTGTATTTGTTCTTCATGTGTCCTTGCTAAATAAAGCTTCAAATGTGACCTGAAAATGGAAATATATGTACATAAAGTATGGTTTTTATACAGCATTTACATAATCTCACTTCCTCCCAGTTTCTCTGTCACCTTTATCCTGGAAGGTAGAGCAGCTGTTTCTATACATTACTCGAGTCATATGCCTTCCCCTCCTGCTGAGTGTGTATGTGTTTGTTTTGTTTGAGTGCTTTGAAAGCTGTCATTATGAAATTCCTGCCAGAGTAGAGGTTTTAGTCACTGACTAAAAAAGTGATCGTTAGCTGGCCTTCCACCTCCTCGTGGTTCTGTGTTTACAGAGATTGACTTGTTGAACAATAACATCACTTGATGGATCCCCATGGCCTGAAAGTGCAGAAAGACACAACCGGACAAAAAAATGAGGCGGTGGTTTAGGATTTATCTAACAAGCAAGCTGAAAATTCAGGTCTTAGTTTTAAATGTTTTCACACTTACACTACTGTTCAAAAGTTTGGGGGTAGTAAGATTGCAAAAAAAAATAACAACAACAAAAAAACAACAACATGATATTGTATAAATTCAAAATAACTCTAAAATGTAATTTATTCCTGTAATTGCAAAGATTAATTTTCAGCATCATGACTCCAGTCTTCAGTCAAAACTGACATGTCAGAAATCATTCTTAAATGCTGATTTAGTGCTCAAGAAGCATTTCTTTTTATTATCAATGTTAAAAATATTAAAAATGCTACTTAATATTTCTGTGAAAACTGTCACACAGGATTCTTTGATAATAGTTATTAAAAAAATAATGCATTTGAAATCATTTAAAAGAATGAAATTCTTTCGTTTCCCCAAATCAGACTGTGAAACATTCTTGAAGGGCAAAAACACAGTTCTGAAACAATACGCATATTGTTGAAGACCTGTCTTTGATTATGGGATCAATGGCATGACAGTCTTTTGTCCTGTGTATTAATTTATTTATTCAAAATACAAAATGCAATTCATACATTACAAATTGAATAAACCTCTTCTGCGATGACCATCTTTTAATGTATTTAGTTTACTTATTTATTTAAAAGGTATAGACCCTCTTATATGCAGTATCATTGACCCAGCAACTGGTTTCTTAATTTGTTGCAAAATAATATAATTTATTAATGCTATGATCTTCACCTGTTGTTGATTTTGAACAGCTGTTGTGCATGTGTGGTATGTAGTTAAGATGGGAGGAAATGTGAAGCACATGTTCTTTCTCGTTTCAGTAGTCAGCGCTGTTGTACTCTGAACCTTAGGCTAAACGTCATTAACTGTGATTAACAACACCTACATTTAAAATGCAAGGTTCATTAATAAAACATCACTTTCTAAAAACAAACTGCAAAAAGTATATAATATCCTATGGCTAAAAGTGTTTGTTTGTTGACTTTTATTCACAGGAACACAAAGTGACCGTAGGACAAAACCATGACCAGAAGGTAGAGAGGATGTCACGGTCTTATTTTGTTGGTTCGCATTGAATCCCATGACCACCCTCTACATGCGAGCAGTTTGTTTAATTAGTTTGTCAAGCGTACACCATTTCAACGGCTGCTATGTTGGGGCAGGTCATGCTAAGTAAGCAGAATGTGGGCGTCATTAGTGCAAAAGATCCTTCATGCATACAGATCTTGTGGCGATTCTCATTCTTAATGACTTGCATTGGTAACAAGCAGACAGTGCCAACCTATGGCCTCTCTGGCCTTTATCGTGCCTAGTGACCCCTTCATTCAAACAAACAATTCCCTGATGCAGTGCCAAGGGACAGTGCTGTAATAATGACAAATGCACACTGGCAATTTGAATCAATAAAACTGCGTTGATGTTTGACGGCCATAAAAGCCATCTAACCGGTGAACCATGTCTCCATCTTGTTTCGCTCAATCTGTTTCATCTGAGTTGATGTGCTGAGTGGACGACTGCATTTGTTTGTCGGCTGTCATTGAAACTGATAAGCTCTCAGCACGGGTTATAAAGAGCTCACGCTTTACCTTCACGCTACAATAGTTGTACATCTACAGCGGCGTGTTTACGATAGTCAGTGCCCACATCTAAGTATGCAATCATGAGAACTTGTGCATTTCACAGCTGGATCCCGATGTTCTTGCAGCTTCTTATGGCATGGCTAAAAATAACTGAACGGCATGCAAAATTTCATGGTGATTCTTTCCTGCTGCGTTGCAATGGAGATAAAACAAAAAACAAAGACACCCTTGATTCAGTACATAAACTACTATGACAGCTGAACAGGGGTCTCAGACAATGGAAGGCCAGAGTAGAAAGCAAATAGGGTTGGAATATTTTTGTACATGCATCTTATTTATACACTATCGCTGAAAAGTTTGGGGTCTGTAAGATTGATAATGTTTTTGAAAAAAATCTCTCTCTCAAGTAATTTATTCCTGTCCCCGGCAAAAAAAAAGTTTGCAGCAAAAAATCTTAAATCAAGAAGGATTACAAAAAAAAAAAAAAAGGAAAAAATTATTGTCTTGTTTTCAGAAAAATAATCTCAAAATTTAGTGAGTTTTTGCTTGAAACAAGCAAAATAATCTGCCAATGGGGTAAACTAAATAATCTTGTTTTCTGTTTGAAATAAGATTATTTTGCTGACCCCATTGGCAAATTATTTAGCTTGTTCCAAAACTCACTTAATTTTGATTAGTTTTTTTACTTCTTAATAATTAAATCCTTCTTGATTTAAGAATTTGTGGATATTTTGGGCCGAAAAGACAAAAAATCTAAGAAAAGCATTTTTTGCAGTGTTGATGCAAAGCTGAATTTTCAGCAGCCATTATTCCAAGATCCTTTAGAAATTTTGCACTGCTTAATATATTTGTATAAACTGATATTCTTTCTTTTCATTTTTTGATGGAACAAAATAATAAAATGTATTTAAAAATGTAAATTTTTTTGTAACAATGCAAATTATTTGACTGAGTTTTTATCAGTTTAATGCATCCTTGCATAATAAACTATAAAACTTTTGAATGGTAGTGTATGTGTGCATGCTATGTATCATTATAAGCATTCAGTCCTCCAAGTTTGTCATCAATGCATGTGGCGCAGGAGGAAAATGAATCTCAAATGATGACTCAATTCAATAGTTAGTCATCTCCCCTAGTATATTCAAGGAAATAACCTTGACATGAACCTTGGTTTCCTGTCTGTATGAAATGTCTGTTTACCAATAAATACACCTGTAATGGGCATGTATTTGTCGAGCTGGCCAGGAAATTATTTTGCAGTGTGGTGTGATGAAGTCCAGAAAGATTTCAGAAGTGGCCTGTGCCTAACCTCAGATATGCAGCCAGAAATATTTTGGCGTCTCCAAGGATGTTTAATTTAGTGATATTGTCTCCTTTTGTCACCTTCTGTCGGAGGAAGGGAATGCAGAGACAAGGAGTTCTTCACCAAAGTAATCTTTTAATGACCAACTTCAGGAACCGTGGCGCACAGGTAAGACAAACAGTTGAATGACGATTTGACCGGACACAGAGGAAGGGAAACACAGGGCTTATATAGGACAGACTAAACTAAATAATAAACAACACACCTGGAACTGATGAACTGATAAATACATGGAACGAGGACAGGAACAGGAAGACCAAATATGGGCACGAGAGGAGGGGAAACACGAGACACAGCGAGACAAAGTCTGACACCTTTCATGAGACAGACTGTTGTCTTCAACTGTTTTCTTTTCAGCACTATACTTCTCTACTTTCTGTCTTTGTTACATAATTAAATAGTCATGACAAGTACAAGAGAAAATTTTAAAGGAGCTACTCTTGAGATTGACTGTTCACCCTAAATTAAATATATGTTGTTACAGACCCCCATGCTGTATTTTCCCTCATGGAATACAAGACAAATTACATTTTAAAGAAATTCGGTGCCAACCTTGCTTCAACACACCTGTCTGTAATTATCAAGTGTTTCTAAAGATCTTATTTAGCTAGTACATTTTCGAAAGCTTTTGATTTAAACTTTGAATACATCAGGGCTATTTTTCTATACAATAGCAATTCATGGTGACAAGCTATTAAAAAAGACAGAAAATCACTATAAAAGCATCATAAAAGTAGTCAGTTTGATATATCCCAAGGTTTCTTAAGCTTCTGAAGAACTCACCTATTTTGCAGTGCTCAAATCAAATATGGTGCAGATTTGACATCTTGATTTTTAATTAGACAATATGAAAACCATGGATATTTTTGATGTCCAGCCTGTGCCACTTTTCAATTATCTTTTTTTTTCCCTTAGTGAATTATTTCTTAGTTCAAAAGGAGAAAAAAACGTTTCCCTTTTCCAACCTAAAGGTAAGCGGTGATATCAAATCAAATGGTTTTGGTGATAAAGATGGTGGTCTTGATGATGGTAATAGAGCATGTAATTAACTTGGCGTTCTGTGACAGTGACGATGTCCAAATTAGTGCTGTATGCAAGACAGAGTGAAAACCTAAAATTTAAAGCGTGCTTAAGTGGTGGCACAACATTACGATTCAATGAGAGGAAGTCTTTTTTAACTGAACACGGATCTTAATGTAATGCTCGTCAAATGAAGCTGAGGGTTCATTAAAGCATTTAGCTGTCTGACAGTCAGTATGTATTTGTGCTCTCAGTCTTTAGTGTTAAGTGCATCGAAATGTGCAGTAAACATTGGGTAGGCCTATATTTAACTACACAGCTGTTTTGCCTGCTCTAAATCATTTAGCAATGGCTCTTACGTTATGTGTTTGAATCTGGCTCACAACCAATAAGTCACATTTTATTTCCTGCTTCCTTCATTTCCTTTAATGACGCCATTGTCTTCTGTAAAGGAGAGTGGACACTGTTCTAACAAAAAGTAAATATATATATACAAATTTGGCTATCGTTGGGTCAGCATGGTGTTTCTTGTTTCAGTATGTTGCATTTCCTAATTAGGGATTTGCCTGAAGCTAAATATCATGCTCTGTTTGTCTAAGAACTCTGAAATGAAAAACAACATTAATCTAAGATGATATATTATAAATATGTTTTACTTTTTGAAACAACTATCTTAATGTTTTAAATCATAAGTTAAAAGTTATTTTAATTTTTTAAAGAATGAAAATAAAAAGAAAATGAAATGTATTTAAAAATGAAATACATTTAACATATATTTTGATATTTAATATACAGTATATATTGGTTTGACACAAATCAGTGTTAGCCTCACGCTCATACAAATACAAATAAATAACATTTTGTCATTGCAACCGATTCTAACACAGACAATGACTTTTCTGTGTAACCCTGTTTTCAACAACATTCTTAATCCAGTAGCAAACTATATAATGTATTTGAAATGTTAGTTGGCGGTGGTGTGAACCAGCCTTAATAAGTTTTAAAAATAAAAATGCAGCGTATAGTGACCCAAAATGTAATTCAATATTTCAGATATTTCATGGTGCCAGCTTTCAACCTCTGACCCTGCTCTCTTGTGATTGTATGTATGTGGGTGGGTGTCAGGGGTTTAATTTAGTTGTGCCTCTGTGTGTTCTTCAGATACAGTGCTGACAGTTGTGTTTGGAGGCTTAAATTACAGCTGCTGAAGTGAGTTCACAGCAGGAAGGTGGTTTTCAATTCAAGCCTTCGTTAGATAATGCTCAACACGAGGATTTGTGGAAAGGGGCTTTTAAAATGATCCCACTGACTCCATGCATACGAAACAAGTAGTAAACAAAACACCCCATAAGCCTCAACTCTCATTACTGGAAAAAGCCATCACACTATGACATGAAGGGGACACTGAAATCACACAGTTCGAGATAAGAAACACTGTTTTGTAAAACGTCTTACTTCAGGTACCACCCCGTTTCTTGATCTTTGTCTGAGTGCGTCTGTAACGTTCGCATATTCTCATAAAGTGTGCCTCTCGCGAACACAATACAACCAGGCAGGAGGAGTCTAAATGCCGGGCTTCTGCTCTACAGTGCATTGATCCATATTCTGTCCTCAAGCCCTTAGAAGACTCTCAGCCCATTGAGGAAAGATTTCATATTGTCCTTGTGCTGCTGTTATATTTTCCAACCCCTGTCCCACTTCTCCTACACAGATCTACAGGGGCCCCGGCGAAGAGGCCAGACTTTGCATTTAACAAGCCACTCAGCCTGGCTTTGTTCTGGAAAAACAGCCACACTTAAGCCATTTTCAGCCCTCTCTCTTTCTCTCTCTTTTCAACAGGCCGGAATGGGTTCTTTTTCAGGCAATTACCTGGACTGCCTATCAGCTAGGGGTAATGGAGCAGGGTTCTTTGCTGATTAAAACATGGGGCGGTGAGAAGCTGTCAGGTGATGCATTAAAGATCTCAGTGGGGATGTACTGAATACGTGTTAAAGGCCATGTGCAAGCGTGCCATGTGTCAAATCTCTCTGGTGCTTTTTTTTTTTTTAAGTAATAAAAAAGAAAGAAGAAATAAATAGGAGATAAGGTTAAAGAAGGATAAATCATTTCTTTTTACACAGCCCCTAGTTTACCGTTACTTTACTTCACTGTCTAGCGTAAAATTGGACATGATGACTCTTAGTCCACACCAGTATCAGGTAACTGATAAAATAGGATTAGATCCATGCATACGAGTGATGTGACGAGAAGTAATACGTGATCTGGCATAAATCAGGTGGAGAATCAGAAAATATTTTTCCTGTGGTTGATTTGAATGACAGCTATGTAAATGTTTCTCCAGTCTCTCGTCGATGCATACATTCTTTGATAAAATAAATAGCATAATTACTTTGGCAGGGGGTTAGGAACATTTTTAGAGAAATGTAATATGATTTGGCAAAAAAAAAAAAAAAAAAAAATCATTAGCAAAATAGTTTAAAATTAAAAACTTAAGAATTCAAAATTGTTGTGAATGCATGAGTGTGTATACTATACCAATGGTATGTGTTCCCTTGTGTCATTCTAAGGAGGTGTTTATAAAATGGTTTCTGTCAGAAAACAATGAAAAAAGTATATTTTTCAAAATAAATGTTTTTGTACATATACGCATCCTTATATTTTCAAATATAAAGCTATATTTGAAATAAGTTTTTTGTGAGTATCTGTCCTGTGTTAGTCTAGGGAGATTTTTACAGCTTTTGCCTTGAGCTTGCTTGCTTTTTTTATAGTACAAAGTAAATGTTCTCCAGATAATATTATAGTCATTTGTTTTGGCTTTATGCAATTACAAATAATAGCTTTGGGGTCCTTTTGTTTGAAAAGCCCTGTCTTGACATTCAGGCTCAGCAGAGTGCAAGACGGTAAACAGCAGTAAGATTCAGGAAGTGAGCTGAATATACGAGATCCAAAGAAACCAATTTATGAGTGTTTGTGAATGTTGCCGTTGGAGATTCCCAGCTTTCAGCCGCCTTAAACCTTCAGCGATAGCCTCTAAATAATGCATGATCTCATGACTCCTGCCTATTTCTCAAGGACAACTCAGCCATTTTTATTCCACATCACGTTGCTTTGAACATAAAGTGTAACGACGCGGCCCATTTATAATGCATATACAAGATCTATTTAGATGCGTCTTAAGAGCTGTGCACTTGCAGACAATTGGCCGAATTGAGAGCATTTCTGCATTCTCTCACTATACCACTTGTATCTGTTGTCATGCTTTCATACGTTTTGAGAGGACTAATGTCCCCCCCCCCCACACACACACACACACACAGTTGTTTGTTGTTAATAGTCCGATTTTTTTAAGTAAAGAGTATTTTGAGACTTCAACATTTGAATCTGTGAGCGGAACCGTGTTAAAACAGTGTCATGTCGGGAAGGTATGTAGCTATCAGATGTTTCCTGGAAGAGTGATATTTGACATTTAGAGATGTTTATTTGTTTTAAATACATAGTGTTCTCCTTAATGCTTGTGGGTGTTTCTGTGCTTGTGCACTTGCGGATGCATTAGAGGTAATATATGTTCAGCTTCATCATGTTATTGTGTTGTTAATGTGTTTATGCGTCTGTCACATATTCTTGAGTTTGACCTCCTTGCTATCAATGCAATTACACTAAATTAATTTTACTAAACATTATAGCAATTTGCCATATTGCGGTGTTAAATTGCTCTGACTCACCAGGTCATTATGCATTGTATTTAGCTTAGCAAGAAACCTTGGCGTCATGACAGCTGCCATTTAATGAATGTTGCGGTTGCAGGTTTTTGGGTACCTCTTCTTAATTTTCCTTAATCTTTAATGAATGCAATGCATTTCAAAATCCAATTTAGTGTGTGATATTGATAGAAAGGGAGCGTGTGACTAGGCAAATGAAAAAAATCCTAATTATACCATTTACAGTGGACAGGACTAACCATGCCCTTGTAGCAAATAACGAATCACGTCTATATATAGTGCCTATGGAGGAACAAGCTTCAACACACTGACCAACTGCTGTTCATGCCATCTGTGGATACGTAAGTGAGAGTGTATGTGGGAGAGAGGTTGAGATGCTACAATTAATCAAGACTGAACAAACAAGATTTTGACATAGCTCTAACCTTCACATTAATCATGCGTTTACTTCATTACTCACCAGATGATCAGTAACAAAAGGGAAGTGAAGTTTTATCAAATTAATAGTTCTGTCTTTTATCGAATGAACAGTGCTCAAAGGCATTGTAAAAAACTTTTTTTGTGTGTGAAGTTTAATATATTTATATCTCATAAATATTGTGAATATTATGAAGTCATATTTATATCTATATATATATAAAACTTTAAATATATATATATAACTTAAAAAAATAAACACGGTTATTAACCAATGTGTAATAATAATAATAATAATATATAAAATAACATACAATAATTTAGACATGCACACTTAAAAAAAAATATCCACCTACTTCAACTTAAGTTAAATTTTTAATAATTGAATTTGCTTTTTAAATTAAACAACTTAAATGATATTAAATTGAGCCTTGTATAACTTTAGGTTGAAATTGGTTAAAATAATTTCTTTTAAAGTAATGGAAAATCATGTTGACTTGATGTGTATATATTATATACGCTGTTAGGGACTCCCCTGCTAGCACTGGCTCTGTGTGTGTGTCTGAGGTCACATCCATTCAGTGGTTTGTCCAGGTGGATCTACATGTTTCACTCTCTTAGATCAAACTGTGTTTATGCCAGCAGCCATCTGCTCTTCCCTTTCCTGTTTTCTCCTTCCATCTGCAGGCCTTTTATCACTTCCTCATTTGGTCAATTCATTATTTGTGGTTTGTTAATCCACTTTAATCAATTTTCCTACCCTGTTGATCCAATTCAATATTTTAACGTTTAATTTAAAGTTTGAAAAGTTCTAATGTTCTTGTCAGAAATGCTTAAATCTGTGTTTAAGAAACTGAAGAGAAAATGCAGATAAACAAGTTTTGAATAAAGTGCGTCTTCATAATGGAAATATCTTTCCCTTCACTAAGCAGTTCTGTTTATATTATGTGATAAATGTCACATTTATTTTTGTGAACAATTCTTTTTATTATTTATCTTATTATTATTATTTATTTATTTTGAGAAAAAAATAAATAAATAATAATCCACCTCCACCCACCCACCAGGCAGACCCACACCATACATAAATTCTAAATAAATTATACATCAAAAAGAAGAAACAAAAGATTTAACGATGTCAAAAGTGGCACTCCAGCTCTTCAAAGTCTTTGTCCTTGCTCCATGGATACGAGCTGTTGATAGCTCCATATAAACAATGTCCAGCAAAGATAAGCCCCATACTCGTCTCGTCATTGAATGGGGAGGAACCCAGCGACTGACTAACATTTTCTTTGCAGCAGTAAGAGCTAAAAGTAAGTTTCTCTGTTGCGGAGACAGAGCCATTTCAGAAAAATAATTTAAGAAGAAAAGATCTGGAGTCAAAACCACATCCTTTTCTAATATAAATGTATGTCATGAGCAAGCTGAGTCCAGAAAAGAGAAAGTGCAGAGCATTCCCAAAAAAAAATTAAATATGTACCAAGTGCCCCCTGCGGACATAAATTCCAATTTGGTGAAGGTGACACATGCATATAGAAGCATTTTAAAGGGGACAGATAGAGTCTATGTAGTAATTTCCAATGAATCATCTGATGATTTGGTCAGAAAATAAAGTTTGTAAGCGACCACAGATATCCTTAGACCAGATAGTTGTTATGTATAATGGTTTGTATGATTGTTTGAGGAGAAAAGAGTAAATAACTGAAGCAGAAATAATAGAATTATCAGTGGGGAGAATTACTTTTCACAGGGGATGTACAGGTAATTGTGCATCCCAGGGAACTCCATATACGCGGAGCGCTGACCTAATACGAAGATGCATGAAAAAGGAGGTCCCTGGTAGATTGAAGAGAGACTTAATATCTTGAAATGATTTCAGGCCTTTATCATCATAAATGTCACCAAAGGAATTTACTTTACATTTAATCCATTGTGGACAGTAAAATGGGTTTTTACCTGATAAAAACGTATTATTGTGGAACAAAGGTGAATGACGATGCCACCTCAAGTTTGGCTCTATCTTCCTGGTCACCGTTCTCCAAGTAGAAATAAAATGTGATATGATAGGGCCAAAACGAAGTTTACATTGTTTAAGTGAGACACCAGCAAAAATCAAGTGTTCTATATTGTGTGGAGAAACAAGAGACTCTTCAATGGCCCACCATGAGGTTGACACATTTGGTTTAAACCACGCTGACAGTGCACAAAGAGTAAAGGAGTCAGCATATAATTTAAAATTTGGAAAGGACCAGCCACCATCTGATCTGTTAAACTGTAAAGTAGATCATTTAATTCGGGGGCGTTTACCATTCCAAATATATTGAGAGATTACTGAATCAAGTTTTTTCCAATAGCCAGCAGGTGGGGGTAAAGGAATCATAGAGGAATAGAAATTAACACGAGGAAGGATGTTCATTTAAACAACAGATATTATGGCATGGTTAGAAGTAGGAAGATGCATCCAATTAGCCAGATCTGAGGTGACTTTAGCCAAGTTTTTGTTCAAAAGTTTTGAGACAATATCCTGCAAGGACGGATAGATATCTATACCTAAGTATGTGAAAGAATGCACCACTGGAATAAAACCAGAAAATGTTGCAGACCCAACACAAAAATTGAGAGGGAGCAGATATGACTTTGTTCAATTAATTTTGTACCCTGATAGATTACTAAACTGATTGAATACATTTAAAACATGGGGGACTGATAGAAAAAAATAGCAATATGTCTTCTGCAAATAAAGATATGTGTTGTGAAGTGTTTTTAATGGATATAGGAAGTATAAGTTCTGATTGACGTACAGCTTAAGCAAGAGGTTCTAGAGATAAAGCAAATAGTAAAGGTGAAAGAGGACAACCCTGGCGGGTGCCTCTTCCAATTGGAAATGATTGTGAATTTATCTGGCCAGTAAGAATGGTGGCTGAGGGATTAGCATAGATGATTTTAATCATATTTATAAAGTTAGAGCTAACACCAAGGTGATCTAGCACTGCCCACAGGTAGTTCCACTCCAAATGGTCAAATGCTTTCATTGCATCTAAAGAAAGTATAGCAGCGGGAGAAATCAATTGTTCAGATGAGGAGATTATGTGAAGTAGTCTTCGTAGATTTTCTGAAGCAGAACGAGATTTAATAAACCCTGTTTGATCATGATTAACAAGTTTAGTCATAAAGCATTCTAGGCGGCAGGCTAAAACTTTTGCATAAATTTTAACATCTGTACCAATTAGAGAAAGTGGGCGGTAACTAGAACATAAAGTAGAGTCTTTATCTTTTTTTAATAGGAGCGATATAATGGGCATGTTCATATTTTGTGGAAAGGATCCTTGATCAATCGAATATTGCATCATATCTAACAGAAGTGGCCCCAAATCGGACCAGAAGAACTCAACTGGTATGCCATCTAGGCCTGGGGATTTCCCCTTGCTCATAACTTTAATTGATGATTCTAATTCAATAAGTGATAAAGGCCTATCTAAAGACTCAGAGTCTGATTCTGACAGATGTGGAATATTACGATTAGATAAAAAAGAAGTGTAAGATGTGGGTTCACATTTAGAGTTGGAGCTATATAGATCACAATAGAAGGAACGAAAAGTGTCATTTATGCTCTTCTGGTCAGTCAGAACCTCACCGGTTTGAGATTTCAACGCTGTAATATTAGCAAATTTTTCACTATTACGCAATCTGAGAGCCAGTAAATGGCTAGGTCTGCTACCTTGAAAATAATAATTCTGTCTGGATCTTTGAATAAGAAATGTGGCTCTCTCTCTATATAACAAATTAAGTTATTTCCTAACAGTTTAAATTTTAGTTGCCGTACGATCAGAAAAAGTGTGTTGGTTAGCCTGTTCTAATGATCGGAGATTGGATTCCAGGTCAGAGATTTTCTTACGGTTAATTTTCTGGCGAAAGGAAGCAAATGATATTGAAAAATTCCTTATGAAGCCCTTTATCGCCTCCCACAATATCCGCGGGTCATCTACCGAGCCTTTATTGATGCCACTAAATTCATGTAGTTTACTTCTGAACTGATCACAAAAAGACTCATCTTTTAATAAATTAGAATTAAAGCGCCATCTGGGGGCTTGTGAAGGTCGCTGGGTAATTGACAGCTTCAAAAAATTACCACTATGGTCTGAAAGAGAGAGGGGAAAGATGTCGACTTCAAGTAGCATTGAGGTCAAGGAAGAGGAAGCAAAAATGTAGTCAATCCGTGAATATGATTTGTGTCTAGCTGAGAAAAATGTATATGTTTTTAGGGAGGGGTTGAATAATCGCCATGCATCTACTAATGAAAAAGAGGCTATGCATTGATTAAGTTGCTCAGTAGAAACAGTCTGGTAGTAAGAAAAATTGTCACCAGATCTATCAAGTTCATTGGACATTGCAGCATTCATATCTGTACCCATTACTATCTCAAAGTCTGTTAGATCAGTGAGATAGGTAGATAATTCAGAAAAAAAAGTTGGATCTGGGCTGCATGGTGCATAAACTGATAGAAATCCTATCTTCCTATGCCCAATTATAGTCTTCATACAAGCTATTCTGCCAGCATTATCACCATTTCTGTCTAAAATGGAAATATTTAAATTTCTTTTAACAGTTGTCAAAACACCTTTAGGTTTATTGTCAGTTGCAGCAAAAGAGACCACCTCATAATATTTATTATTACATCTATGAACATCATCCTTACGCAAATGTGTTTCCTGGATTAAAGCAATGTCAACCTTTTTTGTCGCAATAGTTCTAAAAAAACTTGCACGTTTATGGGGGCCATTTAAACCATTGACATTACAACTTAGAACATTAATTTCAGTCATTAATATCAAACAAGTAAGTGAACTGAACAAATGAGAGAAAATAATACCGCTGCAAATGAATTCTCAAGTCTGCCTTTAACCCATCCCTCCCTCACCAAAAAAGCCATTAACATAAAGAAAACCCACCCCTTAGAACTTTTACAGACTGGGGTGAAAACAAACCCCAGCCTGTCGCCCTCCCCTGTCTTAGTCAGTGACATTAACAGGACAGCCAAAGCAATTCTCTAGAACACCGCCATTAGCCCTATTGTAAGAGAACAGAATAACTTCAAATTCACACTAGTAATAAAGTGGCCCACATGAGGAACTGCCAGTAGCCGATCGTCACATAAAGTTCCAGACCAGCAAATCAGAAGTCGAGTCACTTGGTTTTATCAAACCCTTATGCCACGTCCATCCCAGCAGAATGAGGAGCGGGAATGGAGCTCAGGATTTGAGGCGCTTCGTCTGGTGAGAGCATTAGTTTTGTCTCGCCGTGTTTCATGACGATGGTCATGCAGGCCTGGACAAAGGTCTGCAGACCTGCCTCTTTCAATTCCTTCCGTATTGCACAGAAGGAGCTCCGCTTCTTTGCCGTCGCGGGAGAGAAGTCGGGGAAGAAGCTCAACATTGCACCGTCACCCGCTTTCACAGGACCGTGGCATCTTGCTTTATTTAGAATCAAATTCCTGTCGCTGTAGCGTAATGGTTTGAAGAGAAACACTCGCGGTTGGGAGTGATCAATGGAAGCTCTGGAGTAAGCTCGATGCGCACGTTCGATCTCTATATCTTTGCCCCAAAGTGATGGGATCCAAATCGGCAGAGACCATTTCAGAAAGCCGATCGGGTCATCCTTCTCGGCGCCTTCAGGTAGTCCCAACAGCTGGAGATTACTGCGTCTGCTGCGGTCTTGTAAATCCATCACTTGTGCTCGAGGGCATCCATCACCTTTTTCTGCTCTCTCTGTTCCCCGATTAACTTTAGAGCATATATTCTGGATTGTAGTCATGTGAGAGGTGAGTTTGGTGTGCATTGCTGCTAATTCAGTTTTCAAAATCTCCTCAAATGGCTTTATAGTGATCGCCATGTTGTCTTCCTCCGTGTCAGCTCGGCCTGCTGCGGCGCTGATTTAGTTTTCTTCTTAATTGGTGAGGATGACGGTGAAAGATAAGCGAGTTTCCGACTGTGTGACATCTACAGACCAAGGGCACATGAAAAAACTACCCCAAATGTAAAAAAAACGGGCTGCATATGCAGCTAATGTGGGTCTCATCTCATGAAAGCGTCATGTGATCTCATAAATGTCACATATTTAATGAGTGAAACATGATGCACCTCTTGTTTAGCTTATCAGATATTAGCTATGCGGACATTTATTATCATGCATGTTGACATTCAAAGAAATATTTGACTGCCATTTCTTTAATCCCCTTATAAATCATTTACAGAGGTGAATAAAGTCACAATCCAAATATTTTCTCAATATTGATGCCCAAACACTCAGCAGCTCCTTGTGTCTGGGTTTGCATGATAAGAGGCAATTAGTCAGCATATGTCTGTGTGTTTGTGCCGGCTGATCTCATTTATATTCATAAATGATGTGTGCACATCCATTTTTGTATGTTTGGATAGACAGATCTAGATAAACAAGTTTGCTTGACAATATCTCAAATGAAACATTTTTACGTTATGTTCAGCTTATGAAATGTACATGTTTGCGAATTCTCTGCAGATCGGTTGGAACTGGAATTTTCAAAACCTGTGCGAGGGTTCAGCCGCTGAGCTCAGTAGCCAAAACACAGTCCCATAGCGGGAATCTCATTTATCAGCAAACTAAACACTAATGCAAACTAGTCTAACAAATACATATGTACAGTCACTCATACATGGGGAAAGGCTAAATGATAGTTGATGGATGAAGCCATCAGGAAAACCAGAGAATGCAGTTATGGAGAAAGTCATTTAACCACCTGAGTAAAACCATCAGTACCATTTATAATGGGGTCTATAACTTATACTAAACCTCTGTTTCATTTAGTTAAATGTTATACTTGCACTGCCTTTGGTCGGGTCGAGTGTCCGGAATGCAGTCTCAGATGAAAGTCTTAATGGTTTCAAAGTTTTGGACTCCCGATCACGTTCTTCTGGGTTTAAGAGTGATGAATTCCAAAAATGTTCTCAGGTAGAAATGTTCTTCCAAGTTTTGAATGGAGAAGAGCTAAGAAAGAGATCATGCTGAGGTCCAAGGAGCTTGGTTGAAAGGAAAGACAAGGCCGCAAAGGCCTGGCACAAAAACTTGGAGGGTCAGAAAAAGTTCTAGCTCACATCCTCTTAGGATCTAATAAAACCGCAGACTGCTTGGCATCTCTGAAGTGGGAGCTTTATCTGCTATAGAGGTCACACCTCTGGGGTGTCAAATACCCAATGGAGTCGTGGATTTTTGGAGGGAAAGTTTTATGACCCTTTGTCTCTGAACATGGTAATTTGCATAGGTAATTCGCCTGGGTTGATGCACAAACTTCTAAAGATTCTTAGGACACTAATATGTTGCATAGGTATCGACATGTAATATTCACTCTCAATTAGATCATCCGAAGACGAATTGATAGAGACTAAACTAGTGATCTATCATAAGCATGCATAAAACATATACAAGAACAGTAATAATATACACAATGACCTAAAGATGTGTGTTCATTCAAAGAAGGGTTTTCTATGAATTAAGTAGAGAAGAGTCCATTTTTATGGTGTAATGTGTATTTCCTAAGAGGAAGTGTTGCTCTACCCGCATTCCTTTGAGCAATAAAACAAGTCTTATCAGATGGGTTGCCATGGAACCAGAGACCTGGAGTCGTTGACAGACACACCAGCACCAGTATGTGTATTGGGTGGGGGGTCTGTGACCATTTGTTAATCTAATAACTAATTGATTTGTTAAATCAAATGCAAAATTGTGTGTCTGATTGGTCAAAATGCTACAAACAATATATTTTAAAAAATAAAAGAAAGAAAAAGAAACACTTTTCATACAAATACCTTTGAAAAATAGATCAGGGTAGAGAGAAAATAGGAAGAAAACAACTTTGTTCCAGAACAACTTTTGTTTGTAATTAAATGGTCTCTTGCTCTTCAGACAAATTAATCATTGCACTATGACAAGTCTTGGTTCATTAACTGTTATCTGCTTAAAATGACTAATGATGTCTAACACGTTGAGAGGACTATCACCCAAAAGCCTACACATGTTGGACTTTTTTATTAATTTATGTTTCCCCTGACACACATAATTATTCTGTAGTAGGTGACGTGTGATTTCTGTACCACAGTTGTCACTAAACAGAATCTTAATTTTAAAAATTATTGTTTTCAAACAGGTTTCCAAAACAATCCCCCCTGTCTCATTGATCGGCCAGACAGATAATTCCACCCTAAATTCATTCCATTGGTTGAGCTGGTGTAGCTGTTGTCAGTCGTGATGCTCAAGCAAATAGTGTTTGCACTTTTTTGGGTGAATCAATCTTCAAATTACTTGTTGCATATTAATCTAAGGGAAAAAAGTATTTTATTAATGAAAAATGACACACTTCGCCTTTAAAGGTGCCATAGAATGAAAAACTGTCTTTACCCTGGCATATTTAAATAATAACAGTTCTGTACATGGAAATGACATACAGTGAGCCTCAAACACCATAGTTTTCTCCTTCATATGTAAATCTCGTGATTAAAAAAGACCACTGAAAAACACGCGAATCAGAACATAACACCGACTGTGACGCAACAGTCGCGATCACTACGCCCCCAACATTTGCATAAACCCGTCCTTGTTCTAAGCCGGCCGAACCATCAGAAGCTCTGCAGGTATTGTACATAAACAAGCGCGGACAACAGCGAAAATAACACAATAAATGTTATGTTCCAGGCCGTGCAGGGGGTGTGAAGTGCAGGGATGGGTTGGTGTCTGTATTCAGAAAGGCACAGAAAGCAAATAACGCGAGCCACTAAAGGGACATGGTTAGCTCCTTGCTAGCGGTAGCCTGTTACAGTACATAAGATTTCACTCTCAGTAAGGAGAGATGAGGATGATGGCGAATGACTTACAGATCCTGAGCACCACTGACAAGCATCTGATCTTGTGAAATGTGTGGTAAGTACTGTTGCTCCATAATGTAAACATAGTTTGTGTGATCGCGTCTCTTGAAAGTGAAACTATAACGCGATCGATGGATCGTTCAAAAGCAGTTTCAATGCCTTGCATATTAATAACGGCTCCCTGATGCCCGCGTTTTATATACAGTATAATTACCCGACGATATAACTGCGAGAGAAAGTATTTAAATATATATTTTCCTCCCTGTGCTTCCTTCTTGCTGATGAGCCGTACTGTGAAACAGCCAATCAGAGCAGAGCTCAACATTGAGCAGCACTGTGAAACAGCCAATCAGAGCAGAGCTCATTATTATTCATGACCCTGCCAAATAAGCCAATAACAGACCGTTTCATTCTAGGGAGAAATCCTAGGGTTGTAAATGGACATGTAAAATCGTTTCTGGAGATTTTTTGCCCTTACCTAAGCCACATACCTTCTGTGTAGATATCAGAGAACAATTTAAAATGCTGTACCAAATGCATTCTATGGCACCTTTAATTTTGGGTGTTTTTCAGTACTGTTTGGAGCATGGTGTTCTTAGGAGGAGTGTTGTTATGCAGTCGTTATGGTTGTTAATTAAAACATATGATTAGATGCAGTATCGCACTGTCAACATGCATGCAGATGCTTTCCCTCCCTGTCACACTCACACACTTATCCTGCTTGTGAGGTGTTATTTTCACTTGTGCAACAGATAAATTGGCAGACCGCCCACGTGGAGAAAAAAATGTTTAATTGATGTTTTGATTTGTACGTTCGTGTTCCAATAAGAAAAGAGCTGTGTGTATCTGGCAATTAACATCATTTCCTGAATTGCAGCAAGCTTCATATTGGCATTTTATCTCCCCAGAGTCTTTGACTATGAAAAAGGCAGTGTTTGCATATTTATTTCTGATTAACAACTTCTCAGAACTCTGAATCAGGTTTTATTTGTAGTACTGTCCAAAATAAATTAAAAAATAAAATAAATTTTTATTTCCAGAATTTTATGTTGCAATGTATTATGTTAACGTAAGTCTGACTGCACATTGTGCTGTTTGTTTATATTCTTGCTTTTAAATATTACTAAAGTTATTTTGAGCAAAACCCATGGCAGATGCAACATCGTCGACTATTGTCAGATTGTATGATATACATTAGCTGAGATGGTTCACGCTGTGGTCGATCTAGGATTGTGGTGAGTTGACTATTCTTTGGAGCAACTCCTTTCAATCCTTCATGTTTGTGTCCTTGAACGATACATCTGAATGATGCAGGTATGTTTGCCATATGCATATGTGTGTGTCATTTTTGCTGTAAGATTCTTAAGCAGTTGCTGATGCTATGCAGTTTTTGCCCTCAAACCAAAATGTATGAATCCTGCCAGCTTCTGTCTTAGCTTAGAGAGGATTATGTTTACATGTGTATGGAAAAGTAAAACATTTGGGGGGGGGGGGGGGGGGGGGGGTCTAAATTTTGATGCGCAAGTGTAACAATGCAGTGTGCGTAAGACTCAGCTCTGCATGTACTGTACATCTATGCTAACCCACCGATCTTTCATTCATCATACACTCACAGGCAAGATGGCTGCCAGAGGCCACCCGATAATCCTGAGAGTGCAAACACAGCAGGATAAACTGCAGCGTTGCATGGACAAAAACAAATAAACACTCCTAGTGTGAAACACCAGAGTAACTGATCATTCTGACCATAAGATCTTGCCAGATCCTCCTGCAAAAGAACAAAGGTTACTAAATAATGAAGCAGTACAACCTCAAAGGGACAGGTCAGTTTGGATGCAGAGTCACTAATGAGAGTGACTAATGGAAGACGGTTAGAGCTATTAAGCTGATGGTGTTTAGGTTTAGCTCAGGTCCCAAATTACACTTTTCATAGATACAACAAATGTTGCTTAACCTTCAGAAAAAGCTGACTGTCATGCTCAGGAGGTCAAACTACTGTAAATTTAATGGGCTTTTTGTTGTCTATCTATTTTAAACGAGATTTGTGCAATGCCTGTTATTAAGATTTTAACACAGTTTAAAAGCCAAATTTGTGTGACATTTAACAATAAAACATTAAAATTAAATACATGGTTTATAAAACTCTGTTAAAAATGTTTGAACTTTTTTGAGTAAGGGTGTTGAGCATGATATATACAGTTAACACTAAAATTTGTGCTGAATTTGAGAAAATAACATTTGTTTTTCTTCCCGCAATACTTTAGGCTCAAATGGTGTTACTTTTGGATTGCCATAATTCTTTTGTAATTGCTGGATGCAAAAATTGGGACACCGCATTTGGTTGTTTAAATTATTATTATTTATTTATTCATGTATTTATTTATTTATTTATTGTGCATTGAATATCAACTCAATGTACTGTTAAAATGATTACACTTTTGTATGATTTTAATAGATATTATTGTGGAGGTCCCATTTTAAGGCCTTAAAAAGCCCAAAACCTATTTTAGGAAAGAATACATATATTTTATTTGTTTACACTATCTACTTTTTATTAGGGGTGTCAAAATTAATCGTTTCTACGGTGCATCACGATGCAGATAAGGACGATTCGGTATCGGTTCAGTAATAGACCATAACCGATTATAACGTACTGATGCTTTTCTGATGTCATTTGTCACATACGTGCTTTGTCACAGTAACATACAAGTGCGGAGGGAAGCGAGACGTGAGCGCGTAATTAAAAATGCTCCACCTACTTCAAAAGCCGACATCTGGGCACATTTTGGCTTTTATGAACAACCTGGTAAGCACAACCTGGAGAAGACACGAGCTGTGTGTAAATCATGTCACCACAAATAAATATGCAGGGGGTAATACCACTAACTTGAGAAACCACGTCAGCCTTTTTACCCTGAGCTGTTAACGCCGTCAGTGCCAAGTATTTAGTATTTATTTTTATGTATTTGTTCTAAATGCTCCTGTTGTCTTCTGTGCCCAGACTTAGTTTTGTTTGATGTTTGATACATTCAAGAAGCGTGTTTTATTTGAGCAGATAAAATTAAAGGTTCAGTTCATATCTGACTGCATGTATTTATTGACAAAATTGTATACATGTGAATTAAAATTCAAAATTAAGCATGCAGTGCATCGTCAGTGCACCGTGATGCATCGTGATATCGAATTGAACCGTATCGATGCCATGATAATCGTAATCGACCCGAACCATGAGACCAGTGTAGGTTCACACCCCTACTTTTTATTAGGGTTGGGTATCGTTTGGGTTTTTTTTGATACCGGTGCCAAATAAATCCAGGAAGTCCCTAATATGGACAAAGCTGTAACTTACAGTAGCCTATGGAACATATTTTTTGCCTGTGACAAAAAGCTACATCATATCACAAAAGGAAGCATTTGACTGGTGTTGGGGAGTAAAAAAGATTATAATGTTCTCTTTTGTTGGACAACAGGTTTAGAAATGATAATACAAAGGAAGTTTAGCTTTAGGCATTTTAATGTAAGCATGTTTAGCTTAGCTAGTTAACGGAAGGCTACCTGCTGCCTCAGAGCAAGTGTTATTACTGCATTCACGTGCTCTTTGGATGCTCTTATTTCTCAAGTCGTGCTTTTAAATTGGAATGTGAAAACAACATGCATGCACACGTTACTACAAAGATTTGTATTATTAGAGCTTTCTGACTTGAGTTCACGTGCATTTTCTCAGAAATAATTTTTCCCGTGCGGTGCCGGTGATGTTGCTTCTTACTTCCGTTTCGGAGAACCAGAGGATAAATATTTCAATCGATCGCTTAGGCATGGCTCCGAAATGAGGCACCGAAATCTGCGTTCTGATTCGGTTCTAGTCCATACCGGTAACATAGGTACCGGTGTCATATTGGTACCGGGTTTCAGTACACAACCCTACTTTTTATACAAGCTTAATTTGATGTTTGATAATAGTTTTCCCTCTATTGTTTACTCTATTCATGGAAAATTCTATATTCATTATTTATGTTTCTCAAAGTATTTTCTAACCCCAGAGCAGCTCGTTGAGTGAATGCATCCACAGAAAAACTAGGCTCTCGGCCCTCTTTCTTTACTACATTTTCACACATTTTCTTCCTTTCTTTTATAAGCTTAAAGCGGCTCTTTAAACCCACTTTCACACTTCCAAACCGTCTTGATGCTGGACAGACATGTGAGGGGCTTTGAACGTTAGATGCATGTTTTCCATTCTTCCACCGTGCATTGGTTATGGATGAATGGCTTCTGCGTGAGATGAGCCTTTCTGTTCTGCAGGCTCCACAGGCAGGAACGGCAAATTGAATCAAGGCAAATCTGCTACTGTCAGATCCACATAAGCACAGCAGATTTTCAACCCTGAGGCCCCTAGTTAATAGTATAGCTATTGATTTTCTCCAGTGGAATAAACAAAAAGGGAGGGATCATTTCAGTTGTGTGTGTGTGCGGGGTTTAGAGGGTGTGGCAAGAAAATATCTTTAACCAGTTATAGTTGACTTCCATACTTCCTCACAGCTCTAAAAATGCATCGAAACCTTTCCCGACCATCTCAATCAACTCCGATCTCTCCGTATACTCAGATCCCCTCCCTTCCATCCTTCTCCTTCACTCTCTGACCTCAATATGCCATGCCTGGTATCAAGTGCTCCCTGTCTCCTGCTGGGGAACCAGGAGCGTGAGAGAGAGAGGAAGACGAGTATGGCTGCAGCATTAATTAGTGATTGCAAAGATGATGTGCGAAAAATCAGCACTCCAATTATAGATGCATGTGTGTGACATCTGTGCGTTTCATTCTCTGAGCTGAAATAATAATGTCTCGTGTGAGTCAGATGAGGCAGTGTGAGGTAAAGAGAGGACAGAGAGGGAGCAGTTAAAGACGAGGATGATGGGAGTCGCTGTTCTCAGAATGACGCCCATGATGAAAGATACTTTCATTTACAGCACAGCTCCTGACACTGAAACTAAGAATCTGTGTTTCGCTCTCTTGCTCACTCTGTTCATCCTGCTGAAAAGAAAATATTTTTTGATCAGTATTTTTTCCCCTTGTTTTGCAGAAAAAAAATATTTATTTATTCATTTATTAATTAATTTATGTGTTTTTTTTGTTAAGCATTTTTGTTAGAAATGCTTTATACTGTATATATTTATTTAGTTTTAGTTTATTTATTTATTTTTATTTGTTTTTGTTTTTGTCATTAAGCATTATTGCACAGTGGTTCCTTGTATGTTTTTTTCTTCTCTCAACAAAACAAAAACAGAGTGAGTGTGTTTGGTCAATTCTAAGGCAGGGTCAGAGAGCCTTGAGGGCTGTCAGTCTTTGATGCTCTATGCTGCAGCAAATCAAATGCATATATTCACAGAATACTAAGAGACTCAAAACAATGTTTTCATTCACTCGGCACCGGTGTTATGTTTTCAACCCGGTCTCGTGAGAAGTCATGATGGTGAAATCGCAAGAAATCGTGCAAGTTGGCTAAAACAAACATGTATGACCCCAACCTAAATCTAACCATTGAATGCTTTGTTTATTCTTCCACTGAGCTGCGTTCACACCAATTTGCTAATGGTCACTTAAATCATTGGTCATAGTTTTAGATACTAAAAAACACTGATGGCAATGAGCAAGGAGACTGCTATCCTCCATTCATTAATATTTGATCATGCCAAACATGGCCCCTTTTTTGTCACCCACCTTTTTTTCTTATTTTACAAGTGTTTGTAATGTTAGATTATTTAGAATGTAAAATTGCCTGTTTGAGTAGTTAATTGTATGTCTTTATGCGCCGGCTTTACTAGATTGAATAGTTAGACATGCTTCAGTTAGTAATTATGATTATGGTATTCAACAAGTACAAATGCCCTTGCTTGTACTAAGATGTTTACAAATATGACGGCGATGTAGTTCAATGTGTTGACTCATATTAGTACATCAACGAAACACGATCATTTACTCCAGCAGCATACAGCTCTTTTGTCAAGGGGCAAGAAGAGGCAGCGTACATACAGCCCTTGGAGTATTGCATTGCAGCTTGTTTAATGTTTGCTTTGTTCATGGGGTTCAGTAGATTAAAATTGAATGATATTTTTAAATTATTGGAATTAATCTCACATTCTGTCATATTTACCCCCATTTTTTCTTTTCACAATTTTTGCATTTCTCATATCAGTTCTTGTAGTTACAGAAAAATGAATCTTTATCATTTTTTCTCATTTTAAATAGGTGTTATATTTTATGTTTGGGTAATTTTTAATAAAAAATGTATATGAATTTATATGTGTATTTTGTATGGCCTTGCAGGATGACAAATTAAATTTAAAAAGTGCATATGCAAATATGAAGTCATAAAAGCCCCATGCATAATAGATATACAAAAAACAAAATGCTGTTTAAAATCATTTTCATATCAACAACCCATTTATATTACCTATTTGTATGAATAGTGCCATCGGCTGCTCTGTGTTCAAAGGTGATGTGTCAGACTTATTGAGCTTCTACATTAATTAGTTCATCATACAAAGAGTGCTAATTACTACAGGTGTATTAAAAGATTTATTTATAAATAAATTAGCCATTATTAGCCTTTTTTGTTTACAGCTGTTCCTTAGAATGAGAACACAACATAATCAAGTAGATTCAATGTCAAATTAGGTCAGTTTGCTATAATGTTATATGTATTTGAGATAAACTTTTAATTAATCTCATAAATTAACGGAAAGGAAAGGAAAGGAAAGGAAAGGAAAGGAAAGGAAAGGACGTGTGGCCAAGTATGGTGACCCATACTTGGAATTTGTGCTCTGCATTTAGCCCATCCAAGTGCACACACAGCAGTTAGAAGTGAACAAACACACACACCGTGAACACACACCCGGAGCAGTGGGCAGCCATTTATGCTGTGGCACACGGGGACCAGTTGGGAGTTCGGTGCCTTGCTCAAGGGTCTCACCTCAGTCGTGGTATTGAGGGTGGAGAGAGCGCTGGACATTCACTCCCCCCACCTACAATCCCTACCGGACCTGAGATTCGACCCGTGACCTTTGGGTTACAAGTCCGACTAATGATTCCTATTTTATAGTATCTATTTATAATATACATCCTAAACTCATGTTCATTTAGCAACATACAGTCGTGGGGAGAATTATTGGCACCCTTGGTAAATATGATCAAAGAAGGCTGTGAAAATTAATCTGCATTGCTAATCCTTTTGCTCTTTTATTTAAAAAATTCACAAAAATCTAACCTTTCATTGGAGAATAAGAATTTAAAATGGGGGAGCATATCATTATGAAATAAATGTTTTTCTCTAATACATATTGGCCACAATTAACGGCACCCTTTTATTCAATACTTTTTGAAAACTACATTTGCCAGTTTAACAGCTCTACATTTTCTCCTATAATGCCTGATGAGGTTAGAGAACACCTGACAAGAGATCAGAGACCATTCCTTCATCCAGAATCACTCCAGATCCTTCAGATTCACAGCTCCATGACGGTGCTTCTTCTCTTCAGTTCACCTCACTCATTTTCTACAGGGTTCAGGTCAGAGGACTGGAATGGCCATAGCAGAAGCTTGGTTTTGTGCTCAGTGACCCATTTTTGTGTTGTTTTTTGGGGTTTGTGTTTGGATTATTGTCCGGTTGGAAGATCCAAAAATGGCCCATTATAAGATTTCTAACAGAGTCAGTCACTTGTTGATTTTTTATCTGTTGGTATTTGATAGAATCCATGATGACATGTGTCTAAACAATATGTCCAGGACCTCCAGCAGAAATATAGGCCCACAACATAAAAAATGCAGCAATATATTTCATTGTTCAATGGGGTACTTTTTTTCCCTGTGTGCACCAAACCCATCTTGAGTGTTTGCTGCTAAAAAGCTAATTTTTTAGTTTCATCTGACCATAGAAGCCAGTCCCATTTGAAGTTCCAGTTATGTCTGATAACTGAATATGCTGGAGATTGTTTTTGGATGAGTGAGGATAATTTTTTTTAAAACCCTCCCGAACAACATGTGGTGATATAGGGGCTATTTGATCATTTTTTTTAAGGTTTTCTGACCCCGAAACACAACCTTTCTCTAGAATTCTCCAGCTGTGGTCCTTGGAGAGTCTTTAGCCACTCAAACTCTCCTCCTTACCGTGCATTAGGACAATATAGACACACGTTCTCTTCCAGGCAGATTCATAACATTTTCTGTTGATTGGAAATTCTTATTTATTGCCTTGATGATGGAAATGGGAATTTGCACTGCTCTATCTCTTTTCTTAAAGCCATTTCACTAATTTGTGAAGCTCAATTATCTTTTGCTGCACATTAGAAATATATTCTTTGGTTTTTCTCATTGTTATGGATGATTAAGGGAATTTGGGCTTTGTTTTCCCTCCTATTTATATTTCTGTGGAACAGGAAGCCATGGCTGGACAATTTCATGTTCATAATCCCCCTGGGGTGCTCAAAATTGTAAATACGAATGAGAATATACTTCAAAGATATTTTACTCATTAGAATTTCTAGGGGTACCAATAATTGTGTCCAACATGTATTTGAGAAAAACACTTATTTCATGAGATTTTCCCCCATTTTCAATTGTTTTAGTTCAATGAAAGGTTAGATTTGTATGTAGCAATCCTCAACACACATTCACTAAAAATAGCTATATAATTTCCCTATAGCAGTGTCCTTAATCTAAACCTACTTAACCTAACCGCTGAAGCTTTTAACTTTCACAGAAACTAGGCAGGTATTGCTGAAGCAATTTCAAGGTAAACATCTTTTCAAATGAATGAAACGTTTCCTCATGGAATTAATTTATTACCATAGCAACAGTTCAAGAGGTGTGGGATGCAATTCTTTTACAAATGTGCACGATTCACTATTAAAAGGGGTGCAGCAAAGACAGATGAAGAATAATAAAACAAAACTAGAATGTACATTTCCTGAAGAAAATGTGAGTGGGTTCTTGCAGTGGCAAAACTCACCACTCGGTTGCTAGGGTGTTTCTTGTCACTATGAATGATATAAACCAACTCCCATGCCTCTGTGACATTCAGAATGGAAGATATCCCTCTTTGGATTTTGGTTGCTAGGGTACTCTATTTGGTTGCTATGGAGTTGCTTGGCAGCTGCCAAAGATGAAACTGCAAAGGCTTCTTGTCACTATGAATGATATAAACCAACTCCCATGCTTCTGCGACATTCAGAATGGAAGATATCCCTCTTTGGATTTTGGTTGCTAGGGTACTATATTTGGTTGCTAGGGAGTGGCTTGGCAGCTGCCAATCATGCAACTCCAAAGGCTGCTTGTCAGAATGAATGATGTTAACCAACTCCCATGCCTGTGTGACATTCAGAATGGAAGATATCCCTCTTTGGATTTTTTTGCTAGGGTACTCTGTTTGGTTGCTATGGAGTTGCTTGGCAGCTGCCAATGATGAAACTGCAAAGGCTTCTTGTCACTATGAATTATATAAACCAACTCACATGCCTCTGTGACATTCAGAATGGAAGATATCCCTCTTTGGATTTTGGTTGCTAAGGTGCTCGACAATGGTTGCTAGGGAGGGGCTAGGAAGTGTTGAGGTGATTCATGATTGGCTGTTTGCTGCCCCGAGTCAAATGAGACCACCCTCATGTTTCTATGACAATTCAGTCCAGAGATATCCCTTTAATCTCTTTCAATGGATGTCTATGGAACTTGTTGCTAAGGTGCTCTAAATGGTTGCTAGGGCGTGGCTTGATAGCTTCACAATGATCCTAAGAGATTGATTGGTCGTCTGAGTAAAATGAGCCCGCCCCCTTGTCTCTATGACACTGTGATCTAGAGCTATGTTCAATACAAAATCCCTATGCAATTTACCATAGTAGGTGAAACGCATGCATTTCATGGGACGTCCTGCTCCATAGTAAGTCAATGGGAAATTTTGGGCAGCTCCTGCCCCCCAGGAGTGCAACTTTTACCCCATTGTGAGGTATGTTCTTACAGAGCCTGCCAGCCTCTTCAAATGTGGCAAATCACAAGTTTCTGTGAAATCCTCGCTCTGAGCTATGACTCGTCAAAGTTTGTCGCAATATTAAGTCTATGGGATTTTTTGGCCGCTTTTTTCGCCCCTGGGGCGAACACCCCCCGATCGCTTATAAAAGTCATAGCACACCATTCCCGAATAATCCGCACGATTTGACGCCTCATTCGTGGGTCTGTGACAAAAGCTGCGGGAGGAGTTACGCGCCAAACTTTCGGCGGAATAAAGAAGAAGAAAATGAGTATGATGAGCAATAACAATAGTGAGTGCCTTGCCTTTGGCAAGCACCCACTAAAAACAAAAAAATCACATTTCACAAAACTGTTGGATTATACATTTTTGTAGCGTTAAGAGGATCTAACTAGTGTGTACTTGAAAAATCTCTGCTAATGGAGCAAGCTTTTCAAATAGCCATGAATACATATTTTGTCTTTATGTGTGTAAAGGTCACTTAGAAGGTCGATCAAGTCCTTTTTAGAGGATTTCAGAACCCCTGTTTTAAAAGACATAGATTAATTGCACCTGATTATGAATATGTGTTTGTATGAAGGTGTGTGCATAGAAAAGCATAGCCACTGTACATGGGATATTTCACTCAAAAATGAAAATTCTGTCATAATTTACTGACCCGCATGTTGTTTCAAGCACAAAAGGTTTTTTTTTTTTTTGTATTATTGTTATTTTTATTTATTTGTGTAAATATAAATAATATGTATTTTATTTTATTAAAAAAAAAAAAAAAGAAAAGTAAACATTTTCCAAGTAGGTAAGTAAATGATAACAGACTTTTCATTTTTGGGTGATCTGTCCCTTTGATAAGCTAATAAGGCCTATAAATGATTCAAATATGATTATATATATATTTTCCATGCTTTTTCAAATGTTATATCTCTGTTAAAAATAGTTTCATTAATTTACAGTGTCTCCATATTCTTGTTAACTGACTAATCACATGCTCACATAAGTTCAAGTTCAAGTTCAAGTAATAAACATTACAGGCAGAAATATAAAAAATATACTGCTGACCCACGTCACCACCATTTTCTACAGAACTCCATTCTGTGTTTGGTTACATTTGCGTCCATTGCTGTACTGATGTATTTTGCACTTGCAGATATGATACTTTAAACTTGTTGCCCATAATAAAAAGGACACACTGTGCCATAAGTAATTTCACTTAATTTATAAATTGGGACAGAGAAAGGGGAAGGAAATCAGATCTGCTCAATGAGGCAAGATATAATGGGACTTTTGTGTACAATGTGTGTGTAGAAAGGAAACTGAATACTTCTAGTGTGTGTTTGTGTTTTTACTTTCACCTCACAGAGGATTCTCAGCTCTACAAATAACATGCACCCTCAACCCTCAAATATCAATCAGCAGGCATCCGACCGTTCTGAAGGGTTTTACCATCGTTTTAGTATTTGTAAAATGGTACACGAAAGCCTGATAGTTGTTTGTGTGTGTGCGTGTGCTTTAAGATGCTTGCTATATTTTAGGATGTCCCCCATCTCCTTCCTCTAAAGTTGGAGACCTGGCTGCCCCATACGGGAGGATTAATTATAACTCTCAGTAGGGGGATCACCAGCTGTTGCAGCCTCCAATTACATCACACACTACTGTATGTGTTTGTGTACTGTATGTTATGCATGCAGAAAGAGATTGAGAGATCAAGCTGCAATCAAATTCAATTACTTTTGAAGGGCAGAGGTAAAAGGCAGTACATTCTGACTATCCATTTGTTTTTATACATCTTTCTTACAGCTCAGACTTTCTGTGCATCACAGCCTTGTAATCTTTCATTTGTTTGTTTATTTATTTATTTATTTTTCAATCTGAGGGACTTTATTCTGCATGCATGATAAAGTTACTGTATTTTCAGCCTGAAATGCAACCTTACTTCCAAACATGCAACGTCACCTCCAGACTTCTCTGCTTTCCAGGTTAAATTGAGGTTCAGTTCACATCTAATCATTGTTTGGACTGAACACGGACATGTTCATATACAATTAATGAAATGACATAAGATGAATTATATTAGATTATATGCATGATAAACTTCTCAGATGTCACTGAACTCAACATGCAGCAAACATTCCATGTCCCTGCGCAGCAGGCGTGAGTGTGTACCTGTGGCCTGATACGGCAACAGGAAGCGGAGTCTGCCGACTTCTGTTTGATCACTCTTGATTTCTCTTTCCTCTTAATTCTCCAAAGAGACTTTTAATTGCTTCATTAACCTTTCTACAGCAGACCATTGGAATTATTTAGAGGTATTTTTTCTCAGGCTTTGCTCACAGAGAGATTTGATGATAGGAATGCTGGGAAAATAAATAACTTGAATCACCAGGGGAGAAGACGGTTTAAAGGGTATGCTGTGTGCACGTTTCTGATGGGTCTGAGTGTGTGTGCTTTTTCTTTTTTTCTTCTAACCGTCTTCCATCTCTCATCTGGCTTTCACGCTAGGCTCCTGTTGTTACTTAGTTTAATGTCTACAGTAATAAGTTATTATAAGTATAATTATAGTCTCTGTCTCTCTGTGTCACTCACTTCATTATGCTATCCCGTTTTAATCTGTCCTTTCATGTGTTTTAGTGTGTGAGCCATTTGCACCAACGTGTTCTTCCTTTTTCCATGTGTTAATCAAGGGCTCCAGTGTGCTAATTGAATAAGTCAGGATGAAACACTAAAACTTGTTTTGTTTGAGGCATGCCTTAGAAGTCTTATTACAAGTGCAAAAAGATAATAAGGCTACACTTTATTTTAAGGGGTCCTTGTTACAGTGTAAATATACATTTAAGTAATGAGCAATATTAATTAACTACATGTACTTACTATATGATTAGGGTTATTTGCATGTAATTATGCATAATTCATTGTTTTATAATAGTAAGTACATGTAACGTGTAACAAGGACACCTTAAAATAAAGTGTCACCAATAATAATAATAATAGTAACAATAATTCCTATTTTTTCAGCTTGGTATTCATTTGTCCATTGAATCCTCACCATCCTCCTCAATTGATTTGGCATTTTTTGATTGATTTGCCATGTTGAGAACTTGAATTATAAATGTGATGATATTAGGGGGTTGTGACACTTTAAATAACAAGGAACAGTTTGGCCAAAAGTCAATAGTGAGACAGACAAGAGAGAGATTTAGTGAAGTTGCGGGGTCATGCTTTACCTGTTGCATAATGAGTTGTTTTTACACTTTATTTTTAGTTTTTACTTTAAGTTTCATAACCATTTATTCCTGAAAACTCTGAAACACTTCACTAGCATGTACAGAACTTATGTGGGGCTCAACTTTGTTGAACAGTTTTTGAGGACTTTAAGCTGGTCTTTCTATTTGACCCACAGGCAACAAAGTCACACCACAATACTGTGGTCCGTTTGGACCTGCTCTCCTTGGACCAGTTTTTTTTTTTTGCCACACTCTTAGCTCCTGTCGTGTCCCCCTATGGCTCTCTGTTCAAAAAAAGACATCTGTCACAGAGGACATTGGGACTGTTATCAGCTTATAATGGTTATTGACTGCTTGTTATGATTCTAGGCGCAGCTCCGCTCTCTTTAGCCCTGTTTTGTTCTCTGAGCCCTGAACTGCCAACTGGTACAAAGACAGGCATGCGCTCTTGAGTTCCCTATGGGCTTCCTTTAGAAATACAAGTCTCTCTATCTTCTGCACTTCGGCAGCAGAGGAGAGCTGATGCAGCCCACCATCATATCTCCCAGCCATAAAATAAACTGGAAAAGTAGTGCACAATTAAAAAAAATCATTTTTACTTCATTATTGTAAGGATATGCTTGATATGCCATCATGTGCACCACTATGGTGGTGAGGTCTTTTTGATTTAAATTATTTGTATGTTTTCTTGAGCGAACTTTTTCTAGCAAACTATTGGCAGAGCAAAAGAAAACAGTATAAAATAACACTTGGTACATGAAATCCAGCAAGGGATACAATAAACTAACTAATCATTTGAAATAGAGGAACAAACTCACCCTGGCATCCCAAATGTGACAAAATCAATAACAGCTGTGTAAATAACACAGACAAACAGTGAATGTGACCGTTATTTTTTCCTGCCCCAGTCTGTCCTGGAAAGATGGTGAATGGAACTGAACCACAAAACCATTTTTTGTTGTTGTTGTATAAGCCCATTTTAACAACAACAAAAAGTGTATTAGTTGAACTCACCTGCTGTGCTTGTTGTGTATCGGTATAGAAAAACTGCATCAAAATGCAGTGCTTCTGAAATTTCCTGAAATCTGTAAAAAATCTCAGTTTGGGGTGTCTTCGTAAGTGTAGATGGTATAAGAATAAAAAAAACTTTGTGGCAAAAGACAGTAGAACCCATTATAATCAGAGATACTGTCTAGACTAGATGTAACATAATGCGAAACATTAAAGCCCTATCAGTAATCTGATGCTGCTTTCAAAGCAGCATCAGGACAAATGGACAAATGGATTTACAACGTCCGGTGTGAACAATCTCAAACTGTTGTGATGCGACAAATGTTCCGTATAGGGTTATATTTAGGTTAGGGTATTGTTATATTATTTTTAACTAGCTGTATATATATATATAAAACAACAACAATAGATATCTATAGAATGTCCCCATTTAGATAGCAAAGTAAACATTTGCATGGCTGTTCCTGTGTTAAGTCCTACTGTATTTTCGGTGAATGAGAATGAGACCTGACACAAAGTACAGCAGTTTGACAGCACCCCCATTTTGGGGTTCAGAGGTTGTTTGGGAAAAGTTAATAGGGATGACCCTTCAGTGAGACAAGTCAAGATGATCACTGAGTGATGGGAGACCTTGTCAAATCCTCTCCCGAATCAAATAGAATGCTGCTAAACGAGAACACTGTAAACTGCTTGTTTCCTGAAGAACTTCAGGATCACTGAACATCTTTTTTAAGTTATGTTGGCAGGAAGTGATGGTACACAGCTGTCGTTCATAATTCCCTGCCAGCCATGTCCTGTTTCAGGTCTCGGCTTCCCGGGCGCCTTTGTTGTTTTATTTTTTTGTGACTGCTGTCCTTTGCCAGCGTGACGCATAGATTCAGAGGCTCACTTGTCATAGCTAGTAGACAGCGCAAAAAAGTGAACTGATGGAGACATGGCCCTTACAGTTATTTAAAACATCTATTATTATTTTAGATGCGTGCGTGCTTCATTTTTCAGATGCTGTTGGATAGAGTAGATATAATTCAATATCTGCTTATGGTATTAGTAGTAGCACATATTTAAGATCTTCTGTCTCATTAAGATTGTTTTGATCACATTTTCTGATAGATTCATAATTCTGTGTAATGAAGCCACTGCATTAAAGGATTCTGTTTGCCTCACGCAAGAATCAGGGCTCATGAGGGACAAACTTAGAAAGCATGAGAGATGTCAGCCTCTACCCAATCTCTCACACAGAAATGAGAGTAGAAGGAAAATCTAATTGAGAAAAAAATGATTTCATCTCACCGTTATCAAAAATGAAGCAGCTCATGCTTGAGATTGTTTGAAATTGTTAAATGGCTTTTCACGTTTAGGGGAAAAGGACATTTGGCAGAGGTATTTGGCACTTGCCTTTTGTTTAATACTTATTATATAATTTGTTAAATCATTTTGAACTGGTACTCAACTCAAATGAACTTTATGAAGGGTCTATATGACATCTATATTGTGATTAGCCTTGTGGTAAGTGAATTTATCAAACAGTACCATAGAACAGTGTCCTTTATTTTGTTGTTGCTGCTGTAGTAAAGATATTTCTTTGTTGTTTATGGCCTGACCGTAAGTTCAGGGCTTGTAAGGAAAATGTTGCTGTGATGCCTTTATTTGGGACCCCCAAACTTTCACTCTCGTTACCTTCTCACCCTATTTTGAAAAATATATATTGCTAACCTTTTGACAAATTATATTGTGTTGTATATTATATTCTATCATATTATTGTCACACCATCGCTCTGTTTGGACTTTGTTTGCAGCATTTTCTCCGTTGAGTTAGTTGTCATGGTTTCTGATTTGAGTTCTTCATTAGGTTCCGGTGTGTCTTGTTAATTATCCACATTAGGTCTGTGTATTTAAGTTCCTGTCTGTTCAGTTTGAGTTTGTCGGGTCTTGAACGCCAGTGCATGTGTCACCAGCCTCTGTGTTTGAATTATCTATCTGTGGATTTATTAAAGACTGTTAACCTTCAGCTTTGTGTTTGTGTGTATTCATCAACACTGTATCGTGACAATGATATTATATTATACCTAAAAATAATAGTCAAATACTTTAAAGCCATACACAGTCATTCAAAAGTTTGGTAAGATTTTTAAAATGTTATTGAAACAAGTATTTTATGCTTTACAGTACTGCATGCATTCTTACAATTAAAAAAAATATGTTAGAATATATAAAATATAACATATATAGAATCCAGATCATATACGGCAGGCCTGTTATTGGATTGCTGCTTTTCTGAGAAAACAGAATCCTTTGAGCACATGCGCCCTCCCTCTCTTGCTCTTCTGAGAACGTATCCCAGAATGCACTTCAATGGACTCTTGTTTCACGCAAACAGAACTGTTTTCGTAGAGATGTGTGCTGGTTTTTACACATTGGGAAACAGCAGTTTTCCTGCTGCAGCAGAACTCCCCCACCAGTCCTTATGTTTGCCAGCACAAATCATCATCCAGCACACTATCTCCACACACAACACAGCAAGTACCTCTCCATGTGTCACTTCCTATCCTAAATCAGAAGAGCCCCAGAATGCTTGTCCCACATTACTGTCAGAAAAAAAACACCACTCGTTGTACTCACACAACCAGTTAGAAACAGAAATGAGAACAGAAAACACATTCTATTATTTTCTCTTGTTTTCTCTCTCATTTTCCATCTTGCTATTATCATATGTGTAGAGAGACTGAGGTAATGCCAGTAAGTACAGAGCTGTGCTCGTCCCAAAAGTAATAACTTCCTCTTGAGCTTAATTAAGAAATTCACGCTGTTGCTCACATACGAAGACAGCCAACACAACCGTGAGGGAATTCAGGAAGGACTATGGAGGTGATGAAATGAAATTCTGTTTCCTCTCAGATTTGTTAGGATGATTTCATCATGTGCCTCCGGCTGACGTCCGCACGTCTCACATGTCAGCTACACTGCACGATCGGACACATTCACAGGAAAAACTCTAGGTGAATGCGAACAGCAGATTATGTTTACATTTCTATACATTTCCAGCCAAATAAAGCCTCTCACAGTGCTCTCAACCCACAGCTTATAGCCTCTGGAAGCATATGTGCTCAAACAGACAGATGCCTCTGTCATTTTTGATGATGCTTTCGGGAAGGTGAAGAAGTCGTGAACGTGTATTGAAAGATTCCTTAAGGGTGTTGCCTGTTATGAATGGTGACAGGCCACTGTATTTTGTCCTACCTGGAAATCGCAGTGATGTATGCTTTGTGCTGAGAGCAGGGAGAGCTAGATAGGTGGAGAGGGATCGCAATTGATATGCTGTTCATATACAGCATCATCTCGTAGCCATATTCCAGGTACAACGTAAGAGGATTTTTAGCAGATGATAGCACCGATTTCTGCTTTTTCACAGATACTGACACTCTGATGTCTTTCAGTCTGATGTAGTCTTATGATGTGTGTTTCTCTAGAGAGAGGATTCACAATGGATCAATCTATCATTTTAAAAAATACCATCAAAAGCACTGAAATATTGATTAAAAAAATAAACATCTTAGAAACGACTGGACACTTACCCAGTTTTGAATGATTATGTGAGAGCAACTAGTGTTCAAACACTCTTGAGCCAATATTATATATTATTCTGAATTTACGATTGTGCATTAATAATAGTGGGAGTATTTCCCACCCTCAGTATTTAGGAAGAAGTGAATTATCACCCTCAACCATGTGTCTGTTTGTATAATCAATTTTGAGTTTAGTAAGAGATGCTAGTAAATTAACATGATTTCTGAGAATTCATGAGTCACGCAGGTGTTTCTGAACTTTAAATGACTCAATGCATTATTAGTGAACAAGCATGGTTTTCTGAAATTACTACAAAAATGAATTACTGAGTGACTCAGATATCTGTATATAGATTAGTATCAAAAGACAGATACCAATGATCGAAAGACAAGACTTAAAATTAATGCTTTTATTTTGATGTTATATTAATCAAAAAATCCTGAAAACTTTTAATCATGGTTTCTTTAAGCATATTTAGCAACTGTTTTCAAAATTGATAATGAGAAATGTTTCTCCAGCACCAAAACAGCATATTAGAATGATTTCTAAAGTATCGTGTGACACTAAGTAATGGCTTCTGAATTCAGCTTTTTTTCATTTAACATGTTAAAATATAATAAAATAGAAAACAGTTTAAATTGTAATAATATTTCACTATATTGCTGAAATGTTAATATAAATGCAGCCTTGGTGAGAAAGAGAGACTAGGGTGTGTTTATTATGTATAAACAGCCTGAAACATTGATATGTGATATAAAGCTGTAATGATTCGATTTCGTGGCACAACTCACAAGTGGTGTTTCACCCCCAGGTTTAATTGAAACCTACACCACTGCATAATGGTGTCTGTTATATTAGAGTAAAAGTGCTTAATAATGCATATGTTTGGCAGCAGTGAGTTTTGAATAGTAATATCTTCACAGTAGCATCAGTACTGAAGGTGATGCTAATTGTAAATTGCATCAGGCATTAAAAATAATGCTATACGGGGGCACAAACAAATTAACATGTAACATTACATTTATTCTGAAAAGGGGAAATTATCTTTTGGGGAGGGTGAAACTACATCTGGCATACAATTCACTATTTAAGGTTTCATCTTGATTAACTGTTTGGTATAATGCACAATGAAAATTCCCATTATTGGCTGATAGAGCATATTTGATGCTCTCAAAATGCACTTTATCCAGCAATGGTTTAATTAGCAGTAGAGTTTCCCCTTTAAATGCTCCCAGTTTCCCTCACAAAGCGAATCATGTGCAGTGCCACCTGTCACTGTGTGCATAGAGCGCACTGTGTGACATTTAGAGAGCACACATCATACTCCAGAGATAGGACATTTTCTTTCAGAGGTGTACAGTTTGGTTTGCTCTTCACTTACAGCCGTGTCTATCACAACAGTATCTCAGCATTAGTCACAAGCACCACTCACCTCGCTCTTCAAATGAAAGGTGATGTGGTCCTCTGTCAGGGAGGAGACAAATTACGCAATTTAGGTTCAGATAAGGGCAAGGGGAGCTGAGGTCCCAATTATGTCCTGCTCATGCATGACTGGCAGCCAGGATACCTCTGGATTTGGACACCAGTTCTACATCATGGATATATATATATATATATATATATGGGTAGTTGACAAATAGGCAGTCATTTTTATTTTCTATTTTATTTTTTAATACCTTTTTTGAAAAAGAAATGCATACATTTATGTAGTGTGAAGTCTGATCTTTGAGAAAATATAAAGGGTCACTAACTTTGTCAATTCTTTTACTGCTTTTTTGAACATTTTTACTGAACTGTACCATAAATTTGTCCTATGGTGTGACATATCAAAAAATTAAGAAAGAAAAAAAAACTCTTAATAATACATAAATAGCCTGAAAGAGATTTATCTTCTTTGTTAGGCACTTATTTTCATATAGTGCTATTTATTTAATTTTAAATTATAATTAACATCATTTTTTACCCTTATGACTTGTTGGACTATTTCAATACAAACTTTGATGTTATCTGTTCAAAACTCCCCTATTGAATACTCAACTGTGTTTTTTATTTTTTTATTTGTTTTTTTTAGATATTTTGAGATAATAACAAATCTTTAATGTGTGTCATACCATAGGACATTACGTCACACTAAATGACAGAAATGGACGTTATTAAATAATTTCTATTTAATTTTAAACATGTCAAAGTAGAAAGAAAGTTTATTATTGATACAAACAATATCAACATGTTTTTTAAACAAAACAAATTATTTTATGTTTCGTTATTTAATTTTCATCTACAAAATTCAATCTCTTATTCAATCAGTATCTTACTGAAACTCTTCTAGCCCCCGCTGTATGTGAGGCACAGCTAAATATGATTGATATTCAAAATATATTCATTAAGATGTGAATGGATTTTTAAAGAAATATATGGCTACTCTTTTTAAGGCATCATTTTAATTCTTTTTACTTTCTGCATTGTTCTCGTAGGATATCCTCCCTTCTGCGTCTATATTTCAGTGTCCACTCTCTTCCACTAATTTCTCTCCCTCAATGCTTTCTATCTCAAAAACAAAGTACCACATTTTATACTTATTTTCATGACACTTTATAACAGTACAAGTTTTCTGTAAAAACATCAGAAAATAGTTTATTTAATGTAATTATTGCAATTTTCTGTTTCATTTATAAAAGTTGTAATTTATTGAACCATGCTTGAGACAGTCACACCATAGGACAATTTTAAGATTTGAGAAAATGCCATGTCACGTCAACAACCCATATACAGTGTATATATATATATATATATATATATACATATATATTTATATATATGGGTCAATGACATATAAGGATTTCCGACAGGCCGATTTTAAAATAAAAAAGTAATTGTTCAAACATTAAGAATGTTGTGTACATATAAATTCATATTAAAATTTAAACGGGTCAAATGATGCGATTTTAAGTTTTCCTTTCTCTTTGGAGTGTTACAAGCTGTTTGTGCATAGATAAGATCCCTGAAGTTGCAAAGACTAAAGTATCAAAACTAAAGAGATATTCTTTATAAAAGTTAAGACTCTGCCACGCCCCTCTAAAACGACTCATTTAAACACGCCCCCACATCTCTATGTCATGATGTGGAAATATTTGTGTAATGCCGCCCAAATATTCACACGAATAGAGAGAAGAGAGAAGGCGGGGTTTCAGTAACCTCAATAGTGTTGATGCAGCCAGGGACAGGGAGGCACTGTGTGTTTCTAGGCGAAAGCAAAAGCACTTTATTTGACCTTCCGAAAGTAGATGCATTTAGGAATCATAAAGATTACATACAACAGAACAGCACAACCCAGATGTTATCTGAAAATTGGAGTGAAGGCTGCTGAAAATTCAGCTTTGCCGTCAGAAATAAATTACTTCTTAAAATATATTACAAATAGAAAACAGTTATTTTGAATTGTAAAGATATTTCACAATATTACTGTTTTTGCTGTATTTTGAGTAAATAAGCCTTGGTGAGCATAAGAGACTTCAAAAACATACCAAAATTTTAAACATATTTGCATGAAGTGCATCAAACTTAAATCCTTTAATTTTACTTGCAAAATCTGTCATTTTACTTGCAAATCTGATAAAATGGCATTTAAAATATGACGTGAGGCAATATAATCATATATGGTTAAGTCAGTGAATTATTTGTAAGAATGTTTAGCTTTTTAAGGCCTGCAACACACTTTTAGTAAAGATTTTACACACAAAACTGCAGCGTTTTGTACCTAGTACTACGCATTTCATTTGTCTTCACCAAAATGTATGTTTAGTCAAGCTTTTCTCGTGAAAGGTTGTCTAATTCTGTGCTTTATAATGAAAGCCAAGTGTTACAAAGCCAGCAGATGAAATAGACAGAAACACTGGAAGTGGGACAGTGGGAATGAGAGAAAGGCTTGAAAGGTTGGGGTCCCAACAGCTTTGCTTTCATCCTGGCACCTATAGATGAGCGTTCCATATACTCCCTGGCATGTTTGTTTGTTAAAGAGGCTAATGCTCTTTAGCAGTGGGACTGGAGTTGTGCATATTTACCCCAAATGCTAATCAAGACAGAACACGCTGTTAGGACTGGACTGGGGCCAGGAGAGCATGGCATGGATGGATGAATGGACAGAGAGCGAATGATAGGGGACAGAATGTATGAAAAGAGGGTTATGTTTATACTGGATAAGCGCCAGCTCACACCAGCTCTGAGTTCTGGAGAGAGAGAGAAAGTGAGAGAGCAGGCATTTGAGATGCACTGCAAAAAAGGGGTGTTTTCATAACGCACAGAGAGATTAATTTTCTTGTCCTACAGCAGCTGGACACAGAAGACTGTCTGCCCACAAAGAGCTGATGGCTGAAGCTATTGAGATGGCCCAAAAGTAACATAAGACTCTCTATGTTATAAAAGATCTCATTAGCAGCGGCTAATTTTCCTCACATAAGAGTGCTCTCTTTTCAGTCGTGCAGACGCTTCACGTGTCATGTGAGATGTTAGTCAGTTTAATCAGCGCTTTTTGAAGTCTTTCGTCACAGCAGAGACTTCCACTGCCATTGCAAACATCTGCAATGCAGCACTGCACAGCACACACCCGACTCACAGCAGCTATTGTGAGTGTGTCAATGTGTGTGTGTGTGTGCCGAGGAGATAGACGCTATTTCTAGGTTCTGAGTGATGTGAAAGCAATGAGCCACCAGAGGCTTTGCTTTACTGTGAGTTATAGCGTATTATAGTTGTATTTAAAATGCCAGCAATAACAATATGATAACAGAAACCAGTGTTGAATAAATAGTTGAAATTGTTATTAATAGTTATCAGAATGATCTGTGATTAGACTAACTGTAGGCTGTTCGCGTTTGCCAGAAAACATAGCAACTCGGCATATTAATTTTGATTTGTCAACAGCTTTAAATGTTCCTCATCCATTTAAAAATATTTATTATGAATTATTGATGTTATACATTCCAATGAAATAGCAATAAGACCTTGTTTGGTTTTGCAAGGGAATTGTCCCTTACTAAAGCTAAAAAATAAAGGATTAAGAGAATAAAACAACAACAACAATATTATTATTATTAGTAGTATTATTATAAAACTAGTATTATTTAAAATATATAATATTTGTTGACTAATTCTGTCAAAACTAGAGTGAGGACAAAATTGTGGATATTATTATTAATATTAATAGTATTTTTTAGTAATTTTGCAAACACTGTTGCGGTTTTAATGTGTTATTGTGGCTTTTAGCCTAGATATTTAAATAGCATCAACATGAGTGTTACATGATTATTGATGTTGGTTGTTGTTGTCTTGATTATTATTAAATGAACAAATTGTATTATTTAAAAATAATATAATATTCATGTTGATTTCACAACTAAAAGAGGGTGGGAAGAGATTTGAGTCTTATACTGTGAGAATGCAAAAAGAACTGTGTTCTTTTTTTTCTTTTCTTTTTTTACTCGCTTGAAGAATACTTTTCAATTTTTTTCAAGTGTTTTTGTGGCTTTTAGCCTTCGATCTAAACTGCATCAACATGGGATAGATAGTTACATGCTTGTCATATTCTGTTCAAATTGCATTCAGAATGTTTGTCAAAATAATCACAATCTTTTTGACCAAATCATGTTTGAAGCCATCATTTTCAGGAATATTGCACACTCCCTCCCTCCTTCTCTTTCCATTTTTTCCCCATCTCTCTCTGTTGGTGAACTGTGCTCTGTATACATAGCTCTGTATCCTTTGGTGTATCAGTTTTGCCTGCATGCCGTCCATCGATCACCTTTACTCCACTGCATGACTGCCATTGATCAGAATATAAAGCAGGAAGAAGTGTGCTTCACCACAGGGCTACACGCACAGACACGGACACACCGTGATACATATGTACCACACCAGCTGTGGTCAGCCTTTATGCCTGATAGGATGCTGGGTGCTTAACAGATTTTATTGTGCAGATAAATGATGTTGCATAAGAGGAGGGGGTGAAGGAGCTCTTGAGGGCGCTACCATCAGCCCTGCATAATACTGTGTGCTGATATATGTATCAGGCTCCTGGGTGTGGCTATCATACAGGTACTGGACAGGATAAGGCACAACATGCATTCATGCATATCTCTGGTAGCAGTGAGAGAATCATTTTACATGGCAGCGACTGCCTGTTCCATGTGTGTGTGGGGTGGGGTATTTGAAATGTATAGCCCTTTACAAAAAAGAAAAAGAATGGAAAAAATATTAGGATTATTTTTATTAATATTTAAAGGGTTACTTTAAAGATTGTTTTTTAAAGAAGTCTGAGATTTGTTGTTGCAGATATAGGCTAAACAATCACAATTCTGATTATGATTTCTGTATTTAGAAAACAAAATAGTAATATTATCTAATATGTAGATAAAATTGCTATTACAAAATGTACTTCATTAATAAGTGCATATTAACTAACCTAAAAGTATATTTTATAAAGTCTTTTTGCCGATTTTTTTTATTATTTTACAGACCTTTTAACACCCCCTAGTGACCCTTATTGAGCATGATCTGGATATAACGGAATAGTTTGTAAAATTGTGATGATGTATGTTTGAGACACTATTAACATTTTTGAATCTTTGACTTTTGGGATCTTTGGGATCTAATTCTGAGATCTTGGCAAATATGTGAACAGTTAAGATGTTGCTCTAAGATCTCTTCTGAAACTAATGGAGAACCAAGTGAGATGGTAATAATAATCTCCCCCTCGGGAGAAACATGTGAGAAGCAGGAGGCTTCAGCAAAAGTCTCCTTTAAATGTCATCATTACTGTCTGGGAGAAACATTAAAGATATTAAAAAGATCCCATTTGTGATTTTTCTATTCCTATGGGAAAATGTGTTCCCAGTTTCCATTGCTCTCTGTATTGTTTTCCACTGAATGCCTCTTCTTCTGGTCACATCCATCATTCCTGTCACTTATTCCCTGTGTTTTTCCCTACTGGCCCTGCTCTGTACTTGCACCTTGGCGTGGCTGCAGACCAGAACATTGTGCTATGGGGGACTTGGGGGCTGTTGTTAATGGCAGGCCAAAGTAAGAACGCCCCAAGCCTATCAGCCAACAGAGAGACCAAAAGCACCGAGTGGCCTGCAGAACTATGGCATGGGAGGTGGTCCTCTTTCAGTGACAGGAAATTGCCATTGACCTCTGCATTCAGATGAGAAATGGGGGGAGAGAGACGAGTGAGATAGCAAGACAGCCAGAGAGAGATTGTCAGTATTGTCTGACATTTCTGGCCAACAACAAGTGCTCTGTAATGAGGGAATTAAAATCTACAAGGACAAGGCCATAGCTATTCACAACTTTGATAAAACAAATTACTGAAGCCTCAGCTTGTAAACTGTGATCTGTTTTTGAAAAGATCTATATCAGTGAATTTCTGCTGCTGGATGCTGAAGCTCCATCAGAGATTTGACATTTCGCCAGATATGAGTATAGATAAGCAGCTATTTTGTTGACTCGCTTCTCTCATGTCACAAGCTTTTGATGCATTTTTTGACAGAAAGGGAAGATCAAGTGGAACAGACTCATGGATACTGGGTCCTTACAGAATAGTAGTCAAAAGCCTAAAATTGTGTAACACAACAGATCATGTGATTATGCTTAGTTATTTAAAAGCGTTACATTTTAAGGCCCTGACACACCAAGTGCTCGGTCTTCGGCCAATGTCAATCAGTCTCCATTTAAACCGCCACAAGTTTTCTAGCATCAGCTTGGTATGTCAGGGCCCTTCAATGAATGAAAGCGTGTTCTTTTATCTGCTATAGATCATAAATGGATAAAATAAAACCCATTCAACAGCTGGATATTTGCCTTTTATATAGCTCTAAAAGTAAACATCTTGCACTGATCTGCCAGATTATGCAATTGTATGTGCATACTGTAGTTTTGATTCAAAACAGCAGAAAAATATGATACTTGCCAATGTCATTCATTCATTCTTTTATGGTTGGTTGGTTGGTTGTCTTGTTAAATGTTCATAATGAGGTGCTTATGACATTTTTTTGTACATGAAAATAAAAAATATGTACACATGTAAGGTCATGTAAAATTGTTATCTAGTGATTTCAAAATGTCCATGTGTTTTTTTGCAGACCTTCTGGTTATTTTGTAATATATAGCCTAAACAAAAATTATACCTATATATTGTATGTAAAAACATTTTTTATCGCAAATGTACATTGCAATTTAGCTTTGGAAATTTTGGGGGGGCTAAATTCTAACTAACCACTTTACCTCGTGTCAATCCAAATCTGTATGTGGAGCCAAATATACTTAGAAGAATGCTCCCATCAACTTTCATTATATAGACAATGGAAGTCAATAGGTACCAAGTGACCAACATTCTTCAAAATATCTTCTTTGGTGTTCAGCAGATAAGAGAAATGCATACATGTTTGGAAGAACATGATGGTGATTAAATGATGGCAGAATTTTCATTCTTGGGTGGACTATCTCTTTAAGCTATCATTTCAGTGAGACGCATAAATCATCAGCTAACTCTGAGAGTGTTGTCCGCAGTTCTGTCTGTCCCCTCAGAGTGCTCTCTGTATTGCTGTTTCTGAGCTAATCGATTCTCTGTGACCTTCACTGTATGTCAAGCCGCCAGGCACTCTGGGGGAATGTCACATCTGAGAGACGGCATCAGTGCTTGGCCCTGGGGAATCCCATCCCTTAACACCCCGCACCTGCCTCGGCCCACGGAAACAGACTAAGATAGAGGGGATGTCAGGGTCTGAGTAGATCTCCAATCTCTTAGACACTTGGCCCTATCTCACCTCCTGACAGAGGAAACTGACAGTCTGCAGGAAACCAGCCTCTGTGAATCCCAAGGAAAGGGCTCAGTAATGAAGCTGATGGGCTACTAAGCTGTTATCAATATCATCAGTGTTCTGAGGGATGACTAATGGAGATCTTGTTCACTGTGCAACCCGGTTTTGCTTTGAACACAAAGCACAAACGCTTTGCATTGATTTCAACAGCAGTTTGTCAAAAGGTCTGGCTATGCACTCAGATGCAATTATTGGAAAATGAACAGAGTTTTTATTAAAAACATTTATAGTTTTATTTATTAAGGTCCTGAGATCCTTCTTGGGGCTGTTCTGTCACCTGGTGGCCTGAATGCATGCCAAATTAGCCTCAGAGGACCCGGTGAATATCCTGAAAATTAATGAGTGTGAATATGATATCTTTCACAGCTGATACTCAAACAACGTTATTAGTGGCTGCAAAAGAATCATGCAAAATTAATGTTAATTTTGTTAATTACTTATTTGTATATTACAATTATAGAAAATATGTAATTTGTGTAATTGATCATGACAAATAGTAATTAATTCTACAAATGTAAGGGTAGTTGTTTGTGCAAAGAAACAAGGCAAGTCGATTTTATTTGTACAGCATTTTTAGAGTACACATTTTTCTACGCAGCTTTACAAAAAATCATAATCTTAATGTTAATAGTATCTTAACATCTTCAGGCTTCATAGTCACATTTAGCATATATTGCTAAATATTGCTTTACATTTGCATGTACATTTAGTCATTTAGCAGACACTTTAATCCAAAGCGACTTACAAATGAGGACAATGGAAACAATCAAAATCAACAAAAAAGCTATGGTACGCAAGTGCTATAACAAGTCTCAGTTAGCTTAACGTAGTACACGTAGCAAGGGTTTTTTAATTATATAATAAATAAAAAGAAAACAGATAGAATAGAAAAGGAATAGAACAAGCTAGTGTTAGAGGCCTTTTTTGCTTTTGTTAATTGTATAGTAAATACAAATAAAATAAATAGATAGAATACAAAAAAGAATAGAGAAGCTAGTGTTTTTATATATAAAAATAAAAATGCTTTATATATATATTTTTTAATATGCTATACATGAGTTTACTCTATGTATGTGGGTTAAGTTGGACGTACTGTATATAACTTTTTATATGTATGCAGATAAATTTGGATATATACAGTAATATTATAATTTACATTTTGCAACAGTACAAACAATCAAGAAGTTGACATTTGCTATATGGTATATATTGCTTTACATGAGTGCACTTTTCTGTATTTGGGTAAAGTTAGATATACTTGTGGTTGTAGCCTGGAGTTATGATATCGTTATGTGGTGATATGGAGAATTAGGCTATGTTTTATTTTGAATTTCAGTCATCTTGCTCACCACTAAGCGGTTTAGTTGAAAATCAATGAATAATGCATAACACATTCTATCCATGTAGAAAATGATTTAGTCGAAATTGATTATTACTGTGTGGTCAGTCTTGTTTGTTCATTGTACAAGACAAACTTCTTCCACTTAACCAGACAGTATTTTCTTCCACTAACTTTATGGTCTGTATTAATGGTTATTAATTTTCAAAATATTAACATCAGTGAAAGTCTCTCAGGCATATTATTAGTTATGTTTACTGATTTTCAGCAGGTAAGCTTGCATACATTGTGAGGACTGCAATGTTACCTTATTATGTTGGCTTTAGCAAAGTGAACCTGGCGTCATTAATCACAATGAAGTCTTTTTTCCCAAATAGTAGAGTCCTGTATTAATTCTAAGAAGCCAGAGAGAGTGATTACTTCATTGATCTCATTCATCATCCTTCAGTAATGTATCAGGAGCAAAACAAATTCATGCACACGTACAAGTAATAACAAGCTATACTCAGCAGAGTAAAAAGAAGACATTCAGTTGCTTGTTTCTGAGAGGCATTGATGATGTCTTTTGCATTATCTGGTAGATATTTAGTAATCTTTGATGTTGCTTCAAAGTGTTTTTTTGTTTTTTGGTGGCCATCTGAGGAGATGTCTTAGATTGTAAAGTACAGTAAGGAGAACTGTTGAAAGCTATTGATTTTAATGGTGATGAAATACTCTACCAAAAGACTTCAGAGCTCTTGTACTTCTTGGCAGTCCTTAAAATGGTGTAATCCATACAGAAAGCTGGTAAATTGTGTGCTAAGATATTGAAAAGCATGTTATGATCTTGTTAAATGACGATAGAATTTTCATTTTTGGGTGAACTCACCCTTGTGTCATTCCAAACCTGCATGACTTTCATTCTTTCTTTTTGTATAACATTAAAAAAGATATTTCAGCTGTTGTTTCTACTGTTTTTGTCAGAATGGAAGTCAAAATGATATACAACATTCAATTGTATGGGCAAAATATCATCTTTTGTGTTCCACAGAAGAAGGTCATACAGATTTGTGATTTTGCGGTAAACTTCATCTTAAAAAATATGCAAATATGTGTAACTATTCCCCATATTATGATATTTAGTCACTTTTTGGTCTCTCTGACTGACTCTTGGCTGACATATTTGTTACATGGCATAATTTTCCTTCTCTTTTCTTCTTTATCCTTCAGCATCACCAACTCTACCGCCTTTGAAATCGGAGCATTTCAAGCCGTGTCAGGAGAAAGACCTGGCCTATTGTCTGAATGACGGGGAGTGCTTTGTCATCGAGACCCTGAGCGGCCCACACAAACACTGCAGGTATGACTGCACTTCCTGTTTCTGCAATGGAGGGAAAGGGTCGGCCTAGTGTTCGTTCAAGAAATAAATGGAATCACTACGGAGGGGAGGCTCTGCGGTTTCAGACCGATAACAATTCCATGTCCCATTTTCTGTTAGAATGATCCTTCTGGAACAATCTGCCAGTAAATCTCGCTCTCTCTCGTTTTGTCTTCACCTTTTCCTCTCTCTCTCTCTCTCTCTCTGTCTCTCTCTTCTCTTCCGCCTCCTTTTTCCTACTCTCGTGTCTCATTGCCCTCCTCTCTGGGACTCTCGCTGTTGCATGAAGCTCTTAGTCATACTAACGATGACAGCTTTGTCATAGCCACAGAGCTGTCTAAGGTCCCTTCTCTGCTAATTAAAAGTGGCACTTTGCAGAAGTTCATTAGAGGCTTGTTTCGGCTCTGTGAACTTTTTTTTTCAAGGTTGAAAATAGGATTCACAAAATGGAGTCAGAGATTTTTTCTGACACTGACGTGTTCACCTTTTGTACGAAGCGTGAGCACCATTTCGAATTACAGGGCCATTTCGGGTTCACTGCCATAGGTTTTGCATGAGCAGTCTTTTGCTCATTTGCCTAATGGAACACAGAGACAGCGCATGTTTGAAACTGAAGAGCCAAGAAGGAGCAGAAGCCGAGTGTCCTCATTTTAATCAGTGGTAATTGGTGGTGTTGTTTTAGGTGGCCCATTTATTTGACTGAAGCTTAGCTAGTTCAAATGCTCTGGCTCTGATTAATTCCCTGAACACTCTTCCCTCCCAACTTAAAGCCAAGGACATCCATGCATCTGTCTGTTCCTCAAAACAAGGTGGTGACGGTCTCATAGGATCAATTCACTGGAGAGGGTGGATTCTATAGAAAGATAATGCTATTAAATCTATTTGCATGGCAGGGTTTTTCAGGGCATTTTTAATCATCTACATAAAGCTAAGCAATTTGTGCTGAATTCCACTCTTTATTGATATATCAAGTAGTTTGCATATCTGAATGATTCATGGTTGGATAAAACTGCGTTTAGTCTAACAGAAAGTGACAGGCACTGATTTGATGTGTTTGGAGTCTATATGAACTGAACTGATACTTTATGCTGCTTTAGATGTGTTTTGAGACCTATGCTATTCAGCATGTTATATACTGCTGCTTCCTCCAGACCATCCTTGATCCGTTTTTCTCTCCAGTAAATGCATCTAGTTCCCCCGAAGAGTGTCTTATTATTGTATTAATAGATTTAATGGTGTTTGGTAAGTGTGCCCGGATTTTTTTCTACAGTAGATGTAATGATTGACTAATGGCCCATGTACCATTATTTAGTTATTATATCTAAATAAAAAGCCTGACTGCTTGTATCTGAGTGCCTTTTTTGAGTCTAGCACAGTCTGACAGTATAGTTTTTGTATTAAAATTAGACATGCAGGGCTGCATCAAGAGTCACATTTTACATCAGATGGTTATGTGCTGCATTTTACGTCTACTGACTCGTATTCAACACAAAGCATTATGCTTGAACTGTGCAACCAGTCACTTTCTCAGTAAGCTCATGTTTGCTCTCACCAATTTGCTGAAGTGCTATCACTGTAAGGGTACCATTGTGTTCAAAGATCTAAAAGCTATGCTAAGTACCATGTACAGACAGTGTCCTCCAAACATGTGAGTCTATGAAGCAATGGCTAGCTAATTAACACCCGCCAAGCGCTGAATTTTAGTAAAAAGTGGCTTTGGAAAAATAAAAAATCATATATAATATTTATAAAAAGTTTTTTTTTTTTTTGAAGCTAAAGAGTCAGGGGGGGATATAGGAGTTAGCCAGAGTTTAGCAGACATATGGAAAGAGAGAGAGTCAAAACTGTTAAAATAGGCACAATATGGCAACCAGTAGATGCTGCTCACTACGAGGATAACAAATGATTAAAAATAACTCTGCTTGCGCATGTATGAGAAATAGGTATGACAGGTAGAGAATCCTGTTTCCTTGGCTTTTCCAAGTTAAACAGTCCCTTTGTGTCTGTTGACCTAGATTCATAGTGCATGTGGATTTTTAGTTGAGCTGCCTCATCTGGTCTATAGACCTATATACACAGGAACAGGAGAGTGTTAGGACTTACATCAATGTGATTACATAAATTTTGGATGGTTGTGCATCCTAACCCAGCCATGTGTTTTAGCAGTTGTTGGAGTAACTCATGACTCAAGCTGACAAATTTAAACTATAAACACCATATGGGGGACTCAAAGTGCTGAAAGTTCATTATGGCCCATCAAAAGTTAATATTTTAGTATGATCAATCAAAATGTGGGTTTCCCCCAGTTTTCATAGTGAAACTGATAAAGAAGTATGAATAAAGAACAATAGAAGGTGTGAAATGAAAGAAATGAAAGGAAATTTGTAACTCAGCCAAGCTGGCACTGCCAAAGCCTAAGTAAGTCACTGCTCGCTTATCCTATCCTGGAGGTCGGCGTTGGATTTCTCCTCGGCTGCTGGGTATTTGACTCTTGTTAGCATTGAGACGGTAAGCCTCTACTGCCACAGCAACACTGCAGCAATCCCACCTGTCAGTTTACTGCCACATGGGGCCGAAACACGAGTTGAGACCTCACAAAGCCCCTTGCTTTGTGAGCTCACTGCAGCTGAAGGGCCATGTGTACACTGCTAAAGGCCTACGGTCTGAGAGGACTGTTGCGAGGGAGCGAGATCGTGAGATTAATTTCAATAGGCTGTGGTGTTATAAGGTTTTAAATTGGATGGGAATTTTGTGGTTACAGTTTATAGCCTGAAGCTATGATGCAAATATAGGGAGCATTTGCAATGGGTTTTGTCAGGGGAGGGATTATGAATGCATGCAAAGCAGATTTATTGTCAAATATGCATATAAACATTGACTCATGAATAAGCAGAGAGAGAAACATAAATGGATGTATTATTGAGTATGCTTGTGATACTGATTTTATTGTTAAAACATCACAACTCATCATATGAAACAAAATGCCTGCCGCTGAAAGTTTAGAATCAATGAGAGGAAAATTCACAAAGATGGAAGCCATTTTCGTGTCTCTATCTTCCAATTTGCAATTCATTGATCCGGAACAGTGAGAGTTGGCGCTCCCCAGAGATTATAAAAGGCTTTTCTTTAGTCTTTGGTTCAGTTCACCGACAAGTGGCCTATTTTGTTAGACTAGAGAACATTACATCTGATACAGTGGTTCTTTACTGGTAGATCAGCACCCAAAAATGGGTCTGATAAGGATAGACAGCAGGGAAAAACAACGCTAAATGCAACTAACAATAAATACATGTACCATTAGGATAGGAGAATACATTTTTGATGCATTTTAAATGGGAGGACAGTATATGTACACTATTGTTCAGATGTTTTTTTTTTTTGTTTTGTTTTTTAAATAACTAATAATACATTCATTCAGCAAGGGCAGTATATACATTCATTTATTTATTTATTTTAGGTAAATGCTGTTCTATAAGCACTTTCTATAAGAATTCTGAAAAAAAATATTACAGTTTCCACAAAAAGATAAATCAGCACCACTGTTTGTACATTGATAATAATAAGTAATGTAATCCAGATTACATGTAATCAGGTGTGATGAACACAATGCTGTAATCACAGACTTAAAATGTGACAATTAAAGTTTGATTTTAAGGATGATTAAGTTCACCTTAATAGAGATTAAAACATTAAGCACTAAAAACTGAAAGGTTTTGTGAAAATACTTTCCAATATCCCAACTAGCAGCAGTGGGAATCCTGTTAGTCAATGCTTGAGGCATAGAGCCCCAAAAGGACACCTATTCTAGTAGTTTTGCATGCCTCTGATACAAACATTATAAAGATTAGACTTTCCTTCCGTCCACTGTGTTGCTAATGTACTACAACAACCGCTGTTGCATTGAGAGTTGAAGGTAGACTGCGGTTACCCACTGAACTGGCCATTTTGAAGAAAAAAAAAAAGATTACATTAACCTCAGCAGATGTTTTACAGTGCTTTCCTCTGATTTGCTTTCTTTTCACTAAATATGCTACACTCTTTGATACACATAAGATTTTCCTTTGAAGATTCTGCCACTGTGGATGAGCCAAAATGTTTCTGTGCCAAATCTGAGGCATAGAAAAGCCCTTCTCTTATCAGGATCAACATGACCTTCCCATGCTGAACGAAGCACAACAGTAGGTTTCCATGTGATGTTCATCCACCCATGTTATGGAATAAGATAGCGATGATGTGATATCTGCCAAGGTAAAACTTATAACTGCTTCAGAGCACCTCTTCCATGAGAAGCTATCCTGAGACTCAATGCTCTGGCAGGTCAGATTAGAGGGATAGAGAGGAAAAGAGAGTGTTAGAGAGCTCTGCTGTGAAGTGCAAAGGAAAGTAAAATGAATCTGAATTAGTTTCTAGCACATTTTAATGCCTATGTTATTTTCTAGAACTGGATAAACGTTTGGTGTATCTGAACATGCGGTGATCTCCTATTACAAAACAGATAGTTCTGCAGTTCCCGCTGTATTTTATCTTTCGAGTTATAGTTACAGCTACTGTATGACCCGTTAACCATATCGGCAATTTTTTTTTTTTTGCATAGCAACATTCTGTTATATTATGGAATAGCAGAAAAATGACACTTAATTTGATTAATAAAAAAAAATTAAAAATAAATGAAAGTGTCTTTAGTATGTTGATGTATTTATTATTTATTCAAGTTTTTAATCCATATTTATTGATTAATTAATATGGATTAAATAACAATTATATAATTTATATGTATATATTAGGAAAGTATTTTTACAGCACTTAATTTTTTGCTTTTGATAGATCATTTTTAATAGGTGTAAAAAAACTAAGTTACAAATATTTAATTTTGTTAATTATCATTACTCATAAAAGTTATAATATATAACATATATTATTATATAAAATGACTAATAAATTACTGTTTCAAATATTTTGGAGTATAGCATGCCAGTATTCTCGTACAAGACACTGAAATTGCAACCTTTATGCTTTCTGCATCTGACGTGATACGGTTTGAAGTGGTTTCTATATCAGAAACAGCTGGGAAATTCAAGCAGGACTGGAAATAGAAAAAGTAAAATGTTCTTTAGCCAGACAGAGACACATAGTAAAGAGCCCTTAGAGAAGAGAAGACAACAGAAGACATGAAACATAGTAAGTGGAATATATAGGAAAAGACAATTGTGAAAAGCTTTTGAGATGTTTGGTAAAGACATGGGTGTCTGCAAGTGATATGGTGGAGAAAAAAATAGGAGATGTGGGATCGTTTGAAAGAAGATGTGCCGAAAGATAGGAGTGGATAAGAGATGTTTTGCAAGGATAGAAAGGAAGGAAACAAGTGGTGAAAAGAGGTTTGGATGGCAGAGGAGCACTTCTTTTTTTAGAGGGCTCATTTTTCGCTCTTGCAGGTGAGCATTTTCATAACGAGGTTAAAATTGTTGGAAATTGAAGGCACTTGTAATTTCAATCACTCATGCAGGAGGCCGCATACACACACACTTGAATCAGAATGTAAGTTCTGTTTCATAATTCATTTCAAGCACTTGTCGCATGTCAAACCGCAGCCTTACTCAACCAAAAAAAAACATAAAATCATTAATTTTCAGCGTCAAATGGAAATGCATGAGGATTTGTGAAGGGGAGACTCTAAAGCCTAAATTAAATGATTTTTTTTCTCTTTTTCATTTTCTCTGCTACAGATGCATTACCTCCACCAGCAGTCAGCCAATCAGCAGTCTCTCTTATTCTATATCGTATGTGGGGTTTAGATATTTCAGTTGCCCCCACAAACTCAATTTCATGCGGCGCTGATAAAATATCTAGTGGAACAATACAAACAGCAAGAGCACAGCCTTGTCCTTTAAAGCCTTGTTCTCAAGGTCTACATTTTCCTTAAGGACAGCCAGTTAACAGCAAACACTTATCATGATAAATATTAGAAACTTTTGTAGCTCTGATGTGAAGTGCAATCTAATTTATGCTGGAGGATAAATCATTCAGTTTTCTTATACGTGTATGTTTCACTCAACCAATGCCACAGGAAAGAGAAAGCAGAGAATAAGAGAAAAACATTATGTACTCAACCTTTGTGCACTTTGTCTCCCAAAGTGACAGCTCATTTCACAAGCATGCTAGTAATCCAAGCACACCCTTAGGGCTCTGCCTTATATATACTGCATCCTAATGAGTAGCATGTAAAATTGCATGGGGGCTCAAAATTGAGGAGACGAATTTAAAGGCTAGGGATGTCTTTTTTAGAAACAGCATGCATGCAGTCTAGTAATTGTCCTTAACTATAAGCTAAATAACAGTACTAAACAAACACAAAATGTTGGTACATATTTCATAATTTTTTTTTATGAAATAGTACTAGCAATTAGTATTTTCATATGGACAATCCATTTTATCCAACTCATTAGAATCATTTGTTCAGGAATGGAACACTGGTTGTGCTGTGAGTAGCTGTATGTTTACTAAAAAGAAACATGTCAATGGAATCATTTTTTTAGGAATATAATTACACTGGTTGCACTGTATGTTTATGATTCACTAACCGGCCATTTAAAATAATTCATTAGGGAATCTCATGTGGTTGTACAGTGTGTTTAGGATTCATTTAAAAAAAATCAGAAATCAGATTACACTGGTTGTACTATATGTTTTTGATTTACTAAGTAAGTATATTAATTAATTAAGTAATCATCAGTACCATCATCATCATCATTTGTTTAGGAATCATATTACTGGATTTTTTGATTTCCTAAAAAGCACTAGCTCATAAGTGTCACCGATTGCACTGTATCTTTTTGATTCACTAAAAAGAGCTGACTCATTAGAATTATTTCTTTGTGAGTCAATCCAAACTGGCTGTGCTTGTCTGTTTTAGATTCATTGGGTATTGCAGCACCACTGGAGAAGTATTGGAATGGTTAACAGAACTGAACATTCTCAGTTCTCTACCTTAAGTGTGCTGTTACTACAGTGTGTTTTGATTCATTTCTAACCATTATGCTGAACTCTTACTCCCTCACAACGAGCCAAAGAGCTGTGGTGGGATCTTTTGATCGTGACCAGCCCTTCTCTAAAGCCCACTTTAGTGAATAATTCTACCTGATTAAGTCATGATTAGGATCACTCTGTTAATCTAGCCCCGCTCTCGCCCAAGGCAAGAGTTCAGTCAGAATGCAATTTCCTTACCTCTTGAAGTTTCAATTGATTTGTGTTGACTCCATTGTTATTTCTAATTAATATGGTTTAACAAGATAATTGTGCAATTGTATTAGCTAGCTTTGCCTGATAAATAGCAGGGAATTTCCAATTAACATGCATGCAACCGGTACAATTCAAAGTGCAGTTCCTTTTTCCGGCTATAAAGAGCAGGTCAAATATGCAGATCTTGCGTGCTTTTCACTACCCTTCATATTGTGTGTGTGTGTGTGTGTAGGAAGCCGATAATAAGCAGTAAAGCCCTGATTCACTAAACATTTGTTTAAAAATAGCATGCACAGAAAACGTCTGATGAATAGAGTCTGCTGAGGAGTGCGTCTTTCAAATGCACAAAATAGTGTATCTTGCAGTTCCTGCAGGTTTCCCTTAGTGAATATGTAATTTGGGGCCTGTCTATGTGAATAAGGGAAATAAAAAAAGAATGTGTCAATGCAAATATATTAAATGCATGCCTGGAAGTCTTTTCCAAAGCAACTGTGTGCATAATAATTTAACAGGTATTGAGCAACAAAAAAAAGAGCCTTTGGATTGAAAAATATGTAAACGTATCGAATACTACAATATTACATTTATAAATAACAAAACTTTATAGTTTGTTGTGAAGCAGCAAATTTAATAAAAATATTGATAATTTGCGATGCTTATTCTTTTGTTTGTGGTTTAAAATTCAGATTTTGTTTTGGTATAAATCCATGGTTCAGTGGTTTAAAGGCATGGAGAATACTGCAATTTCTTCAGGCAAGCTTCCTAAAACCAGGATGACTTGAGCTCTCTGATAAATTATTTCACCCAGTATAAAAATTGTGTTATGAAACTCTGAACCCCTGGTATTTAGACGTGTAAACATTTCAATTTGGGTGTTTCCACCCTGTTTGCACGATTATCTTTAGTAAACAACCCACAATACACCTAGATGAGTGCATGCAATTTGTTCTACAAACAACATCTAGAAGTCTAAGTGTAAGGTTTGATCAGAAAGAGTCACTAACCTACACATTTACATATCCACACTCACATCCACACACATTTACTGTAATAACACCACTCACATTTGCTGAAACTTGACAGTTGGCACATTGGATTTGTTTACCTTCCAGTCTTACTGCTGTCTGCTTTTACTGACAGGCCAAGAGAGAAAATGAGAGGAGATGGGAAGGCACATTACACACAAATAACACGAGGAACCTCTTTGTTAATGTGCAAACAAAGTAACATAACCCCAAAGTTGCTGGTGTATGAGGGCGAGAGAAATACAGTTTCAAGCAAGGCACCTCTTTCAAGTCAAGAAGTTAGATATGCTAATTGCATGCAAATGAATGCAAATGAACCCTTCTTTCCCCCCAAATTCTTATTTCGTTTGTGTGAAACCATGCAAAAGCAGTGATTTTCTTCTATAAATAACTGAACCAGAGCAAATGAAAAGATAATTTAACAAGTCTGGGCAGGCTTCCATTGGCCGCCCAAAAGATTCCCTTCAAACCGTGAAAAATGTTATTTGCTATTAAGAGATGTAGATGAGACAGTCTCCAGCAACACAGAAATGCAAAAGTAAAGGTAAAATCATAAAAAAGAAAGATTAAAAAAGAATCAGAAGTAGAGGAGTAATACCAGATGTAGTGTAGTAGGGCTGCAGTGTTTTGCATGGCCAAATACATGTATTCATTTGAGATATTACTATATAAGTAGTGTGTCACTGAAAGATCTGTCTCTGCTTGCATCTATCTATCAATCTATTTATAGTTCAGCGCACAAGAATGATATAGATTTTTTTTTTTTTTTGAGTCTAGAGGGCATTCGGCATCTATCTATCCTGTCCTCTTATGTGGGAAGTTGTATTCATCTTTTTTTCTGCACCATATAGATCTGTCAGTGTGTCTCACTTTGATGATGTAATTGTTATTCTGTGTCTTACTGACAACCAGCTACCTGGTAGATGTTTTGTTTTGTGCTATTCTTCAGCTGTAATGTATTTGTTTTCTGTTGAAAATTCAAATTGGTGGTGTTTACTGTCATTTTCCTTTGTAAAAATAAAAATGGAGTATAAAGTTCTAATTATAGAATTAAGTCACCCATGTACTCTTTAGGTATTAAAGTGTACCTTTAAGGTACTAATATGCATCTTTTTGGCATAAATAGCGTACAAATGTGCCATTTTTGTTTCTGAGAGTATGAATAAACATAAGGGGATCATCATGTGTTCTCAAAAAGTAAAAAAAAAACTCCTACATCCCACTAGGCTATTTACCATTATACCACAGCTCTGACATTTTCTTTTTCAACTTTTTACATTTCTGTTTTTATATTTTTCCTTCCATCTCTGCCTTTGCTTGAAAGCTCTTCAGCACTCAGCATTCTGATATGAACCATAAAGTTGCTTCCCCTTAGTAGTAAAATAAGCAGTTGCTGTTCTTAATAGCCTGGAGACAGCGCAACACATTTAAGAATTCTGGTTTATAGATATTTTGCTTTAATAACGCTTCAACCTATCAACCGTTAAATGTTTACAGTTTAAAAGTTTTGAAAATCCCCTATGCAGGTGTTTTCCTCTCAACACCCTCTCGCATCATGTCAACATCTTTTAGCGATTCAGTGAGCTGTTGCCAAGGTACCTTGCACCAGAGATGTTTGTTTATTCTGCACCCATTATTTAGCTTGCTGAGGATAAGTGTACAAACAGACACACACACACACGCTCATATTAGACACACTCAGACACACTTTTTCTACAACGGGAGTTTATAGTGACACTTTTCAAGGTCTTCAGGTTTTAACAGAATTTTTCTAAAAGTTTTGACAACTTTACGCATGATCTTAAACAGTAATACTATGAGCATCGGCTTTTGCTATTTTAATTCTGGAACTGAAATGGAATTTAAAAAGGGGTTCTCGATTCCTCAATTTATTGAATTTGAAGTGAGATAGTAAACAGGATGTGGAATTGCAATTCTAATTTGAATGTAAGGGAGTAGAAATTTAAGTTCAAAGACATGCAAGTCATGTTTAAACACTTTGTATGTTTACTTAGTCTTTTTTAATGTTTAAAATCTTTGAATATTTAAATACATTTCAGAAGCAGCCATTTTATGCCTTGTATTCTTAAATTCAAAAAGCACTAAATCTTTTAAAATACTGTTTAAAATACTGCCTGTACTATAGTATTCCAGTCCTTAACATACTTCACGAATGCATAAGCGACATAATGAAAGACTTGACCTTTGAGCCATTATATGAAGTGCACAAAGCATGCCATTGCATTGCAATAACAGCAGCAAACTACATTATTGAATGCATATGTATTCAAAGGACTTAGATAAAGAGAACTTGTATTGAATGGAAGCAACTTCACCTGACTCTAATTGGATGAAGCCCTTTAAAAGCCAAATAAATCATATTTCTGTGATCGTCCTGACACTAAGTGTTGATAAGAGCACTGCCCTTTGCAAATTAGCAAGCTCTAGTTCTCTATGCCTATTGCACTTAATAATGGAGCATCAGTGTGAGAGAATCTGAGCTGAGTACCCAGACTGCATGCAATATGCAGGACAATTTGGCATATCTGGAAAGTTCATGAGAGGAAATGAAAGATGACTTGAGGCATTCCCATAGCTAAAATCTCATTGCAATTGCATATATTTTCAACACACTAACCTGGCCATATCAGTGAGACTACAGCACAATAGCCCTGTCTAGTGTGGATGCGTTACTGCTTGAAATCACTTCTCAGAGGATTTGAATTAGAAGTAGTTTTGTGCGATTATTGAAACCTTCAACTCACTTCAAATGCAATCAGAACTATGATCAAACATCAGCTAAATTGGAGCTGGCAAACACCGATACCGAAGCATAATATCTTTATATAGGTACATGAGCGCAATTGTGTCATTCTTTTTCATTTTGTTCTAGAGAGGCATCTGCTTTATTGCACTCTGAAGAGCTTTTGATGTAGTCCAGGATCTTTTCTGTCTTAACTCAAACCCGGGAATTCATTGCTTGTGAGTAATGGCAAGCATGTCACGCCGCTAGCCTTGGCATCCATCACTGAACCACACCACAAAACCCCTCTATTCACAAACACGACAGGACATCAAGCGTATTCATGAGTCCGATTCACAGATCTGCTCTGTTCCTACCAACACCAACTGTATTCATCTAACTTTAATGCTTTTTTCTGTTTTCCAAAGCTATAGGATTTAAATCTCTTATTTTCTGTTACAATTCAATTGAACTGTTGCCATGATGAAAAAAAAGACTGCAAAAATAAACACAGAGATGAAGGGGCTAAAAGGCTTATTATTACTAAATATATTCCTTTAATTTGAAATGAAATTATTAACATGATAATTTGAGTGAAATATTATAATAAACAAATATAATTGTATTACCTAATTAATATATATATTTATAATTTTGATTACAGATTTATTCTGATATATATATATATATAGGTGCGTGTGTGTGTGTGTGTATATATATTCAGCATACTTGTTTTGTTTTTAGATTTCATTTTGTATTTGCATATTTTGGTTTGGATTTGGTTTCCTTTTTTTGTTTTACATGCTATTCTGACTAGTCTGCTTGACTAACAATAAACTGTTTTATATTTATATAGGTCTTTCAGTGTATAAAAATACTTCTAAATAAGGCATATACGCATGCTTTATGCCTTGAGAAATAAATAAATATATTTTGAACAGCCCTTTTGGCCCCAATTTTTCTATGCTACAGACACACACAAACAATACACCGAAAACCACTGTATTTATTTCAAACATTTCCTCAAGGAAAATGAAAACATTTAAGGTTCCTCCATGCACGGGGAATAAACTATACTATTTTGACCACTAACACTGCTGGGTAAACATGTGTGGCTCGATTCCAGATCTCTTTTTGGAATGAAAGTTGCTAAAACTAGCGACCTTGCACCTGTTCCCACATAGCAGGCTGGCCTAAGTTATATTTCCACAAACCTGCAGGCCAAGCAGACTGACATAATGGAATTTAAAAGAATCAACAGAGATTTGAAGAGCTCACAGAGGTGGCGCGATAGCCTGCAGACATGGTTGGAAAACAAACACACAGTTCCTCACCTCACATTGAAATATGGCTCATTTCATCTCGCTGCTTTCCACATCTGTCATGACTTTTGTTTTTTTCTTGACATGCACAGGGCCCACTGCAATGGATTTCCTTGCCAGTAAAGCATGTGGGTACAACAATGTCAATGGTGTGACCCTAAAGACAGATTCCGGTGAAAATTACTTTCATCACTTTTTCTGTCTTGCCTTTTTCAGTCTTCACATTCATCATCTGTGTTGTTAACAAGGTTCAAAAGACTGCAGCCTGTATAATTCAGGAGAGCATTTGTAATAATATGAGCAAATATGTGGGGAAGTCGTGGCCTAATGGTTAGAGATTCGGATTCGTAATCCAAAGGTTGCAGGTTCGAGTCTCGGGCCGTCAGGGATTGTAGGTGGGGGGAGTGAATGTCCAGCGCTCTCTCCACCCTCAATACCACGACTGAGGTGCCCTTGAGCAAGGCACCGAACCCCCAACTGCTCCCTGGGCGCTGCAGCATAAATGGCTGCCCACTGCTCCGGGTGTGTGTTCACGGTGTGTGTGTGTGTGTGTTCACTGCTGTGTGTGTGCACTTTGGATGGGATAAATGCAGAGCACGAATTCCGAGTATGGGTCCCATACTTGGTCGTATGTCATGTCACTTTTATTTTCACTTTCAAAATCAGAGAATAATGACCTAATAAGAAGACATGAAACAGCAAAAATATGTGTCCTTTTGCTTAGCTGGTGGAAAATGCTTGAAGTGAGGAACTCTAAATGTGCTTAATTACGCCTCTCAGTTTTCCTCACCCACTCAACTCTAAAATAATAGCTAAAATGCGTCACACGTGACAACAGTATCTGTTTCTGCCATTAAAAATACATTAGTAAAACAGAATGAAGAACAGTTACGAAATCTTGGCCTCACAGCTTCTGTTTTCTTTCTGTGCGATGTGAATGAATGCGCCACTTTTGTATTAAATTGAGGTTATATGTGTCTCATACACTTCTGAATGAGTTCAGTCTTCAGATATCTGTCAGCAAATGAGTCTTCTGAAGCATGCATTACCTTGAAGGTTGTTCAACTCATATGATCACTAATTACACACAATGTAGATTAAACACTGCAGTGATTATTATACAGTAAAAAGAATTAGGAATGTTGTGCAGTACATAGCAGAACAAAGATCTGTCGTTTTTACCCATTGGTAGTACATGAAAGCATGCAGGCTTAATCATTCTGCCCTCCAAAGAATTTAAACTATAGTTTACAGGCATTGGAAGCTTTTATATCTCTCTTCACCAACAGTGCAATTGCTGATATAATTATAAAACCATTAGGTTTATTACAGAAGGAACTTCACTTTATACAGTAGATGGTGAAGGGATAGTTAACCCCAAAATGAAAATTGTCATCATTTACTTACATTCTCATGTTCTTCTAAACCTAAATGACTTACTTTCTCCTGTGGAACACAAAATGTATTTTTAGGTAGAGTATCAGGGACTAACCATCTCAGTTAACATTCACTTTCATTTAATCTTTTTTCCAGGAAAAAATCAATGAAAGTGAACAGTGACTGAGCCTTTTATCCTGTCAAACATCTAACCAGACAACCAGATATCATGAGAAAATGTAATTATTTTATAAGGTGTCGATTTCATATGAATTCAGGTGATTTGTATGGAAACATATGATTTAAAAAAAAAACAAATTACAATAAAAGAAGGTTTGCAGGCATCTGATTGTACAAAAATGTATGAATGAGATAATGCAAATTAGCCACCAATTTGCCAAAACACAAAATAGGTACAAATTTGCATGAGAGTGTATTGGTAAATGATGTATGCCAGAATTTATTTTTGGTTGAACTATCCCTTTCAAGCCATGTTGATAATGAAGATTTTTATCATGAATGCAAAGTTGCATCATCTCAGCTGCCATTGGAGGAATGTTTATGAGAGTGCAGTAATTATTTGTTAGCCAATGACCTAATGATGCTTTAAAGAGAGAGAGAGATAGAAAAAGAGAGAGAGAGCAGGCTGTAATATGAAATGCTTGCACTGAGCCGTTATGTTATACCGCTTAATGGGCCTCATTCATGAAACATTGTAAATATAGGAGTAAATTCTGAGTAATTTGCCCGTAAAACGGACCTTCCCAAAAACTCTCCTCCGGATTCACAAACTCTTCGTAAACGTACGATTTGATAGTTAAACATGCGTATGTTAATGAATTCCAATCATTCGTAATTAGGGCGCTCGTGCACACTCATTCACAATTAGCATAATCCCCGCCTGAATTACAACTGCGCAAATTGCGTGTCCAGGAACGCAGTGGAATATTCTGGACTCCTTTCTCAGGTTTGGCTCCAGTATTTTGTATAAATGCAAAAAAAGACTAATAAGCCATATACCTAACAATAAATATTCAATAACGTGTGTCCACCAAAGCGTTTTTAGCCAGCTGAAAAAATGTCAGGCACTCTTCTAAAAACGACCAGCTAGTGGCGCTTGAAGACGCTTTCGTGGCACCACGTTTTTCGAGATAGGTATAAACAGAGGTCGGAGCCAGCTCCAAATGGGCGGGTCAGCTCCAAATGGGTTGAGCCTTGTTAATATGCCCTGTACCAACCCCAACCCTAAACCTACCCTCCCTCTTGGAGCTGCCCAACCTACTTGCGGCATAAGTCCCTCCCACTTGGAGGTCTCTGGGCTCCAGCTGAGATGCTTTGGTTGCTATGATTAGGAATATCCATGGCAATAATGTATTATTAGTATCTCATTTTGAATAATTGAATATATAAAAATGCAGTAACCAGCAATATTAACTTCTCTATTGTTGTTCAGTTGTTGTACAAGTAGGATGATTCTGTGTTGTATTTGTCCCTCCCCTCCTCCATTGATTGGACGGCTGGGTAAAAAGTGACAGTGACAAGCGCTGCATTTACCCAAAGCTAAACAGTTTATCAACTCTCAGCTACAACAAATAAATAAAACAGAGCAAACTAACTTGTTAAATATTATGATGGCAGTGCATCAAAATTCAGTGTCATCAGTTTGCCAAAAAGAACACAGCATGTTTTACGCACCATTTACAGGTGGTAGGGAGCAGGTGTAAATTTTCAAAAACATTTTGAAAATACGAACACTTTCATGAATCCGAAAATTTACGTCAGAACAGCTTTACGGACGATTTACACACAAAAAAATGGTTCTGCTCGTATTTCATGAATGAGGCCCAATGTATCATTAAATTGTTCTCTGCTCTCACTTTCTCTTAAGGGAGATCATGACTAAACATAACAGGAGCAGTTTTACATCGTATGAGTATGACTCAAAGAGTGAAATAAATAAATCATGAATTTATCTCTTTTGTTTGCCACAGCTGTACACATTCATGTACTAAAAAATGCAGTCAGACTTTCTGTTACATGCCTGCGGTTCTTCTTACTGTGTATTTACATAAGTTACACCATCATTATGAGTCTGTTTATGTCATAGATTACGTTATTGTCCTGAAACAGTACTTAGAGAGCTGTAAGGAGCAGTCAATAGGGGTTTGCTTGTGTTCACTGCATGATCTTAAGCTGCTGGACACTGGAGAGCTTCTGAAGGTTTTACTGTGGTGACAAAGTAACTTTATTACTCTCTATTAGTGTACAGCATGGAGGCTTATGGAGATGTAAAAGGGTAGATCGATGTGGTGCGAAGTAACGTGAATGGCCCACAATGAGTTTAATAAATCTGAGCGTCTTTGAGGGACGTTCCACCATCCTGAGCCATTAACTTGTGGGCCTAAACTGCCTTGAAAGCTGGGGATTATACGCAAATATAGACTATTCTCTCCTGACTGTTGCATAGTGGAGCTCTTGAGCACAGCACTGTGCCATGCTCTATCTGTATTTATAGTCACATACATGAGGTTGATAACATACTTCATAGCTTAATATAAAAACCCATTTCACAACAGATGTCTGTGGGCAGATTACTATACCACAGGCTTCTAGAAAGATGTGTGGATTCGTGTAATTTGCTCAATGCCTCAGGATATTTAATTCTTGTACAAACAGCACCATGTAATTATGACCTCATATACCAATTTATGCACCATTGTTTGTGTCATATTTTCCAGGGACTTATGGGAGCCTGATACTGTGTGTCACTAGGTTATTCCATGGGGAATTAATGTAATGAAGAGGGCCAATCTGTAGCAGTATTTGCTCAAGCTACAAAAACAGCAGTGAGCTTATATAGTATTTCTGCAGCAGTGCCTGTCAACGTATAGAGGGCACAGGGCAGCAATACTTACACTCTATAGTAGGTGTGTCCAATGTTGTTTATTTTTTATAATTAGATTTTGTTTATTATTATTATTAAATTATTACATTTTATTATCTTATTTTATTGTATTATTTTATTTTATGGACTTTCATATTTCATTTGTTTCACAAATTTGTCTGTACAACAGAGTATGTTGCTTGCACATTTTCCTAGTATTCTGGTCATATTAAAATGCATCAATACAACTCAATATAAAGAGGAATATGAAACAAAATAAATTGTATTTTTGTGTATTCATTATTTTTAGTGCTGCATGGGCAATGATTAATAGCGATTAATCGCATCCAAAATAAACGTTTTTGTGTACATAATATATGTATGTGTACTGTATATATTTATTATGTATATATAAATACATACACATGCATGTATATATTTACGAAAAAACATGTTATGTTTATATATTAAATATATTTATATATAATATAAATGATATGAATATAAATATATACATGTTAAATACAAGTAAATGTTTTTCAAAATATTTGCTGTATGTGTGCGTCTTTGTATATACATAATAAATATACACAGTACACACACATATTATGTACACAAAAACCTCTGTCATGGCAACATGGGGGTAGTTGCAATCCGAGTTTGAATGTGACATATCAGCAAGTCATTGTTTTCCTGTTCTTTCCAGAAGATGTGCTTCTTTTGATTGCTTCCCTGCAACTTTTTTTGTTTGTTTCTCATTTTCTCTGAAACTTTTGTTGCAGTGATTAAAACAAAGCAAATGTGCTATGGCTTGCTGAGATCACAGATTCCAGCTCTGGGTTTGATATTCTCCACGCTCTTTTTCTCTTCCCCTCCACTTCGATTTGTGCTTCCTTTGTCTGTTACATCATGTCCGACAAGATTCTGGCAACAAGCAATTTGTTTGTCCACACTAAAAGAAAAAATATGGTGCAACACATCAAGATCACAGCTAATCAGAATGATGTGGATGAGTACCAAACAAGTAGAAAATGTTGTGTCACTTATTCTGGCTATGGCTGGTTAAAGTAAAAACCCAGCTTTACATGGATGAAATTGTTTTTCTCACTTGTCACCTTATGGCTCTGTGCAAATTCAGGACATGGTGTTGTTTTGTTTTCCATACCAGAGCTCTCCTCGTGCTGTCTTTAATTAAACAAGTTAGTTATGTTTCTAATTGAATTGGACAAGCAGTGTTCCATGAGATTTGACAGTTATTATAACAACACTGGGACTTTTCACTATTTGTATCAATATGGTGTTTGTGAGTTGTGATTAGTTCAGAGTGGAGCTGTGTGATTTTGCCTGGAGCAAAGTGTGTTTGGTTTTTATTTAAATATTGAAGTGTTGGTGATTTCTCTAGCTTCAGGATCGCTCAGAGCAGGGTTTCTTCTACCTGTTAGCATGGAAAGAGTGGAAAATAGAAAACCCAGAGTGGACCTGGAGTGGCGTTATTACGATAAATGCTGTTGCGCCATTGCGCTTGCATTGCATTGCATTTGTTTTTTGTTTTTTATTTTTTAATAGAGATCACAGGTAGGGCTGGGTAAATAATATTGATTTCTTAATTTTAATTGATTCAAATAAATCGCGATTTGTTACTTTTGATATGTAACAAAGTCTCAAAGTTCAAGAGAAGCGGCAGCGTGAAGCGCATGTGAACTGATCATCTCCTCTGCTGTAATACCCGTTTCAGCACGAAATTAAAATTAATAATCATTACAAAGGTGTGTTAAAAGAAGGAGTACTACTTACCGAAATCCATATACTGTCTCATTTAATCTCTCAATCAGCGTTTCAGCCACGCAAAGACATAAACAACGTAGTACCAACGGACTCTCCTATATTTTACAGCGTTGGTTAAGATATTTTTTTTAAATGTACTGTACCTGATATATATCCAGAATAATAGATATTGAATCAAATCAAATAGAAAGCATGTGAGTCAAAATCGAATCAGATCATGAAATTTTGTGTCAAACCCAGCCAAGTGTGTCAAGCACACTTCCTTGACAGAGGATGTAAATAAGGATTTCAGTTGTTCAGAAGCCTGATAGCATTGTCATGTTGTGTAGCTCATATGTGTGCTTTGTTTTCAGATGTGATTTTTCAAGCCTGAAAGGTGCAGCGAGCTGTAGGAATGTTCTCCTACGACTAATTTTAAACCAGATGTGCAGAATGAAGCTCCTGAAGTCTCGTCTTTTAAATTATTGTAGAGATCCTGAAAATCACTGTTCAAGGTACAATAGCTCAAGTCAGTTGCCCGGCAACTGCTGTCATAGCTTTGCTACCGATACGAACATTGAGTAGAAGATGAAAGAAGTTTTTTTTGTTTTTTTAATTAAACTTTAGCAGACATCATAAACTCAGTAATGAGAGAGATGGGACTTTTTTTTTAGGACTAAGTAATGCCCTTGTGTTTTATACATGAATGTTGCCCGTCTCTTAAAAAATTGCGAGAGCACCAATATTATAAATTATTAAAATTAATAAAATTTAGAATACTGGGCACGACTAAAAAATACTTAATTAGAGATTAAGTTATGCAGTGCATTAGTATATGTACACATAATCACAGTCAGACTTTAAGCATTTATACTTAGTAACTTTAACTTAGTATGGGTTCCACACCATCAAAGGGATATAATGCAGAATGCCCTGTGTTTGTGTGAATTTATGTGTATTTGTGCATGACCACTGTGCATTTGAGCACACTTATACTCTGATAGTCTGGATGAAATAATAAGAGAAGTAGTCAAGGTTAGAGAGTAATTGGAGTTTTTTAACTCTCTGCCGGAGGACGCATTAAGCCTTAGGGATGGAAAGTGATTATGTGGCCATAAATGAACCTTGTAATGCAACTCAAAGGTGTGAAAACGTACTTGAATTATTGCTAACCTTGCTGGTCAAAAACTGTGAAAGTTTGAAAAAAAAAAAAAAAAAAATCAAAGCACTGGACCAAAAGGAAGATGAGAGGGAGGTGTTTGGGACAGCTGTTCAATATTGTCTCCTCACCCCTGGTTCTTTGCTGTCATCTGCTCACTGACTACCAAATTACTTCGTCCCTAATCCATTCGGTTATTGGTTTGATTTTAGAGTCTAGTTAATTTTGACTTGCAGTGCCCTTAATAAAACCGTGGCCCCTAAGATCCCCCGTCTCAGTAAATAAGCCATTGATCGGCCGGTAAAGGTTTGCTGCCTAAATAAATATGGCTAATGAATAAATGATGAGAGGAAATTGGATGAGAATGACAAAGGACGTTCAGAAAGATTGCTAGTTATTGTTTTTTTTGTGGCCAAATATAGACTGTTTTGTCTGTCTCAAGTCTTTTAGCGGTGGACAATGGATATATATAATCTGGAATTTTAAATATTTTCACTCATTTGGTTTGAGCTGGTGTTTCTGTTTTTTAATTCTGCAATCAGAATATTTCAAATAAAACATGTTTGCTTGGATATATTGTTAATAATAATTTTATTTTTGATAATTGATGTCATTGATACATAGATTTTTTTCAATGTACTCAATATCACTTTCCATTCTGTTAGTCTTTTGAAAAAGTTGCAATGTAATAAAATAGACAGATCTTCCATGTTGCGACACATATCAACAAACACTTCATCCTTGAATTACGTCTCCGAAATTACAGTACATGGCATCAAAAAAAAAATCACAATTAACTTCACATTGACTCCCTCATGTAAGATAACTGTTACTCTTTATTTAGCTTTTTGTTTTGTTTTTTGTTTTTGGAAAACTATTGCAAGGTTTGAAAGGTAAGGTACTGCATTACAGGAATGACCCAGCAAATCAATAAAGATTCTCAGTCATGCAGGTCATTGTAGAATAGCCGTGTGGTTTTAGAAGTGGAAAACGTGTCTGAATGCTCTAGAATACATTTCTTAAGATATTCTTAGGCAGAAAATGAAAAAGAGAAGGAAAGAGAGGGCAGGTTGCTGCTCTGTCTGTCTTACTCAGAGTGTGGAGGGAATTAGAGGCGATTATGTGACTGTAATTGAAACCCTCTGATATGCAGCGTGGCCATTTCAGCTGCAGCCGTGCGATCGATATGCAAGGCTAATTTAATATTCATTTAATCCCCACCGCCACCTCCACCCCACCTTTCATGAGAGCTTTATCTATATCTACAGTTACACTTGCTACAGTTTTTCTCTTCCTGTTTCTCCCTTAGGCTATGGCAAATGTTTTCACTGATGTGTTAATTTAGAGTTATAAAAAAAAAAAATATATATATATATATATATATATATAGGAAGTCGTGGCCTAATGGTTAGAGAGTTGGACTCGTGATCCAAAGGTTGCGGGTTCGAGTCTCGGGCCGGCAGGGATTGTAGGTGGGGGGAGTGAATGTACAGCGCCCTCTCCACCCTCGATACCACGACTGAGGTGCCCTTGAGCAAGGCACCGAACCCCCAACTGATCCCCGGGCGCTGCAGCATAAAATGGCTGCCCACTGCTCCGGGTGTGTGTTCACGGTGTGTGTGGTCACTGCTGTGTGTGTGCACGTTGGATGGGTTAAATGCAGAGCACGAATTCCGAGTATGGGTCACCATACTTGGCTGAATGTCACTTCACTCATATATATATATATATATATATATATATATATATATATATATATACTGTATATATATATATATAAATATAAAAATATACATGTGTGTATATATATATATATATATATATATACACATGTGTGTGTGTGTGTGTGTGTATATATATATATTATATATTATATATATTATGGCTGTCAGTTTAATGCATTAACTTAATTAATTAGTTATGAAAAAATAACGCGATTAAAATATTTTAATGCAGTTAACACACTGGCCCCGCCCCCGGACCTGTATGTCATCTTACATTTCATACAGTTGACTGTTGACAAATATGATGCAGAGGGCAACAACTCCATAAATTCATTTATGCCCTAAAATTCAAGATATATGGTGCAAAAACTGAGTTTTCGTCTCATATTTATATCATACGATATCACACGAGCAGCAAGAGCAACATCACACAATGCTGATTTTGTCCCGAATATCACAAGTTTAAATGTTATTTTATACAACAGTTCAGTAAATAAAAAGTTGATATTGTGTTATAGCTTTTTATATATAACATTTTATAGTGTCATAGCAGAATTGCTGTATGTCTTCGAGCAGCACAACGGTGTTTAGTTTCTGAATGAATCCACGTTCTGAACTAATCGTGTGAATCAATGATTCCAAGGCCCATTCATAACATGAGCTGTTTACTTCATTCCTGAATGAATCAGCCGTTTGAACGAATCGAATGAAGACATTTACTGCCACCTGCTGGCAGATTATTTTATTATTTAGAGAATAATTTCATTAAAAAAAGAAAAAAATTATAATAAAAATAAAAACAGGATAGTTCACCCTAAAACATGTAAATTCTGTCGTCGTTTACTCACCCTCGTGTCGTTTCAAATCTTTCTTTTTGTGCAACATAAAGGAAGATATTTTGAAGACTGTTGGTAACTAAGCTGTTTTGGTTACCAATGACGTTCATTGTATGAACAAAAAATACTGAGATGTTTCTCAAATTATCTTCTTTTACATTCAATAGTTTATGTTAGGCCCCTGTTGCCTAAATATTTATGTGTAATAAATTTTATGTTGAATCAAATAAAATATTTATTTCTAAAGCTACAATTTGTAATGTCTACTTGATACTTTCTCAGTAAACACAAAAAATAGCTTTAAATAATCTTTTATGGGCATTTTCACAGTCAAATTAATTTTTTCGGTTAATTAGATTAATTAAATCGACACCATGTAATTAATTATATTAAAAAAATTAATCGACTGACCGCCCTAATATATATTGTGGCGGGAGGAGCCAACGACAGACACAGTGGGCGTGGCGTCAAGCCTCGGAGAGGTTTTTATTAAACAATAAGGGATAAAATAACGTGTCCAAAGGGGAAAAAGTGTCCAAATAAACGGGGAATCTGGTGTCCTCGTTGTGCCGCGGGGCTTGTGCAGGAAGGTAGTGTCTAGAAGGGAAGGGTCCAGGGAAGGGGCGGAGTCCGGTGGCCGCACGCGCTCCCCTCTCGGGCCGGGAGCGAGTGGCGGCGGCGTCTCGTGCGCGGCTCCTTCCATCTCCTTGGTTCCCGGCGCTTCTGGGGGATTCGACGGCCCGGCATCCTGGCCCGTCAGCCGTCTCACGGGTGCGCGGCAGTCCTCCTCGACGCACCCTTCCTGGACCCACGAGGACACCAGCGTGCATGCACGGGGAAGAGACCGGTCTCCCGAGGAGAGGCACGCTCGGCGTTTAAACGGCGGCGGTGATGAGGCTCTATTCACGTCAGGTGCGCCTCATCACACGCCGCCAGCCCTGCGTGTTCAGCGCCCCTCCTCTCTCACACACCCACTCCCGTCGGGAGCCTGGTGAAGGGCGGCGAATACGGGACGGGGTGGTGATGATGGACAGGGGGGAGGCAGCCGACTTGTCACAATATATATTAGGGGTGACCCCGAATAGTTGATGATTCAATGCTTCGATAGGAGGAGCCTGTTTCGACTCCCAATCTCACAGTCGAATATTCACGGGGTGTTATGATCATGCCATTTCGGCTATATGGGGGTGCTCAATGTCTGATTTCACATAGAACTACCGGTTCTCTCCCAATAAGTTAATATACAGCCTATTAAGATAATGCTGTAAATAAGAATCTGAAAAGGAAGCTTTAAATAAATATTTTACGTGCGTGAATAAATCCAACCACCCTTATAGATTTAAGTTTCACTTTCCATAATCCTTGACTGATCTTGGCTGCAAGGATTTAAATCTTTAACAAGACTAGATTTGATCAGGTAGGGTGCAAGTGATTTCAAAACATTTCAGCCGGTTTATATATATCGTGTATATATTATTTATCTCGTATAAGATGCTTTTGGTTGAGTTGTGTTGCGCTTCATTTGTTGGGATTATCTCTTCAGCGCGAGCAGGACAAACAACCAGTGTTGGGCTAGTTACTCAAATAATGTAATATATTACTCAGTACTAGTTACTCCTTTCAAAAGTAATATTGTTACTTAACTTGTTACTTTCTGGCAACGGTAATTAGTTACACTACTAGTTACATTACTTTTTCTTCACGCACCACAGAAGTTGTAATTGTGTATCTTCCACATAAAATTATTCTAGAATGTTACTAACAATGTATTTCTGCCTCATCATTTGTTGTGTATTTTATCAAGTCACATAAGTTATAAGAAACTGTTTAATTTTCCAAAAAAATGTTTAATTTTAGTAATATAATGTAGCACATGCTGATCAGAGGGATGTGGGTGGGATGTAATGCCAGAGTAAAGTATTTGATAGACTCCATGATGTCTAAACAAGATGTCCAGGACCTCCAGCAGAAATATAGGCCCACAACATCAAAAATACAGCAGTATATTTCATTGTACACATGAGGTACGTTTTATCCCTGTGTTCACCAAACGCATCTTGAGTGTTTGCTTCTAAAAAGCTTTTTTTTTTTTGTTTCATCTGACCATAAAAGCCAGTCCCATTTGAAGTTCCAGTCGTATCTGATAACTGAATATGCTGGAGTATGTTTTTGGATGAGCTATGTTTTTCTTGAAACCCTCCCAAACAACATGTGGTGATGTAGGTGCTGTTTGACAATTTTTTTTCTAAGGTTTTCTGACCCCGAGACTCAACTATTTTCTGCAATTCTCCAGCTGTGGTCCTTGGAGAGTCTTTAGCCACTCAAACTCTCCTCCTTACCTTGCATTAGGATGATATAGACACACGTCCTCTTCCAGGCAGATTCATAACATTTTCTGTTGATTGGAAATTCTTAATTATTGCCCTGATGGTGAAAATGGGAATTTTCACTGCTCTAGCTCTTTTCTTAAAGCCACTTCACTAATTTGTGAAGCTCAGTTATCTTTTGCTGCCCATCAGAAATATTTGTATTCCAACGTGTATTTGAGAAAAATATTTATTTCATAATTATATTTTCCCCCATTTTAAATTCTTATTATCCAATGAAAGGTTAGATTTTTGTGATTTTTTTTTAAATAAAAGATCAAAAGGATTAACCATGCAGATAAATTTTCACAGCCTTCTATGATCATATTTACCAAGGGTGCCGATATTTTTGGCCGTGAGTGTGTGTGTGTGTATATATATATATATATATATATATATATATTATTATTATTTTTTTTTTATTTTTTTTTTTTTTTTTTAATTCAATAACCAATCACATCCTTAACCTGTACAGATTTTTTTTTTTTTTTACCTCTTTAAGCTCACAATTAAATTTACAGCCAAAAAAAATTTATGGTTTCCAGAAATTCACACAACAATTTAGATGACAATGTTTCTGGTTTACGAAAACGGCCATATTGGTGCCTTATAACCACATATTTCATTAATGATATAATGTTAATATACCAAGATACCTAAACTAACAGCGTTTTACCTTAAAAAATATATACCAATAACCCCCTAATATGCATGTGATGTCTTTCAGCAGTTTTTCATTGTAAATTATACTTTAACTTATAGTTTTTTACTTGCAAAATCATCAATTTGACAGTTGTGCTGTAAAATGACAAATAATGGGATTTAAAACAATTGTTCTATGTATGGTAAGGTAAATTACAGTTAACCAAGTAACAGGTTTTTACAGTTGCATTTTTCAATTTTTTTCTTTTTTTTTTTTTCTGTACAAAGTCTTCCAGTACAGATAGAACCCAGGGGTCTGAACAAGTTTTCAGGACAAGTTTTGTGAACTACTTTTAGCATCTAAACCAGGGTTCCTCAAATCTTTCCCTGGAGGGCCAATCTGCTGCAAAGTTTAGGTCCAACCCTGATCAAACTCACCTACCTGTGATTTTCTAATGATCTTGAAGACTCTGATTAGCATGTTCAGGTGTGTTTGATTAGGGTCAGAGCTAAACTCTGCAGGAGTGGGCCAGATTTGAGGATGCCTGATCTAAACAATGCAACGCTCACAAAATGGGTTCCTTGGACTGTAGGCCTGTGACAAACTAGACAAACTTTCTAAAGCCTCATGTAATTTCTAAACGTAAAGTTTTTGTCTGAAATAATATATCTAATGTCTTTGACTTCAGTCGCTTCAGATTTGTTCGTTCATTTGCTGTTTCATCTGTTCCTTTTCTGCTTGTCTCCATTCTGCACCACTCTGTTTTCTTTCTCCTGCTCTCCTGCTCTCCATCTCTTCTCCATCTCCACATCTCCTCCTGTTGTCGGCTAGCGGTACTGCTGTGGTATTAGATCCACGTGAGAAAGGACTTCCTCTTGTTTTGACATGGCTATTATTCTAATTATACCACCAAAAGGGACAGGGCCCTCTTGATTCTCAAAGGGAATGAAAGGTCTCTGGGAGCCTTTCCTTTGGGTTGAAGCAAGCAGAGCACATCAATTTCACATAGCGGTACTTTGAAAGCCCCTTAAAGAAGTCAAATGCCTCACTGTCCATCCTTGCAATTAAAATCAAGCGAAGAAAACCAAGCTTCAATGTCACAAACTTTTTCCCATCGTGTCACTCTCCTCAGATGTGAGGCAAACAGCTATGGCCTTGCCAGGGTGAAGGGGTGTAAAGTAAATATTTTATGATCCTGGCTCTTTCTGCTGCTATTATATTATTGATCTAAGGAGTTTATCAAGTGGACTTTAAACAGCTCTCTCAGTTGGGAATTTGTCTGAGACAACAATGCATTCTTCAGTCTCAGCCGAAAGGAATGTAAGGTGGTTTGTTTCCTCTACAAAGAGCTGTAATAGATCACTTTTCAAACACACAATGAAATGGAGAACAAATGACCTCAGTCTGCTGCCATGGCCTCTGTATGTAAGTGCCAACTCTGGGTTATGAAGTGTTTTCTCACACACTCTTTTCAGCTATTTTGGAGTTTCTTGCAGCTCACACTTTCATACTCTGTCGACATGTTCTTGACCTTGCCCTGACCAGAAGATAGTCTCAATCTCTCTCAGGGAAATAGAGATGACTTCTGCACATTGGACTAGTCACAGTTTTCACTGAAGGTCAGTGAATCAATTATCATGTAAAAGAGCATGTGACACTTACCGTGAACTCTTCGCATTAACATTTTTAGGGTTAATCATGTCTTTGTGGCTCACTGTCATTACTGCTGTGCCTTCAGATTGATGAATTGTGATCTCTGTGAGCAAAAAACATTTTAGGTAATTTGGCCAACCAAGCAGTTAAATCACAATTGAGAACAGTAATGCATCCAAGCACTATGCTGATATCTTTACTTATCAAGTCAAGTCACCTTTATTTATACAGCATAGCGCTTTATACAATATAGATTGTGCAAAAAGCAACTTTACTACAGTGGCCGAGAGAGCTCAACGCGCTGCAACATCAGAAAACACATGCAAATAGAAAAAGCACCAGCAAAGCAAGAAAACATCTTCATCAGTTTGACAGCAGGTGGTGCAAATGCTCACAATACAAACAAATAAAGAAACACACTGCAAATGCTCATAATACAACCAAATAAATTTTATTTGCAGTGCGTTTCTTTATTTTTTTGTTTTGTTGTGAGCATTTGGAGCGTGTGTGTTGTCAAACTGACGAAAGTTGTTTTTTTAATTTGCAGGCGTTTTTTTCTATTTTCAGTGCATTTCTTTTTTTCGTTGTGTTGTGAGAATTTGCAGCGTATGTGTTGTAAAATTGAAGGAAGCAGTTTTCTTAATTTGCAGGTGTTTTTTCTATTTGCAGCGCGTTGAGCTCTCTCGGCCACCGTACTTTACAGTGTTAAACTGGAAAATACTTTTTCAATTATGCAAGCAAAATTAAAAGAGGACAAAAGTAAACAGTTAATTTAAAACTAAATGAATGAACTATAAATGAACTTCCACCTAGGCAGTAATCCTTTTCAGGGCTCCAAACTGCGACTAAAATGGTCGCATTTGCGACCAAAAATATTAATTTGCGAGTGAAGTTTTTGCTGAGGTCGCCACTGGCGACTATATATAATTTGCATGAAAGGACTTTTTTCCCGATTGTTTTGCGCTCACATCTTTTGTTATGTTCACGTATTAAACTTACATAAGACGATGCGCATCAAAGTTTTACTGGAAAAGAGTTTCAAACAGTCCTCGTCTCTGCCGCACACAGTCTGACACAGCCTGAAAGGGCCTGTTTACACCTGGTCACTTCATGCATTTTCTCTGATCGGATATCTATATGATTTGTTAAAACGTTTCCCCATTTACACTTGGCCACATAAATGTGTCTTCGCAAAACGGATATAAATCCGTTCTTCAATTCCCGCTTCATATGCAAATATAACGGAGTTCACGTCAATGAAAGCAATGGATAATTTTATTAATTATCAGCTCATTTCAATATCAAGAGAGCGCGCGGCATCAGCACTGGAAAGATAGGCTAGTCTCGCTACTTTTAATGAAGAAGATGTGTGTTGAGCGTCTGCGACTTACTTTCAGGTTCATTCAGTTTGCGCGTCGCTTGCTGAAGAAATACTCCGCTACTCATCCGCGGTGATGCTTGTTGCATTGCGCTGTCATATCTGACTATAACATGCCATATAGCCTATAAAACGCTCTCACACATTACTAATATGGCTTCTTCTTATCGAGATCTTAGTCTATATGCTGTGTTCTGTTAATGCATGGACTTCCTGTTATTTGAAGCGCACTTGCCATCCAGTAATCGCAAAAAGCTTTGTGCTGTCTTACTTTTTAATATACAAAGTATCAGCTTTAAAATGCTAAGAAAATCAGATGATGCGGTTTGGGTGCTCTTTAATGCGGACCACAAGCGCACACTTTGGGTAATATAAACACCAGTACCCCGCGTCCACACGGTCCGTGTATGCGTCCGGATCGCGCGAGCGGAGAGTATCGCACTTAATGCTCAGGCGCGATCTCTTTAGCACCTCAGTTAAAGCAGCAAGTGAACCCATTATATATTTCGATTTACTACTATAGTATGAAATGAACATGATCAAAAGGTAGGCAATAAGAAAGCCTATAGTACAACTTACTGAAATGTTTTATGTGCTCATTCAGTGTTTCAAACTGAGGAAATGTATAAAGCTTGTAAACATTGCATTGTAATACATTTACCTCAGAATAACCACTCAGTGTCCATAAACTCATCAGTCAGCTAGAAAAATAACTATAAAGAGGAGCGTTTTGCTATATTTATGCGCTGTTGCATATTAATATTTTTACTTATTCTGTTACATGATTCAACTCCTCCTATAAAATTGCATTTTACTAATGAAGAAAAACAGACTGAATGTGTGAAAGACGTGACCACATTTATAGGATGCACTGCACTCAGTTGCCAAGTGATGCTTATGGTCCATGATATTGCTACAGATTCTGTGTAACAAACAATTCTTTGTGACTGTATATTTCAAGTTGTAAAAGACATTTAATTCACACTTTAAGTGAACCTTAGTCCCCCGGTCGACCTGATCATCTACAAGATGGATTAAAATGCTGATAAAGCCTAGAAAAGATAAGACATAAACACATGACAAAATGATTGAAATGTTAAAATAGGGGGGGGAAAATAAAATGATAATAATAAAATAAACCACTTTTATTCTGTGGCACCTAAAAAAATAATTTGGCGCCTAAGTTTTTCTTTTATAGGAGCCAATGGCTCCTTACTCGATTTTTTTGTCTGGAGCCCTGCTTTTCCATATATCAACTAACTACCTTTGTTTAACTTGACTGTTAGCTTTAAAGCTTTAAAGTCTTTCTTTAGCTCAGCATGTTAACTTGCTGTGTCATTATGTTCTATATTAGTTTACAACAGTATATGACGTAGTAAATAGCAAACTTTTGTGGTCCATGAGGAAAACATGAGGAATTGCACACTGTTCAGGTGACTCTCAGAGGAGTTCATATAGCTAACCTTACAGTATAGAGGCCATATTTGAAGCTGATTTTGCTTTTAACATAAGCATTTTTATTTTTATTTTTGATGCAATTCCATCTTGTAAGTCTCGTGTTTTGTATTTAAATGCAGTCAGATGCAACTACAGACATTTTCATCTTTATTCACATTGCTTTCTTGTTCTAGTTTTCTAGATGCTTGTTTGTATTGTATTTTTGTGTTTTTAATATAGTTACTGCATCTGTTAAAGGTTGAGTGGAAGTATTTTTGCTATAATATTGTAAAAAAAAAAAAAAAAAAGTTGATAATTTATAGAATTCAATTAACGGCTGCAGGTGTGTATACATTCACTGTTTCACAATGGCTTTAAATGTGGCTCATCTAATCAGATTTTAGACTTTTAGTAATATTAATGCATCTTTCCTCCCTAATACGTAGGCTGAATGAGACATTTAGTTTAATACTTAATTTAAAAAAGTCTCATGCTGAGTCAAATATGACTGCATAAAATATTTTAATTATTCAGTATTGAAAGAGACATCGTGCTATAAAAATAATGAAGTCTCCGCTAATACAGCCCTCATAAAGCACTGATACAGATATGGGCTCTTCTGCTTTGCAAGCCAGAAATAAACTGATTTTATATGCAGAACAAATATGAGGGAGAGAAAAGAACTGAGCAGATTGTGAAGGTGGGGGAGTTCTTCACATGACACTAATATGACTTTGCCTTACGGACACATCTCCTTTACTGGCATTTAGAAATGAAAATATATATATTTTTTTCCGTCTCTCTTTCTAAATGCTCTGCAGTGTGTCTCTCTGTCCCTCTTTTTTCCCCCTGGGTTGTTTGCTGAGGGCAGCCTGCTATAAAGTTGCATCACACTCAGCCATTTGCATCAATCTTAAAATCTTCAAGATATAAATCCAAGAATCCTATTAGTGTTTCCCCTTCCCCACCCAATCACAGACAGATATGCTGACGCCAGAGCATCACAGTTTTTCTTGATATGAGCCTCTCCCACAATATCAGATTTTAGGGACGTATTCCACTTCTCTCTGGGGTGATAGCCAGCTCAAAGCTTCTGTTTTGCTCCCTTGCCACTCTATCATTGCTGGAGATTATATTTGGTGGAAATTAAAATCTTGGGAAGACATAGCATCAGAAAACAGGAAATGAATATTGAAGAATGCTGGTTGTATTCACATTCTTTCTTCAGACTTTTCCGTTAAATTTAAACTGTAAAACATTGATGAAACAAAAAAAATCCAAAACTTAGGCCAAAAATATTATTTTTGTTATATAAATATACAAATATATACATATTTGATGGCTTGTTTCCCCTATATTTTTTATGCTGTGCATAGACTGTTAACTTATGGTCAGAGCTGTACTTAAGCAATGAATTCAGAGAGCGAAAGATAAAAAACAAACAAACACATGAATTAGTATGAGAATGGTGTTGCTATTGCCGCTGTGTACACTAATCAAATAAATATATTGAGGCTGGCTCTAGCAAAGTTGGTGGTCCTGTTAAAATATTCATGTGCTCTTAAACAATATGACACCCGCTGCTGCTCTCTTTTTTCTTTTCTTTTTGTCTGATTTGAAAATATCCTCTAGTTTGAATTATTCAACATTATTTGTCTGGTAAATTGATTTTTAACACAGCTTTTTACAGTATCCAAGAAACAAAGTCCTGGAAAACAAAACTAAAACTATTTTTTTTTTTATGATAGTAGCTCCTGTTGTGGGGCAGTCGTGGGGCAGTAATGAATAGAGAGTCGGACTTGTTCACGGGTTCGCCCAAAGTTCGCGGGTTCGAGTCTCAGGTCCGGCAGGGATTGTAGGTGGGGAGAGTGAATGCTCAGCGCTCTCTCCACCCTCAATACCACGACTGAGGTGAGACACACCAAACCCCCAGCTGCTCCCCAGGCGCCGCAGCATAAATGGCTGCCCACTGCTCCGGGTGTGTGTGTGTGTGTGTGTGCGTGCGTGCGTGTGTGCTTGTTCACTACTCACTGCTGTGTTTGTGCACTTGGATGGGTTAAATGCAGAGCACAAATTCCGAGTATGGGTCACCATGCTTGGCCACACATCACTTCCTTTCCTTTTCCTTTGACTGGATGGTACAAAACGAACAAGGAAACAACCACAAATTTTCACCTTCCAACTTTCTTCCATTTAATATTGGGTAAATTCTAAATTATAAGGTTACTCTCTTAAAAGTATAGTTTATACAAAAAATGAAAAATCTGACATAATTTGCTCTCCCTCATGTTGCTCCTACCAACAAACTGCAACTAAAACCCAGCCAGAGCCAGGCCTCTGTAATCCAAACTCTTTTGAATGAATTGCTTACTGTAGTTAATCAAGATAACATATATTTAGCTTACTTTGTTACATTTTAGTATTATAAGAATATTGAAGGTTTGTCCTTTATCACCCACTCAAATTTCATATTTAAACCTTGCTAGAAGACAAAGGCTCATAAACTTTCCCTCTGAAAGTACAATTACTCACTGGCTCACTCACCTCCTGAGGGTGTGATATTTTCATGCTTTAAAAGATCACTGTTTTAGAGCACAGCAGAGGTACTTCTTCAGAGAGAGATTATTCTTCTAGAAGAATTAAAAGTTGGTGAAGATGAAGCTGAGCTAAGTCGTTGAAGGATTGTTAAGTTTGGCTGTGGCCTTGTCAACAAAACGACATCAGCGATCAACTGGAGACTCAACCAATTGCATCAGGACTCTCTTTCAAACAGGCAAGATGTACAACTACTAAACTTAGTCATCTTAATTGATACATTTGATTATTACCTATCCCTTTTCACAAAGGTGTCTCAGAACTAAGAAACTGATGTTTCCCTCAGGCTTTAGATCTGCTGAATATCAAATACTGCCATAACTTTATGCTATTATCTTTCACTCTGCTTAACCCTCTTTCTTTACCAGTGTGTGTGTTAGACTAGTTTATGTGTTTAGCGTAGTTAATGAAGTCTTGTGTATCACATTTGAGGTTATTTGTTGTTTTGCTCTTAACTGGAGTCCATAATCATGCCGATCACAGCTGCATGCCTGTTACAAGTGTGTTGAGTGAGTATTAGGATATTATCATCTATGGCCAAGAGAATAACGTTTTAATATAGTCTGTAGATATTCTCACTAAACGTTCACTGAGCAAGAATTAAGACTGATTCTGTCAGGAATCCCCCAAACTAGTTACTTGATCCAAATACTTATACATATTCCCCCTTTTTGGCTAATTTGATACATCAGTGGGCCCAAAACAACACTGGATCCAAAAAAAAAAAAAAAAAAAACGCGTATCAAAGACCTTTTTGTTTCTACAGAAGAAAGAAATGTGAAGCTCTTCAGTGCATTTTGCTGCATCTGTTCTGGAGCATGTAAAATATTTGGAAATGTTTGATACATATGGATTTATCCAATCATTAAATGAATCCACTAGGGGGAAATCATTGTTGATGGTAGATTTAAAGCCTTTACTTTGTTCACTTGGGAAAGTACAGCTAGCACTGAATCCTCCTCCAATTTTGCCCTTGATTACATTTAATTGTCTTTTCTAGCATTCAGTTTCCTTCTGTAGCACAAAACCTTTGTTCTGCTGTTTGTTAATGCTCAGCCGGGCAGTGAAAGGCAGATGTTCCTGCTGTTCATGTAGCATAACTATACCTGAAAGCATTACTGGAAGGCAGAGGGGGAAAGTAACGAATTACATTTACTCGCGTTACTGTAACTGAGTAGCTTTTTTGTGTACTTCTACTTTTTAAAGTCATTTTTAAAATCTGTAATTTTACTTTTACTTAAGTATATTTTGTTTGAAGTTGTGCTTTCACTACATTTTAAAATACATTAATTACAGAGTAAAAAAAATAAAAAAATCGCTCCCTGGAAACTACTGCAGTAAATAATGAGTAGGAGAACAAACTGGCGCTAAAATCACAAGAAAGATGCAGACGGACATGATAGGCATTAGTGGTGCAAACACAGCTGAAAACCAAACCCCGCCGTATTCTGCTGAAGTTGAACTCGAAGGAAATGAAGTGAACCCCTGGCCATGTTTATGCTCTATTATGCAGTGTAAACTCTATTATGTGTTTGCCTATAGGGAGACCAAACTAGCAGCTTATAAAATCTCGGACATCAACCCTTCGCAAGCATGTAGAGGTAAGGTAAATACTTGCATCATTGCATTGGTGGTTAAAACGAAGCTTTGGCAGTTTAGCAAAAGGTTTTACACAAATTAGCCAAAAAGACAGTGGTGCAGGGTGTGCGATATATATTGTCTGCGATAATATCGTAATTGTTGTTTTAACGATGTGCGATTTGACATTAACGCTATTAAGCCAAAAACCAAACAAAACACTCCTACCGTGTGTGAAGTCTAGTAGATTAGACTAGTGCGTACGCGCATTTAGAGTGTATTCTTTCACTGTGTGATTCAGTCTGTTAAAATGCATTTAAAATGATCAGAAAATTGAAGATATAGGGGCAGAAAATGTATATTTATATCATTTCATATAGTAAATCAATATCACACGAAGAGTGTCGTTTTTCTCCAAAAATCAGCATGATTACATATAGATCTTTTTTACAACAGTTCAATAAACAAGAAGTTAATTAAGAGACTTGCGTTTTAAACACCATATTGCCTGTTTTTGTTCTATTTAGACAACAAAATAATCCCAAACACAGTCACAGCACTGTTTTGCATCTCTGAGCAACACGACGGTGTTTCGTTCCTGAATGAATCAACTGTTTAAATGATTTGGTTCAATCGCAATGACTCACTTATTAACAGTGACTTGGTGACACCTACTGGCGGTTTTAATTTCACATTTAAAGTATCTTTTGATTTTTTTTTTATAGTTTCATAAGTATTCAACATTTTATGTCTTATATATCAAAAGATTATTTCTGCATTTGTAACTGCAGGTTAAATGTATTCATGTCCTGCATTAAACAGTGTGTAAATACATCTAAATGCCACTTCAGATGAAGCTTCTGTGTTTCCTCTCCATTGCAAAGCGGAATTTTGTTGATATTGATTTAACTTGCCTGGTAACAGCCCAAATGTCTTATTATTATAAGTTATTATTTTAACTGATTCCTTTAATTAAAAACAACTAGTTTGAGATTTATAGGCCTATCCAATCGGTGTCAAACTCAGTTCCTGGAGAGCCGCAGCCCTGCCGAGTTTAGTTCCAACCCTGCTCCAACACACATACCATGTAGTTTTCAAATAAGCCTAAATGATTAGATTAGTATAGATATTACCCTAATTAAACACAGCTGATCCAGTGTTTAATTAGGGATATCTATACTGTGCAGGGCTGTGGCCCTCCAGGAACTGAGTTTGACACCCTTGGCCTATCCCATGTTTGCGCCCCTCCCACTTTTAAAAAGTAACTAAGTAATTTTTACTCTTAAAGTTAAGAGTAAATTTTAAATGAGCTACTTTTTACTTTTACTTGAGTAGATTTTTAGACTGGTACATTTACTTGTACTTAAGTAAAATTTCATTAAGGTATTGGTACTTTTACTTGAGTAAAATATTTCGTACTCTTTCCACCTCTGCTGGAAGGTATCCGAGATGTGGCACATCTGTGACGTGGGGGTGTTCCTCTATCCCTTCCACCGGACTCCTGTGTCTCTCAACTCTGCTAAAATGGAAGGCAAAATAGATTTTTGGAAAGTTAAAAACAACATCTGCTCAAGTCAGCTGACAGCACGGGTGTTTAATGTGACAGGACAGGTATCCGTTATCACTTGGCCTTAGATGATTATAGTTTTGTTCTCTGTATTTTATGAAAACAAAACAGCATACGGCAAATCTTGTGGGCCCTGCCTACAAGTAGTGCTGTCATACACAAGTGTTTGTTTTGGGATTTAAAAAGAGACAAACATTAATTTTACCAAATTAGCTCTTTTTTAAATTTTATTTAAATTTTTTTTATTTATTTTTTTTTTTTTTTGCTTTTTCAATGCCAAAATATTTTAAACACACAGGTGATTATATATCCATAGTTCAGTCATAAAACAGATGGTTCTTCTAACACCGTAGCAGTAACCAATCAGAAGTACTTTCTAATCCACTTAATCATTTTTTCTTCTTTTTTTTTTTTACCATCCTCCTCCCTAGCTCCACCTGTAGAGATCTTATGGGTCTTGTCTATATATATATATTATATATATTTTACATGTTTTAACATGCAATAACATGTTTCTGTAACACTTTAGTATAGAGACCAATTCTCACTATTACCTAGTTGCTTATTAGCATGCATATCACTAGCGTATTGTCTGTTTATTAGTACTTATAAAGCACATATTCTGCATGACCATATTCTGCATCCTTATCCCAATACCAAAACTTAACAATTACCTTACTAATTATTAATAAGCAGCAAATTATGAGTTTATTGAGGCAAAAGTCATAGTTAATAGTTTGTTAATAGTGAGAATTGGACCTTAAAATAAAGCGTAACCCATGTTTCCTTATAATGTATTTTATTTTAACTAAGCTGAACAAATCCTAGTATTTGCTTAATAGCGATTGCAGCAACAGCAGCAGATCTTGTCCACCAAAACCAAGCATATTGTACATTTCATGCCCCATGCAAATCACCAAGAGAGTTGTCAGGACTGAAATATCTTTTATATCTTTAATATCTCTCCCCCCACCCCCCAGAACAGCAAACTTGGTGAATTGTGATTGTGTGTTAATTCATTTTTGCCTCTTATGTGTGTCTGCATAAACAGTTTAGATGGGGCTATAAAAACAGCTCTAGGCACATTTAACCATAATCTAATTGGCGCATAATGGCGTAAAGGGGCTCGCACATATAGGGTTGTGGGCCCACCTGCACAGCGAAGGCTGTGGGGGTGTCCCATGCTTTATTTTTTGTTCCACAAAATGAGATTTCAGGTTTTTTCTTTAGAAGATTCCTTGTGTGGTCTCTCTGTGCCCTGCAACCATCACATTGTATTTTCTAAAACATCTCGCATGGGTAACGCAAGAGTTACCTGTCTTCCCGTAACTATGGCAACAGCAATGTGGGTAATGACTTTAGCATGCTACAAAGGAACTAATATTTTAGCCCGAGCATTAGCCTGCTTAAGCTGCTTCTCATTACATTACATTAGAATTCTCACGCTTAATGAGAGCCTGGGTGCTCCTACAACGCTAATCCACTTTCATGCCATCTCTCCCTGGGTGTCAAGTACTGACAGCTTCCCCTATTTACACGTAAATCAAAACATCAATTAATCCTAGTAATTAACAGCCCCCTCTGCAACAATGCTGCCTCTCAGCGCACCATCGCAAATCCTCGGCACTCTAAACCCCCGCAGACGAATGCAAATAAAACCCGTCCGTGGCCCGAGAGGTCATAGTTATGGGAGGATTTTCTGTCTAAATCCCCAACCGCTTGCTTGACCAGAGAATTGGCTTTGTATCTCTTGTCTCTGCCAATCAGCTCAAGGGCTGTAGGTTTCCTCTCTGGGGGCTCACTTCTGTCCTCTATTATACTTGCTTTGACTGATTGTTTGGCCTTTACGGGCTGTTGCTATGACTACAGAAAGTAACTATAAATCATATTTCTGTTGAGGAGCTTAACCTGTAAATGGACGTGCTTTCCTGTCATCTTTACTCTCTGAATCCTTTTTTTGTTCACCCTCTAGCCAAGGTGAGACAACTAATAGACCATTCTGTACATTCTGAGAGCGCTGTACATTCACTCCCCCCACCTACAATCCCTGCCGGCCGGGGACTCGAACCCGCAACCTTTCGATTACGAGTCCGACTCTCTAACCATTAGGCCACGACTTCCCTTGCAGAGATAAGCAGAGAAGATCTCCGCACTGCCTATTTGCATGTAAATAGATACTTATGCTATATGCCTTGTATATGCGCAGTGTTTTAAAGCAGCAAAGAGGACATATCAGGAGACCTGCGGCCCAAAAAAAGTGTATGATTCCATGCGTGGATGTCATTTATGATGCATTATGATGGATTCAGAGAGTGCTAAGCAAGTATCACTGCATCTTCAATAACTCGTACATGCATAATGTTATGTCTCTGATTGGGTAACGGGTTTATATGTGTTAAATCTCATAACTTATGTATTGAAAGTTATGTTATACCCTGTAGCATTTTTAATGTTATCCCCTATAGTTTTGTTTCTGCTTTACACTGGCTAATTGAAAATATTCTGACTGGTATTAAAGTTAAAAATAAATAAATAGCCTTGTGGGCAGCACACCGACATACAGCATCGTTGTGCTACGGGGGTCCTGAGTTCAAATCCCGACTCGAGGACCTTTCCCGATCACGCCCCCCTCTCTCTCTCTCTCTCTCTCCCGCTTTGCTTCCTGTCACCTCTGATCTGTCCTATCATAATAAAAGCAAAAATGCCAAAAATAAATAAACATTAATAATAATATAAACTTTATTTCTCCCGATAAACTTTAATTCTCGCAATGTGACTTAATTTTCTGACAATTACCTTTTAAATGTTAATTTTGAGGTGGAAACCTCAATATTTTTTGCTATTTAAAAGGTTTTCAAATATTTGGCATTTATTGTACTCTGTGTAGATAATGAAAGCCTTCAAAGTCGGATGTCAAATTAAAGCCAAATAACTTTGGCTCAGACATGTTATAGACTAAGAAACAATATATCTATATTTTGACAAAGATATAGATCACTGTGCACGTCGGATGTGTTCCATTTACAGTGGATTGGTCCATAATACGGTTAACGTCTTCATTTACAGCTACAAATCTCTTCTGATTGACCAGTTGAAGCTGATAAGCGCATTATTGGCTGTGTAGTGATCTGTGGCCTCTGAGTTCTGTGACCACTGACATCATTAACAGTGTAGGAGCAGCTTCTTTTCAGATAAAGTGCATAGTAACAAGATGGTGGACGCATTTCTTGAGGCTGATTTGTCGATAGAACCATATGGTACAGAGGTTGTTTCCTTGGTAACCAGGTGGCTGGAGCAAAGAAAAAATATCAGCAGAGCTGTAGTCCAGTGGCCTGTAAGGACCACAGAAGAGAACAGCACACTAATGAAACCATGCTTAAATGAAATGATTTGATTTACATACTCAGTCAGCTGCTAATAATCGTAAAGTGGGTTGGAAATATTCTAAAATATAATATGATGCAAATACACGACCATTCAAACATTTGGGTTTTGTTAATGTTCCTTGCGCTCACCAAGGATCCATTTAATTGTTCAAAAATGCAGCAAAATCAGTAATATTGTGAAACCGTATTGCAATTTAAAATAACTGTTTTCTATATTAAAATATTTTAAAAATGTATTTTATACCTGTGATGGCAATGCTGAATACATGAAAAATTTTTGAGGATTTTTTGATGAATAGAAAGTGAACAGCATTTGTCACTTTTGATCATGTTAATGCATCGTTGCTGATTAGGAAATATTTTTTGAAATATTTTACATGTGTGTATAAATAAAAAAGGTTACACTTTATTTTAATGTTATATCCTTGTTACAGTGTAATTACACATTTAAGTACTAAGGAATATTAATTAACTACTTGTTAGTACTATATGGTTACGATTAGGGTTTGGCTTAGTAATTGTGTATAATTTATTGTTATTATATTATAGTAGTAAGTACATGTAACGTGTAACAAGGACACCTTAAAATAATAAAAATTGCAATGAAAATTAGATTAACTTTGAATCTAAATCAAATCTCAACCTGGCAACGTATTAATTTCCTTCTTCCTCTAGTACTTTTTTAAGCCTTATTCACCAAATTTAAATAGTTGGCTTTTATATTATCACTGTAAAACCAAAACAAATTGGTAAAAAAAAATTACGTTGCTCTCACTATTTATCCAGACTAAAATGATACAAATGCTACAGATACATACAGATACACACACATAAAATATTAAACAGAACGGCAGCTTTCTGTGCCAATAGCATTTGTCAAAACTTTTACTTCACCATTTGATTCTACTATTACACTTTCATTGTACTGTATTTTTTATAAAACTTTTACACCTCGTTTTGAGCGTATTTTGACACGGATACCAATAAATTAAGCTTTTAAATCTACAATCGCCATTACTAGCAGCAGAAACCGGCCAGCTCCATTTGTTCAGCCACCCACATCAATACTGAGCTCATAGTGTTGTGCTCATAAAGGCATTTATAGGTGTTGTGTTAGTCACTGTCTGTTGGATAGCTGGTGCAGGAATGGGAAACAGTCATGGGAAGCGCTCACGTGATTCTTCAGAGCTTCTTACCGGGCAGAGCCATTTATTATTTAATTAAACCTGGCTAAGGTCATGCTGGTTCATTAGGCAGAAGGTTATTTCAAAGAACAAGTGAGGAAGAATCTCGTTAGGGATACAGTAGGCCAAGGAGAAACCGAAGCTACAGCATGAGCAAATTAACTTTGGCAGATGAATGTAATAGATTTTTTTCAAGCAGACTTAGGAAGACAGGAATGTCAGTTTTAACAATGCAACAAAAGAATTAGACTTGGGCAGTTTCATCTTGGTATCAGTCAAGGAGAATAAACATTGGTCAGCACTCTTTTATTTGCTCTGTCTGCTAACCTCAGTCTATTTGAAATGAAAAGGCTTTTGACTAAACAGTTGAATTACCATAGAATGTGCTGTTTTATTCTTTCAACCTTGTTTATTTGTTTGAAGATTGCAGCCTTCATTTTTGCCCTCTGCCTTTCAACGTTGTCTGTGAAATTCCCAAAGCTCAGGTGAAACCAGGCTTTTTTTTTATCCTAATGGAAATCTTTGCATGTTCAGCACTCTCTGGATATTTATGAATATGAAGTCCACTATGTAGTAGCATATGGACCCTATCCTTTTGATGTGCAATAGGAAACACTTTATTGCATGCAGTTTATGATTTGTCCCTGAGCAGTCTCTGCTCTTTCTTCTATATGTTGGTACAGTATTAACCAGATGGCAACCCGATTTTTTTTTTTTATTTTTTTTATGGGGTATGGAGTGTAGAAAAAAACATTTTGAGTTATCTTTGAATAATCTAAAATAAAAAATATATATTTTTTTAGATTAATACTTGTTGTTGTGACTTTTACTTAAATGTCACACAAAGATTTGTGGTGGCAGTGGACAGCCCTAGTATTTTAAGCTGCTTTTTAATACTGGTCTAATTTTACTTGCTGGCACTTCTCCCAAACAACCTTTACTACTGTAATATTTCCTGAGCCACTGAAAATGAATACATTTATTGGCAATAAGTCCCAGGCATGCAGTGTAAATTACCTTTGATACATTTGCAAAAGCTCCTAAAAGGCTTAGATATGAACATATAAACACGTCTAGCACCTTGAGATTGAATTGGGAGGAACTGATGGGTAACAAAGCAAGGGGGGGAAAAAACAATGTTTCATTTCATTCACTTTTTTATTCACGAGTTCTATCCCTCTCTTAAGTCTCTGTATTTATGTGCCTTTTGCTGAATTACTGCTCTGGAGCGCCTGTGAAGACATGGCGCTGCTCTTGCCCATTATGTCTGTAAATGAATATCAAAAAAGTGTTCTTAGTTCATGAAAATACGTCGAGGGTAAACATCCTGGCACCTCATGTGAAAATATGTACACTCAAATGCTTTGAAGAGTACACATAGATTTTCTTAACCTATTTCTTAAAAAAAAAAAAAGTAGACTACAATTTTTTATCAGTGGCTCTGTAAATGTAATTGGCACAGTCAACTGCACTTATATTACAATATCAGAATGTTCAGAATCAGAATGAGCTTTATTGGCCAGGTATGTTTACACATGCGAGGAATTTGTTATTGTGACAGAAGCTCCACAGTGCAACAAAGACGGCAACAGGACAGGACACAGATAATAAAAGAATAGCATACAAATATATAAATAGGCAATGTACAAAATAGCAAAAACACAATATACTGTATAATATAGACAATTATGTGTGTAGAGGTCTGATATGTGCAAATTTGAAATGAAAAAATAAGTATGTGTGGTAAATAAGTAATGTATAATGGAGTTGTGTGTTCCGCGTTTAGTGTCAAGTGTTCATGAGATGGATTGCTTGAGGGAAGAAACTGTTTCTGTGTCTGGTCGTTCTCGTGCTCAGAGCTCTGTAGCGTCGACCAGACGGTAACAGTTCAAAGAGGGAGTGTGCTGGATGTGAGGGGTGCAGAGTGATTTTGGCAGCCCTTTTGCTCACTCTGGATAAGTGCAGTTCTTGGAGAGTGGGGAGGGTTGTACCAATGATTCGCTCAGCCGTCCGGACTACCCTCCGTAGTCTTCTGAGGTCAGATTTGGTAGCTGAGCTGAACCAGACGGTTATTGAAGTGCAGAGGACGGATTCAATGATGGCGGAGTGGAACTGTTTCAGCAAGTCCTGTGGCAGGTTGAACTTCCTCAGCTGGCGAAGGAAGTACAACCTATGCTGGGCCTTTCTGACAATCTGTAATGTGATTGTCCCACTTCAGGTCCTGAGAAATTGTGGTGCCCAGGAATCTGAATGACTCCACTGCAGTCACAGTGCTGTTCATGATGGTGAGTGGGGGGAGAGCAGGGGGGGTTCACCCGATGTCCACGATCATCTCCACAGTTTTGAGCGTGTTAAGCTCCAGGTTGTTAAGACTGCACCAGAAAGCCAGCTTCTTAACCTTCTGTCTGTAAGCAGACTCATCACCGTCCTGGATGAGGCCGATCAGTGTGGTGTCGTCTGCAAACTTAAGGAGCTTGACAGAGGGGTCTTTAGATGTGCAGTCATTGGTGTACAGGGAGAAGAGCAGTGGGGAGAGCACGCAGCCCTGAGGAGCTCCAGTGCTGATGGTGCGGGTGCTGGATGAGAATTTTCCCAGCCTCACTAGCTGCTGCATGTCTTTTAGGAAGCTGGTGATCCACTGACAGACGGAGATGGGGATGGACAGCTATGTCAGTTTATTCTGAAGGGTGTCTGGGATGATGGTGTTAAAAGCGGAGCTGAAGTCTACGAACAGGATCCTCACATAAGTCCATGGTCTGTCTAGATGCTGCAGGATGAAGTGCAGTCCCATGTTGACTGCATCATCCACAGACCTGTTTACTCTGTAGGCAAACTGCAGGGGGTCCAGTAAGGGTCCAGATCCAGGCCTTCAGATAAGCCAAAACCAGTCTTTTAAATGTTTTCATGGCCACAGACATTAGAGCCACATGTCTGTAGTCATTAAGTCCAGTAATTTTGGGTTTCTTTGGGACGGGGATGATGGTGGAGCGTTTGACGCATGAGGGGACTTCGCACAGCTCCAGTGATCTGTTGAAGATCTGTGTGAAGATGGGGGCCAGTTGGTCAGCACAGATTTTTAGGCAGGCTGGTGACACACCATCTGGGCCTGGTGCTTTCCTTCTTTTGTTCTTTCTGAAGACCTGGCACACATCATCTTCACTAATCTGAATTGCAGGTGTGGCGGAGAGGGGGGTCGCTGGAGGTGTGAATGTTTGTGTGGAGAGGTGTTCAGGGCGGGTGTGGGGTGTTTTTTCAATCCTGAGGTAGAACTCATTCAGATCGTCTGCCAGGTGTTGATTCTTTAGAGTGCTGGGGGATGGTGTCTTGTAACTGGTGATTTCTTTCATACCTTTCCACACTGAAGCAGAATCACTGGAAGAGAATTTGTTCCTTAGCTTGTCAGAATAATTACTCTTTGCCACTCTGATCTCCTTTTCCAGTGTGTATTTGGCCTGTTTATACAAGACTTTATTCCCCTTTCTGTAAGCATCTTCTTTGGCCTGACAGAGCTGGCTGAGTTTTGCAGTGAACCATGGTTTGTCATTGTTGTAAGTTAGATGAGTCCTGTTAGGAATGCACATATCCTCACAGAAACTGATATAAGATGTTACTGTCTCTGCCAGCTCGTCCAGATCGGTGGCAGCAGCTTCAAAAACAGTCCAATCAGTGAGAGAGAAACAGTTGTATTATGCAGTTAATGAAGAGTGTTTCAAGATCTGAACAGCACATCTTCTTTAACACAGTTACATCTGTACACCACCTCTCATTGATGTAAAAGCATGTCCCGCCGCCGTGTGATTTCCCCGTTGATTCTGCGTCGCGATCTGCTCTGATCAGCTGGACGTTAGCCAGATGTAGCACGCTATCCGGCATGTCGCCATTCAGCCAGGTTTCTGTGAAACACAGAGCAGCAGAGTTAAAAAAAATCCTTGTTTGACCGGGAGAGCAGAAGGAGATTGTCCGTTTTGTTGGGTAGAGAGCGGAGATTCGCTAGATGGATGCTATAGCAGTCAATAGCAGTCAAACATTAAAGTTGCTATCACCAAAAGCAACCAACTTGTGATGCACAGGCAGCTTTTATCAGTAGTTGTGAAAAGGTGTAGGTGACTTTTGATTTCTGTATTGTATCTAACAATGGCTCCGGTAGCTGAAGTTGAAGCTCCAGCTGTGTGCGATGGTCTCTAGAGGAAAGAGCTTTTAGTAATGTGCAAAACCTCTTTTATCCGTAATATGCTAAGCCTCTTTGAAATATATGTCTCAGATATAATACTAACAGAATTAGTTACTGTTTTCATTCATTGGAATAATATTTTTATTTACACAATTTATACACAAAATATTATATACTTGCTTTTATAGAAAAGGGTATGTGCCGCCAACAGGTCCAATTAAAATCACAGCAGAAAGCATAACACACAGCTGTGTGTTTCTGGTCTGTTTCTGAATGAATAAGCGTTTTTCACTGAATTGGTTAATTTTAATGAATCACTAGACAGTCACTAGCTTTGTTCTTGAATCAATGTTTTTCCACATGTTGATTCAATTGAATGATTAGCTAAAAAAGACAGTGGTTGTGTCTGAAATGAAATACTCCTGTCCCAGGGGGGCATCATCCCAGTTGCTCAAAAGAAAGAAAGAAAAAAATGTGACGCCCGCGACTGCTCGCACGTCATGTTTGCGGCTGAATGCAAATGATCATAATTGATGGACAACTATGCCCATGAAAAGACATCAGCAATCCAGCGGCAAGAAAAAAAAGATGAAAACGAAGCCGTGCGTCACTTTCAAATACATTCTTAATCATGTTAAACTTTTTTGGGTGTTGAGGTTAATAATGTGTTTTAATGTCGGTAATAATTTCACCACCACCAATGCATGTAATATTCTCTCCGAGTTTCCATGTTCCCTTACAAAAGTTAGCCATGGTTTTAATACGAATAAAACAAAACAAAAAAACTTGGTTCATAGCCATGGTAACCGCAAATTAACCATGGTTTTGTTATTTCAAATAATAATATACAAAGAAGTATTGAGATAATATTTTAGTGGTTACAAAAACAAACCTAAGCCAAGAACAGCCTTTAAAATGACTTAAAAGGCAATATATAAAAACAAAGAGGCAACCCTGCTGAAAACAAAAACAATAGAACCATCAAAGAAAATTCTAATACCATCACAAATGAATCACAAACACTATTACAAACATTACAAACCATCAATGTTTAACCATTAAAAGCATTAAATGGTTAAACACAATGGTTTTCTGTAGTGTGTTTTGGGATATATTCCATTAGAATGTATTGGTTTTAACAAGCTATAAATAGAAGGTGACCACTTACCAGTAGAGACTAACAGGGTCCATTACAGTTTCCATTAAAACCAATACAAATCCCATTATAACCAGTAAAACCATTGTTTGTTTGTTTTTTGTTTTTTCAACATTACATATTATTACAAATGCCTGCAAAGGGAGCCAAAGGCCTGGTAATTGCTGCTGATACACTTACAGGACGATCAAGTCCTTGTTTAATAGGCTATTGATCAAATATTTAATTAAAATATTCACTTAATCTTTCAATTTTGGCCACCTTTTTACTATAGATGACACAGCCTCTATAATTTCTTCAAAATAAAACTTGTGGACATCACAACCCTTACAAAAATTAAAACTGCTTAATTGTCTTTTGCATTATTTCTGAATGCTTGAGACCATAAAATCAATTAGACAACTGTATTAATAAAATAATAGCAATAGGTAAATGTCTAGAGCTACAATTGTAATTTATAAATAATACAATTTAATTACTATTTATTATTTTGACCCCTATAGTAGGTGGAGTTTTTTTATTTAGTTTTTTTTTTTTACTTCTATAATATTTTAGGGAGGTGGCACAACAATACAATCCTGCTTAGGGCACCCATTTGGCCAGCAGTGGCCCTGTGTATGACAAACCCAAAAATTACTTTTGACATTTAAATAAGAATAGTTACAGTATACCTGCATTAGCTGCTAAATATTGCAGAAAAGCATCTGAAAAAAGTGGTCTAGCCACATTGTTACAGCAAAGAAAAAGAAGGTATTTTAGTTAAGTTATACAAATGACCATTAGCACGCTGAAACTTTTAATGCATGAGACTCATGATTTAATTTCTCAGAACACAGTGTATTACTTTCTTTGGCTTTCAAGTAGATTAATTTTATAAAATGAAATAAAAGTATATATATAAAAGTATTAAAAAAAACATCATTTTGATAAGGTGCTTTGTATTCCTTGTATTTCAAATGCAAAATCTCAGTTTAACTCATCAGTTTTTCATAGGCCAGAGGCTCTTAGTGTTTGTTTACTCTTATTTACACTTACTTTTATTTTTAATTATTCAAGATATATTATATCCTATTCTGTTTATAATTAATGTGTCTGCATATTAGGACGCTGCTGGTTTTAAGCATTAATTGTCCTGAACATGTTATTTAGAGGCTCTTCACAATCTCTCTCTCTCTCTCTCTCTCTCTCTCATGACTTGTCCTCTCATTTTCTTTTAATCACTAAATCAAGAGCAGGTAAACAGACAGGGTGCTCAGAGCTGTAACGTAATAAAAAGCTTAATATTAATATGTAATTTAAAGAAATTGTTTAATTTAGCTCATAGGGAATCATTTATGATTTTTGATCATTTATGAATTTTGAACAGACTCACTGTTACGACGATTCACTGAACGAGCCGTATAACAAACTCTGCACTGGATATTAAAATCCAAAATATAGTGAAAACACTATTTAATAGCACAGTAGCAAGATCGGCAGATTAAGACATAAACTTGTGAGCACAAAACACAAGATACTTATCTTTTCAATATAAATAAGATTTTATTTATATAAACCTAAGACATAAACTAATCTAACATGAACACAAGCATTCACACATTCACAGGTTGCAGAAAGAGAGAAAGTAAGGAAAGGATAAGTTTAAGAGAATGAAAATGTGAAATCCCAAGTTTACAGCAATATGTTCAATTGCATAGACCTTAACAACCATCAATCACTTATTTAACCCTCGCTTTGAGTTTCTCAATGAGGTTAAAATTTATATTAATGACACCAATTCAGTTAGAACCTGGAGGTGTTACTTGCGTGCATTGCCTGTGTTAAGGGGTTTCCTTTGTGCCATCATTGTTGCAGACAGGGGGTTCCCCGAAGTGTCTGATTGGCTGGAAGTTCAATAGTCTTTGAAGTGAGGTCTTGGGCGTTGGCTGAAAATGCGGAGTTGTTCTGGTCGAAGTTTGAAGCGAGTGCAGTCGGAGCTGAACTTTGCAGCAAACTTACATTAGAACACAAAACTCCACGGAAAGAAAAGAAACTAAGGTAAAAGAATAATAATAAAAGGAGGTAATGAGACTAGGTGGTTTTCTTCTCATTGTGGTAGCTGGCACGTGGGCCAGAGCACGCTCAAAGAGCAGCGTCAAAACGCTGTGGCAAAAGAGAAGAAGAGGAGAGAGAGTGACTAAGAGAGAGTTTGATGGTGTCCTGAGTTTTTAAACTCTGCTTTCAGACCGTCCCATCTGGACGTCTTGACCAATTAGATACTGTCCTTGCTCGGGGTATTCCTTTGTTTCTCCACCCCACTAATAAATCAACATGTTATCTGTTCAGTCAGAAGTCCGAACTTTACAGGCTCTTGCAAAGTATACTTTTGAACATGATTTCTATAACAAGACTATGATGCATTTGACAAAGAATTGATTGGAAGAAACATTTAAAGCATGATTTTTCAAACTCAAACATACCAAACACGCATCTGAATCCTTCAGTTATTCAATAATGATTAAAAAGACATACATAATATTTGATTAAAATATGATAGTCTAACATGTGGGTTACAAACATAATATGGGGTTCTGCATAGAAATGTCCTTTTAGGATGATTTTATGTGCATATGAAAAAGAAATGTTTTGTATAGTTCTATGGAGAACGAAGGCATGTTCTTTAGACAAAGGAATTTTGGTTTTGTCTGTCTTCTATGTGGGGGAGAAGTCAGTCTAAGCTCGTGAATTCAGCGTGGAACCCATGTGATAGCCATCTCTTTGACCATCAGTCCTGATTACTTGCCCCAAATTTGACGGTCTCCTTCCTGAATTGGAATTATCAATAAGTGTTCTTTTGTCTCAGGGTTGTAAGCTGTTTTGTGAAAGAGGCTTGCTGGTTAGTTTGCTTGTATGTGTATTGTATTGTAATGTGTATTCACTGTTTAGCAATGTGTGATCCTCATTGTACACTGCTTAGGAAGAGTTAAATTAAAGCACTCAAATAGTTTTTTAGCACTCATTGTGCATGTCTTTATTCCAGATGTGAGCGCACGAGCAATGGTAAATATAAGTGTGGGGCAGTATGCATTTGATTGCATTACCAGTACCAGATGTTCACCGGCTGTTTTAGAGATTTGATAATGAGCATGGTATCAGCAGAAGGGGAGACTCTGGCCCACTCAAATGGAGTGGATCACCAGCAGCAGACCGCCCACTTCAGGACCAGAGCAGATTTTGAACGGAGCTATTCCAGATAGCAAACCTCCACACAGTTGGATCCATCTCTCTGGCGTCCAGTCTTACCTTCTACATGCTCATTCTGTCACTGGAGTCATATTCTCAATTTTAAGCAGTTTCTCATGGCTGCGTAACAAGCATCATTCGCCACATTGACCTCCGTGTGATTCACTGCAGATACATAGGAAGACTGATTTTTTGTAGCTGGCTAGCAAGAAATCAGGAACTCTACATAATAAACAATAAAGCCATTTGAACTTTGAAGATATTTGAGCTAAGTCCTAGTGAGAACCTCAAAAAAAAAACTCAAAGTTGAAGTACAAAATGTTAGGGATTTGGAATGCTCTCTGTGAATTTAAAATTGAAAAAGAAAATAAAAAAAAGAGACATTCAAGATCTAAACATCTAAACATGAAATAAAGAATTTTGAGTTTTGAAAGATTATTAATATTAATATTTGAAAGAAATCTGCAAGGATACATTTTTTTAATCAAAACTACAAAACTAAAAATACAGTTCAACACAGAAAGCACAAACTGTGTTATAGTTTTACAATTAAAAATATTCTATTTTAATATTTTAAAATTCTATTTATTCATGGAAAATCTGAATTTTCAATGTCACATGAACCTTCAGAAATTCAGAAATCTATCAATGTCTCTTATTATCTATGTAATAAGTATGTTATGTAAATAATTTTGGTTTGTATAAGCTACTGTATAGTCAAGTTGATTCAGTGATATTAAGTCATATTTTTGGGTTGAATCATTTATTTAGAAGTTATAACGTGAAACATATCTTTTTAGTTTACCTGACAAAATATCCGTCTGTTTGTTCCTGATGTCACCCCAAGCATTACTGTATAGGTAACTCTCTCTCCTGACCCACGTGACAGCTGCTGCTGAATCAGGCTTTCAGTGTGAGCACACTTGATGTTTCAGCAGGGCATTTGTGTCCGATGCTTGTCATGGTGGATGCCTTCATGCGCCATCAGGTATAAAGGTAGATATTTTCCCATCACCGGGAGATTCTTTCATGCCAAGTTTCTCTCTGTTTCTTTTTTTGTTTTTCTGTCAGAGAGGTCCGAGCCTTCAGCCCATCAATATACAAGCTGGCACATGAGTTATTGTGTAAGTTCCTAGCTCTAGTTAGGTAATGAGAAATACTCTCTTTTCTCTCTGCCGCTCTCTCACTCTCACCATAGGCATCTGTCAGTTTTGGAATGAACAGGGACTCATCAGTGGAGTTCTCCCCTCAGAGGCCTGTACTAACATGGCCAGATGGAGCCTGGGCTTACTTGGCACCAGCCAAACCAGCACCCAGGCAATGTGCAGGGAACTCAAGCATTTTATCCCCCACTCTTTCTTTGTCTGACACACACACATTTTAATCTCCCACGTATTTCTTTCCCATCCCTTCTTCATCTGTGATGTTGGTTTACTACACCCCCAAACAGTTGTACAGTTCAAGGGCTTATGTGAACTCACACGACTCTGCAAAATTTGTTAACATTATTAATAATAATAATAATAAAATGTTACTTTTACACCAAAGCAACATATTAGAATGATTTCTGAAGGTTCGTGTGACATTGAAGACTGGTGTAATGGCTGCTGAAAATCATCAGCTTTGCCATCACAGTAATGGATACAATTTTAAAATATATTAAAATTAAATAAATGTATGTATGGTCAAATGCAGTCTTGGTGAGCATAAGAGACTTTAAGAAACCATTGAATCATTGAAACATAAAAGCTACTTTTTTCATAAAAATGTTTGTAATTTAAAACAAGGATGAATGATCAGTTTTTGGAAAATACCTTACAAGGGCCCTTGAGTAGTGTGTGATGTTTTTGAGAAACAGTCCACATAACAGACTGCTTTAATTTTCCTTTCCTCTCTTCTCTTTTCCCAGGAAACACATTCCTTTTTTCTTTTACTTGAAACCCTGAAGACCATGAATTTGCAGTTCTTATTTTAGCAAGGTGCCTTAGATGTTTGTGAGTAGAGTGTGTGAGGATATGTACATGCATGCGTGTGTGTGTGTGTGTCTGTGTTTGTGTTAGAGTGCCTGTAATTAATATCAAACCACAGAGCCAGACCCGAGGCAGGCTAGAGCAGCTGTGTAAGTGTCTTCTTCTGATGTTCTAATTATTTCACCCTCTTCTCTGCTTTACACTGTCACCTTAATGAGTTTCCTCGCTCTTCTTAGAATCAAATTGGAAGTCAAGAATAAGACTTTTGAAAAACTTTTTACCACCAGTGGTTAAAAAGCTTTATTTACATTCTTAGATAAAAAATGTAAATAAAGTAAAAAATAAATAAAATAAATAATATTAAATAAAAAATGTATGATTTATTATTATTAATACTGTCACGTGTTGGTTTCTGTTTAGTTCCTGTTTGCCCTTATTTGTTTTTTCCTGTCCTAGTTTAATTAATCATCGTTTATTCTATTCACCTGTTTTGTATTAATCATCTTGTTTGCTCTTTTGTTCTTGTTCCTCAGTTCTCCCTTTGTCTTTGCCTGAGTTTAATGTTATTTAATGTTATTTAACGTTCATTAAAGGAAAGAGTGTGTTGAGGCTACTTCGTTCTCATGATCCTTGTTTATTTTTACTACAACCACTAAATCCCGTAACAACTACTAGTTTTCTTTTTTCTTGTTTTTTTTTTTTCCCCAAGATATTAACAAGACAATTAGCGCATATCAAACCAGGCTTTCTGTAACAGTATGTTCAGCTTTTTAAAATTGATCCAAGAGTTACAGCATCTGAGTTGGATAAATGCAATTGAAATAAGCCAATTCACCATTTCCCAGCATGCACTGTGCACTGGGGCATAAAAAATTATGCATTGTTTGTCTCTTTGCCAGTTTTATTTGCACAGTTGTTGTTGTGGGTTTTGTTGTCACTCAATAGTTTGTTGACTTCAGAGTTTAGAAGAATTTTCAAATGATTTTCAATGGTCGCTTTGTTGCATCCAGTGCAAACAGACTTTAGCTGTTGCGGCGCAGCGTGACACGACAACTGTCGCGTCTGGTGTAGACAAGCCTTCTTTTGTTCCGCAGACGTTTTCCTCTTTTGTTTTTTATCCGCCATCTCTATCTTTCTGTTGTCGCTCGGCTAATGTCCATCATGTGCACTGAGCGCTTGCTCCTCTGCATCATTTTTTATACATACCCCACCTTTAAACATGTTAGTTCTAATTATAATACACACTGTGTGCTGTAATTAAAATTGACTTAAACCCTTTTCATAAGACTGTTCTGTTACATACAAGTTATTTTAAGCTCATTTCTCCCTACTGCTTGACTTAATGTGCTGAGGCTTCATTTAACAGCTATTGGCATGAGACACTGACACATGTATGCATGTATAATTACAGTACAATGAAAAGAGATAAAAGGAGGAAAAATGTTCAACTCCAAAGTTTATTACCATATAATTTGCACACATCATTGAAAAGCATGCTGAACATGGCAAACCAGTGGGGTTTTTTCTCATTTTAACCCAAAGCAAAAGTGATCGCTCATTTGAAGTATTATGGGCTCCAGAATATGAGACTTATATGAAGTATGTTATAAAAAAAATAAAAAAATAAATTTGAACAATAATGGTCAAAAGAGTATGGTAATGTTTTATCCTGTTTTATCATGTGTCTCCATTAAGTGTCTAAATACAGCTTTCTAAATGTTTGTGCAAATGTGCTCTGATGTTGATCGTCACTGTGATCACTGAAGCCTGTATTTAGATCATTAGATCAATCTGATCTGACTGCTTGAGTCAAAATCAAAATCCATCAAACAAGTACACCAAAGGGGTCAAGACATGAATGACTCAAAACTTGGATTACTATTAACATACTAGCATCACTTAAGATTAGATTCAACAAAATCTAAACTGATAACACCCACTTGACAAAATGCTTGATAGAAGTGTCATTTTGCATGGTACTACTTAAAATAAATAACAGAATTATGTAATCTGAAAAAAAAAAAAAAAAAATCCCAGTGGTTAGCGTTATTTAAAAAGCAGAGATAAGAGGACTGGTTATAAAGGTGTTTGAATGCTCTGGAGGAGGCTGGATGATAAGCAGGGAATTTTAATGCTTTGCTTATCAAGCTTTCATTGGCGTTTCATTTTGAAAGGGTATATCAACAGTCACATCACACTTGTGGCGGCTTGAGCTTGTGCATGTATTCAGAGCTCACTCTGTGGTCAGGCTCTGTTACATGTTGGAGTGAATGTAACAAGGCATCAGCAGTCTAGCTTTTCTCTCTGTTTTATACATAAAAAGAGAAGAGCAGAACTGTGGTACTGCCAGAAGCAACAAACTAAAGGGGGCAAAAGGTCATATGCTCCTTCCATATAATGGAAATATATAATTTATACAGTAATATTTTGAAATATATTGCAATTTAAAAGAAATGTAATTTGTTCTTGTGATGGCAAAGCTGAATTTTCAGCAGCCATTATTCCAGTCATCAATAGCACATGATGCTTCAGAATCCTTCTGATATGCAGATTTTCTGCTCAAGAAACATTTGTTACTATTGAAAAACTGTTGTGCTGCATAACTTTTTTTGTGCAAACTGTGATCATATTTGATGATATATATACAGTGTGTATATATATATATATATATATATATATATATATACACACACACGTGTGTGTGTGTGTGTGTGTGTGCATATCATCAAAACTTATCAATTATATTGTATCACAATTTATAGAATTATTTAAAATTGCAACAAGAACCTGACAGCCAGTGATCACCATGCATTTTCATTGAATAGACTGAGCAGCTTTGACCTTTTTCACCTCACTTTGAATGTCTTCTTGCATCCTAAATGAAAACTCTAGCACTAGATCATTGTTTAAATAGGGAGCTTTTTTCTCTTTTGGTCATGTCTTGCCTAGAGCTTTAAGTGAGCCATGACTGCCATCAGTGCCCCCTCAAGGAAAATAGGTGCATGGCACCACTGAGTGCTGCTGAATTATCTGTAACATAGGTTTTTAAGGCTGAACCACATCCTAAAATAATGGCCTAGCTCAGCATACAAAAATTGTCCTGTTGCAACAAATCTCTTATGTTAAGAAAACTATAATACTAGTATTAGGGTATTATGGTTTTCTTAAAGAGATCATCATATGAATAATCATAATAATTCAATGATAATCATAATTTATTGTATCTGATTTTTTTTTTCTTGGTCCATACAATGAAAGTAAGCACTCACCAGAACTGTGTTTAATAACATTCTTCAAAATATTTTCTAAAAAAAAGTTTGTTGCAACTAAATCCTGACCTTCAAAAGTTAACGGTTTATTTACTGTCATTCAGCACTTTTTACAGCTTAGGTAACAAAATCATACTGTCTGTCTCCTTAGCTCGGTCTTATAACTGCGGTGACAGCATGGCAGGGTTGAGTGTTGTACTATTTACCAGTGGTTCCATTCATTCTTCATGTTGGTAGAGAACTTGCTTTAAGCTTATCCCCTGCTGTATGGTTACCAAATAAAGAGAAATAGGAAACATCACAACCTCATGTCAGAATGTCATGGTGTTTAGCTATTTGTATTTATGCCGTAATAGAGAGTAAGTTGCTGCTGCTGGGTAGATTTGAGCAAAGCTGCTAAAAAGGCAGCGCGAGTCTTTTCAACCCTACTCTATGTTCTCTGCTGGATTCCTCTGTCATTATATTTGATTTATGTTTAGCAATAGTCATCTCATTTTATTTGCCTCTTCTCACATCTGCCGGCATCCCCTGAAATTGCATGTTAAAAGTTAAAAGAACACCTGTCACAGGCTTGAAGTTGATGGCAACATAAACACGAGTGCATGCACAGCTTGACTCAAGCTGCTAGAAGAGGCCCTTACTCTTCTTCAGGAAGGAAAAAGAGGAATTAGCTTTCCATGCATCTCCACTCGTGTTTTGAAATGAGGAGGGTCAGCCGAAGGTGAGCATAATAACGCGAGACAAGTTGAGCTATCTTTTATTTTTTAGGTTTGCTGACACCAGAATGTAAATTATTTAAGGAGGTCAGGCCAACAAGAGGTCTCAAAGTCAACACATTTGTGTGTACAAATTATATGCGGCATACCTAAAGGCTGGAATACACTACATGACTTTTAAAATCCGTGCAGATTTTAAAACACTATAGGCAGCATACACTAGCCTACTTTAAAATGTTTACATAAAAAATCATGATCATCATACACTAACTCACTGAGGATCACACTACCAGGCTTTCCAGTCATACCGAACTCAAGATTCTCATGGAGAAACATGTACCCATTGATAGGAGCACATGACGTGAGAAATTAAAACAATAGGTCTATGTGTTCTAAAATCAGCTCAACATATCAAACATGTTTGATATCCTCTAACTAGTTAAAAGTCTGTACCCAAAATGTTCTACACAATTTTCTGTGAAATCCAAAATTTTGAGGAATGTCCTCTGATGAAAAAAAAGTTGAGCCACCTTAAAATTTTAAGGCAACCAGTGTCAGTCCTCTGTAGTGTGTGTCATGTGTTCCCGCATCTTGTGTCCATATTTGGTTTGTTTCCTGTCCTTGTTATATGTTATCATTAGTTAATTCTTGTCCAGCTGTGTTTGTCTCGTTATCTATGATTTACCTGTGTATTTATAGTCCTGTCTGTTGAGTTAGATTTGGTCTGGTCTACTTGTTACTCCCCCGGTGTTCCTGTCTGTGTCAGCCCTGCCCTGCCATGTCTTGATGATGTCAGTAAAGACTATGATTTAAAGTTACATCCTCGTATGTGTGTTCCTGTGTCCTCCCTCGTGTGTGCACCGTGACGACCAGCTTCAGCTGATTTTTGAGTTCTCTCAACTTATTTTTGTAGGAGATTCTCAACTTTTTGTTGTATAAACTTAAAACAACATTTTTACAGTAAAGGTAATCCTATGACCTCAGCCCCGGATGGCCCAGCCCAATTTAACCCCTGGTTAAGGCCACCTAATATAAAGTGGGACTGACATTTCACTTTAAATGTGTTGCGAAACATGCAAGAAACAACGTAATATCATTTTGCAGAGATGTCGCCACAGGCACATATTTTCCAGAGAGCCTGGGTTGTAGTTTCCCTAAATCACGTTACGTATCAGTTCTTGAACACATATAATGGGTCTGAATTACTTTCCATTTTTTTCCTATTATCCTCTAACTTTCATCATTTGAGGATAGTGCATATGCCAGCATCTGAAACTAGGTTTCATACAGCCAACATGAAATCAGACCCTCTCTTGGCAGTGTTAATAAGTGCTATCCGATCAGCTCAGAGACAAGATTATTGCTGAGCCAATGTGGTCAAGATGAAAAAGAAAGAAAAAGGCTGAGTATTGTGGAGAGAGATAATCATTTTATACTGAGATGGAAGTGCAAATATTGTATTAACATAAATCAATTCCTTAATAAAAGCGCATTATAGCCATTAACACTGAGGTATGTAAGTCAATATTCTAATACTTATAATCTGATAGCACAAAGTCAAATATAAGAATGAATATTAATGTAAACTTTTCTCAAGCTCCATGCTACCACCAGGCACAATAAAACTGACCTATTCATTCACATTAACCACACAAAGAAAGGCCAGTGACAGAGATGCCTGAGATGTTCTTAGAGTCTCTCTCTTGTCTACGTTTCCCAGCATACTGCCAGGTTGACCAGGGGTGCAAAACTACAGGGAAAATAGCTCTCTGAGAGCACTTCAGAGTACCTGTACCCTCTCACAGTTCTCTTCACTCAATTCAGCAGGTGAATGCTAGCCTCTGTGCTAACGATAATGGATACTTCACTAGTGCACTGTCAGGCTCATTGGATGATGCCATGTGGATCTGTGATAATGATAGTTTAAACAGAACAAGTTGATGCCATGTCCATTGGTCTTTCCTTTTGTGTGATTTTGGGGCTTGGGAAATGGCTTGGCACTTTAAATACCCTTTCACACCACTAAAAATCGATTGACTCTGCATCTTTTTGTGTGCATGTTGAAAGTGGCCACAGGTATGATCATGTACAAAATGGTCAAAGGTTACAAAAAGGAAATCCATAGTTTCTCCTTTGTTTGAAGTCCAGGAAATTGGCACTCTCAAATGTCAAATCTTCAATGTGAATCTATGCCCTCCTAGTGCTTTTAAAAGTTTGTTACATAAACCACTTCATACTTTAAACAAACACTGCTTCACTTTCTGCTTCATTTAATTAGATGTCTGTTCTATAATTTGCACTCTCCAAATATTGCTTACTGTTTAATTAAGACAAGAGATACACAAAGATCATTTTCAAAAGCTTAATCTAATTTGCTGCCATCACCTACGGGTTGCTGTTGTGCTGCAGGTAATCATAGCCATTCTGATATCTTGGGAAAACATCACTAACAATAGTGTGATATTGCTTTTATGCGACAGTTACACTGTGTGACTTAGACACACTATTTCCAGTTACTTTGTCTAATTTAGCTTAGCCAACAACAACAAAAAAGTTCCAAACAAAGCAACAAGAGAATTTAAATGCCATGTGTTTCCAAGCAACGCCCTTTAGTGGTGGTGTGTTCCATAATGAATCAGTGTTTTGAACAAATTCGTTAAGATAATGATTCATTGACTTACTCTTAAACACTGTCCCTTGTTTTGTTCCTGGCTGAATTATAGTTCACTAATTGGTTGAATCAATAATTCAGTGGCTCTTTTATGAAGACAGTTGTTTGTTTCGTTTCTTAATGAATTATCAGGTGTGAAAGAATCTATAACTGATTCATAAAGACAACCTTCTGGCATAACAATGTAACCTGCAAAAAGTCCGTTGATGTAAATATATACAGGTCATTTGGATGCTTCCTGTCTCTGATGGAATTACAGCTTCGTGTGAATAATTTGTGGCATAAATGCATATACAGCAATTAAAACAAAACGCAAATGTCCATGCTGACTAAGGTTATGATTTGCTTCGCTTTAGACTAACAGAGATGAATTCCAACATATAAACAGAACAGCTGAGAAGCCAGAGTAAACATAACATGATTAAACACAGTAACTTGCTCTAAATCTCAAAATGCCCATGTGAGTAGCCTGGTGTCACGAATACTGGCCATGAACTTCCATTTGCTCACCACCAGAGGTCACTCACTCACCACAGGCACTCTTGCACTACACTAACTGTTGCACGCCACCTCAGACTACAATTCCCATCATCCATTGCACTGACGACACACACAGCTGATTGCACTGATCACACAGCCTACATAAACCATGGACTTCCTCTTCTTCTCTGCCGAGTATTGTTTAGCGTATATCTTAGCGATAGCTACTCTACGGATCCAACTGAGTTGTTAGTCTTTCCTTGCTAGTTTTCTCGTGTTTTGATTCCTGCCCGTGTTTGCTGGATTAACCTTTTGCCTTGCCATTCGGACTTTGTTTGCCCCTCGTTTGGATTACTGCTCGTATACCTGGATTATCTCTCTGCCTTGCCCTGTTGGATATTGTCCGCCAATCGTCGACTCTCGCTAGCCCTAGGATTGCTCTGTGTCTTGCCCGTACCATACCTGTTTGCTGTTGTTTGACCCTGCCTGTTTTTTGACTATGTTTATTAATAAAAGCTTGCACATGGATCCGCACGTCTCACGTCTCGTTCGCCCCGTTACACCTGGGAACATACTCCAGATCTCATTCCTTTTAATTAAAGGTTCTCGTGATAAACTATCAGGTTGCTTTAATTGGTATTTATGCATGCTGCTTCTATACTGTTGTCTGTTACATTTCCCATTATGAAATTATGAACTCCATAAATGGGTTCACATGGTTTTCTGGTTGTGATAAACACACCGAAGCCTGATCATTAGCAGTGCATAGTTAAATGTGCATGTTCTTCTCATATTCTGCAAGAATCTGACAGCTGGAGGCTTGGTATTTATATTTATCTGTGCCTGTAAAGCTGCCTCTTAGAATGATCTACACCTCCTTCCAGCATCCCACCCCCCTCCCCCATTTGTTCCTGCTAATTAATGAGTGTGGTGCTAATTAAAAGCCAGGCAACACTCAATACATTCTGCGTCCTTGAGAAATATTAACATTTTCATTCGCAGGTCTCTGAGACTAATGAATATTCGATTGCAAAATTTCCAAGGAAAATTATAGGGTTGGGAGGAGTATGAAAGTGACAAGAAGACACATATGTTATATATAGACATATATTATGAAGAAGAAATGAAAGATTTCCCACAGGGGGTCCTGTAACATGACAAGGCCTCATGGAATAAATAAAAAGAATAGAATGTTAGAAATGTTTGAAAAAGGTTTGACCATAGCCTAGTCAATTAAAAGACATCGTCACACTCGGCCGAGACGTGTTTCTGTATTTCATGTTGATATAACCGAAGCACTATGCCATGTGCACGAGAGAAAAAAAAGCTTTGTATGAAAGAAAAGGTCTCCGCTTTGGCCGTATGCTGAGCAACAGGAAGCCTCCTACTGTGTTAAACATGTATCATCTTTTCACATAAATCAAGCCTGTGAACAAAATGTCTGTGCGGGGCAAGATAAAAAGAGGCAAGCAGCCCAAATCTGGTCTCTTGGGTACAGTTCCACACCTCCACCTCTTTCCATCCACTCCCCACATTTTAATTGCCACTGTTTGCCAATTGCCACAGCTCATACTGTGCCCATAATGACTGTTCCTTACAATGCAGCCATAGCACTTGATCTCTATTTTAATGATCCTCCTTCTGTAAATTTGTACTGCACTGCTTTCTTATCTCACAGATCTTTATCAGCTCCACTTGCCTGCGGACACATTAATTGGGGAGAGATTAATTGACCACAGATCTTTCAGGCATGACCTATGCGCTATGTAAAGCACAGAGTCTCCCATTTGCACTGCTGATTTGATTACTGACTCAAAGCCCTATATAGCTCCATGTGTGCTATTAGTGTTAAATCTTTACTAGCGACACATATGATAGTTACATTCAATTAGTGGTATGCTCATTTCTACTATAGAGCGAGGAGTGATAATTGTTAACATCAGATTGGACAAGGGTGTAAAAATTATATCACTGTGATGCTATTTATAGTAGACACTGTCTATTATCATTTCTGTGTAAATCATTCGTAAAATCATGCGTATGTAAATTGGTACATTAACAGTTTACGTAAGAATGGTTTTATGAACAATTTACATAGAAATTAGTTTTGCTTGTGTTTCATGAATGAGGCCCAATGAATATTTGTTGCTGTTCGTACGCTTAGGATTTTGGGTTTTGACTGGGAAAAGACAGTTATTCAAATGTATTCAAAATTATTCAATTTCATCAGTTTTTAGTGGTTCTTCTGGTAATAAGGAAAAACAGAATGATATCAAGAGTAAGTCTGTTTCATGAGCACAGCAACACATTTGTAACAGTGCTTAATTTGTACATGACAAAAAGAAAAACAGTTCACTTCAGAGAACTCGAAGCTTGGGAAATGTGGTGAATTATACAATGTAGTTAGCCACAACTGGGACTTTCACTGTTTTTATCACTCTGCTTGTTGTGTTTGCAAGTTACTGACAGACTGCCAATCTGTCCTTTAGTGTTGGGAATGAATCCTGAAGATTACAGATTATCGTTATGCCAGTAGGTAGCGACAAGTGCTTAAAATACATTTTTATTAAGTCTTTAAATAAATTAAATAATTCAACTGATTCATTGAAAAAAAAAACTGAGTCATTCTAGAAGAATACAAGCAACGGATTTTATTAGTGAATCATTCAATCATTCATTTAACCAATTTATTTAAAACACTGATTCATTCTGGGACAAAATACCTCTACTGTTTAAGATGCAATGAGTCTACTACGGCTTTGTTTCAAACTATTGTTGTTGGTGAAGCAAAAGCATATTGTCTAAGGGCGTTTTCACACCTGGCTTGGTTTTGAGCATTTGTTTCTGAACCTGGCACATTTCTCCCTTGGTTCAATTCATTTTGGCATATATGAACACAGCAATCACACTCGGATTCAAACCAAAATCGGCCCAAGATTGCCTGAATGAGGTAGTCTCAGCCCAATTGAAAACTAATTCTAGAGAGGTTGCTTGTGGTAAGAAAGCAATCTGACCCAATGGACCAATGAACCAAGCTATATTATAATTCATAATGTGGGTGAGCACATTTCTTATTTCAGTTGAAAACCAAAGAGCAGCTCTTCTCATGGCTTTTCTTCTAAAGTGGTGCATTGTAAGAATGCTGTCCAGACGAAGCCTTCACTCTCGCTCTAACTGTGTATTTGTGTATATATATTATATATAAATAATGTTGTATGTATTTATATATCCTTGTTTCAAGACAAAACAAATCATCTACGGGTGTGAAAATGACATGAAAATTAAGCAATATCATTTGGTAACTATAAATACCTCAGAGAAAGCTGCTGATGCAAGCAAATTCGCAATAATTATTTGTTGAATATAATATAAAAAAGAAAAGATTGGGTCTTTAAAATGTATTTATTTTTCAGTTGGAAACTTGAAAACGTACAGCCTAAGCAATATGCAGCATTAAATTGATCTCTTGATCCTCTGTAAAAGGGTGAAATGTGCTGTATAACCAACAAAGGCTTATGCTATCTGCTGAGGCTCGTGGCCATGGCATATGCATATGCTCTGTTTATACTCTGCCATTTAGAGCCAGGGACATTTTTCTTTGTCACATTGCTCTCCTGACTCAACCAGCTGAAGCGGGATTAGCCTCCAGTGTCTTTAAAAAGTCAAGAAGTGAGGGAAAAATGAGGATAAAGTGATGACAGGATGGAGAGAGGGAGAGGAAGAGCGAGACAGGCAGAAACACATGGGCAGTTACATGAGCAAGAGAGCTGAATAGAGAGCAAACAGCTTGGCTGGGAGGGACATGGCCTACATATTTCATATATAAAAGACAAGTATTTCATTTCCATATTTAGTGAACACAGAGAAAGCTTATTCAAGCAGTCAGGGCTTTGCTGAGGTAGAAAATCAGCAAACTCGCTGTGCCCATGTATTTCCAAATCAGCTGCCATCTGCAACAGATGCTTGACATGGCACGTCTGGGTTTCCCATTTGATTTCCAGAAACTTTTTAACTCTGATTGGCTTATCCACGTCTAGAAGTTTCATTGTTATCAAACACACAGGGACCAGTCTGGCCCCTGAAAGTGTTTTAATTAGAGTGGTAGAATGACCAAGGGGTTTGAAGGAATATTCTAGGTTCAGTTTAAGTTAAGCTAAATCAATAACACTTGTCACAGTGTTGATTACCACAAAAATTAATTTCCAGTTGTCTTGATTACAGTAAGGTGTTATTTTAATATTATTCATATACTGTCATAGTATTTATTAATATTTTATAATAGCTTTGATTTTTATGGTAGTTTTAATTTTAATTTTAAGCTTTTGTCATTTAAATTTTTTTCTAGCTTTTTATTTTTATTTCAGTTCAGTTTTAGTAATTTTAGTACTTCAACTTCATATTGTTGCCAAGGCGACATTTCAAAGTTTTAGTTTAAGACTTTTGTTTGACAATTATATTTTATTGACATTTTTTAAATTATTTCAGTTTATTTTAATAATTACAATTTTTACATTTAGTTATCTATCAATAACAACACAGCTTGCAATGGAAGTAATAGGGCCAGTCCAGAAATGTCACAATACTCATAATTTGACCAGAATTGCCAAAAAAGTTGCTGCTTTTATCCCCACAAGGAACAAGCTCAGTTCTTAATCCCATGGAGTTTGTCCTTAAAATACATTGCTTTAGATAAAATCATCTGTTAAACTGCTTACTAACTGTGTATTTCTTTTCTTTTTTTACAAATCAGGTGTAAAGAGGGTTTCCAGGGCATTCGCTGTGACCAGTTCCTGCCCAAGACTGATTCCATCCTGTCTGACCCAAGTGAGTGCACTTGCATTCTGCTCTAATAAATCAGATGCATGTAAATGCATACATTTTTACTCTGCTGTGTCTGAAGTTAATAGAAAATACCATGTGTACAGTCTATGGATTATACATTCATTTTGAAATTGTTTTGAAATGAGTGCACAGGGTCACTGATGTGAATAGAGAGAAATGGCTATATAACTTTCAGCTTCTAACCCATATGAATGCTTAACCTCTGTGGACCATAATGCATTTATGCATTCATTTGCCAATAGCAACAAGGCTTTGCAGTTTGCAGTCTTACAGAGTCATAGAAACCTTGTCATTACTAAAGTGTCACAACATTTTCATATTTTCCCCACCCACTCAGCTAATGGCCGTATATTCACACGCTTCTACCAAACCTGAATGTCTCTTTTCTCAATGATGTATACCATTTTATCGAATAAGGCAGTGAGTGTTTGCTCTTGCTTGCATACAGTATGCTCCTGTGTGTGTTTGTGTGTGTGTGTGTTTGTGACATGGGTATCAAAAATGGGTTTTTCATGTGACATGAGGACACAAATTTGTATAATGACATGGGTATGACATAGGTATTACAAGGAGAAGGTGGTTTATGAGGACATTCCCCCATGTCCCCATTTTTCAAAAGGCTTATAAATCATACAGAATTAGTTTTTTTGAGAAAGTAAAAATGCAGTTTCCTGTAAGGCACGGGTGGGGAACATTGATCCTGGAGGGCCACTCTCTTGCAGAGTTTAGCTCCAACCCTGAAAAAACCTGGGGAAAAAAATACCTAACTGCATCCTGAAGACCTTGATTAGCAGGTTCAGGTGTGTTTGATTAGGGTTGGAGCTAAACTCTGCAGGGACACCAGCCCTCCAGGATCAACGTTCCCACCCCTGCTGTAAGGGGTAGGTCTAGGTATAGGGTTGGTGTAGGCCGATAGAAAATACGGTTTGTACAGTATAAAAACCATTACACCTATGAAATGTCCCCACAATTCACAAAAACAAACGTGTGTGTGTGTGTGTGAGTGTGTGCATGTGCGCACACATGTACAGGTAGTGATTGCATGTTGTGTGTAGTGCGTAAGCCCACTTGATGAGTCAGAAATGGAGAATGATTATGAGGGGTTCTGTTTGTTGACCTTCTCGTACAGACCTATCGGTTCCGTTTTATATGAAAGATAATAAAATGAGCTGCTCAAGAATTTGCCATGTGCACATGGTAATTGGTGAATCCTACCAGCGGAGAATGTAAAGCACACACCCTTGTATTGAACAAAAACCAACGCTTATACTGTACATCCACACTCATATGCCTACATATCACAGGATATCATTCATACTTTATATTCAGAAAAGGTATTAGTACAGCACATTGATTTGTTCTATCATATACCCCCGGGTTCACAGAGAAAGTTTAAGCCTTTTCCCAGACTAAAATGTAAGTCTGAGCTGTTTCAACTGGGTTGAACTTGCACTGATTGATCTTAAAACATGCCAGTACCTTTGTTTAAAAAATAAAAAATAAAAAAAATCTTAAATGTCCTAATTGAACAATGGCCTAATCCTGGTTTAGTCTAAGCCCTGTCTGTGAAACCAGGCCAAAAACTCATATTTCTGCAGATTATAAGATATATATATATAGATATATATATATATAGATATAAAAAAAAAACATATATATATTTAAATATATATATATTTAAATATTGTATTTTTCTAGGCTTGCCTTTCTTTATGCTTCCAATTCTCTAAAGGAATTGCAAAAATCGGGTTACAGTGCAAACGTGCCCAGAAAATCTGTATGGGACAATTTCTCATCTTGTAAGCCTGATTTTGAGCGCTAGGATGTGGAGGATGCGGCAAACTGCCACTGACATACTTTACTAGAACTATACAGCATCACTCCATAACTGCAATTCAATTCCAAATATCTCATTTACATACAAAGGAAGCATGTTTGTGTTGCAAAGAAAGACAATGACATCATTTAAATACAGTGCAGCTCTATTTCAGCATATTTACCAGTCCTTTAAACAAGGTTGTAGATGGTTTATGAAGTATCTGCAGGTTTTTTGGGTTCGCTTCCAATGAAGTCACCCCGTAGCATGATGATACACATTAGTGTGTGTGGCATTGTTCATAAACAGCATTTTGCTCTGGTCTGTTTCTGTTTCTTCTACTTCACTTGAAGGTTAATGAACAACACTGTAATCTACTGAATGGCACCCTGACAGAGTTTGGCACAGATTTTCTCTACAAATCTGCCAAGTCTTAGCCACTTCTTATCACTTTTGGCACAGAGACAAGGAGCCACCTATTGGGCAAACGAAAAATAGAATTAAGCACAGCAGAGTAACCAATTTCAGACGTGCCACAACAGCAAATTGTGAATAATGAGTTTACCACTCAATTCAGACAATAATAGCTCTGTTGAAGGAGAATTTAGTGCCGTGACAAATGGCTATTGTGAAATAAAAGCTGCACACATATTTTATGTTGGCCAACTAGACACGACACATTGTTTTATACGTGACCCTCCACGTACAGGACACACACACAGGATGACTTACTGGGCTTTTACAGCTCTTAAATTTTCCGTAATCTCACTGGAAACCCTTCTGTTCAGATGGTACTCTTGCCTCTTCAGATTCACATGATCTTCATCTCTTCAACTCAGACACAAAAGTAGACAGGCTTTCAGTGTTTAAAGTTTGAGATGCCAGTAATGGGTTCAATGACAGGACAGGCACACACATAGCCAAATGTCTCTCCTGTGCTGCCACTCTTAAAAGCAACATTCAGAGAAGACAGGGACACCCAGGGTCACGGTGTCCTTGAGTTACACAGCCAAAGCTTTCATCACACATCTCTCAACCGCTTTACCTTTCCGATGTGTCTCTATCCCTCCAACCTCTAGCTGATTTTCTTCATGGGTAACAATTGCAACAATAACTATACCCTAAACGGATATTTCACCAAAAAATTATTTCTGTCATCATTTACTCACCCTCATGTTGTTCCAAGCCTGCATGACTTTATTTCTTCTGTCCATGAAATGAAAATCAAAGGGGTCTAAAACAACATTGGGCCCCTTTTGCTTTTATTGTTATGGAAAAGAGAAAAGCACCACAACATTTTTCAGAATATCTTTTTTTTTTTTGACAGTTTAAAGTAAATGATTTTTAAATTTTGGGTGGATGATCTATTTCTTTAAATATTATTTTTGGGAAACAAGTAATTTACTTTCAATTTTTCTCAATTACATTTTGAAGGAAAAAATTATACTACTTAAAAAAATTATACTACTCATTAAGACCTTATTTCAAAGGTCGGCGTAACAAAGTAGTCTGGGTTAAATTCAAGTTAAGCTTGAAAAAAAAAATCCATGGCCTGTGGGTTATTACTCATCCCTCAGTTTGTCAAATAGAACAGGAAATGCATTTATAGTAATGCACTTACAGTAAAAGCCTAAGAGGCAAGATAGCCTGAGGGTTTGAAAGCAGTATATTTTTGTTAAAGCGCATTTATTAAAATTTTAGTTTGTCATTTCAGATGTAATGTTGTCTAAATTGCCTTTTTTGAGGTGGGGATACTTCTAGATGGAGGCTCTGTAGTTATATAATTTCTTTTGGGTAAAGTTTCAGTTTGTAACGGAAAAACAAACTACAGAACCCATAATGCATTGCAACAAGTGGGAGGAGTCGGTAGCCAGAAGGAAATGGAGGAAATCAGGTTAAATTAGATGCAGGTGTGTGTGCATAAGGGTGAATGTTTCTTTCCACTACACTAAGGCTGTGTCCAAATTCAGGGTCTGCATCCTCCTTAGGATCCTTCCTACCGGGTTGAAGGAGGAGGGATCCTCCGACGTCCGCAAAACCCGGAAGTCGGTGTTTGTGAATTTGGACAGCCTACCCTTCTTTCAGTTCCCTCCCTTACCTGTTGCTCATATCCTGTCGCCTAGCAACCGTGACAGCGCCAAGCAAGAAGCGGGAAAATGGACAAACAAAGAGTTATTCTCCTCATTTTAATTCTTTTGGAAGAAATAAAGCAATTAAATAAATTAAATACTTTCTTTGCTCGTTCTCGGAGAGTTTTTTATATCAGACTACAAGACAGTCACATCCAGGTAAGCCATTATAGCCTATTTTTATTTGTTTTTAAGTATTCTACTAATTTCTCCTACAAATTCATTGAGCCGAAGCATAAACTTTAGCTTATTTTGTCAGAGAAACTCCTCTCCCACTCCGCTACCGCTCGCTTCGTCCGCCATTACGCTCTGCCGAAAAGAATTATGGGATAGGTAGGACGGGAAAGGATCCACCACACCCATCCTTCCAATTCGGGGAAAAGGAGGACGTAACATCCTTCAAATGAGTACTCCGAAGGATGCAGACCCTGAATTTGGACACAGCCTAAGAACCAAAGTTGAAGCAGTTTGAACGGCCTGGATTCTTTAGACGTTTAACATGTGCCAGAATTAATTAATTTTTAAAAGCGTTGTTTGCTGCACTGCGGAAGAGTGTTTCGACTACCCAAATTCCAGCAAGCTGCTCCTTTCCATAGCAGTGTTTGGGCTATACAAGTGCTTAATCAACAGACAGTAAGCACTGCGGTGAAGTATGATGCCGACCAGGAACCAACGAGACTGAAGGTTTTCATGTCACAAACTTTACGCCAGCTACACAGTGGACGAGTGTTCGGATGATCGCCATTCGTTTATCAGCTGTGTTTGAACTGTGTGGGGTTGGAAAGCTGTGATCGCGAGTGAGTTCCGTCTAGTCTCGGACAGGCCGCAAATATTCTGATTGTACGTTGGACTTCAGGTAGGCCTTGAACAGTTTATTCTCGCTCCTAATTGAAGCCGTAAATCACCACTGACTCTTATTCCATACACACAGACTTTTATCCCATACTACACACAGCACATTCACACACATCTACACAAGCCTACAACCATTAAACATTCTCCTCTTGAACCTTGTTTAGGAACACAAACTTTCAATTGCATTATGTCTGGTTTGTTTCCGTTATGGACTTGGATTGAAACGATACCTTGATACCTTCACAAGCATATTGTGTCTGAATATTGACAAACATTGTTTGATCTCTCGTCATTTACCTTTGAAGACTTGTAAATTCCTCTGCCTGGGTTGAAAGATGATTGTGATCTAATGATTGCTCCTATGATGATTATGTCATGAGATAATGTTTTTTTTTTGTTATTTTTGTAATTGGTTTTGCACTTTGATATGCTTAGAATAAGCAAGATATAGGGAAAAAGAAACAAGTCCCTATTTTGAGTTAAATTAAAAAAGAAAGTTTTTCAATTGTAAACTTGTGCTTATTTTGTATTTGTATTGTTCTGTGAAGTGTGATTGGGGTTACGGGCCTATTTAGAATCACTACGTCACAAGTTTATGAATAGTTATGTGCCATCCAGTCCTGGTATGTCCACAGGGTAAGATAAGGTAAAGTTAAATACACTTTTCTTCCATCTGCATTCTTCCGCCTTTTGCTTGCATCCAAAAATTCAATTATGTCTCAGTGTCATATATATTCATCAGAGCACCTGACCCAGGGTCAAGAAGAACATATTCTGAATTATTACAGTCATTTTCTGGATAGCACCTAGGATTGAGCAGCCAAAGCCAAACATTTGCAAGACAAAACACCACATGTCTGCACTCCAAGTGAATTATGAAGAATCAAATGTTCTTTTTGTGTATTTCATTGGAAGATAATGCCAGACATGCTATTAGAAACATGCATGTAGTCTTTATTAATGACCTCTCTGAATATGATTTTTTCAAGATCAAAATCTCCTGTATGAAACAAATTAATTTTCATCTGTAGTTTAAACTAAACTAAGATAACTCTCAAGTTCTTGATCTACCATCAGTTCTTGATCTGTTTGATGGAAAGTGCAAATATACCTTTCTCTCCTTCACAGTAAATAGGACAAGATGAAGGGTTTTCTCTTAAAACGTCAGCGATTTGATGTGAATGTGCTCTTGCAGCATCAGTTGCTATTGTGCATTTAAAGAGATTAAAAAAAAACAAAAAAACATGAACCCTATAATTTACAGTAGTTTTTATCTAGGGATGCACCGATACCTATACTGGTATCGGTATCGTGCCCAATACTGAGCTCCTGTACTCGTACTCGTACTGGTTAAAATGCCCAGATACCAAACGCCGATACCACACAGCATGTGATAAGTGCCATATTCAGACAAAGAAATACAGACAACAGAACAACAGACAGCAGAATGGAGTTATTAGAGATTAAGAATGTCTACGAAGTATATGCATGCAATGAAATTAATGTTAAACATTCAGTATTGATGCCTGTATAGGCGAGTTGATGGGCTAAGCAAAGCACGCTGAGTGGATTGAGCGCGCGGCTGCGCAGATGCGCGAGCTCGTCGAGTGAATATCCTTTTCTCACAGACATCACTGGATAGTTTGTAGTTCAGTCGGATGTGTCAAAAACAAGTAAGTAAAACAGTACACGAGTTACTTAACGGTAGGGAGGGAGGGAGGGAGAGAGAAAGAGCGTGTGCGCACTTCTTTTGTGTGATCTTTCTTTATTGATGTTCGCTCACTTGGCACATGCATCATTTGGCTTAAAACTAAATCGTAAATATTAGACAATTTTACGGAGCCCCTTAGAGCTCATGGTGGTGGAAAGATTTCGGGGTGGGTGAAAAAAATTCGGGGTGGGAGGAAAAATTTTTTTTTAAATCTTTTGCGTTCTCTCGCAAAACTTTGCGTTACCCACCCCGAAATCTTTCCACCACCATGAGCTCTAAGGGGCTCCGTACAATTTATAGGGGTATTCACTTTAAACCATCATTTATTTTCAACCTTAAGCATACACGACATTCTGGCGAAAGTTAAACTAACAGCTTATGCGCTATGTTCTGCAATTGTCCCTCTCATTCTGCACCAGTACAAAAACGTGCGCACGTTGCGCGTTTTGCTTGCTTCATGAGTGATTATGCATTATATGAGTGGCTTTGGAATATAAATTGCAGCACGTTTCAGATGAAAAAAGCAACTTTTATTTCTGAAAATATCACAGTTAGGAGATTTATAGCAAGTGGTTCCCTGCATTATTACAGAAAAACGCGTAATTACAGTACTGAACCGCTGCAAGGGAGCCGCTCTAATTCTATTAAATTAAAGATGATGTACCATAGAGCAAAAAATGAACAGTGAAAGTAACAAAAACTTGTAAAATACATTTTAATGGGCATAATTAAGTGTGAAAATAACCGAAGATATTATACAGTCAAATCAAAATAAAGTAAACTGTGACAAATTATAACCAAAAAAATCTTCATACAGTGGACTACCTGTAAAATTGATGCAAATTTGGGATTAAAAATTATTCAGACCGAGTCTGGGAAAAAAACTGAAGTTCAGGTTTGCATGAACCTGGTTTACAGCATGCCCAGGAGACTACAGGCTGTCATTAAGGCTAAGGGTGGCCCGACAGAGTATTGATAGTTGTGTATATATTGTCATACTAACAGCTGTCTGTCATTGTTGGTTGATTGTAATCCATTATGTACCTTTCTATCAAAGTTATCTGATATTATCAAGCTGAATTTGTTCAGACACAGTTTTGCTCTGAGTTCTTGTCATATTTTATTACCATTTTCTAAACTATAGCAAATAAACCGTGATAATGTGAGAAATTTTAAAGGTGTTTGAATAAATTTGGGTTTGACTGTATTTATTTGATACATGAAGTTAACCAATTAACATTATACATATTCTTTTGGTTTCTGTACCCGATATTTTAAAAATGTACAAATGCAATGAAAATATCAGTATCGGTACTCGGTATCGGCAAGTACCAAAAATAAAAGTATCGGTATCGGGCAAGTACTGGAAAAAGTGGTATCGGTGCATCCCTATTTTTATCTTTCCACCCTTCTTGATCATCTTCATTTCTGTAGTTACCGCACATTTAAAAGCCAGTAATATTCAAGTAGTGTGAAGTTTTACTGCATTTTAACATAAATATACTTATGCTTATTAATTTTAGTAAATTTTACTCTGACTGAAATGACAACTAGTTTCAGTCGAGCGTTATGAGCTGTACAAATATATGCCATCCCTGTGGCTTAGAAATAAGAAATTTTACATTATCTTGACCATTCTAGACTTTTGCACTTTGAAACTGAGGGTTTCAAAATGTCATTAAAGTATCTTACCCCATTGTTGCATAATTATTTCTCCCAAGCGGCAACCTTCTCTCTGGTGAAACCAACAAGGAAGTGACTTAAACTGTAATTCGTCAACTGGCCGCTAGAGGCTAGCTGCAAAAGGGAGTCAATCCCATAGATTCCCCATGTTAAAAAGCCCAACTTTACAGCAGAATAAAAAAAAAAGGTTTACAGCCTGGTTCAAAAAATTATTTTGGTCTATATAGCAAATTTTGCCCTTCATGACAACTGTGAGGGGGGTGAATTTTTATATTAGGGCCGTTTAAATATATTAAGCCTTAAAGTTATGCATAAATATGGGCGTGGCCACTTGAGTGACAGGTTGATTGCCGGTACTGTCAACACCGTCGTGTTAGGTGGGCATGATTTCATCAACCAGCTCCACCCACATCCTGCCTTTTTGCCCATTTTCGATTATCCGGGAGTGACGCGCTGCCAAGATGGCGACGGCTGGCACCGCGCACTTTGAACTACAAAAATACTCTTCAGAAACCTACGGGTGACGTCACGGACACTATGTCCATGTTTTTTTTTTTACAGTCTATGATTTCTCCTCGTCGTTTGACTTTTCAGAACAAAAAGTGCATGTTAATTGACTGGGCGTTTATTTTGCCTTTCATCTTCACACAAAATGGCCAATGAGGCAATTGCAGCATCATTGGGCCAACATGCTAATATATTGCAGTCTCTAGAGACAATTTACCTTGCCACGTAGGAAAGTATAACACAAGCATAAAGGGAAATTTTATACTGATTGCTGCAATTCATCTGTTGAGGCCCGGTGCAATTCTGCTTGTTCACACTTGTAAAATATTTATCCAGGTCTGAGCTAATGCTTTTGGATGGGTCATTTACAGTGAGATCTAGATCTTGTCAGCCCTCTTCATATTGAAAAATAAGTTAATTGTATGCTGATTTTCACTGTGTTCTCTTACGTTACAGTCTCCTTGGCAACGTTCCACGTATGCGGGGTAATAAGGGCTATTTTTATTCTTTTTGTACCTTGTATGAGAATAAAATGCATGTAGCAAAGCTAATTTTTAACCTGTTGAGCTTCTATTAACTACCTCCCCAAAGACGGTCATCGTTTTGCATTTTCCTGTGATAACTTAATTTAGCATCCATCTGGCAACAATTCAGGCAAATGTCAAGAGTGTTCAATGCATCTGATTTACACCAATCATGTATGACATGATTTATGCACTCAGGGTTTAATACACATCACCACTTTGTGCATTTCTATTCTGCTTGATTGACAGCGACCTATTAGCTCTGTTTCACAAGCCTCCGAAGAGCCCTGCTGTTTATTTGTGGAGTTATCTCTTTGTTATTGTTGTTGTTTTTTTTGACGGCCTCCTCCTAATTTTAAAGCTTTACGAGAACAGATCACTCATTTTGGTTGCCCAGATTCCCTGCTGATCACAGTGTCTGTTTACTGAAAAGTGAGTCTGTGGTTATTAGCAGTATCTTTGTGATGATGGCTTTGCCAAAGGCAGCAGGTGAGAGGGGGGGGTAAGTAATTGTCAGACTTGCTGATTAGAGTGGGTTGCCGCAGCCTTTGGGCTGCTTATATTTAAATGATTTCGGCTACAAGAGCTTCTTGTCATCATTCCAGCCTCTCTGACTAGATGACAATGTTATTGGCCTTTTGTAACTTTTCATTTAAAGGGCAAGTCATAGGCATGATTAGTTATCAAAGACAGTGGCATCATGTTCATACGTGAATCTCTGTGCAGCAGATTATGTAAATCGAGCCGATATAATTTCTCTGCAATCACCAGGAAATGTCACCCACTCGCTATTAGAAGCAGGAATCTTTAGATACCTTGGGATTCGATTCAATTTTATGTCAAGATCCAATTCCAAAATGATTGTTGATTTATTTCTCAGTTGACATCCATTTAAAAGGAACCATGTATTCTTGCAAATATTAATATGCATTATATTATATTATATTATATTATATAGCTGTACTTGAATGTTTTTTCAAGTGCTCTTAAAATGTTAAATGGACTCGTAAAATATAATTAACCAGTAACTTCTTGCAAATTTTTTTGTATTTTTTTTTCCCCAGCCTGGTTCTCTTAAGAGCTCCAGGAGATTTGGTTTGGTCCTCACCCTTCACATAGTGTGACCCATTAAAAATACCTATTAAAAAAAAAATAATAATAGTGGGAATAATATTATTGCTCATTATTTATGTACTACTTTTTAAATAAAATAATAAATTCTGATAATACTATTATATTTTAAGATATAAAAAGGAGTATTAAATACAAATACAATTATTTTATAGTAAACTTAAAAATAAAATGGTAATATTTACTTAAAAAAAAAAAATATATATATATATATATATATATATATATATATATATATATATATATATATATATATATACATACATATACATATATATTTTTTTTTTTTTTAAGTAAATATTACCATTTTATTTTTAAGTTTACTATAAAATAATTGTATTTGTATTTAATACTCCTTTTTATATCTTAAAATATAATAGTATTATCAGAATTTATTATTTTATTTATTATGTATTATATATATATATATATATATATATATATATATATATATATATACATTTTCATAATTTTCTAAAATCAGCAAGCTTTTAATTTGCGGGTTGCCAGAAAGTAAGTATATGCGCTTCCGGGTTTAGCGCTGCTGATTGAAAAGCATCAGTGAATGAAATGTCACAGTTTTGCATTGTACTTTGAAAACCGCAGCGGGTAGCCTAGATTTATGCTTTCAGTTTGAATAGAAATCGTATACAGTACAATTTGTCGATCTAAAATGGTAATTGAGCATTAACAGCTCTCAAACATGTCAGTATGTAAATGAGCGGTCTGATCCTATTTACACAGTGCATTTTTTATTTTGGTCGCACATGCGCACCTGCATACCATGTGTATGTATATATATATATATATATATATATATATATATATATATATATATATATATATATATATATATATATATATATATATATATATATATATATATATATATATATATATATTTATTTTTTATTTTTTTACAGGGTGTGATTTTCCCGGGGGGGGGGGGGGGGGGGAATTCCCCTTCTCCTCTGGTTTATGCATCCCTGCCTCTGCTGAATTATTTTCATCGCCGGTGGGGATAAAAACATCACGCGATCTCGCTCCGAAGTCCCGATTTAAATCAAATGATTCGCGATACGCGATCCAATTGGAGCGCTTCGAAACAGTGAATCATTTTGCGACTCAATGGTTTAACTGATTCTGAGTTTCAAAAAGCTCCCTTGTGCTCTTTGCTCGCTTTCTCTATATGATTTATTCGTTGCTTGAATAACCGTGGAAATGAAATCATTACAATTAATAGGCCTAACTAACAATGTTTTTAATAGACTCTTTCAGTCGTATTAAAAACATTTCATGACATTACACCCATATACTTGCCTAAAAAGACGGGTTTATGATGTGCGTTATTTACAGATTACACTAACATTAGGTTACTTGGCTATAGCCTTTCGCTTAGCTTCCACCTATGGAGAGAGAATTGTTTTTTACAAAAGCATCCCTCCCTCTGCTTTTTTCACAAATCGCACCCTGTTTGAATCGAAATCTTAGCATTAACAGCTCTCATATATATATATATATATATATATATATATATATATATATATATATATATATATATATATATGTATGTATGTATATGTATATATATGTATGTGTGTGTGTGTGTATATATAATATATATATATGAAATATTATTATTATTATTATTATCAATTAGTACCATTAAATGTGAAAATGGAATTGTGTGGCTCAGTCCAGAATTTCATGATGCATAGTTTCTTTGATTCTGCAGAATCCCCTCCTTCACTCACTATCTCAGAAAGTTTAAAATATCAAGTTTGCTTTGTAACTGTCACCCTCATCTTGTCTCATCTCATCTGTTCAAGGTCTTTACACACATCTGCGGCTTTTCAGATCTGTCTGTGCTGGCAGACTTCCTCCTCTCATTTCACAGTGCTGGTTCTGTCAGTGCTCCGGCCTCCTTAGTGTCTAAACATTATGAGGCTCTCCTTTAATAATTCTTCCTAAGCCTCTCAATCTCCCCAGCGTCCCTTAGTCTGTCAAGCAGACTCATAGGCATCCTCTCCTCACCTTTATTCACAAGCCACAAGCACTTCAGAGTTATTACCCATAATTCCCTGGGAGGACCACAGCATCATCCTTACAATGACAAACAATGGGGAGCTGAGATAGTGCTGATAGGTACAGTCTGACGGTTCATAAAAGACTTTTGTATCTCTGATGTAACATGAATAGCAAAGGAAAGTGAAGACAGAAGGGAAGGGAGGAGAAAGGACAGTAATTGGTTCTATCCTGCTGCGTCTGTCCACCAGCTGTCTCAGCATATCCAATGATCATTTCCACCTCAGAATACTGGTCAAACTATGCCATATCACTTGTAATGGCAGCTGTTACAGCAAATGTCTCGTTGTTACTGCTAAACTGATGGTAATACTGACCACCAAGTGAAAATAAAGGTCACGGCAGCGCTTCAGCAGAAGACGTTATGCTTGTATGGCTTTAATGGTAGTGGATTGATGAAAATGGATATCTTAATGGCTCATTCTAGCACATTTGAAGACGCTGCCTGAGAGCGCCTGATACCCTCGCTCAATACAGAGACATACAGTACGCTGATTATATCAAATGTGAACAAGCCATACTCGCTTCAAACTTTGTTTGCTCACATTGAAGTACAACTTACACAGTTAGCCTGCGTTTGTTGAACATAACTCAACATTTTTTGTTGACGACACTTTCGAAATATCATAGCATAAAACTAGATGTCCTCTATATTAAACATGGCCTATTGCTTTTCATAGATTACTCTGATCCTATGCCTACCACAGGCCGCAAATCATTTTTACTCACCCATATCCTTACTATAGCTCAGGCTGAACATGACCTATGAGCCAGTGAGAGACCATTTTGCACCCGCTATAGTCATTATTCATGACTGTCGGGATCCCATGGCCATGCCTGTTCTCATCGCATACAGCTGTCCAATTTAGACATTGTGGGTCTTTTTTTTTTTTTTTTTTTTTTCTGGCTGTGTCATCTACTGGTATGTCATGAAACAGTCTCAAAAGCTTGAGAAAAGATTCTTGAGACCGATTGTAGCCTTAGGCAGCTAAACTGATGAGTCACCCACATCCAGTCTGCCCACGAAGACGTGTGTGCGAGTCAGTCCTTAGGTATGTTAGTGCATTTGTGTGTGTGTGTGTGTGTGTGCATTTGCCTGCAAAAGCGTGGAAAGAAAAAGACAGGTAAAGTGCTGTTTGACATCAGACCCTAATGTTGAATGGCAGGTGGGTATTACAGGAGTCCACCTGTAACACTGACTCATCAGTTTTGGTGAACTTTTAGTGAACTTTTTATTAGGCCTCTAACTTGAACGTTAATAGGATCTGTTGTTCACACAACTTGTAGATAAAGTCCTGACAGCCTTCATGAAATGAAATTAGCGCTGCAGGTGCTTTGTGCTTCAATGTATTTATTTGGAATTGGATGCAGAAGATGTTTACCAGTAATGGCATTCAATAATCTCTGAGGCAGAGGCTCTTAACCTTGGGGTTACAGCCCCACATTCACATTAGCTCACCAAAGATGCACATTGTGTGTGTGCATTATACTGTGTGTGTCTGTGTGTGTGTGTGTATATGTATATGTATATATAATGTGTGTATGTGTATATATATATATATATATATATATATAGAGAGAGAGAGAGAGAGAGAGAGACACACACACACACACAGCATATTCATATTTTTTTTTAAATGCAGATTTTCCTGACACCAAACTTTGAATGGTAGTTCAGTTTTTTATGTTTTTATGAATTCACAATAATTGTGTAGTACTTAATTCAAGTTCATTCAAATGTTTTATATATCTATATCTATATATCTATCTATCTCAGTTTGGTAGTTTTAAATGGCATCACTTTACATTTGCTTTGGCATTACATTAACTCATTTTATACCTGGCAAAGTTCTGCTAGATTAAATCATTTTAATTTAATCATTTATTTATTTAAAGATTATTTTGCATAGATTTTGTGTGTGTGTGTGGTTATGTGTGTGTGTGAGTGTGTAGATGCAAAGGTCCAAACACACCATCTCACAAGGTGCATCAAAGAGTGAATCTTAAGATGAGTGTACCATTTGCTGGCACTTATTTGTGTAAAGCAGGATTCAGCGCTCTTGATTACATTACATTGCAGGACCAAATATTGTTCCAAGTTGGACAGAACAGCGGAGATGAGATGAATACGCTTTTAATTATCATGTCGGACTTTGACAAGCTGCAGTGTGACACACAACCCTCAATCCTCCCATTAGACAGGATGAGTGCCAGTGAAGGGATGCCCAAATTATTTGTTACAGTTACTGAGTCAATAATTATACAATTGGCAAAATGTTTTCTTATATTTTACAACTTAATTTGCTGTCTGTGAGGCTTAATGCTGTATATAGGTGAGGTTGTGGGTCGTATGTATCTTGGAACTTAAAAATGGGTCATAGACCTAAAAAGGTTGAGAAAACCTTAGAAATATTTCACTAGAATATGTTTGCATCTGGTGTGAGAAAGCTTTTTTTATTAGTTTTTCACAAAGTCTTTCACCGTCTCACTCTTTTTCCCTGTCATCCTCTATATCTCACATTCTCTCTTTTTTTGGAGCCACAAAGTCTGTGTGTGAAATTCGGTGGCATTCTTAGTGAAAGCAGGTGGGGGTTTTGGGTGAACATTGTGGCTGGCCTTTCAGGAGCTTATTTTAATCTCTGATTTGTAAAGCAGGGTGGCAAAACGCTTTCTCTGTCCAGCTGTGACCGCTCAGCCAGGCCAGCGTGACCATTTCTGATATTTTTCATTTGTAATTATTGTTTATATTAGCGAAAAGGGCAAGGAAATCCAGCAAAACGAGAGTATGGAGAGAGACAATGTGTTTTTTTTTTCTTCAAGGTTTTTATTTGCTAATTTATTATGATTGTAAAACTGCAGCTGTGCCTTTGCCAGCAGGTTTTCTTGGTGTGATGAGAGCTGATTTCATGTCCCAAATGCCTCTTATCACTAAAGTTTTTATAATGGCAGACACTGAATAATGCAGTGAAAACTAGATGAGAACAATCTCAGAATCAGTATTGTTGCCAAACTCAAATATACTAATGTAATTACTGTACTTATCTGAGGCTTGGACAAGAGTATTGAAAAAGCTTATAGCACAATAGTACATGTTGTTATGTACAAGCTGCAAGATTATGAGCAAATAAGACTGTATTAAATTTCCGACATTTATGAGAAGGAAGAAGCTTTACGGGATGTGGAGATATTTGATTAGGCTTTGTTATCCATTTTTTTTTTAGAGAGTGATTGTAGTTTATGATCATACTTAAAATGGCAGATCTCATAAAAACTATCATGTTGCTTGTTTTGGGGCAGGAACCCAACTGGACATCTGAATTGTGCATACCATCTTGAACATATCCATTGCATTTTCATTTTCCATTAATACTCCACTGCGTAGAGGAGGAGTGGTCAGGAGGGGGTGATCAGATAAAGACCAGGGGCAACCTTTGTGTGTCTTTGTGTAGAGAGAGAAAAAGTTTAATTACTTTACACCATGTCATCTTCATGAGGAAACCCCCAATTTATCATAAATGTGACATTTATAGATGAGCGCACATTTGTAACACTTATAAATCAGGTTTGGAAATGAATTTGCTCGCATTTGTAGTGAAAATGTAGCAGATGTAGTTGTAATATTGGAATTTTCATTGTTATGCACAGTATTTTTCATCATGAATAATCACTTAGCTGCAACATTTTATCTCATGCATTGCTTCCTAAGCTTTTTGTGTATCTTTAAATCTAAAACTAATTAATGTTGGACTAAAACATTCTGGTTGAGTATTCTAGGAATGAACAACCGAATGGCTCTGAGACTGCTCAGGGGCTTTCTCTCCTTGAGATGTGAATCTAAACTGATTCTACTGCCATGGCATTCTCAAAGCCACCCACTCGCCTGTGATAGCTCACATGCACATATGCATCCAAAACTCATCCAGTCATTGACTCTGATGCTGTTGGTGTAAGTAAATGGGGTTCAGCTGGTCGTTTGTAGCCTCAGGCTCTCTATGGGTAGAGAGTTTATGGTCTCTTGTGGGTTCATTTACATATTTATTTTCGGATCAGGAGTGCAGAAATGTGTTTAGTTTTGTTTTAAAGGTTCTGCAGCTAGGTAAAGCGTTAACATTGAGCTAGCAATGAACGATCACTCATTGGGGTCTCATTAAGCCTCATTGAGTTGTATTGCTCAAAAATTAGATTATATTCTGACACAACCACTGCATAAATCTTACTTAAATCAAATCCTACAAATGGTTGTTTTGTGTCTTATAGATTCAGAGCTATAATTCATGACTTACAGTGCACTGGGACTTAACCTAGACAGAGAGCTGCCTCAGCTGTTTTTGAAGCTCACTTAGTAAACATCTCTCTCAAGACTTTTATGCTCACCAAGACTGCATTTATTTGATTAAAAATATAATAAAAAGAGTAAAATTGCGATATATTATTACAAGTTAAAATAACTATTTTCCAATTATATGTTTTTTTTTTCTTTGTTTTGATATACAGTTTTTATATATATATTTTAAAATGTTATGAATTTATGTGATGTCAAAGCTGGATTTTCAGCAGTTATTACTCCAGTCTTCAGTGTCCTTCAGAAATAATTCTGATATGCTGATTTGGTGCTCAAGAAACATTTCTATATTTTATTTTTTTATCTTTTTTTCCACGAGATTCTCTCGGTTATCATCCAGGACTCAACCAGAGTCCTTGGGAGTTCCTCTCTAAGAGAGTACTTTGCATAGGATGTGTGCGGTCCCACACGGCACAATCTTCTGAGCTTCAAAGGCACTTGGCTTCCCTGGGATCTGATCCAGATATTGGTGGAAACCTTTCTTGATGCATCTCAGGGCACTATCACAACTGGCACTGTCTGTGTTCTCGTGTTCCAGGATCTGCTGATGTTGATTCCCAGGTTCTGTAACGTAATAAAAAACGTAATATTAATATGTAATTTAAAGCAAATAGTTGAATTTAGCTCAAAGGGAATCATTTATGATTTTATAAGGAATTTGAACAGAATCACTGTTTTATAGCTGATCACTGAGGCGGTAGCGATTCATTGACCAAGCCATATAACGTCAACTCTGCACTGGATATTAAAATCCAAAATATAGTGAAAACACTATTTAATAGCACAGTAACAAGATCGGCAGTTTAAGACATTAACTTGTGAGCACAAAACACAAGATACTTCTCTTTTCAATATAAATAATATTTTATTTATAGAAACCTAAGACATAAACTAATCTAACACATGAACACAAGCATTCACACATTCACACATTGCAGGATGAGGATGAGTTTAAGAGAATGGAAATGTGAAATCCCAAGTTTACAGCAATATGTTCAATTGCATAGACTTGAACAACCATCAATCACTTATTTAACCCTCACTTTGAGTTTCTCAATGAGGCTAAAATTTGTATTAAATACACCAATACAATTAGAACCTGGAGGTGTTACTTGCTTGCTTTGCCTGTGTTAAGGGGTTTCCTTTGTGTCGTCATCGTTGCAGAAAGGGGGTTCCCCGAAGTGTCTGATTGGTTGAGAGTTCAGTAGTTGTGAAGTGACGTCTTGGGAAGCCAATGGAGTTGTGGCTGGTAGAAGTTTTGAGTCGGTCACAGACTCCAGTTGAACTCGGAGATGAGGTGTGGCGGCAAAACTTAACTGAATACACGAAACTCACAACAGAAAAGAAAATAAAGTAAAAGAATAAAAGGATGTAAAGAGGCTAGGTTGTTTTTCTTCTCATTGTGATGGCAGCTGGCATGTGGGCCAGAGCACGCTCAAAGAGCAGCGTCACAACGCGGTGGCAAAAGAGAAGAAGAGGAGAAGGGAGAGGACCAAGAGGTTGTAAGAGAGCCTTTTTAAGAAGAGAAAGTTTGATGGTGTCCTGAGTTTTTAAACTCGGCTTTCAGACCGTCCTATCTGGACGTCTGGACCAATTAGATATTGTCCTTGCTCGGGGTATTGCTTTGTTTCTCCACCCCACTAATAAATCAACATGTTATCTGTTCAGTCAGAAGTCCGAACTTTACAGGCTCTTGCAAAGTATACTTTTGAACATTATTTCTATAACAAGACTGATGCATTTGACAAAGAATTGATTGGAAGAAACATTTAAAGCATGATTTTTCAAACTCAAACATACCAAACACGCATATGAATTATTCAGCTATTCAATAATGATTAAAAAGACATACATAATAGTTGATTAAAACATGATAGTCTAATATGTGGGTTACAAACATAATATGGGGTTCTGCATAGAAATGTCCTTTTAGGATGATTTTATGTGCATATGAAAAAGAACGTTTTTGTATAGTTCTATGGAGAACGAAGGCATGTTCTTTAGACAAAGGAATTTTGGTTTGGTCTGTCTTCTATGTGGGGGAGAAGTCAGTCTAAGGAAGCTTGTGAATTCAATCGTGGAACACGTGATAGCCATCTCTTTGACCATCAATCTTGATTATTTGCAACAAATTTGACAGTCTCCTTCCTGAATTGGAATTATCAATAAGTGTTCTTTTGTCTCAAGGTTGTAAGCTGTTTTGTGAAAGAGGCTTGCTGGTTAGTTTGCTTGCTTCAGACTAGTTGGAGCTGGGAATCTGATTTACAACGTTGTCCTGTTTTCTTGGGCCTCTCTGAATTCCAGCTCCTCATGTTTAAATGTTCTGATCGCATCTTAAATTTGTCTGATTCAGTCTCTGATATTCTACACGGCGATAGTACTCCTTTGCAATTTTACTCTTCATCTCATTTTGCTGAATACCATCGCCTTCATCAATGCCCAAGTACTTGTGCACTTTGTCCTGCTCAAGGTTCTTGATGGACGAACCTCCGCTCAGCTGGATGTTATGGCTTTTGACTCGTAAGCCTCTCTTGAAAAAAAAACAGTTGGGCATTTGTCTTTTCCAAACTCCATTCGGATGTCATCACTGAACGTCTTCAGGATGTGCATTGCCTGCCTGAGCTGCTTCTTGTCTCTACCGAAGATCTTGAGGTCGTCCATATACAACACATGGCTCACAGTGTTCTTGTCATCAATTGCATATCCAATACCTTGCCTGTTCAGCGTGTTAGAGAGGTGTATGAGGCTGAGGCAGAACAGCAAGGGAGCTAGTGAGTCACCTTGGAAGATTCCCTGTTTGATGCCAGATGATCCTGTCTTGATGCTGCCTTTCTGGTGGAAAAGGTGCATATCTGTCTTCCATTCCTTTAATGATGCTTCAATGAACTGAATCATGGTTGGACTCACTCGATAGATCTTTAGAGTTTCCAAGGTCCATGAGTGAGGGATATAGTATTGAATGCCTTCTTGTAGTCAATCCAGGCCATGCTCAAGTTCTTTTTGTGTTTCTTGGCATCTTCAGTTACCATCTTGCTAATGAGGAGTTGATCTTTACATCCTCTGGCTCCCTTCCTGCAGCCCTTCTGTTCATCTGGGAGGATGTTGTTTGTCAGCAAGTGGTCGTATACCTTCTCGGACACAGCTGCTGTAAGAAGCTTGTACATTGTCGGTAGGCAGATTATCAGGCGGTAGTTCTTGGGATCTCTAGGATCCTTTCTCTTATAAAGAAGAAATGTGACTCCAGTCGTCATCCATTCAAGGATGGATCTTGGGTCTTGCAAAACTTCGTTCATTGCTCTTGTCAGGTGTTGATGTAGAGCATTAAAACTCTTAAGCCAGAAGTTTTGCAGCTTGTCTGGACCAGGGGATTTCCAGTTCTGTGCTTGTTTGATTATTCTGAGCATGTCAGTGGAAGTAAGCTCAGTCCATGTTTGCTGTGTTAAGCTTAGGTTTGCTTTCTCCTCGTCCTTGATCCACAATGCTTCGTTGTTATGTTTGACATTATCCTCGAGGATGCTGCGCCAGAATATCTCGACAGCTGGTTGTGAAGGTGGTTCAGAGGTGGCATCTTGCTGTTTGTTCATAAGCTGGTAGATTTTCTTGGTATCCTCTCTAAACAGCTTGTTCTGGTAGAACTGTTGCTGGCATTCTTTGTACCTTCGCAACCGCTGAGCCCGCGCTTGTAGCTTCATCTTGATGTCCTGGGTGAACTCCTCAAGTTGACTGTAGTCCATTTGTGCCAATCTGAGTATGCGATTGATCTGTTGACGCTTATCAACAAGATGGTGCTGCGCATGGCAGCCATTGTGCTTGGCTCTCCAGTTGTTTTAGTGTTTTAGTTAGTTTTTCCTGTTTATTGTTTGTCTAACACGATCAGTTTCCCCAAGGAAGAACTGCTGAACACTCCACAAAATCTTCTACTGGTTTTCGATTATTCGGATGTTTTGCTGAGCATAGTATTCGGCGGAGCTGCAGCGCTGTTTATACGCTTCAGGATGCGCAGACGGGGGAAGCGAGCCGGAGCACTCGTGAAGCTCAGACAGCGTGGATTTCGAATGCCGTTGCTGAGCATCCATCTGGCGAATCTCCGCTCTCTACCCAACAAAACGGACAAACTCCTTCTGCTTTCCCGGTTTAACAAGGACTTTTCAAACTCTGCTGTTCTGTGTTTCACGGAAACCTGGCTGAACGACACCATTCCAGACAGCGTGTTACATCTGCCTAATTTCATGCTGATCAGAGCAGATCGCGATGCAGAATCAATGGGGAAATCGCGCGGCGGCTGGACATGCTTCTACATCAATGAGAGGTGGTTTACAGATGTAACTGTGTTAAAGATGTGCTGTTCAGATCTAGAAACGCTTTTCATCAACTGTAAACCTTTATACTTGCCGTGGGAGTTCTGCTCGTTCATTCTCGTGAGTGTCTACATTCCACCGCAAGCGCATGTGAGCACAGCTTTACAGAAACTCGCTGATCTGATCACAGACACAGAACAACAACACCCGGACTCTGTTTTAATCATTCTTGGGGACTTTAATAAAGCAAATCTCTCCTGCAAACTGCCAAAATACAGACACAGCATGTTACATGTCCCACCAGAGACAGTAATATATTGGATCACTGTTACATAACAATAAAGGATGCATATCACTTTGTCCCACGGGCAGCTTTAGGAAACTCTGATCACTGTTTGAGTCATCTTATTCCAACCTACAGGCAGAAACTTAAATCTGTTAAACCTATATTAAGGACTATAAAGAGATGGACTAATGAGACAGAGCGGGTTTTACAAGCCTGTCTCGACCTTACTGATTTGAGTGTTTTTGAAGCTGCTGATGATCTGGACGAGCTCACAGAGACTGTAACATCATATATCAGTTTCTGTGACGATATGTGCATTCCTACCAGGACTCATCTAACTTATAACAACAACAAACCGTGGTTCACTGCAAAACTCAGACAGCTTCGTCAGGCCAAAGAAGATGCTTACAGGAATGGGGACAGAGTCTTGTATAAACAGGCCAAATACACACTGAAAAAGGAGATCAGAGTGGCAAAGAGGAATTATTCCGATAAGTTAAGGATCCAATTCTCTTCCAGTGACACGGCTTCAGTGTGGAAAGGTCTGAAAGACATCACCCCCAGCACTGTGGAGAATCAACAACTGGCAGACGATCTTAATGAGTTCTATTGTAGGTTTGTAAAAACACCATTCACACCTCTGCAACCCCCCTCTCCCCCACACCTGAACTGCAGATAAGAGAAGATGACGTGCGCCAGGTCTTCAAAAAGAACAAGAGAAGGAAGGCACCAGGCCCAGACGGTGTGACACCAGCCTCTCTGAAATCCTGTGCTGACCAGCTGGCCCCCATCTTCACACAGATCTTCAACAGTTCACTAGAGCTGTGTGAAGTTCCCTCATGCTTCAAACGCTCCACCATAATCCCCATTCCAAAGAAACTCAAGATTACAGGACTTAACGACTACAGACCTGTGGCTCTAACATCTGTGGTCATGAAATCATTTGAAGTGGAGTCATTCAGGTTCCAGGGCACCACAATTTATCAGGACCTGAAGTGGGACATTCACACTGACTCTATTGTGAAAAAGGCCCAGCAGAGTTTGTACTTCTTTCGCCAGATGAGGAAGTTCAACCTGCCACAGGACTTGCTGAAACAGTTCTACTCTGCCATCACTGAATCCATCCTCTGCACTTCAATAACTGTCTGGTTCAGCTCAGCTACCAAATATGAACTCAACACACTTTAAGTACACCACTTAATGAGGGAAAGACTCAATTAAACATAATGAGGGCAGGAAAAAACAAATAAGTGTATCTCAGTGTGGTATGGAAACCGCCCCAATCAGGACTGCAAAGCTCTATAGAGAGTTGTGCGCTTAGCTGAGCGCATCTCAGGGTCTGCTCTCCCCTCTATGCAGGACATCTACCTCAAACGCTGCAAAAGTAGAGCTGTCAAAATCATCAAGGACTCAAATCACCCTTGTACCCGTCTATTCACTTTGCTACCATCTGGTAAGCGCTTCTGTAGCCTGATGGCAAAAACTGAGAGACTTAGGAGGAGCTTCTTCCCCCAGGCCATTAGGCTCCTAAACTCTAACTCGGTCTCATAACATCACATGACTCAATTTAAATATCACTAATATCAATAAGTTATTCATCATTTTTTATACCTCGTATTGCTGCTATGTAAATACCCTGTACAACTTTTTTGCACATTCTTTTGCACGTTCCTGCTTATTCTTATTATTATTATTATTATTATTTAAACCAACAACATACTGACCTGTACATTTATATTTATATTTTTTATCTTTTATTTTATTTTTTCTACTTTTGTTTTTTTTTGTATTTTGTTTGTATTCTATATAATTGCACTGTCCTTGGAGCGGACCTGACTTACATTTCACTGCTGGTTATACTCTGTGACAAATAAAAATCTTGAAATAAGGGCACAAGAGGTAGGGAAACACAAGACATAGGGACACAAGTCTGACACTACTCCCCCAACCAAACCCCCCCCCCCCCCCCCCCCCCCCCCCCCGGAAGGCGTGTCCCATGCCTAGCAACATCCGAACGGGGAGGGGGGGTGGGCGCTCTGGAGGCCTCAAGGAACACGGAGACAGGACAGGACAGGAGGCCTCCAGTCTGCATTACAGGACCTTCTAGTTGGAGCTCAGGGAGTTTGCTGCCATCTGGCTGAGGAAACCTTCCATTCGGCATCACATCACCAGAGAATGACAGTGGAGAAAAGCAGTACACTTCTAACAGAACATAAGAGGAAATTCAGGGAAATTTGCTGTCCTCCTTCCTGCTTTTCTGCTTTGTATTTTACTCACAGGAAGATCTTCCGTTCTTATCCTATGATCTCATTCGATCGTTTCTTTGTGCTTTGCATCTTTTATTCTTCTCATTGTACGCTCACTGCCTGTGAATGTCTGAAATTGCTGTCAACATCTGAAAAGAGTTTAGAAAAGAGTGGAGAAAAAAATTGTTCCTTCAGTTTCTTTGTTGTGTGATATAGGCTAGTACAGACATGTTAGCTTAGGCTGAAAGATTAATTCATGACACCTGTGAGATGAGAGGGTTGTTTGATATGCTCAGACCAGCATGGCCAGTATTTAACTTCTGCTCAACTCTAGTCCCATTTTCTTTGAGCACATAGGCAGAAACTTTTAATGAGCCAGCGAGCATTTGTGTTGAACAGGTGATACTGAAGATAATGAAAGCAACAACAGCCCACTCAGATATTAAAGTCTATATCTGGAATTATTCTATATTGTAGGAACGTCTGTGCAAGAGCTGTACATTTTCTTTTATGTTAGATTTCGATTCGCCACATGATGAAATGTGACGACTCTCAGGTTTGAGTAGACTGAACAGCTGTTCACTTCAAAGGTTACAATTGAAAACAAAAAAAAGCATTTTACAGGCTGACAGCATGTCTGCACTGGATGCAAGTGGTGCATCACAATGCGATAATACTAAATTGCTCCTATTACAATCAGTTGTGTTGTCTGCAGTGGAAGAGTCTGTTGTTGCTTTTCTCTTTTTGGCTGACCACTTCATTTTTCCCTGGTTGTCTCTTATTCTCACCAAGGCAACATGTATTTGATCAAAAATACATCTAAAAACAGTAACATTGTGAAGTAATATTAAAATGTAACAGCTTTCTATTTGAATATTTTTTTTAAGTGAAATACCTTCCTATGAATTTTCAGCAGCATTAGTCGTCAGTATCACATGATCCTTCAGAAATCACATCCTGATAATGTTGAAAATAGTTTTGCTGCTTAATATTTTCTGGAAACTCTGATACATGATTATTTTTGATTGACAAATTCAAAATAATAGCATTTATTTGAAATGAAATACATTTTATTTAATCTTTTGTAACATTATAAATGTCTCACAGTGACCTTTGATCAATTTAATGCATCCATGCTGAATGGAAATGTGTATGAATTTAATTCCAAATATTCCAAATAAACAAATAAATTACTATTTATTTAGCATAGGTATTATCTTCTGACTTTTACGCTATACTGCAATGCACTTAACGAGTGCTTCCTGTATGATGCCTTAGAACTATTTACACTTTTTGCACTGATTATGTACTGAAACTTTAAAGAACCCAGAAACCAATATGCAGTTCAAAGAACCTTATAGCCAACTCAAGAACCTGTCTTTACTGACAGTAAAAAAAGGGATGATCAGTGCAGTGGCTAAGGAAACACTATTGAACATCACAGTATTTGAAGGAAATAATTTATTCATTGTCATATTCAAGTTACATCTTTAAGGTCTGAAAGTGACAGCGTATAACATTTGTATGGGACTGGCAAAATGGAATCCACAGGAAAAATGGAATCCATCTTATTTCTGACAGGGAGTTGTCAGTGGGGGTGTGTCTGTCTGCTGACAAAATAAAAGAAAAATGAAAGGGAAGGAATTAAATGCTTTCCTACAGTAGTTGATTTAGACTCAGTGAGGTTGTGTGTGTATGTGACTGGGGATGCTTAGAAGGACACAGTCAAGGACATGGTTCAAGAACTCTGAAGGACACTTCTCTGCTTGATGAGAGAGAGTGAGGAGGATGGTGCCAAGACACCCTTGTCCCATCCCCCAACTCCAAGGCTTATTTTATTTTTTGATGAGATGTCAAGTTCTCCATTGCAAAGCGAAAATCTTGAAAGGTGTCCTCCTCAAGATAAAGTGATATCATCTTGTGATTGGCAATGTCGCGACCCTTCAACCAAACCCCTTATCAGCACTTTCAGACCTAAATATTGGAGGTCATGTTCTCTATCTAAATGTTCTCTCTATCTTAAAATTGGACTTTACTAGTAGTTATTTTTAGTTATCTATAGCTCTTAAAATACATAAGATAGTTCCACCTATAGGTTCTGATTGGTCTCTAAATTTGCATTGATCACACATTCTATAGTAGTACTCAAAACAGAGGCTTGAACTAAATGTACCTATATAACTGCAAGTGTTGGTTATTATTTTGATGTTTGGAGTTCATACTACGAGAAAATAGTTTTCTTGCATAGTAGTTTTGCAGTAGTTCATGAATCATTTCAAATTTTAAAACTTTTAAAACTTTAAAAAAACTTTTTTTTAATTAATAAAACGGTGATTAATGCACCATCGACTTTAAAAACTTAAAAAAAAAAAAAAAAACTCTTTGCATATGTCACTTTTGACCCAGGAGTGAATGTAAAAGGTGTATGCAGATTTTGAATGCATCAGGAATAAATCTGTTTAAATCGGTTTTCTCTCTGTTAGTGCAAAGCAAACAAACCAGCTATCAACTATTATGGTTGCCTGCCAAAAAACGAAAAACAGTGTCATAATTCTCAGCATTAGTTTGGCGGTATTTATTCTTATGTTGCATAGCACTAAGCCTCAGGATTTACAAGGCATTACAAGGCTATAGGGTGCAATTACATTTAGAAAAAGCAAGTACAATCGCCACACTTCTCCTTGATAGAGAGACAGATACTGCCGAGTTCCATGAAGAGTGTTTAAACTTCCTCCACGGTAAGACAGATAAATACCTGAGACAGTCTCATTCAGTAGATTTATGTTTCATCGCTAGCCCTCGTCCCAGGTCGACTTCAGGGGACAGTAAGCACAATTTGAGGCACATTTCCACTGAACCTGTGGCTGAGGCAGTTTAATATGAGTGTTTTCTCAAGGACAACAAGAGAAGCATCAGTAGCCTTGTCTGTCTTCCTTCCTGTCTCAGGGACACAACTGATCTCATCTGAGATACTGAGCAGTGTATAAAATCAGCAATTGGGTACTGTAATATATGAGCCACTTATGGTAAAACATGTCAAGTGGCTGGGCATTTATTCTGAATAGCCAGTAACAGAAGGTGTGCAATTAGGGTGTTTGAGTCCTTGGTTGTTTTGAGGGCAGTTTAGAAGGAGAAAACCTCCCCAAAGGCTCGTAGCTTTAAACAAGCAGCTCCAGACAGGTATAAGGTCTTATTTTTCTTGAAACCCCACAGTCTGCACCTGCCTGCCAGTCTGTCTTTGTTCACATTATGACATCAAGGCACAGCCACTTCTATAAGCTCCAGCCATATCGCTCCCTCACTTTTCCTGGATAGGTCAGAATCGTCGGCACAGAGCCAATGATGCAAAAAAAGCCCTCTGTTTGTTATGGATGGAAGAGCATCTCACTGTGGACCTCTCATAGTGTTATGTTATAGAGAGTTGCACGCCTACAGGTTATGTTTATTTCTGTTGGATGCTGACAGTTTTTGAGGAGATTCTGAGGGAAATTTGATGACTTTGTTGGCATTTCCAAACACAGACTCCCAAGGGCACCCAACACACATACATCTTTACTGCAACTACCATTCCCTTCCAAATTTAACTATGCCATAATTTTCCTGTCACTTCTGTTTCAGGTGGGAGGTTTTGAATCTTTACACTTGAAGCAACATCTTTTATAGAGCCTTTTACAATCTTCCAAATCGTCCAAATTAGCCCAATTTGGTGGCATGCTGGGGAAGGAGAAAGATACGTTCTCATAAATAAGAAATGGAGAAAAATCTTAGAGTCTGACCAAAGAACGCAGAAATGGTATCTATATTTGTCTTTGTGTAAGAGCTTCGGTTCTTATCCTACCGCTGTCAACACATTCGCACATCCTCAGGAGATACAGTCTTGTATTCTGACTTCATACTGTTTACTCCTCTGCATTAAAGAGAGGCAAAAATAAATGTCATGCACTCTTAAATCTGTGACAGAGCATACCTGAAGGAGCACAGCTTCCATTTCCTGAGCTCCTGGGAATTCTCTGGCAGAATGAAGATGTATTCCTGTGGTTTGATATACAGGAGACATTAGAATATGCTCAGTCTCTGTGCTTGGGTCACGTGTAAATAATATCATGAAATCAGTGATTGCACAACTTAATATATCAACTTACATCCTGAATATTTTTTTAAATCATACTCTTTCTGCAAAAAATCTGAATATTCTTAAACATGAGCCTTTTCCTAAAGCAATATTGTAAGATTATTTGTATTTACTGTATTAATTTATTTATGCTTGCTATATATTGTTAGCAGTAGTATTTATTACTCTTATTTGTGTTAAATACATTTTTTGTCTGTGTGTGTGCATTTTTGTGACAAATGAGGACATATATTTGTATTATGACACAGGTATGACATAGGTATTACAAGGTGAAGGTGACTTATGAGGACATTACCCCATGTCCCCACTTTTCAAAATGCTTATAAATCATACAGAGTGAGTTTTTGGGGGGTGGGGGTAGAAATGCACATTTTCCTGTGAGGGCTAAGTTTAGGTGTAGGATAGGTGTAGGGCAATAACACATACAGTTTGTACAGTATAAAAACCATTACGCTTATGGGATGTCCCCACTTTTCACAAAAACAAACGTTCGTGTGTGTGGGCGGGCAAAGATAAATAGAATAACAAAGCATAAATTAATAAATAAAAATATTTAATTTTGCAGCATTGCTGTACCTGCTGGTATGCATTCTTATCCAAAGCACATAAATCCTTCACAATTTTTTTTTTTTTAAATGATCTGCAGACATTGATCCACAATTACAGATGAAAGCGATATATAGTAGGCTATTGTTTTATCCACAATTTTTCAGCCATGGTTTTACTTTACATAATAAAACGTGTTTTCTGAACAAGTTGTACACACAAATATCTATGACAGTACTCTCTTACATAAATAGTAACCCACAATATCTATGCATGTAATGAGAATAGAATGCACACAATGAGTGTCTCTAACATCTTTTTCTCTCTCCTCTCTTTCCTCCCTCCCTCCTCCTTCAACGCTGCCCTCTTCTATCTTCGCCGGAGCAGTGGATCACTTGGGCATTGAGTTCATGGGTAAGAAAAAGAAAGCGTTTTCTTATTGGCAGAGCGATGAATCATGCTTACAGAGTTTATATGTACCGAGGCGGCTGTGTATCTGCTTTGTGCAGCCATGCTTTTCTTGTCATTGCATGTGTTTGAATGTGAACGTTCCTGATATTTATTTTGACTGTGCACTGTATGTGGGCTAAAATGTTGTTTTCCCTTCTTGACTCTTCACAACAAACAGCTCTTATGAAGATACCCCCAGAGTCGTCATGAATGCATTCACATTTGTAGAGATGTAATATCTGAAGCATAAGGTTGCTTCATTCACATTTGACAGGACTAGAAGTTATTCTGTTATTTACCATCAGCGTTGTGGTGCAGGGATATGTACTTAGACTAGTTTTGTATCACATAACCACCCAGTTCTGTTTGTGGTCAGAGATTAGAAACAGAGAGCAAATTATAAATGCACAAGGTTGAGATCATAGGTGTGGGCTCACTGCCTTTCATTTGCTCTCAAACTACTCTTCCCTCTGCTCCAATCACTCGCCTGCATTCCACTGCAGAATTCCAATGCTCTTTGGTCTCCTTGGAAACGGCATTGAAATGTTGAGAGGACAGTGACAGGAGACAGTGAGTGTGAATTCATATTGTTGGCACAGTTTCAAAGGTAACAGTCTCAGTGTCTGTAACATTTTTGTGGTTAATAAAATGTATTGTGCATTTGACATTGCATATGTAGGCGTATGCAATAATGAATATTTATTTTTTGGACAAATTGACATTTTACTGTTTGCATCAAATAATCTAATCTAATTACTCCAGATTCTTAATTACCCCATTATTAAGTGGCATTTCATACGACTTTAATGTGGCATCATCTTGTGCCCTATAAAGAGAAATGTCTATCAGTATTTTGATTATAGAGCTTGGAAGATTCCCAGAGCTGTAGATCAATGGACGAGGAAGGGTAACAGGCAGATGGATTTTGTTCACGTTGATTTCCAATTTCCATTGTCGAGGCCTGTAGCGCTCCTCTTCCAGAAGGTTCCTGATTGAGAGGAGCCGGCTCTTCACTCACTTTGATATCTGGATTTTGATTGTTTTGCCTTTTTTCTCTTTGTCCAGCCAAACTCAACAAGATGCACTCACTTCTGTCTGCACAATTGTAGACAAGCTGAGAGCAGTCAGAGTACCTGATTTCATCAAGTTAATGACTGAACTGGTAGTTTCAATGAGCTCAAACACATCTATCTGTCTGTCTGTCTGTCTGTCTGTATGTCTGTCTGTCTGTCTGTCTAACTGTCTGTCTATCTATCAAATTCTGAATTACTGAATGTCAAATGGGGCACCCTACAGCCTTGTGGACGTCATGGACTATGAGACCACATGAAGTGTGTGATTTAAGACAGGGCCTAAGTGTTTTGATTCTGCCATCTGCAAAAAAGATTATGAAGGCTGAGACGTGCTTTCATGCCTTGCTTTATCTCACAACAGCTGTGAGCATGACAGCTTGTTTAAGACTTTGTTTAAGCATTTATTTTCTATGTGATGGTTTGATAGTTGCCATGTACGCACTTAGAGTTCAGAATGATACTTGTGAAGTCAGTGTCACTTCCTCTTAACGGCAACGGCAAAGAGTGGACTACATTGATGAAAGAGTGATTCCTGCAGGCCTTTTAAGACCACATACTGAGCTTGGCTTTTCCGTTAGTGAGTAGGAGATGACCGAAGTATCAGTATAGAAGAAAGGCAAATGTTTCGGAGTGAGAGGTCAGAAGAGGTCAGAACCTGTGAGTTTATGAATACACAACATGGCTCAACATTAAGGTAGTTCTGATTTTTGAATTGCAGTTTCAGTGGGCCTCATTTTATAGTATATTGCTACACGCAATCAAGATGCCTTACTCGTGTCTGAATATAAGCTGGTTATAGAGATCTTCTCCATCATTTTTTTAATTACTGCTGCCACGATCACAAGAAAATGTACACAAATGTATCTTCTAAATAAAAAATTGGAAAAGTTTATAGTACAATATTAATTATGCCAGGCAAATAGCGTGCATTTTATAAGAACCCTAATTTGCATAGAAAGGATGAATGTTTGCACTGAAAAGAATAATTGGTTAATTTACATTTGCAGATTTACATTCTATGCTGAATTGTGGGTGTTTCGTAAATAATACACAAGGTTTTGCACCAATATGACCCCAATATTCTCCCCGGGTCTTTTTTTTAAATAATAAATCCCTACAGTGGTGTGGTTTTGTGGTTAAAAATCAGGGTAAAAAAAAAAAAAATGCTGGATTCTCTTTGAAGGTTATAGAAATCTTAAATAAAACACACATATTCCAGGTTGGCTTGAGTGTTGAAGTTGTGTGTTTACATGAAAGGGTCAAAACCTTTGTGTCTTTTGAGATGTCTGCTGCACCACCGAAATGTCAGGTGTCTCAATCATTATGCAGTTCAGTCATGGTTATTAGGCATGCGTGGCTAGCTTAGAACATTCCTGTAACCTCTACTAAAAAGTGCACGCTCAGTTCACACTTAGACGCAAACTTGATGACTTCACAAGTGTGACTTCTGAAAAATACCATACTTCTGTTTACTTTCAGACCTGACAGGTCAGAGTCCCAAAAAGACGAACTCTATGTACTGATGTGTAAAGATAAATAGAAAGCCAGCAAACAGATTCCACTGCATTGCTGTCACTCAGTGGTTCGTATCACGTCAAAAAAGAAATGTCTAGACAGAACTGTCGGGGAAATGAAGCAAAATCTGTATTGTTTGAAAAAGAACTCATACTGTATAGACATTTATTTATTTGTTTGTTTACCTATTTATTTAGGAGTGTCTCAACAAATGGTATTTATAATGCACTCTATAATACCATTAAACGTTTTAATGGTTTTATGCTTAACAATACTGCATTGATTTGATCAAAGACATAGTAATATTGTGATATTGTAACGGTTTGGTTTCTGTTTAGTTCCCTGTTTTACCCATATTTGGTTTTCCCAGTCATTAGTCAATTATCTATAATCCTCATCACCTGTGTTTAATCAATTATCTAGTTAGCTCCTTTGTTCTAGTCCCTTTATAAGTCCTGAGTTTCCCCTCAGTGTTTGTCCGTTCTTAAGTTAATTCAATGTCATATGTGAGTTGATGCCGTTAAATAAAGAATACTCCTTTGTTTATTCCTTCATCGTGTGCCTTATTTATTACAACCACCAGACGCATAACAGATATATTATAATTTAAAATAACTTTTCTATTTAATAGATTTTTTTTATTTTATTTTTTTCTGTGATGCAAAGCTGAATTTTCAGCATTTGTTACATCAGTCTTCAGTATCACATTGTTCTTCAGAAATCATTCTAATATGCTTATTTGGTGTTAAAACATTTCTTATTATTATCAGTGTTGAAGAGAGTTTTTTGTTGGAACTGGAATTTTTAATATTACTACAAAGCATGATGTTTGTAAATGCTAAAATATACTGTCACTATATATATATATATATATATATATATATATATATATATATATATATATATATAAATCCAGAGAAAATGTCTCAAGCAAAGTGATGTGCTGAGCACTGAAGTATCCAGAGTGCAGTGGGTGTCATTAGTAGGATGCAATTCTTGTAGTCTTGGTTACATTTTCTGTCTGTAGCCACCTTAATCAATGGCAGGCAAGTATACGATTATTCACACTGGAGTTTCTCATAGCCCTGCACCAGTTACCATGTAATTGAGATAAATAACCTGTTGCTCCCCAATTATAAGGGGAATTGCCCTAATTAGATACTTGAGATCATTGATTTGCTTTTACAAAAAAAAAAAATTCTAGAATGTGGAAAAACTTTTTTCATCTATCATTAATGATGCTGACTGACAACACTCCAGTGTTTTGTATGGGCATTATAATAATAATAATCATCATCATCATAATACTTGTCAAAATACATCATCATAATACTTGGCTCTAGCTGGATTTTGATTAATAAAACTAATAAAATGTACATATGTAAAAGCAAATAGTCTTTTTAATTGTGTTTTCTGTGCAACAGTTTTCAATTTGATGGGTTTTGCTTTCCTTGTACTTTACAGAGACATGTTAGACTTGGATATTTCAAGAACATTGATGATACAGTATGTGTAAAAGCATGACCATTTATAGCAGACTCGAATGAAAGAATGGATAAATTAACATAACACCCCACTTTTCCTGCCCATCACTCTCTTCTCTTTGAGAGGATCAATGATATGTGGAAGAGGATGAGTTAATGTGTAGGAGAGAGGATGTGCTAATACATCCCACCTCCTCTTTTTTTGCCCTTTTTTATGCGTTTTGTATCCCAAGGTTTCCGGTCACATTAATTATGTGATGGTGGACATATAATGGCTTGGGAATAATAAGTCAATTTGTGAAGCATGACCATGAATAAATAATGAAACTGAGCAATGCTTGATTAGTTTAACAAGGATTTGCACTTTCATTCATTGATTTTGTCTCCAAATTAGTAGGCTTATATGAATCCATTGGATGATCCATTGGATAATCTATTATATCTATTACCTCGACACTATAAGGGGGAGGAGAAGGACCACCCATGGAAACATGAATGAATAAGCTTAATATGATGGGTATAGGATAAAATGAGAAATAATAAAAATGAGAAAAGCACATGACAAAATCATTAAAGTAAAACTGCAATTAAAACTAAAAACCTAGTATACACTAATTAAAAATATTAATAAATACAATAGCAATTATATACTGTAATAATAATGTTAGTTTTCAAGTTTACTTTTTTGTCAGATTTTATTCCTGATTTCAAATAACAATACAACATTATTGAAACACAATCTTGACTTGGAGATTTTGGTCCTTACCATTTCAAAGCTGTATGCCTATTACTTCCATAAGTAATAACTGCCTGGGGAGTTTACTAAAATACACTCAAGGGAGTATGATTTTACTTTGGGTAGCCATGATGACTTTACCATATTAATTGCACCTGCAAGGTTAACACTGATTTGAGTCTGACCTTGTAAAACTCACAATTGCTTCATTACTAGTTAGACTCACAGTCATGTAGCTGACACATTCATTATACTCCAATGTGTTCAGTGTGAAGTTAGTGGCAGCTCTTGTAGAGTGTGTTGTGTCTGAGTATAATCTGATTGATTGCCTATTAACAGTTGTGAAGACAAGCGTGATTTACTCTTTCATATGAGAAATGACAGCTGCTATTTTTCACACTTAATAGTGTCCATTTAGGTTTAAACACTTGTCCTGTGCATCCATCCCCACAAAATAAATAAATAAATAAATAACTAATTAACAACATCTATTACTCGCCTCTTTTCAGCAATTCAGTTTCACGACTCCCTGACAGTTACATAGGGGTTTTTGCCGCATTGCAAACTAGCATTTTGGAAAATCAGGCTCCTACTAGTGCCATGTTTTATTCTCTTATTCCAGGCCACCTCTATATTACAGCAACAAATATTTAGTGATGTGCTGCATTCATTGACATTGTTTCTCTGTAGATGCATTTTCATATGTGCTACAAACTTATTTTTGTATAGCAGTGAATGTTTTGCTCATGTCTCTTGTTTTTTCCGTCTTGTTTGTTTCGTCCCAACAGAGAGCAAGGAGGTGTACAAAAGACAAGTGATGTCTATCACATGTATTGCCATGGGGATCAGCTTTCTAGGCACCCTCTGCATGGCTCTCTACTGTCGGAACAAGTAAGTGGACCTCAGAATTAATCAAAGCTTAAGCTGTTCCCCAGAGCATGTCATTTGAAAGAACAGGCTAGATATATGCTAAACATAATGACTGGAGGTGGGGACGTAATTATTTTCTCATAAAAGCACCCTCAGCTCTACTGGCCACCTTTCCAACAGGAATCAATTAAAACATTTTTGGCCCATGGCATGCATTGAATGCGCTGCTGCTGGTAATTTCATTGTTCAGCTTTTACGGGCTCGTTTCAAGTATTTAATTGAGACAAATATATTCGTAGTCATTATAGGCTCAAGATGACCGTTTTTATCTTTTTTAACTTTTTTAATCTTTTTAAGCTGCTCATTGTGTGAATTTAAAAACGCATTTGTTAAAAGACACAATAACTTTGTTCTAGTGAGCTGCCACACTGCCTACTTATTTTTATCTTATTTCATCGTACTTAAATTTTATTTATGTATTTACAAACATTGTTTTCATTCTCCTGAAAAATATTTTAGCAGGTAAAAAAATGTAATTAAATTGTGGGAACCCTGAAGAACTATATTTTATTTACTATATTTTATTATTACTTTTTTAAACGAGAGCCTAAAAATTAAAATAAGTTTTAAAAACAAATCTAGGGCTATAGGAGACCTTCAGATATTATTATGGACAACCACGGCTGCAATGGATGCATGTGTTGCTGCCTTATAATTTGGCCAAATTTAAGTATCTTAGAAAGCAGAATAATTAAAACTCCAGCCTTTGTAATAGCCTTGGGAGAGCATCTATGATACTTTTAAATGCTGTCTTAAAATTCTGTATTTTGTAGGAATAAGTAGGAAAAGGGTAATAATAGTCAAATGACACTGAAATTTTGATGGATCTGATCCATGTGGTTGAGTATATATCCATATTTCACCCATGAGTTGAGATAAGCATCAGTATGAGCAACTGACTGCAAGTCAGAGCTCCTGAAGCAAGAAGGGGTGTGTAAGGAACAGCCCAGCAATTTAAACAGAACACACGATACAATGAGTGAGCGAACTGACAGAAGAAAAATCAAACAATGATGTAGTGACAATTAAGTGCACCAGTAATTATTTTATCTCCCAGGAAAATAACTATGGGCTGTCTTAACTGTCAGAACGTATTCTTACCAATGATGGGTGATGTGTTTGCATGTGAATGAGTCTGCTTGTGTGTTTAGGTAAATAAATATCCTCATAGCCCATTGTATTTTGGATTCTTAATTAATGATGCTGTCCCCTACAGGAGAAGGAGGGAAAAGCTCCAGGCACACTTGAAAGAGAGCCGTAGCCAGAAAAACTACAACCTCAACTCTTCCAGCCTGGCCTCTAAACCCAGCCTTAGGCCTCAACAAGGCCTGCAGCTCCAGAAAGTAAGCACATCTGGCCCCTTTTATACCTCGCATTAATGTATGTTTTGTATCCGGATAGTATATTCTTGAAGTGGATTGCATTTATATCTTGCCTTTTAGTTTGTCTCTACTAGTGTGATCAGAATAAAAAAAAAAAAAAAGAAAAAAAATGGAAAATTAAGTTTTCTGTGATGACTATTGAAACAGGAAGCCTGGGGAGGACATATCAAAAGACATTACTTTACGTCACAGCTGTTGTCATGAACAATTGGCAAACAAATAAGACCCCAAACAGACTCCATTGCCTGAGAGAAACTTTAATGGATCATTTATTCAATGCCTTATTACAAATAATTTAAAATCACTTCATGATGTGCACCGTCTGAACTGTTATTATGAAGAGCATTCAGAACAGGATTTGATAAACCATAAATTTGTAGTGCATGCTGCGTCATGAGTATTTTTGTACCAGTTTCGCAAAAAAAGAGAGACTATAATGTATTTTTAATGCATTTATCTATTTAGTTTGTTAACATTTAGCTAGCATTCAGATGACTCAAAAGCTAAAATATATGGACTAAAACCAGGGGGTCAGGGCCCAAGGGTCCCAAAAATTTTATTTATTTATTTATTTGAGTTATATTAATATGATTTTAATTAAAAATGCAATAAAAAATGTGATGTATGACATTAAACTGACATAATGTTTAGTTTGTTTATTTTTAGGTACATATCAGCTTAAAGGTGAGGGCCTTGAGAATTTCAATATTGTCAAAAACATTGAGAGCCACTGGACTACAAACCACAAAACTCAAGGAGCCATTAATGTAGTCAAGTGCTGTCTAATTATGATGTGATCCCTGAAAATTCATGTTAAAAGGGATTCTGAGACACATCCCATCACATTTTCTGCTTTTCTGCTCACCAGCAATTAGAAGCAAGAACAGCTGACGCTTTACATCGCTCAGTTCATTGTAACGAGGCTCTGTCACAGCCATTCAGGGTGTGCAAGTCTCTGAGGACAGACACACTAATAATGGTAGTCACGCTAGTCCATCATTGAGGGTTTGTGATTACTGCATCATTCTCTGTCTTTCCAGATCAGAAACTGTGCGCCAGCCCAGTGTCCTAGAGACAGTGTGTTACCTTCCCTGCGTCCTGTTGGGAGATTTGGCTATAATTCATTACTTTCTCAATCACTCCAACTAGCAGATCCATCACAGATAAGCCAATACAGGCTATTTGCATGGCAAACACAGTGGTAATTTAAATGTCACTCAAACCCAGTGAGATGTTTCATCGCTACAGCAATCGACCACTGTCAGAAGACATGCAAATGCCCGCCAAAGCAATCAAAACTAGTCCAGTGACAAGGAAAGACCAGCTTTTGACACATGATGTTAGTTATTTTTTCCATGACAACAGCTTTTTCTTTCGGTAATCATAAGAACTGCATTGAATTAAGGATGGAGTGAGTTTTACATATCTGCATTAGAGATGCCTCTGTTAGCAATATCTGTCAAACTGTGAATCTGTGATTACTGATGTAAGATATGTTTCCATCGCATCTCAAATTCAGTCCTAACTTTTCCATCTATATATATTTCATAAGCTTCTCACTCTTTCTGGTGCAATGTTCACTGAAGGTTCAGCCCATGGGCATATAAACAAACATTTATTAATACACAGGTAACACACATCTTGTCTTGTCTAGAATTATATTTTAGGCTAGCGTGTGCCAGGTAAATGTGAATTTTTGTTGCTTTTGTTGCTTGATGGTCTTGCATGTCATTGTGATTAAATTAAAACATCTATTACACTAAAATCCCTCCTAACCAGCATGTTTTCTGTTTAAGGCAGGTCCATCAAAAACCTTTGAACACAGACGTGGTAACAGCTCATTATTGCCCATACAGTGCGTCCCATATATTTGCCCCTGCAAAGTCACACTGTGAGGAACTCACTTGTACGGCTCTCATATGTGCCATTATGATGTCTGAGGTGGTCTCTACAGTGCTATTTTGAAATAATCTTTTGTAGATTACTTTTTTTATGTCTCAATTATCAGCTCTTTTGTATAGTACCATTTTTCTCCAATATGTTCATTACCTTTTGGGATGTGTAAACATCACATGCTCTGCCCACTGCATATTCCTCCTCAGATGCTTTGACAATAATATTTCAATGTCAGTTTGCTGACCTTCTTTTTCAAAAATTCTAAGCAGTTTGTTGCTTGTACGGTCCAAGATTGTGAGCACTTTTTGTGAATTACCCTTGATAAACATCAACATGTTTCATAAAACAATAGACCCTGCTTGTAACCTGCACATTAGTCTTAATCAGATTTTAAAAATGGGAATTCGGGCTATATATTAATTTATTTATTTTTTCTCTCTAAACATTAGGATGTTTTGGCTGAATTTACCTGATTAATTTAACAGCGACGTAGTCTATTCAAGCCTGGTGTTTAAAACCATTTTCTGGAAATGTAGGTGGCTGTGCTCCGAAAAATAAAGAAAATGCATCTTCAAAGATCAGAAAGACATGCTTTCAAAAGATTTCGGATGAAGTCATTTTTGATTGCCAGAACAGGTTCTTTTGAGTGTGGTCAAAGTGCATCTCTAAGGGGAAAGAAATTGACTGCTTCAGTAATGATAGGCTTCTAGCTTTTCTAATACTAGTTACCCATGTGATAAAGAGTTAATCTTAAATTCAGAAATTACCATTTCTATCTTTGAATGAATCAGACAGCTTTTTCAAACCTGTTGCGGGAAATGATTTTCAAGACTTTTGTAGTGCTCGGAGTCATAACTTTGCTTTTGTGAAGCAGTATGGCCATCATTCTAATGGCAGAGTATAATTGGGTTTGAGTAAAAACAAAGTGAACTGACTGTTAATTTCATACTGCACACCATGGACTACAAAATACAAAATGACCATTTTAGCAAACTATATTCTATACCTTTTTTCTATTTTGCCTTTTATTTTCTCTCTGAATTCACATAAACCTGTTATTAGTCAGAATGTCTTAACAACACTTCCTCCCACAGTTTCATTGCTACTCTTTTTCTTGCTACTTCTCTTCTTCTGTATACATTTTATACTCTCTAGCTCCTTCCCACTCACCTGATATTTTCAATAGCACATTTACTTTCATCACAAGTTGCTAAAACATACAGCTATGCAATTCATATTTGAATCGAATGAGAGATGGCCATAACATAATAACAAAACATAACAGCATAGCATAACTTAACTGGTTAAATGTTAACTGTCTGTGAACCATATATAAAAGTCTAAAGTAGTCATGTTTTTTCATAATAAGTTTTTGTTTTGAGCTAAAAGATTAAGGTTTATGTGATTTTAAACATGACTCACTTGAATTTCAGTACATTAGATGAAACATGATAAAATTGCCCACGGTATTATAGTTACATTTCACATATTGTCATCTTACTTTAGCCTGAAAAAGTCAAGCTTACTGGAAATGTCATTTCTTTGTCAAGGCTGTGTCAATAGGTATTTCACAGACACAAGAGGTTTCCTCCAAGCTACTGTTACATCACGAATGAATAAAGTCCTGTAGGCTGGGATGTTACATGATGCCTTCAAATCATACTGTAAAGATGCTCCCAGCCATAATTTGCAAAACAAAACATAATGAGTTGCTAAATTATGCACATACATTGCATATCTTTAAATAGTCACAAAGTTTCAGTGTTCCCTGTAGTACAAACAGTAGAGCATGGTGCTAGCAATAGAAAAGACATGGATTGGATTCCCAAAGAATGCATACACTGTTGTATGCTTTGAATGCAATGTAAGTTGCTTTGAAAAAAAAAAATCTGCCCAATGTAAATGAGGAATATAAAAGAAAAAAAAAAAAACAGTATGTTCTCTTCTTCACTGCACACATTGTTCCCACACGAGTTCCATTAGAGGAAGCTATTGGGACATTACTTGGATTTACATAGTCCTGAACGTGCTGTATTATCCAATTAGAGTGACTCTAGTGCCCTTCTCTGATCCCCCATCAGCCATCAGTTCTCCTCCTCCGGTATATTCCCTCTCTCTCTTCTCTTCCACTCGACAGTGTGGAGTGAAGGTGGGATAGTGGAGGAGATTAAGTATCTCTCTGACATTTAGATCATTGTGTGCATTCTGCCTGAAGCAGAAATGGCTTTTTATGAGGAAGATTTTCAAGGTGTGAAATTTAAATTGGATTTGTCTCTAGATTTCAGGTCTGTAGGATTATCTGAACATCAGTGGAACCCCGGCCACTGACTCTTTGTCAAAGACAAGAATCCAGGCGAAGAGTCAAGCAGAAGCCTGAGCTCTTCTTGCATGCTTGATACTGTATCCAACTGGGACAGAAAATGTACTAATTAAAAGATGACAGTGCATAGCATTGCCCATAGACGAAAGTGTAGAATGTTTAACATTTGTCTTCCTTGTTGTGTCTTTTGCAGTATTATAAACCCACAAGTTCCTCACCACCGCATGTTCAAGAGTCTGGTTTCGTTCAAAGCACTACTGCCTCCACCAATCCACAAGGCACACTGACAGGGAAACACCCCAGGTATGAATCATCACAAAATCTTTTTATCCTTCTAAAAACAGATTTTGTCATGCTCATTTAATGGCATTTAAAGAAATTTTGACAATGATTATTGTAACGATACAGTATGAAATCCACATGCCTCTGTTAAAAAGCACTGAGGAGACAAATTAAACTTCCACCCATTACAGTGCACCCAGTGACTATGATACAGTTACTGAGTAGTAAGACAATTATAATAATTCTAACTGGCTGTTTTAATATGCACTTCTGTATTAGCAACAGCATGAATGGCAGAGCAGCATATATAATCAGTTCTCTGGTGCAAAAAAAAAATATGGCAGCTTCATTTTTTGTTTTTGCTCACCAAGGCTGCATATATTTGACCAAAAATACAGTAAAAACAGTAATATTGTGAAAATTATTACAGTCTAACTGTTTTTATTTGACTACATTTTAAAATGTAATTACTGTGACGGCAATGCTGATTTTTTTAGCAGCCATTACTCTAGTCCTCAGTGTCACATGATCCTTCAGAAATCATTCGAACATTTTTATTATCAGTGTTGAAAATATATATTTTTTCAAGATTTTTGATAAATAGAAAGTATAAAAACAGCACTTATTTGAAATGGAAAGCTGTTGTATTATTAAAAGTGCTTTTACTGTCACTTTTGATCTATTTAACTTGTCCTTGCTGAATAAAAGTAAAAAGTAAAAAAAATATAAATAAAAACCTTAAAGGTCCCATGGCATAAAAGTTTCACTTTATGAGGTTTTTTAACATTAATATGAGTTCCCCTAGCCTGCCTATGGTCCCCCAGTGGCTAGAAATGGGGATAGGTGTAAACCGAGCCCTGGGTATCCTGCTTCGCCTTTGAGAAAATGAAAGCTAAGATGGCCCGATCTGGAATCTTACCCTTATGTCGTCATACGGGGAAAGGTTACCTCCCCTTTCTCTGCTTTGCCCGCCCATGAGAAAATGAGCTACGACCGTGCGAGGCGAGCGCAATATTTCTTTTTCTCGAGAGACATCATGGCTTGCAAAAGAGCGAAGCACTGTTTTGCGTCTGAGTAATAAACTGCGCATATTAACAGACAAATTATGTTCATATTTAAAAGTCCAAACAGTCCGTAACAAGTGCTTGGAAACGCTGTTTTGTAGATGATTTATTGATGAGTCTGCTGCTTTAAGGCAAACTGAAAGCGTTGCTTCTCTGCCGCTCGCTGCTCAGAACAGATGCCGAGAGGCGACACTGCGCCGGGAGAGAGACCTCGAGCTCGCGGGCCAGTACTGGAGACATCTTCCAACTGAATGATAAGGTTTTTTTTTTTTAAGTCGCTAGGTTTGTTAGTATGTACCCGTTATGGGAAAAAAGCCGCCTAAAGGGTCTGAAAGTTACTAAATATTGTTCTAAAGTCACGCTCGTGTTTGTGAGACACGTGAGCTGATGGCACGTGGGAAACACTGACCGTATCCAGACACAATATTTTAAACTAACCATTCGGAGACGTCCTGCTGGAGCCGCTGAGTTGCAACTTCTTCATCCGGTGCTTCTCCATCCGGATCAGATTCTGGGTCAAACTGAAATGCTTGAATGACTGCGTGTCTACGAGCCATTGCCATACATCCACCGTCAACATTATTGCATGGTACCGTGGCCGCAAGCTGCAGGACACACCCACCCTCCACCTTGCCCCGCCTCTCTCCTCATCATTAGCATTTAAAGCTACAGACACAGAGATGGCTCTTCCTAAGGAAAGCTCATTTTGGGACTGGCTCGTAGTGGCTGAAATTCTGCACCAAGGCTGAATTTCGGGAACAAGACTTCAGATACAGTACTAGGGACCACTTAGGCCTATATAAAAGCATCCAAAAAACAGCATGTCATGGGACCTTTAACTGACTTGCCAAGTTCCAAAAATAGTTACTAAAGTTTTCTGTAAAGAGTGTGATTTCATTCAAATGCACTTGAATGAACTGTGACATTGCAAAGTGATCTATATCCTGTTTTTTTTTTTAAAGAAACTGTTGCGCAATAACATGATTATAAACTGTGGAGCCAACAAATGTTTCTTGCATTCAATGCATTTATAACTGATAATATAAACAAAACACATTCACAAACTCTTCAGTTACTATCGACACTACAATAACATGAATCAATACATGAAAGAAAAGATGTTAATTTACCTTGAAGTTCTGATAGGAATGAGGGACAAAACATAGTGTAATCCACAGAATGCATTTCTCACGATTTATTTAAGGATTTGATAAAGAAATGCATTGTGTATCCTCTCTGAATAACTTGTTTCATTATCATAGTTGACTCGGAAGCATTATTTTTAATCTAAAACCAAAAAGGGAAGTCTGAAATAATGAACGGAAACCTAAAGTAGGATTGGACCAAAATGTATTTTAGGCAGAGAAGGGTCCATTGAAATTGAGGTATTTAGTGGTTTTAGAGTCTAATAGAATGTTTTATTGAATTCAATCATTGAATAAAATGTTTTCTGATATGAATGATCTGTTTTATTAAATGATGGCTCGTCCATGTGTGGATAAGGGTTGTGGTTTGTGGAGAGGTTTTATGGAGGGCTGGGGATGGTCTGTGATAGCAGAGACACAAATCCTTTCAGCCTTGTTTAATCCTCATACTTTCCTCAATCTAAACGTTAAGACCTGATTCCACTCTCTGTTTTTGTTTGTGGCTCAGTGCACTCTTGCAATCATATGTATGTATTTTTTTTCTTCTTTGATGACATGTAATTTGTTGGCAAATAGCCTTTTGCCCCCTGTCCCACCCTTCCCCAAATGCTCTTATCTTCACATGATCATCACAATCTAACTGATTGCTCTCGACTCAGGGTAAGGAAGGATTTAAATATGCTGTGAATTATCGCTTTGTTGGAGACTCATCTAAAATCGAGCATGAATTCCTCTTCAGGCTATTTTTACCAAAGAGTCCAATGTGTGCTCCTTACTGCCAGTGGTCTGATAGGTCAATTACTCTCTATGTTAATGTGGCCCCATTCAGTGGAAATGTATGTACAGCATCTCCCCATAGTTTGCCTAGCAGGATCACATAAATATCTAATTGGGAACAAGGTGGCTCATTGGTAATGTGCTCCATTTGTTAATGATAAAAAAAATGTATCTTGTAAATCATTTTTGTTGTTTTTTTTTAATGAAGTCTACAGGTGTGAAGACTAAAGCCTTCATTCCTCAGTGTTGTTTATTCCCAGAGTCTTTCTCAGCGAGCTCTTTGAAAACTTGTCCTGCTTTGTAAAACATTCAGCACACCAGATGGAGACAGAGAGGAAGTGAGAGTGTAAAGCATTTTTAACATAATGCCATGGACTGGGACAGAAAATCTCTGAGAGAAATTAGATTGAGTATAGCGGCTTTGCTTTGTTCAGAGTCATGTGTGCTATTTTTAGGATTCCCTTTAAAAAAACACCAACAGAACAGCTGTAAAAGTATTTAAAATGTCAGTACTGTTGGATTTAGTTATTTGCTTATTCATATCTGTATTCATTTAAGTAAATATATTATTTTCTTACTTGCATACGACGTTTTTGATTTGGTTGTTTTGTATGTTTGTAGGTTGTTGTTGTTTTTTTTTATCCCCAGTAATGTACAAAAACAATAATAGTGATAGTATAATAATAATAATAATAATTATTATTATTATTCATTTGTTTTCTGATGATGGCTGATGATGGCAGAATCAAACCCCCACAGCTTATTATGATTTATCCCTCAGTAAACATGCACTTGTCAGATTTGTATCATTTCTCCTTGGGGATAAAAACGACCCTAGCAATAACAAATAACAAAAAAATAAAAATAAAATATGAGATATTGTGTATTTTATTTTACAGGAGCAGTTCCCTCTCTCATAGTACAGATCAAAGGAGTCTTTCTGCTTTTCGGCCTGCATCTCGCAGAACACCACCCATAAACAGAGGATGTCTCAATGCCATTGGTGGATCGAGAGATTCTGGTCCTGCCTACCAACATCTCCAGGAAGTAGACAGCTCAGAGAGGGTGTCAGTAAGAAGGTTAGCAACATTAATTTGCTGCAGGTCAATGAGCTTAATGCTAATTATTTAATGCTTACGCATAGTCCTACCAATGCATTAACCCGATGGATTAAACGCTAGTCTGTGATTCTCTGAGGGATGGGATGCATTAATGCAATGAAAATTGCATGCAAAGATTTTTTTCTTTTTTTTTTTTTGAAGGGTGGTGTCCATGTCAGTCAGTTCTGGTCGTTGACTCTGTCTGCCTCTATCAGGACCCCTCTGTCTGCTCTCTCTATCCTCTGATTTATGAGCCAATCTGTAGTTTTAAACAGCCACTTCTGCCACACAACCCCCAAAGCAGAGGCCGTTCTTACACTTACTCTTTGTCATTTTTTCTGTTTCTGCTACTGCAACTTAGATCTGAATTCAAGACAAGAAGTTTTCTCCAGGTTCAATATATAAAGATTTATGTAATTGCTTGTTTTCTGTGTATCAGTTTTTCCTGCACTGCTTTTCAGCACCAGTGCTCCCCCGCTGCTGAATCTATACCACCACCTCTGAATCTTCAGTGTCGCAGTAAAATAAATTATATTCATATCTGAATTATGAAGGAAAGTGCAGTCTATGTTCAGTGTGATGCAATTAAAATGTTACGTATCCAAAAATAATGACATGAAATGTCTTTCTATTGAGCTGCAAAAACAAACATGCAGTTCGACCAGTGTATACAAATTCAGAAACAAACAGCTTAAGTTGCTTCTTTTTAGTGAATAGTTTGTTAGACTGAATGATAAACAATTGACTTTTGAGCTGGCTCTTTGTAGTTAATAGATTTTAGACTGATTCATAAACAACTGATTCTTATGAGCTGGTTCTTTTTAACAAATCAGGAGCATACAAAGCAACAATTGCAACAATTGACTCTTATGACCCAGCTCCAACCCGGTTTCAACTATTTGTTCAAAAAGACTGATTCAAGGGGACGCTTAAAAAAAAAACATAGTTTTTTTTTTTTTTTTTTTAATTAGTGATTATAAGTTAAATGAATTATAAACAAAGATCATTAAGTATACATCTCCAACACCACAACCAGCTTTGGACTGTAACAGTTGGATATACACTTAAAAAAATTAAATTAAAGAGAAGAAAAGAAAATACACATAAACATCAACACATAAAATTAAATAAAGGGGAAAGTATTTAGGAAAGGGCTAGTCTGCTCAAAATAACAACCGTCTATCTCCATTTGCAAAACGAATTTAACACCCAGTGCAAACTTTACTGCACGAAATCACCACTTATGAAACTCTGTTTCATGGTTCCAAGATTAGTGGTATGTCACCCGCAGGGTTGGTTTTTTAATGTATGATAAAATACATTTACCCAGAGTATATCTTTAATAGTTTTGTGTATGTGCCATAAAGCCTGTTTTATAATTGCTCCCAAGTTTTGCCATAAAACCCGTTTTATAATTGCTCCCAAGTTTTCGGTGGGGAGCATATGCCTTTGTTTCTATGCTGGCTGCAAGAGCAACAAGCAAGCTTGTCTGAGCTCTGTTATTGAAGTTCTGTATGCAGGCATGACTCACTGAGACAGGAGGGCACTGGGGAGTGCTGCCTTTTCCAGGAGCAGCACAGCTAATAAAAACCACACTGTCATAGCCAATTAAACAGCCAGTGATATATCAATGGAATGAGCAGTCCTGGATGAGTTTGCTAGAATGGGCCAGCCATCAACTCTCACACACTATAGGATATCCTGGCCCAGTTTGTCCTCGTTTGCTGTAGAGGATGGTTTGTAGTGTGGAAGACTCCACCTCGCCTTAAAATCTCCAACAGGGTCTCAGCACTGACCTATTTCCAGCCTTCCAGCCTGCATAAGAATATTCCTCTGCCGGAGAGAGCTCTGTTACCATAGAGACAGGCTGGAAAACGGGACAGGAAAGAGAAGGAGAGAGTGGGAGCGAGACAGGAGAGGAGTGACAGAAAAAAGAGGGAGGGAGAGACAGAGATAGAACTGTTTTGCATCTGACAGCAGAAAAAAATCTTGGCCGTCTCATTCCTTCCGTCCCAGAAAGCGTGCTGTTATCTCACTAAAATGGCTTACACGGGGAACAGATTTCACATGGTGTTATTGTTCCAGCTATTTTTAGATAGAAAGGTACCTGTCAACCCCCCTCTGGGTCGTCTGAGTGTTTAAGCAAGTATATAGACAACATTTATAATTGCTTACTCATATTAAGTCCTGCTGTTATGTATAAAACTATCCAGAGGACTTAAATTGACAGTTTGTGGTGTACCTCCTATCTGATCATTGACACAAGGCTAGCAGTAGCCAATTTCCTTAAACAAATTCGGTTTCTAAAGCTTGAACTCATCAGCTGCATTTCTCTCTTTTTGAGTGTTTGCTCATTAAAGTGTTTTCAGTATGAGGCTTTTTAAGATGTGGGCTGTTCATTATACAGGACTTCAAAACATGCTCCAAATATATTCCACTACAATGACACCCTTCGAGCTGTTTTTCTTTCAGCCTAATACATTTCATGCAGGTATCTGAAATTGTTACATGATACAATGAGGACTAACAACATTGCAGGAAATAAGGTTATAAATCATCATTTGCACAGAGCGGCGCAGCAGTATCACTTCCTTCGGATGTTACCTACTAACCCTCAGAAGTGATGTTTCCTGCTTGTTTACACTGTAACAATTAAAACAGAAGGAAATTATCTCAGTCTTTTTGTGAGATACAGAGAGCATCACATTTATATAAGACCACAGTCTCTCTTTCAATCTAGCAAGCCTTTAATTTGATTGGCTGACTATTGTTAAAGGGATAGTTCACCCAAAAATAAAAATTCTGTCATTAATTACTCCACCCTCATGTCGTTCCAAACCCGTAAGACCTTCATTCATCTTTGGAACACAAATTAAGATATTTAGATGAAATTCACAAGCTTTTTGATCCTGCATAGACAGCAACACAACCACCACATTCAAGGCCCAGAAAGGCAGTAAGGACATTTTTTTAAATAATATATGTCATCAGTGGTTCAACCGTAATGTTATGAAGCTATGAGAATACTTTTTGTACGCAAATAAAACTAAAATTACAACAATTTATTCAACAATTTCTTCTCCTCCATGGCAGTCTTTGACACATGTTCACAACAGTACCACTACGCATGCATGTGCATTCCTCTGCATGTAAACAAGGCACAGTGCACTTGGGTTCTACGTCAGAACGCCGCATGCATTGTGGTACTCTTCTGAAGGCGCATCAACTGACACGGAAGAGAAGAAATTGTCGTCTTTGTTCACAAAGTATTATCATAGCTTCATAACATTACGGTTGAACCACTGATGTCACATGGACTGTTTTAACAATGTCCTTATTTCCTTTCTGGGCCTTGAAAGTGGTAGTTTTGTTGGTGTCTATGCAGGGTCAGAAAGCTCGTGGATTTCATCAAAAATATCTTAATTTGTGTTCCAAAGATGAATATAGGTCTTACGGGTTGGTGGTCTTAAGGCGGAATGACATGAATCAACAATTAATGACAGAATTTTAATTATAACCCTTTAAGAGCAGAGTTATCTTTGTTTTTTGTTTTGAGGAAGAAATTATCAAAATTGCATGAGATCATTCAAATATATTTATTCACAAGCAGAACCATATATTCTGCTTTGTTTTCTCAGTTAGGCCAGTGAAATGGTCTGAACTTATTAGTTTTGGATGGACATTTTAATCATGTCAATACATTTTTTCTGCAGTTTTCCCGCTTTTCAGTATGGTTTGTTGTTTTTTGAGGGAAACCCACCCCTAAATGACAGTTTCTTTCTCTCTGTAAGAATAAGCTGCAGACCAGACTTTTCATCATATAGTCAAAGGTCTAGATATGTGCTGCTGGAGGAGAGGTGGAGAGAGGGTCACTGGAGAGACGTTCTCAGCTGGAGACAGCAGAAGTTTCATTAAAATCACATGAATTTCTAGCTGCCTTCAAAAGCGCTCTCTTTTCTGTTGACATTGAGGATTTCAGTAAATGATCACATTATATTGAATCATGATCTCTAATCTTAAGCAAAATCTCACAAACTCAGGCAAAATTCATGCATCCTTAACTTTTTCCAAGTCTTGATATTTCAGGATTGATGATCCATGGCCTGCTGAAATACTTGACATTGCTGTCATATCGTCTTTTATAGAAAATAGAATCAGACAATTTGCCTCCCCTTGATTGAGGCTTAACTCTGACTCAGTCATTATCAGAAAAAAGCAGTGCTTAGTTAAATATTGATGCTATGAGAAAAGCCATTCTTTGTCAGGGATTATGAATTATTACACAAAGATAATGAATCAGGGGAACAATACCGATTGCTCCGAAATTGAAAGATTAGTTTACCAAAGGTCTGGTTGGATGGAACTTCTGCTTTCATCCCTTTAAAAGAATTTTGCATGCAAATCGTCAGAAGATTAACTTAAGAATGACTGCCGTGGGAGCAGCAAGTTCTGAATCTGGAAGCCAGCTAATGCCCAGCTGAACTAAATGATTATGAGCCAGAGAAGACATTGGGCTACAATCCATATCAAATAAACGTTGAATAGCTAATAACCTGAGATACCGGAGTATGTCATTGTTTTATTTCCTCAACATTTAATAGCCTCAACATGTACAAAAATCCTTGTTTTGTTTTATTTGTCTTGTCAAGAATGCAATATAATGTTGTCATCTGTTATATAAGATATTACAAGACACGTGCTGTGCTGACATGGTCAAATTCATGTTTTGTATATGTTGAAATGCATTCTTGTATCCTAGCAGAGATCTATAAGTAAGCAATAGTTTGACAAAAAGTGTATGCAACAGACTCTGTACAGCAAAGAAAATGCTGATCTGTTTGTTTGAGCATCACAACCTGCCCAATAATAGCAACACTGATTCAACCAATGACGCAAGTTTGGGGCAAGACTATTTGTTTGACTGACTAATAGTAACACTGTACTACCAAGCCAATTCACTCAAATTATTATATTTGGGAAAAAATGCAATGCACAATATGGCAGAACCGGCAATTGGTAAAGACATCACACCATTGTATCTGCCGCAAGTGGCTTTGGTTCCCACAGAAACAGTCAATGTCACGAAACATGCACTTGGGACTGCACATGCGCAACAGCTGAATCAACTTGAAAAATATGCTTTTTTTGATGCTATTTTGAGTGTAAGAAACCAAATCCATCGGTCAGTTCCTGTCAGATTTTGTTGCTGGGTTTGAAATACTTAAATGAGGATTTGCCGTTTGAAGTTTTTGAAATTTCAGTATTTCCCCATTCAAGTAGATATGGAGGTGTAGCCAATATGGCTGCTAAGTGAACTGCCTATCCTTGAAAAGGGACTTTGCTGTCGACAAGAATGACAGAGTATTTGGGAACCTGTATGAACCAGTCATTTCTGTTTGTTGATGCTACATGCACAGAAATTACACGCTTGAGCTTTTTTTGGCTTTCAGAATATGTATCAATACTTTTTGACATTCAACATACCTCTATCTTGGCACTGTAATCGTTTTCAATATATCCCTGTCTTTTCCTTAATCCCTCTATATTTCAGTCTGTCATCTTTTCCTCTTTCTTTACAGGAACCTCTCTGGCCCTGGTAACAACCTACATCAGGATTCCTTTTACAATATGCAAGCCTCACAATCCTCAAAATCTTGGAGCAGCCATTTAGACCACAGGTGCGCTAGGAGCCTCAGGTCGGGCGGCCCTAGCCAAAGTCCTCCTGATCCCTACCGTCCCTGCTCTATCCCAATCATCCCCTCTGTCCACTCCTACCAGGATGAGGTCTCGTGTATGCAAACCACCCCTACTGCTGGAAGCAGTCGTTCTAGTCCTCTGGAAAGCACAGCGGAAGCTTCGGCCGTCGGTCAACAACCCAACGTAATGGTTTCCAACCGAGCGACTGGTAGACAGGAGAAAGTGGCCTCACTACTCGACGAGGCTCAGGAACAGCTCAGAGCGCTAGCACATGCCCAAAGGAAACAGGAGGACATCAGTACCTCCGTCCCTCAGGGGGCAAAAGAGACTGTGTGCATTCTTTTAGCAAATGGGTGTGGACAAGGGGGAGTGGCCTCTTTTGGGCCCACGGAGACTCAGTTAGTGAGCCCCAGAGACACGCACAAAGATTCCACAAAGCCTGGCCAATGAGAAGGGGTTGACTGGACTAACCACAAATGTCCCGCGTGTCTTGGGGCTTCAGAATACTGCGCCAACATTGGGATACCACTGAAAGCTACAGTTGAATTTTTGAGGACCTGCTGTGGATGGAAGCGTGGGAGAGTGACAGTCTCGAACATGTGAAAAGATCATTTATTTATATGCATTTATTTAAGGAGAAACTTAGAAAAAGAAACCAAATAGTCTGTCATCTCCATGGTGTTTTTAACTGTACAAAATATACATAAATATATATAAATGGATATAAATATATGAATTCAAACTGGTGACCAAGTACAAAAAAGGAATATGGGAATGAGAAACTTTCTTTTGTAAAGTATCAGCTCCACGTTCTTAAAGACTCGATGCTCGGTGGTTCAAAAAACAAAAAGTTATAAAAAAAGGAGTTTTTCCACTTGTTTCACTCATTTCCAGTCAAGCTAAACTTGTCCGACACACAATCTTGTGTTTTGCACCTGCAGCAGCTGTGTTTACTATCACCGTCCCAGTCACTGTCCTCTACCCTGCCAAGGAATATGGCTCCATCTGCCTTTGAAAACAGTGGAACGTGGATTACAATTGGACTAAACTTCTAAACGCTAATCGTATCCAGGCATGAGGTAACTGATAGTTAAGCACTGCCTCCAAGACATCGATTGGAAGAGTCTGGTGTGTCCGTCCATTTGTGGAGCAATCTGCGTTTTGTTTTCTGTGCCTCGGTGTGTTCACTCCTTCATCTGGTTTTGAATATAAGTAAAGATAAGCTAATGGAACAGAGCACATCGTACTGCACACCACCTGAGATGCACAAACAGACCATCGGCACCTCTCTGGATGGACTGAGGAAATTCCTGCACGGGAGAACAGAGAGCCGGCTTGGCCAACACAAGGAGCTTTTGTTTTTTTCTTTTCATTCTTATGGAATTACCTGCTGCTTTCTGGGAAGGTGGGTGGAAGCAGCAGTCAATGAGTCTGTATGCTACCTTTAAATTGGGACATAATATTTCTGTGAATTAACAACCAAATGTGGTAAGAAAGAAAAATTAACAATGAATCTTTGGTGAAGCTGTTGCTTTGTTTCCAGTCTTTTTTTGTTTTGTTTTATTTTTTTTCTGACCCTAAATTCACACAATCGTGCATGTTGATGGTATTGTTTTGCAGAACCAAACCATGATAGTTCTAATGATTTATAGAAAAGCCCCACAAAAAAGAAATTGCATAATAATTGACTTGAGTCTGCTGATTTCAACCCAAATCCTTGCATAAAAACACACGAGTGGCCTGCTGAGTTTTATAGATCAGTCCTAATAGACCCATTTCTGAAAAAAAAAAACTCAATGGCTGCATTATATTGAACTGGCTTTTTCACATGCTGTTGTTTCTCCTCAAGCATTTGTTTAAGACCACCACCTGTAGTTTGATTTTAAGACCTTCTTTAAAGCATATTGCATTTGTCCTCCATTAGAGGTTATGTCTTCCATGCCAGCCATAACTCAAGCAAAGATGAAATGAAACATCTTCTGGTAAAAGAACGCAAAGTAAAGTTTAGCATGTGGCAGAAAGGTGCTGTAAGGGCAGACAGATAAGACTCTCACTTGATCTTATAACACCTTCCCTTGGCAAAAGCACTGACCTCATCAGTGAATTGCAGTGGAGCTGCACGTCTATCAATATAATCATGTATCAGAAGTAATGTGATAATATTGCTGTAAGAAGACAGGATAGATTTAGATCTTAAAGCTCTTTAAAGTTCTTTATAGAACTAATTAAATTTTAATAGAAAATATCACAGTGCAACTCTTAGTTGTCGGGGGGATTTCATTTAGGAGGCATCAGTTTGATACGAGTTGTTGGTAGACTGTCTTTTTTATTTTGTGACATATTTTTAAAACCAGTTAAAATTATATGTTTGTTAGTATGATCATTCATGATTGCTTTTTTCTGTTTTCAAATTCTGTATATGCTCATTTTGTGCATATCTACGGTGCATCGTACCGTAGATATTCAGAAATGCCACACATGCAACAAAGATTATACCACATTGCTAAGTGATCTATAAAACTGCAGACTAATTCATATGCAGGTCATAGCAGCAGATATATGAACTGTCCATCTGTTACAGCTCTTAATGTTCATTTTCAGTTGAAATGGTGTGAGAAAGTTTCATTTGAGTTGGACCATGTTTTTGTACACTAGTGCTAAAGTATATTAAATTATGTTTTTGCACAGTAATTACAATGTATGGTAATTTATGCTGTCATTATTCCAGAATGTAAGGTATGTGACTTGATGAGTTCAATACAGAAGACAGTACATTGCAAGACATGTTTTGACAGAATGCGCAAGCTGCAACTGTGCAAGGTGTAACACGAGCACAACCGAAACTTCATGGTTCTTTATAACAGCCCCTTGATGTACTTTAATGTGCAATTTCAAAATTGAGAAATGAAATTTCTGTTCATTCTTGTATGTGAGAAATTGCATTATTGCCCTTCCCAATTGAAATATTTTTTCTTTTCATTTAGTTTTTTTATTTTTTCCAATAAAGATGAATCTTCAGTGTTGAATAATGTTAGAATGAGTGTTTTTTAACTAAATAATAACCTATTATTAAATAGAAATAATAAGATTCAAATAGTGTTATGCTAGTATTATTTATATACTAATATGTTTTACATTTTTTCTTAGACGCTCTTTATATTTCTCAGATCGCAACTAAAATTCTCAAAAATACTTGTTCAACCTCCACGTCATCTGTCACCTGTGCACATCATAAAAGCAATTTCTTCTTGTTTTGAACAAATTGCCAGTGCTTTATTTTACTTGGTTCATGCAGTTATATACAATTTTCTGATGTTTCCTATATTATCAATTACTTATGTTGATTAAAATATATCATACTGATTGAATAGTCTTGTCCCACAAAACATCTAGGCATTAGTTCATTGCATAAGTTTTATTCAATTAAATGCAAAATGTTTGTTAACATAAACAGTCAAGCATATTTTCAATACATTTCTATTAGAATTTTTTATGAATTCCACAGGTAGAGCTTGAATTTATATAATGAAGGGAAATGTAAAGTGTTAGATCAACCAATGATCACAACCAGTTCTCTGCTCAGAGGTGCATCTCAACTGGAAAGGATATATATATACAGTGGGGAAAAAATTATTTGATACCCTGCTGATTTTGTACGTTTGCCCACTGACAAAGAAATTATCAGTATATAATTTTAATGGTAGGTTTATTTTAACAGTGAGAGACAGAATAACAACAAAAAAAATCCAGAAAAAAAAGGCATTTCAAAAAAATTATAAATTGATTTGCATTTTAATGAATCAAATAAGTGTTTGACCCCTTCACAAAACATGGCTTAGTACTTGGTGGCAAAACCCTTGTTGGGAATCACAGAGGTCAGATGTTTCTTGTAGTTAGCCACCAGGTTTGCACACATCTCAGGAGGGATTTTGTCTCACTCCTCTTTGCAGATCCTCCCCAAGTCATTAAGGTTTCGAGGCTGACGTTTGGCAACTCGAACCTTCAGCTCCCTCCACAGATTTTCTATGGGATTAAGGTCTGGAGACTGGATAGGCCACTCCAGGACCTTAATGTGCTTCTTTCCTTGGTCGTGTGTTTTGGGTCATTGTCATACTGGAATACTCATCCACGACCCATTTTCAATGCCCTGGCCCTGACGGTACATGGCCCCGTCCATCGTCCCTTTGATGCGGTGCAGTTGTCCTGTCCCCTTAGCAGAAAAACACCCCCAAAGCATAATGTTTCCACCTCCATGTTTGCCGGTGAGGATGGTATTCTTGGGGTCATAGGCAGCATTCCTCCTGCTCCAAATACAGCGAGTTGAGTTAATGCCAAAGAGCTCAATTTTGGTCTCATCTGACCACAACACTTTTAGCCAGTTCTCCTCTGAATCATTGGCAAACTTCAGACAGGCCTGTACATGTGCTTTCTTGAGCAGGGGGACCTTGCAGGATTTCAGTCCTTCACGGCATAATGTGTTACCAATTGTTTTCTTGGTGACTGTGGTATTGGTATGGTATTGGAGTCTGATTGCTTGATTGCTTCTGTGGACAGGTTGATTTTTATAAAGGTAACAAGCTGAGATTTAGAGCACTCCCTTTAAAAGAGAGCTCCTAATCTCAGCTCCTTACCTGTATAAAATACACCTGGGAGCCAGAAATCTTGCTGATTGATAGAGGATCCAATACTTAAAATGCAAACTTTTTTTAAATGCATTTTTCAAGATTTTTTTGTTGTTATTCTGTCTCTCACTGTTCACATAAACTTACCATTACAATTATAGACTGATTATTTCTTTGTCAGTGGGCAAACGTACAAAATCAGCAGGGGATCAAATAATTTTCCCCCCACTGTACAGTGCATGCATAATTATTAAGCAAGTTGATATACTGATCATATTTTTTTTCCAAGCGCATTTTACCAATTCCAAACCACATCAATCTTAATAACTACTATTCTTTTTGTATTTAATAATTTATAAGTGATATATAATTGTCCATGTACGCTGGAAGCAAAAAACTCCTTATTTTCAGGTGTGCAGAATTATTAAGCAGGTATTCTTTTACACATAAAATGAGCCAAAAAAAAAGAGATTTAACTCGGACTGAAAGTCAAAAATTACTAAATGCCCATGAGAAGGATGCAATACTAATGCAATACTAGAATTTGCAAAGTTAAGGCATGACCTTTAGACAGCAAAATGCTCACTCAGCACAGTCAGAAAAAAAAGGTGGAGAAGAAAAGACACGTTAACTGCAAAATAATTAAGGTGACGTATTAGGTGTGAAACCATCAAGAACCACTTGTCTCCAGCGCCACCATTTTCCAAAACTGCAAGTCTCCAGAAATGCAAAGTGTCAGGTTCTCAGAGACTTTGCTTGGGTAAAAAATCCTAAAAAAGAAAACACTTACACTTACACTACACTTAATAACAATAACATTCTGAAGTGTTGTGAAATACATGAAGACTGATTTTTTATTTTTTTTTATAGACTTTATAGACAGACATACATTGAGAGTGACTCTTGAAGGACCAGCATCACATCCCCTTGTACCACTCTTTCAAGAATTTATCTTCCAGAATCTGGCAGTAAATTTAAGAAGATAAATTCATGAAAGAATAGTAAGAGTGGTGGAAAGAGTGGTATTACAATTTGTCACAATTTCTGACAATGCAAGAACAAGAAGGAAACAAACAAGGTCAGAAAGAAGAAGAGCACGGATGTGTGATGGAAGGGTATGGAGGCAAAACAGACACAAACATAGGCATGTTTCCAATGAAATAAGTAAACTTTTGTGGATCATGTTCTTAATCATGACCTTACTTTAGCCAAGGTGGGTCGAAAGGTGCAGCTGAATGTTGGAAGAATAACCATTTCCTCAGTCATTCAAGCATTTCATAGACAGAACAGCTAATTCAACAATGTGGACTTTACGGTAATACTGTATACTTACTGTAGTGTTTCAAAAAGAGTAGTCCACTTGCACTTTACATTATTCAGTGAATATACTGTTTGCAGACACATTCTTTAATACAAAAACATGCATACAAAGAGCGAGAGAGGGCCTTGTCTCTTTCTTTTCTGTATTGCAATGACATTGTATTATTTGTTGTCAGACCTGTAAATGCGTATTTCAGTCAGGACCACTTGAGTCAAAAATAACAGACATTGTCAAATATCCAAATTTTTATTTGCATCATGTTAAAGTTACATTTGGCGGTATGGCTCTGTTCTGAGTTACCCATCACTTTCATGAGCTCCATGAAAGCTAGTCAGGGAACAGCAGCAGCTTCTGGGGACATCTCCCATTTACTGGGAAAGCAGCAAAAAAACAAATCCCCCCATTGAGAACAGAGCATGCATCAATGACAACAGAATGACACTGATTAAGTTAAACAGAAGTTAAGGGAGGAGCTAGGGGAGGAGGAGGGTTGCAAGTAATGCAGAGGAAGCAGCCAAGCAGGCACACTGAAGAATGACTTTAAATACGGCGCCCTGTTTGATAGGGACCAATTGAGTGCTTAGGAATCAGATCAGCTGTAGGTCTAGATGGGTATCAGCTGATAGCTGAGCTTGACTACGCGGCCTGCCTGAACTGACGCTGAACGCTATATTTATGAATCCTGTTTCATCTCTTGCAATCAATATCCCATATAAACTAATGTGTAAGTTTGTACTGTTGAAATTGATATGTCATGCAGAAAAAGTTGCAGCCTTTTGCATTTTGTTGAGTATCAAACCATATAGGAACCACCAGGAAATACCGGAGGAGTACACAGTTACATTTGACAACATGACTAAGCAATTTGACTATCCAATTTGACAATACTTTTGAGACTAAAGATTTTTTTTTTAAATTACAGTTGTAGGTAATACATTGTGTGGTGCTGTTCAATAGGGTCTGGCTGCAGACTTGCACTTGCACTCTCAGATACTTGCGCTTCCGCGAGTGACGTCACTTGCAGTCTTTTTTATTTTTTATTTTGTTCTATTTATTGATTATTTTTTGTTTGAATCGCTCAACATTTTACAACAGTAGCCAGGTTGTGAAGACAAGAAAAAAGAAACTAAATTACAATGTCACTTGCAATCGCAGCTTGCACTTTCCGCAGCTTGCACTTTCCGCTACCTGCAACGTCACTTGTATTCGACATGAATCGTGTGCGTAGCCAACGGAGACAAGACGCTGTGGTGGTTAAACGATTTAAACTAATTTAGTACAATAACGAACAGGGTCCTGCAAGTCATCTGTAGGAGAAAAAGACAAGACCCGCAAATCCGTGGCTACAGAACAGCAGAATCTGAATGCAATGCGCAAAGTTTCAAGGAAACCATAAACACTTAATATGGCTTAATGTATTAAGATACATTAAGTGCAGATCAAATTCGATGTATAGTTATTATTAAATGTACTACAAGGCAAGCAGACGGTCAAACTTTCACTTGTCTGCCATACAGCAAAACGCTCAATATGTGGCATATGTGTCAATATGTGGCATAATGGACTAAATTTAAACATAATATAATAATAATAAGGGACTTAAGGGTATTCTGTAGTCTTTGACTAAGATGATAAAGACAATTCATTAGCCTATAAATCTTGTTGACACAAAGATACAGACCAGCAGGTATGAACGTGCATTATGAAATGCATTAAGTGATATTAAAAGGACGCAATGTGTTAAATTGCACGTTAAAAGTTTTCCTCCCATAGAAAATAATTTTAAATAAAACACGTAATATAGCTTTATGGACAAAGTCAATTATATAAAAGAGCTGTAGACCGTTTATTCTATTTGGAAAAACGCTTAACGTGAAACTTGTTGCGTTTATTCTGGGCTCACCTGCCTGTACATTAGTTATGTATATTTTAATAATGATGAGGAGCATATTGAGTTTGCTCTTTATCATCTTAGTCCATTATGCCACATTATCCCATGTTTTGCGGTATGGGAGGAAAATACTAAATACATATTCATTATATTAATAAACTGTATATTGAATTTGATATTTGAATAGCACTATCTTAACACATTAAGCCATATTAAGTGTTTATGTTTTTCTGCGGGAGGAAAACGCTTAACGAGAAACTTTGCGCATTGCGTTCATATTCTGCTGTTCTGTAACCACGGATTTGCGGGTCTTGTCTTTTTCTCTGTAACGTAAAACGTAATATGTAATTTAAAGCAAAAAGCTTAATTAAGCTCAAAGGGAATCATTTATGATTTTATAGGGAATTTGAACAGAATCACTGTTTTACGGCTGATCACTGAGTCAGCAGTGATTCACTGACCATGCCATATAACATCAACTCTGCACTGGATAATAATTATTTTTGTATTTTTTAGTGCTCAAATAAATCTGTCTATTATTTTATAATTGAAAAACTATGCAGGAACATGTATAATGATGACTAAAATTGTTTGTATAATTCTGCAATCCATTTGGTGGTTATTTTTCCTCAAACAGGGGGGTGGGGGGACTATAAATAGTTTCAGAAAAAATATTGCAGGAATCTCATTTTTCATGGTATCTTCTTCAAATTTGAAATATGAACTCATGCGACACATGGCCTTCGATCCATTACTTTTCTGGATTGCTCCAGGACTTATTTCATGTATTTGTATATGAAATTAAAAAACATTCAGTGTGGAAAAATATTTTTCAAGGCACATCAGTGCCTATAACTTTTTATCTTTTTGAGCATTATCAACTCTGGATGATAGATAGTAAAGTAAAGCCCAGAGTCTCTTCTTTCCAAAGATACCTAATTTGTTTGTGTAAGCACACTTTGTCACAAACTGTTACCATTTTAATTTAGGTAGGTTATTTTCACCTGCGAGGCCACAAATGGGGGTGAAGGTTAACAGGTTAAAATCCAAAATATAGTGAAAACACTATTTAATAGCACAGTAACAAGATCTGCAGATTAAGACATTAACTTGTAAGGACAAAACTTCTCTTTTAAATATAAATAAGATTTTATTTATATTGAAAAAAGGATGAGTTTAAGAGAATGAAAATGTGAAATCCCAAGTTTACAGCAATGTGTGCAATTGCATAGACCTGAACAACCATCAATCACTTAATTAATCCTCGCTTTGAGTTTCTCAATGAGGCTAAAATTTGTACTAAATGCACCAATTCACTTAGAATCTGGAGGTTACTTGCTTGTTGCTAAGGGACTCCCTTTTGTGTCGTCGTTGCAGGAAAGGGGGTTCCACAAACTTGCTGATTGGCTGAGAGTTCAGTAGTCGTGAAGTGACATCTTGGGAAGCCAATGGTTGGGCGTTGGCTGAGGATGTGGAGTTGTGGCTGGTAGAAGTTTTGAGGCTGTCACAGACTCGAGTCGGAGATGAGGCGTGGCAGCAAAACTTAACTGAGTACACGAAACTCGCAACGGAAAAGAAAAGAAATTAAAGTAAAAGAATAAAGGATGTAAAGAGACTAGGTGGGTTTTCTTCTCATCGTGGTGTTAAGTAGCCACTGGCATGTAGGCCAGAGCATGCTCAGAGAGCGCTAAAAGGCAGCGTCAAAATGCGGTGGCAAAAGTTGAAGCAAAAAAGGAGAAAACCGAGAGAGAGTTTGATGGTGTCCTGAATTTTTAAACTCGGCTTCTGGACACATCTCCTCTGGTGTCTTGACCAATTAGGTAGGCTATTATCTTAGCTAGGGGTGTTCCTTCCATCATAAATCAGCATGTTATCAGTCACACGGTCCGAATTTTACACACTCTTGCAAAGTATACTTTTGGATGTGATTTCTATAACCAGAATATGATACATTTGACAAAGAATCAATTGGAAGAAACATTTCAAGCTAGAATTGTCAAACTCATACACACCAAACACGAATATGAATCCTTCAGCTATTCAATAATGATTAAAAGACATACATAATATTTGATTAAAACATGATAGTATAATGTGTGGGTTACATACATAATATGGAGTGATGCATAAAAATGATTAGTTTCATTCAAATGGAAATGAAAGTCTTTTAAGATGATTTTAGGTTCATATGGAAACGACAGTCTCTGTGTACAAAGGAATTTCAGTCTGGTTCTTTGTCTTGTATGGGGGGAGACCCACCCAAGAGAGTCTGTAGCTCGTGATTTCTATCACAGATTTGCATGTGCCGGCCATCTCTTTGACCATCAGTCTTGATTACTTGCCCCAAATTTTCCTGTGTTGGACTTATTAATAAGTATTGTTTTGTTTTAATGTTGCAAAATGTTTTGTGAAAGAGGCTTGCTGGTTAATATTTCTTCAGACGGGCTGGTGCTAGGACCTGGACAGATTTATGACGTTGTCCTGTTTTCTTGGGCCTCTGTGGAATTTCGGCTGCTCAGGTTTCGATGTTCTAATCGAATCTTAACTTTGTCATCTCCTACAGATGACTTGGAGGACCCTGTTCGTTATTGCACTAAATTAGTTTTAATCGTTTAACCACCGCAGTGTCTTGTCTCCATTGGCAACGCACACTATTCGTGTCGAATGTAAGTGACGTCTCAGGTAGCGGAGAGTGCAAGCGGCGATTGCAAGTGACATTGTAATTTAGTTTCTTTTTTCTTGTCTTCACCACCTGGCTACTGTTGTAAAATGTTGAACGATTCAATCTAAAAATAATCACTAAATAGAACAAAATATAAAATAAAAAAGACTGCAAGTGACGTCACTCGCGGAAGCGCAAGTGTCTGAGAGTGCAAGTGCAAGTCTGCAGCCAGACCCTTCTCGTGCTGTTTGTACAAACTGTTTCGAGAAATGCACTTGCCGGTTTGCCAATGTTCAGGATGATTCAAGAAGTGTGCCAAAGTGACTGAGAAAATGATAATAATCTGAATTAGTGTCATTTCAAACGAAAATGCTCTTGCTAGCCATCTAAGAACATTATGACTACGCTCATAATCCATAATCTAGAAAGGAAAAAAAACTGTAAATGAGAAAGAACTGCAACAAATCTTTATTCTGCTGGTGAAGAGCATCACACAATGGTTCACAATGAGAAAAGAGTGGTGGTAGAGATGTGCATTTATCCTCTCAATAGTCAATAAAATCAATTAAAAATAAAAGCAACAAATGATATATATAAATAGACACTTGTGTCTGGAAAAAGGAAAGATGGAAATATATTTGTTTGTTTGTTCCAGTAAGATATCTTCCACCAGTTGCGTGGTGTAGAAGAAGAAGCAGGATTTCATTTCAACAGCCTTGAACAGTCCCTGAAGTGTTGGGGAACAGCAGTTAATGAGAGAGTCCATGCTGCTGCTATGAGAGTCAGGCAATCGATGCAGAGCATGATTACAGTCTGAAACATGCGGCTGTCATGAAGGTCAACAGTGACTGCTATCAAAGAAAATCCAGTCTAGAAGCTGAAGAAAGCATAAAGGGAAGGTTTTGTTGACGAGAGTATAGCCTTGTTGTGGGTGTTTCAACATTTATTTCCTGGCTGAATAATAAAAACGCACTCATCACTCCTAGTAACTGCATTGAAGCCAGCCAAACAGAATGAAACTGGCATTTTTCTTTAGCTGCTGATATCTTAGAGCAAAGGGGCTGTGAATAAACTGAGGCCAAGATTTCTAATCAATGTGCACTTTAATGTTAGTCAGCATTAGGCCAATTTAATCATCTGAAAATCTTAGACCACTTGAGGACATTAAGCACTACATCGGGGGTTGAAAACTTTTGGCACAATGGTGACACGCCGAGAGATAATCACTGCCACACATGCAATAATAAGACAGATTGATATTAAGTGCTAATTTGAGAAAGGTCAAATGACTTCTTTTAGTAATCCTTCCTCATCATGTTGTTTTTAGTCATGAGCTCTAGGGAACCACACAACAGAGACAAATTATCTTTGCAAACCAATGGACAACTTATGTTTATCTAATGGGTCACGGCGATGTAGTTTGGTCTGTTCGTCTTTACTTTTAGAATAGAACTTGAGATCTAATGAGGATCTCTGCAGAAGAAAGCATCTTGGGACACATAAAATAAACCAAGATTTTAATTCAGCAAACAATGTCTTTAACATTCCACACACTAAACACAATGATAGTGACAGTCAAAATCAGATCATTAAAGAAAGAGATGTACTCAAAGTCATTGCCACATAACTCGAAGGAAACAACAAACAATGCCAGTTGAAATAAAGTTCTAAACAGTAAAACAATAAGGCTGTGATTTGCATGATTTATTCATGCCGTGGCACATGCTAGGAATGAGTCCAGCATCCAGCGCTGTAGATATCCCACACACATTCATTACCCTGTCCCAAACAATACATAAATGGCAACATAATCAAGTCTGAATGCACAAAATTTATTTTAGTCAGTTGACATTAGGGTTACTGTGCATGTACTTGGTTTGTTCTTCACGTATACTCATTTTAACTCTCATCGCCTTCAACTGCCTTCAAGTCTGGTCACACATTTAAAAATTTCAGAATTGCTTTTACTGGAAAAAAAAAAAAAAAATGCCAGGCTCTCATCGCCTTCAACTGCCTTCAAGTCTGGTCACACATTTAAACATTTCAGAATAGTTTTTACTGAAAAAAAATGTGTAAATGTACAGGAAATGTAAAAGTTATAATAATATAAGAAGAATTTAAAAAAATAAAATTTTTCTTACAGAATGGTAGGAAACTAAAGCATAGATAGATAGATGGATGGATGGATGGATGGATGGATGGATGGATCATTATGCAGTCAAAGGAGCTCTCCATGCAGGTGAAACAGAAAATTGTTAGGCTTCAAAAACAAAACATATCCATCAGAGAGATAGCAGGAACATTCAGAGTGGCTAAATCAAAGGATTCGCAACAAAATATTAAAAATAACATTTTATTTATGATTATATTTATTTGTCCATTTACATTTGAGCCCCTGAAAATAAGGTGTCTGTATATAAAAAATGGTTGTAATTTGTAAGCATTTTATATTTTTGTTCAACCCCTTGTTTTTCTTACTTGAATGCTTATGTTTAGATGTAAAATTAAAAAAGTAATAAACTATAGCCTAAAGTTGTTTCTGTCAGTCCTGTGTCTTGTTTCCCCCTCCTCTCGTGCCCATATTTGGTTAGTTCCTGTTCCTGTCCTCGTTTGTTCTCATTAGTTTATTAGTCCCCAGCCCTGTGTCATTCATTATCTAGTTTTCCCCAGACACCACAGGATTGAGTTGGAGAGAAGGGATCTACCGGTGTCTGGGAAGCGTCCGGGCCCGAGCCAGAACCAGCCCGCCGCCGTCCGCGGCTCTCCCAAGCCCGTCACCGTTTGTGGCTCTCCCGAGCCCGCCGCCGTCAGCAGGCCAAGCCAAGGCAAGTCTGCCACCCGTGGCTTTCCCAAGCCCACCGCCGTTTGCGGATCTCCCATGCCAGCCGCCGTTAACGGCCAAAACAAGCTCGCCTGCCGAAGATATGGCAAGCCCACCAGAGAAGGACAAGTGCCCTCCAGTGCCTGCTCCTAGCCGGCGCCCTCCAGTGCCAAGTAACTGTTTTCGTGATTATAGGAAAATATAGACTTGCCTTGGCTTGGCCGCTGACGGCGGCGGGCTTGGGAGAGCATCATCCATTGCACTGATTACACACACACAACTTAATCCAATCAGACACGCTTTATAAGCCATGAACTTCCTCTTTCAGATCACAGAGTATTGTTTAGAGTATATCACTCTTCTAGCGATAGCTACACTACGGAGCCATTCCAAGTTTCCAGTTCTAGTCTAAATCTAGTCATTTCACAATTGCCTTGTTGTCTGTTTCCTGATCTTCTGCCTGTGTATCTTGGATTAACCCTTTGCCTGCTGTTTCGGACTCTATTTGCACCTCGCCTGGACTATTGCCCGTGTTATTGGATTACCCCTCATGTCAAGTCCTCTGGATATTGTTCGCTGATCGGAGACCCACGCTAGCCCTAGGAAAATTATTTGCCTTGTCTGTGATTTACTTGTGTTATCTGAACCTTGCCTGTTTCTTGACCGCACCTTGTAATAAAGCCCTGCATACGGATCCGCACGTCTCATGTCTCGCTCACCCCATAACAGAAAGCATCCACTTTATTTCCAAACAAACTATAGTTCTACAATTGTGGTTCCAAAGGGATCAGCACTCATACCCCCAAACCACTTAGTAAACTCATCCCTCAAGGATTCAAGGATTCAAGGGATTCAAGGAACTTTTATTGTCATACCAACTCACATTTCCATGTTATGGTACGAAATTAGAACTCAGGTCCCGGTTTAAAAGCAAGAAGAAATTGTCCAAGGGAGATAATCCATAGTATTTTGCCTATAATAAATATTGCATTTAAGGTGGATAAAGTGTTTGTAATGCAGATCGGTGTGTGTATGTATGTGTGTGTGTATGTGTATGTGCGCATGCATGCATGCGCATGGTCAAAAGGAGAGATGGAGTGCCTACAGAGCATGGCTAGAGTTCAACAGTCTAACAGCTTCAGGAAAGAAGCTATTTCTGAGCCTGGTGTTCCTACTCCGGATGCTCCTCAGCCGTCTGCCTGAGGGGAGGGGTTCGAAGAGTCCGTGTGCAGGGTGAGTGGAGTCCTTCATGATGTGGAGGGCCCTCCCCCTACATCGTGCTGTGTAGAGGTCTGTGATGGTGGGAAGCCTGCTCCCCATAGTCCTCTGTGCAGCCCTTACCACCCTCTGCAGAGCCCTCCTCTCAGCAGCAGTACAGCTGCCATGCCACACCGTAATACAGGTGCAGAGGACACTCTCCACCGCACAGTGATAGAAGCTCCTCAGGACTGAGCTCCCAAGTTCAGCTCGCCGCAACTTCCTGAGGAAATAGAGACGCTGGTGGGCCTTCCTGACCAGCCGGATGGTATTGGTGCTCCAGGTAAGGTCCTCGGTTATATACACACCCAGGTACCTGAAGCTAGAGACCACTTCCACAGCTACTCCTCCAATGTACAAAGGAGGAGGAGGGCGCCTGTCTCTTCTAAAATCCACCACCATCTCCTTGGTCTTCTTCACGTTGATGCAGAGGTTGTTTCCTCTGCACCACTGCATCAGGTGTTCCACCTCCTCTCTGTATTCCGACTCATCATTGTCAATGATGCGTCCCACTACTGCTGTGTCGTCCGCAAACTTCACTATATGGCAGCTAGGGTGTCTTGCCGAGCAGTCATACGTCAGCAGAGTGAACAGGAGGGGGCTCAGCACACAGCCCTGTGGCGAGCCAGTGCTGAGTGTGATGGAGGAGGAGATGGTGTTGTGGATCCTGACAGTCTGAGGTCTATTGGTCAGGAAGTCCAGAACCCAATTCCCCAGTGTAGGACTCAGACCAAGGGAGGAGAGCTTCTGTACCAGGGTCTGTGGGATGATGGTATTAAAAGCCGAGGAGAAGTCCAGGAAGAGCAGATGAACATAGGAGTTTCTACTCTCCAGGTGGGTGAGGGCTGTATGAACCACTGATGAAATGGCATCATCCATGGAGCGGTTTTTCTTATAGGCATACTGGTGGGAGTCCACAGTGACGTCGATGGAATCTTTAATGTGGGCCATAACCAACCTCTCAAAGCACTTCATGACTACCGGGGTTAAGGCTATAGGTCGATAGTCATTCAGGCCTGTCACTGTGGAACACTTTGGGACAGGGACAATAGTGGCAGTCTTTAAGCAGGTGGGGACAGATGCCAGTGACAGTGAAGTGTTAAAGATGTCTGTAAACACCTCAGACAGCTGGTATCATGGCTAGCTCTCATAGATTCTCCCATCATTCTTTTGCAGATGATATTGTATTAGTTCTCTCTATTCCACCCTCTAACAACCAGATACCCTCATGAATCACTGCATGTCTGCCAAGCATTTCTGCCTGGATAAACACCCATCATCTGAAGCTGAATTGATCAAAAACCGAGTTGTTGTTCATCTGACCAAGAAGCACCCTTTCCAAGACCTTGTCATTTCAACAGACAACTCAGCCATCTCACCCACTCAGAAAACCAAGAATCTTAGTGTCACATTGGACAAAAATCCTCTTTTTCAGAAGCACTTGATTCTCATTAGGTTGTGTAATAGCTGTATTAGGCTTATTATACTCGTAGCACTTGTTTGTGTTTGTATTTTGCACAGGAAGCACGTCTTAGCAGGTTCTAGCCAAAAGGCATGCTTGCCATCTGTTGATCTCTGTGGTCTTTAATGTGATACTAAAGGACTTTTATAAGCTTCTCTGGATAAGAGAATATAAAATGCCTTTAATATAATTAAATTTTCTTAACATGTTGAAAAGTAGGCCGTGACATATAGTGTCAATGACCTGTAGAATATTCAGAACTTGTCTGCTAATAAATGAAGTGTCAGAGTGTGCGTTCCTTTTCACTGTATTTTTATTTATTTTTATTTTTTATCTTTCTAGAATTTCTGTTCTTATATAATCTATTGTTTTTGCAGATTTTGCACAATGACAAAATAGCTCTTTTTTATTTAAAGTTCTTATTTCAGTTTAAAGATTCAAAATGTTGAACTGGGCTCTAAAAATTGATCCTGGAACAACTCAGGCAAAAATGTAATTGAATTTGACAACCATGAGTTACCTTAAGTTTTTATTGTGTACTTGTGGCTTCTCAATTATATTAACAATGAACAGGCCTCATGGGTCCTATTTTTCTCTTCTCAGAATGATATAAAGAAGGGGTTTTACTATTAACCATGCTTATCACTACATATTGACAATACAATTGAAAAAAGGAAGATGGATGTGGCTTCAGGGTGAGCAATTTTGTTTGTAATACTGTTTTTCACTGCAGCTACATGCATAAATTATGCTGGCAGTGTCTGTGACTGCAACATCTTAAGCATTTTAACTCTAAAGTGATATTACTGAAGTGTTGAGAGATCTTATTTATTTTCGCATAAAGACAATAACTTGTTACTTAATAATTGCACAGCAAATCTGAAGCCATCATGATGTCACATTGTTTTTACACTTTTTTAACATTTTCGTAACAGCTTGACCTACAACTTGCTCATGCTGCTTTTCAAACAGAATAAATGGATTCATTAGTAAAGGCACAATGCTGCAACTCTCTGAACTAGCACATGAATAATGCATTGTTATTTAGGATCAGCTACAAAATTCCAAGTGAGCTAGCTTTTGCTCTGTCTCTGAAAACTGAATAACAACCAGACCTTAAAGCTCTTCCAATTTTAAGTCTACAAAGATTTACCAGCATTTTAATATGTTCACTAATTTCTACTTACAGGTGAACAGTGTAGTTTTCTGTGAGACTCCTGGCATCAAAGATAATTGCAAAAATAATTAGTTTTCAAACAAATTGCTTCGCTTCCCCTTGCATTTATTTGTGCAAGAGATATAGATTTTTGGCAGAGCAAGTCTTGGCTCCTTTTTGCTATTTGAAGTTCTTTGTAGTTATACATACCTGTATGCAGTGGGTCATGCTGAGAACCGCAGAAAAAATACGTTCTCGCACTTTCCAATGGTCCACTGGTCTTTTACCATTCTGGCAAAAAAATATAAAACAAACTTATGAAGAAATCATATCACAGTATTGACAGCAGTGAAGAAGCTGTTGCTTGCAATGTTTGAGATGTTCCAAAAAAGTAAAAAAATAAAACTCCCTCTACCTCCTCAGGCATAATAACACCCTGTAGCCTTGACTGTATTATATAGTACTGCACAACGTCTTATACCTTGTGCTTGTACAACTCACAATATTCAGTGGTCACCATAATTAAGCTAGTCAATTACAGCATTATAAACAATTTTAGAGACAATAACTGGAGCTTTCAATAATTAAAAAATTTAGAGCAAAGGGAAATTGCTATTTAAAGACAATTTCAACATTTTAATTTGGGTCACAAATAAAACAGTTTAAACTTTTAATGCACATGTATATTTAATGTGCCCGTTAATATTGATATGTTCTGATCTTCTGAATATTTAATACCTGAGAAAACGCGAGAAAAGGAGATAAATCAAGCTTCAAAACTTGTTACTTTACTTGCAAGCTCTTCATATCAACCTAATGACGAGAATATATGTTGTTTACTATTATACTAAAATGTGGAATATAGTAAGGTAAAAAAAAAAAATTAAATAAAGAGTAGATGTGTTCTAGTGTAGAATTTCATTCATTAATTGCACAAAGAACTGCATTTACATACAACAACAACAACCACACAGACCTGAATGAGTACACTGAAACTGTGACTGCTTACATCAAAAAGTGCACTGATGATGTGACAGTCACCAAGACCATCACCACACGTGCAAACCAGAAGCCATGGATGACAGCAGAGGTTCGTGGGCTGCTAAAGACCAGAGATGAAGCATTCAGATCAGGAGATAAAGCAGCCCTCAAAACAGCAAGAGCCAATCTGTCCTGTGGCATCAAAAAAGCAAAACGGTCATATGCCCAAAAAATCAACAACCACTTCACAGACAGCAGAGACACACGGAGCCTGTGGCAAGCCATTCAGACCATCACAGACTACAAGCCCCCGCCACAGGCCTGTGATGAGGACACATCCCTCCCCGATGCACTCAACCACTTTTATTCACGGTTTGAAATGCAGAATGACACACCTGCACAAAAACTGCCCACACCTCCCAACGACCGGGCGCTCTGTCTGTCTCCAGCCGACGTAAGGAAGACCCTATCTAGGATTAACCCACGCAAGGCTGCGGGTCCTGACAACATACCTGGCCGTGTTCTGAGAGACTGTGCTGCACAGCTGACAGATGTCCTAACAGATATCTTCAACACCTCGCTGAGTCAGGCAGTCGTCCCCACGTGTTTCAAATCCACAACAATCATACCGGTACCAAAGAAATCACCTGTGTCCTGTCTCAATGACTACCGTCCCATAGCACTGACTCCAATCATGATGAAGTGCTTTGAGAGGCTAGTCATGCATAACATCAAAACCAGCCTCCCCAACACACTCGACCCGCTCCAGTTTGCATACCGTCCAAACCGCTCTACGGACGATGCAATTTCCTCCACCCTCCACCTGGCTCTTACCCACCTAGAAAATAAAGACTCCTATGTTAGAATGCTGTTCATTGACTTCAGCTCGGCATTCAACACAATAATCCCACAACAGCTCATAAATAAGCTAAACCTGCTGGGCCTTAACAATTCCCTCTGTAACTGGATCCTGGACTTTCTAACTGGAAGACCTCAGTCAGTCCGTGTCGGCAACAACACCTCGAGCACTACAACACTGAGCACAGGTGCCCCACAAGGCTGTGTGCTCAGCCCGCTGCTCTTCACATTGCCAAGTTCAGCTCCAACCACATCATCAAGTTTGCTGATGACACAACAGTGGTAGGTCTCATCAGCAACAACGATGAAACGCACTACAGAGAGGAAGTGGCACAGCTGGCTGAATGGTGTGGCACAAACAATCTGTCCCTCAATGTGGAGAAGACAAAGGAGGTTGTGATGGACTTCAGGAGAAACTCCGTTGACCACCCCCCACTGACCATCGACAGCTCGACTGTGGAGAGAGTCAGCAGCACTAAATTCCTGGGGGTGCACATCACAGAGGATCTCACCTGGACCACCAACACCATGTCACTCTCCAAAAAGGCACAACAGCGCCTACACTTTCTCCGCCGGCTGAAAAGAGCAAGTCTCCCTCCACCCATCCTCACCACATTCTACAGAGGCACCATTGAGAGTGTGCTGACCAGCTGCATCACTGTCTGGTACGGGAACTGCAGTGCTGCTGACCGCAAGACCCTCCAGCGGACAGTGAACACAGCTGCAAAGATCATCGGTGCCCCTCTCCCCTCCATCCTGGACATCTTCCTTACACGATGCTCCATCAAAACCAACAGCATCGTGAAGGACTCCACCCATCCCTCCCACAGTCTCTTCCAGCTCCTACCATCAGGAAGACGGTACCGGAGCATCAGAGCCCGCTCCGCCAGACTGCTCAACAGCTTTTTCCCCCAGGCTGTGAGAGCCCTGAACTCAAACCACCCCGCCCCCCTCTGAAACCCCATGCAAACCCCTACCTCCTGAACATGGACCACCCCCCACCCCAAACCTTACCACACCAAAGAAAAACTGTATGGAACTTTAATTATTTTTTTATTTATTTTATTCTTATTGAACTTGAACTTGAATAATTCTGTACTGACCTAACCATAGTTCAAATATTTTTGAGTCAGTTACTAGTCTTATCTTCCATCACTTCCATTACTCATCTGATGTCTCAATATCTGGGGGCGGTCTAAGGGCGTAAATCAAGTTTGCACCCTTCTTTATGAATAACATTGAATCACCACAGCATCTGTGATGCAAATGAGCCTGCTGATTCATAAACTGTCGTATGTAAATATCAGCACGGTTAAATGGTCATAAATCCACTATAGCCGTTGCACAATTTACGGTCAATTGAATTTGTGTGTGCAATCGCTTCTTTGAATATGTGTTGATACGCAGTTGTCCAGAAGGGGGATTTTTAGGAATATGTTATGACTCTGCCACACTGAAAAAAGACAGATGCTCTGCGGCACTTGTTTTTGCATGTCATTTGTGTTTCTGAGCGTGCTTAGCTTGTGTTAAGCATTCTGTTTTGGTATTTTTGACTTTTTTAAATTTTGTATATATATATATATATATATATATATATATATATATATATATATATATATATATATATAAAACACTATACCAGTCAAAAGTTTAGAATAATTAAGATTTTTCTAACTGATTTTAAAAGAAGTATTGGTGCAAATCTTGTTTGACACAAGGAAGGGACGCAGTGATGGATCACTGCCTAAACTCAAAACAGAACCCAAAATATGTACATTGTAACTTCCAAAATTCCATCTTCTGAGAAACTGAGTGCTGAAACATTGTCTGATCTTAAACCACGCTCACCTACCCAGAGACATATGAGTCAGAATTGCACTGTGTCTTTACTCTAGTCAGAGGGGTCACCCGTACACCAGAATCCTGGTTAAATCTAGCATCTTCATGAAGGAAGCCTTTTGTATTGACGTTATAAAACACTTCAGCACTCTTTATGCATTACTCCAGTACATATTATCACACCAGTGTACAGCAAAATTAAGAAATCAGGCCACTTTGATCCTCCAAATTGCCCATCCACCAGAGTTTATGATTTTATGGAGCATATCTGAGAGACCATCTCACCCTGTGGGTTCAAATCTACTATAGCTAAGATCCCACTCCCACTGGGATTGTGCAAGCTCTTTTTTTTTCCGTAGGAAAAAATATTGGTTAAATTAATAAACTGGAGATTATGGAAATTATACTGTGGCTGTTCTCAGCAGATTCCTACCGCTGGCACAATATGTTCAAAATTTCACAAGTTTTATTTAGTTCTTGAGAAAATCGAAGCATACTTGGTGACCATGATTTCAAGGATGAGATTCGACTTGTAAATTTCCCCTGGAATAATTAAAGGAAAACATTCTGCCAACATTTACTCTCCCTCAACTTGTTTCAGTCCTGTATGCCTTCTTCTCTTCTGCGGAAGGTATTTAGAAAAAATATTTTCCATACTGTACAGTAAAAGTCAATGGGGTCCAATCAATGTTGTTTTGGACCCCACTGGCTTTCACTGTATGAACAAAACAGTTTAAGAATTCTTCAAAATATCTTCTTTTTTGTTCCAAAAGTGATTACATATTCAACATATAAACACATCAAGCCAATGGTCGGTCGACGGCCAATACCGGGCTTTCATTGAGTGTCTGTCAGCTCAGTTTTTTGCAGTGTGTTCCACACCGTCGGCATCGGCCAGTCGGTTAGACTGTCTGATTGACTATTCAGCCCAGTGAACCAATGCACAAGAAGAAAAACAAAACTGAAAAGCGTACAAACTATGAAGTCAAGATGAGTCACGTAGAAGGCTGTTTTAATTTCACCTCTACATTTCAGCATGTGAATATTTTCATAACAACGCCCAAAGACGGTTATTTCTTTTTACTCAAACGCAGAATGTACTTGTTAGTTGGCCATTGGTTGTTGTCTTTTTTGTGTGTTTAGATTAAACTTTTTAGCCCAGATGTAGGCAATGCGAGATGACAACACATTTGGCTTTCGCTGCTAGCTCTTCGATATCAGTTTGTCACGGCCTTCATACAAATGAGTAAACATATAGGTGAAATTAAAGCTTTGGAGGGATGCCAGAAGAACTGTCAGAGAAGTGAAGTAACCCTTGTGACCATACAGACTCGCTGACTTCCTGCCATCCACAAGTTCAGTTCCAGGTAGGGATGCCTCAATTCGATACTCAGTATAAATATTGGCTCATACATATAATTTTTGCTTTGTGCCGCTCTGTATTGGAGCTTTTCGTATTATAATACTTTTGCGCAATGAAAGATTATTTATAGTGTTTCTTGTTCTGTCCTATGACAGGACAGATAAAGAAAGGCTATCAATAATCTAATGTAGCACAGTAATGGAGGCAGCAACATATGATAAATCGGACTCCTCCATCATATGTTGCTGCCTTCATTACTGTGCTATACATTTAAAAGAAATGTCTTTTAATTTTATAGTTTATAGTTATAAATAAATAAATTTACTTGTTTTCATTTGTCATGAATCCGGTTCGTGGTCTTTTGTCCAACTGCCACAAGAGGTTGCCTCTCCATCATATTGGCTCTCACACCACACAAACTGTCATATATTACCCTGGACTCACAGCTGTCTCAATCACACACTCACACCTGAGAACCATCGCACAATCACACACCCTTTATAAACCATGGACTTCTTTTCACAGATCGCCGTGTATTGTTCTGTGTATAGCACTCCCCAAGTGTTAGCTGCCTTACCAAGCCTTCTGTGTTTATGTCTAGCTCTGAGTCGGGTTCTGTGTTTAGCACTCTCCAAGTGTTAGCTGCCTTACCAAGCCTTCTGTGTTTATGTCTAGCTCTGAGTCGGGTTCTGTGTTTAGCACTCTCCAAGTGTTAGCTGCCTTACCAAGCCTTCTGTGTTTATGTCTAGCTCTGAGTCTGGTTCTGCGTTTAGCACTCTCCAAGTGTTAGCTGCCTTACCAAGCCTTTTGTGTTTATGTCTAGCTCTGAGTCTGGTTCTGCGTTTAGCACTCTCCAAGTGTTAGCTGCCTTACCAAGCCTTCTGTGTTTATGTCTAGCTCTGAGTCTGGTTCTGCGTTTAGCACTCTCCAAGTGTTAGCTGCCTAACTCAGACAAAGACGGATCTGACGCATGCGCTGATTTGTGACTGCGTGTTTTGAGTTTGAGCTCCATAAAGTTGATTCTTCATCGTCTGTTTTCTATCTTAAAAACAATTTTATACACTATCATTTTCGTTTCTATAACGTGTGAATATATCCCCTATAGCATTCTAAAACAAAACCAATCAGAGCACCTTGTTATCACTAGTTTTATTTTGATTTCTCAAGTCTGCTATTAGCTTATAGCCCGTTAGCATCGGCAGCGTGGCTGCCTCTAATTTTGTTTACATTGCTAATACTCTGTTCACACACATTACCATTGTTTCACTGTTACTTGCTTAAATGGCGGATTTGTGTCTACCTTTGAGGGCAGGTGAGGACACATTCGAGCTGCATTCTGTGCAGCTGGAGCTGGAGGCTGTGGAGAAGCAGATCCGCGACCTGGTGGAGAAGCAGGCCCAGCTGAGAGAGCGGAGAGCCGCGCTGGAAACATCCCGGGCTGATGCTCACAAGTCCGGGGTAAGTATACAGCATGCTGCTAACACTCCCACCACCTCTACTCCGTGTGTTTCACTGCACAGACCCTGTGCACCCAGGACGCGATCTTCTCAGATGGCCGGAGATTTTAACATTCATGTTGATAATACAAATGATGCGTTAGGACCTAATAAACTCTTTTGGAGTCAAGCAAAACGTCACCGGGCCCACTCATCGTTTTAATCATACGCTAGATTTAATTATATCGCATGGAATTGATCTTACTGATATAGATATCGTACCTCAAAATGATGATGTTACTGATCATTTCCTTGTATCGTGCATACTGCGTATTACTGATATTAGTTATATGGCTCCGCGTTATCCTCCGGGCAGAACTATTGTTCCAGCCACCAAAGACAGATTCACAAATAACCTGCATGATTTATCTCAACTGCTCTGTGTACCCATAAATACACATGAACTAGACGAAATGACTAGCAACATGGGCACTATCTTCTCTAATACATTAGAAGCTGTTGCCCCCCCTCAAATTGAAAAAGGTTAGAGAAAAACGTACTGCGCCATGGTACAACAGTTATACCCATTCTCTCAAGAAAGAAACTCGTAATCTTGAGCACAAATGGAGAAAAACTAACTTGGAAGTTTTTAGAATTGCGTGGAAAAACAGTATGTCCCGCTATAGACAGGCTCTAAAAGCTTCCAGGGCAGAGCATATCCGCAAAATCATAGATAATAACCAAAACAATCCAAGGTTTTTATTTAGCACAGTGACTAGATTAAGAAATAAACAGACGCCACCTGATCTAAATATTCCCTCACAGTTTAATAGTAATGACTTTATGAATTTCTTTACTGATAAAATAGATAACATCAGAAATACAATATCAAATGTAGATTCTACTGCGTCTAGTATTTCAGCTTCATTCATCGCACCCAAAGAAAAACTACAGTGCTTTACAACTATAGGACAGGAAGAGCTAAATATACTTATCAGTGCATCTAAACCAACAACATGTTTATTAGATCCTGTACCCACTAAACTACTGAAAGAGTTGTTAGCTGTAGCAGAAGAACCGCTTCTCAATATTATTAACTCATCGTTATCTTTCGGTCACGTCCCAAAACCATTCAAGCTGGTGGTTTTTAAGCCTCTTATTAAGAAACCACAACTAGATTCTAATGAACTGGCAAATTACAGACCCATTTCAAATCTTCTGTTTATGTCTAAAATTTTAGAAAAAGTTGTCTGCTCAATTGTGCTCCTTCTTGCAAAAAAATTATCTCTATGAAGAATTTCAGTCAGGTTTCAGGCCTCACCATAGTACAGAAACTGCATTTGTTAAAATTACAAATGACTTGATTCTTGCTTCAGATCAAGGCTGCATCTCATTGCTAGTATTACTTGATCTTAGTGCTGCATTCGACACTATAGACCATGACATACTCATAGATCGATTACAAAACTATACTGGTATTCAAGGGCAGGCTTTAAGATGGTTTAGATCCTACCTGTCCGATCGCTACCACTTTGTTCATTTATATGGGGAGTCATCTCAATTATCACCAGTAAAGTACGGAGTACCACAAGGATCTGTCCTAGGTCCTCTGCTATTTTCAATAGACATGTTGCCTCTTGGTAATATTATTAGAAAATACGGGATTAGTTTTCATTGTTGTGCTGATGATACTCAACTATCACAACAAGACCAGATGAAACTTCTAAACTATCTAAGCTAATAGATTGTGTAAAAAATTTAAAAGATTGGATGACCAATAATTTCCTCCTATTAAATTCAGATAAGACAGCGATATTACTTATTGGACCAAAAAACATTACACAGAATCTCTTGGATTACAATTTACAATTAGACGGATACACTGTTACATCCTCTAAAATGAAAAATCTGGGTGTTATATTAGACAGCAACTTGTCTTTTGAAAATCATATTTCCCATGTTACAAAAACAGCATCCATCTTAGAAACATTGCCAAGCTTTGAAACATGCTACCTGTTTCTGATGCAGAAAAGCTAGTTCATGCATTCATGACCTCTAGATTGGACTATTGTAATGCACTGCTAGCTGGTTGTCCTGCATCTTCAATAAACAAGCTACAGATAGTCCTAGAGTTCTTACCAAGTCAAGAAAATATTATCATGTTACCCCAATTTTAGAGTCTCTGCACTGGCTACTTATTAAGTTCCGTATCATTTATAAAATATTATTACTTGCCAATAAGGCCCTAAATGGTTTAGCTCCTGCGTACCTAACTTGTCTTCTACCACGCTACAATCCAACCCGCTCCCTAAGGTCGCAAAACTCTGGACTTTTAGTAGTACCTTGGATAGCAAAGTCCACTAAAGGAGGTAGAGCTTTTTCACATTTGGCTCCCAAACTCTGGAATAGCCTTCCTGATAACGTTCGGGGTTCAGACACACTCTATCGGTTTAAATCTAAATTAAAGACACATCTCTTTAGCCAAGCATTCACATAATGCATCTTATAATCTTGTACTACAGTTATATCTGATCAAATGTACATTATTATTATTCTTTAGCTTGGGTTGAACAAATAATTTTTGCTTAGATGGAACAGCAGCTCCGCTAATTATGTCTCTATTTGTTTCTCTGTTTCTGCCACGAGATTAACATCCCGTGGTAACTAGGAATTACAGAAGCTTCAGTCTGGATCCAACCCTTGATCTGAGATGACCAAACACCTGAGAAAAGATAATGCCAACCCCTCAGAGGACCTCAGAGGATGCCAACGCTCAGACAACATACAGAATTACCAAATTTTGCCATAAGTTAAATATATTAAGGTTCTGCAATATATAAATATATTGTGGAAACTTAAATTCCTGTAGAGCTGCTTTGCAACGATTTGTATTGTAAAAAGTGCTATACAAATAAACTTGAACTTGAATTTACCGAGCCATTCTGTGTTCTCTAAGTCTAAGTTTAGTTTATTTTGTTTATAGTCTCGCTTCCTGTTTCCCGCCCTTGTATCGTGCCGTCTCACAGTTTCGGACTCTGTGTTTACCTCTTTTAGATTATTGCTCACGTTATCGGACTACCCCTCTTCTCAAGCCCTCTGGATATTGTTCACTGATCGAGGACCCACGCATGCCCTAGGATTACTCTTGTGTCTTGCCCGTGCCATACCCGTTTGCTGGTGTTTTGACCCTGTCTGTTATTTGACTATGTTTATTAATAAAAGCTTGCAAATTGATCCACACGTCTCACATCTCGTTCACCCCGTTACATCATTAATGTATTAACAATACAAAGAGCTGTCACGGCGCAATAAGGGAGCACGTAGAAAGAACAAGGTCTGGGTCCAAATGCAGATAAGAATACTTTTTAATAAACAAAAAGGCCAACAAGGTAAAAAAACCAAAACAGGTTAAGGAACGGGGTACATAAGATGGCAACACAACGCATTTATACACAGCATCAAAGAGCAACTACAATAAATTAATAAGCCAGACAGAGTAGCGGGGGTGTGGTGTATAAATAGTCCATGACAATGGGAAACAGCTGAGGGTGTAATAAGTGACAAGTGTGTGGAGTTTGGGGAATGGAGTCCAGGGGGACGGGAGATGGTGACCTCTGGTGGTGAGAGGAAGAAATGCAAGGCCCGGACTCATGACAGGACCCCTCCTCTAAGGAATGGCTTCCAGAAGTTTCCAAGCGCCCAACCAGGGGGACGGCAGAGCGGGGGCGGAGCGATGGGATGGGAGGGCCAGCGGCCATCACAGCGGTGTGTGTGGAGCTGCCACCTTGGAACGGGCAATGGCAGGCTCCGCCGCTTCAGGAAGGCCTGAAGCGAGCTCCGCCACCTCGTCGGGAACATCAGCAGGCTCCGCCGCTTCGAGAAGGCCTGAGGCGAGCTCCCCCACCTCAGAGGGAACATCAGTGGGCTTCGCCTCTTCGGGAAGGCTTGAAGTGAGCTCCGCCGCCTCGGAGGGCACATCAGCTGGCTCCGCCGCTTCGGGAAGGCCTGAAGCGAGCTCTGCTACCTCGGAGGAAACATCAGCGGGAGCCACTGCTTCGGGTAGGCCTGAGGCGAGGTCCGCCTCCTAGGAGGGAACATCAGCGGACTCTGCCACTTCAGGAAAGCCTGAGGTGAGCTCTGCCGCCTCGGAGGGAACATTAGCGGACTCCGCCGCTTCGGGAAGGCCTGAGGCGAGCTCTGCCGCCTCGGAGGGAACATCAGCGGGCTCCGCCGCTTCGAGGAAAGCCTGAGGTGAGTTCCGCCGCCTCGAAGGAAACCTCAGCGGACACCGCTGCCTCAAGGGCACTTTGAGCGGGCACGGCCACCTTGGGAGGGCCACCTTGGGAGGGCCACGAGCAAATCACACCGCTCGCAACGACATCAGCGGGGTTCCTGCACGCTTCATATCAGCCCGGGACGCTGCGGGAACGGGCGCGAGGTACTGGGTGCGGCAGACGAGCTCTCCGACACCCTGAAGGTTGAGCCGCTCAAATGAAGAGCCAGGTTAATGTAGTCCTCCAGCGACTCCTCTGGAGCCCAGTATGGCATCAGGGACTTGAAGGTCTCGGCCAGGCCTCCCCAGAAGATGACCATGAGGCAGGTCTTCTCTGTCGCCGACCGATGAACCACTCCAATGAAGTTCCTGGAGTACTCCTCAATGCTCTGGTCTCCCTGACTGATGTTGAAGAGTTCCCCTGCTGGACCCATGTTGGCTGGCTTATTCTGTCACGGCGCAATAAGGGAGCACTGTGGAAAGAACAAGGTCTGGGTCCAAATGCAGGTAAGAATACTTTTTAATAAAAAAAGGCAAAAAACAAAACAGGTTAAGGAATGGGATACATAAGACGGCAACACAGTGCATGTATCCACAGCATCAAACAGCAAATACAACTAGATGAGTAAAGTTTGATGTCAAACTTTAAAGTTGGCTTGAAAAAGCCAGGCCAGAAAGATTGAAAACATTGTAATAGCTTTAAGTAGTTCTACAGTTTAAAGTTTTAATGTTTTGAAGGCAATATAAGATAGATAGACAGACATAGCATGTTTATAGCATGATTAGCAAGTTACTAGCATGTTGCTAGCATGATTCTAGCATGATTAGCAAATTACTTGTATGTTGCTAGCATGTTACTAGCATGTTGTTAGTGTGGGGCATATAATAACAGTCCCTTTATGTGAATGTTTCCAAAGTATAAGGGAAAGATGCCCCCCCCCCCCCCAATGCTTTATTTTATTTCATATAGTTCATTTTGATGGTTATGTATTCTAAATTCATGATGGGGTTAATAGATCAAATCTGATTTAAAAGCATGTTTGGTGCAAATGCATAAAATTGCTTCATCTGTTGTGATTAATGCTTAAAGCATGTTGTTCTAGCGATATAACTGTAGAGGGCACGAGAAGAAGAAATGTGCAAGCGAGGATGAGAAACAGAAGAATAAGTCAGTGAAAAAGTTAGTGAACGTCGGCAGAGTTTCGTGTGTGCTGCGAATAAGCGCTTCTGTGATGTATGGACATAAAAGAAAAAGAGATTAAAACGAACCCATCAAACAACACACGCCTGGAACTTATTTCAACATGCAACAAACTTGGAGGCACCACTGGGATTTGTAAGAAAGTGCGAGTCGAAGGTATCCTGCGAGAGGGTACGGAGCGAGCCAGCGAGAGAGCGGAGATTCACGGCCAAGTAAGCGGGCACATGGGCGCTAAATGGATCTGGAAGCCCTAGCTGAATCAGGAAGTTATGTTTGAACCAGAGGATATTCCACAGTGGCTTGAAGGACTGAATTTAGCCAGGATGGTAATTATTCTTCAGAGGGGGAGCTTAACAAAAGTACAGATCCCCGTTACCAACATCAGCAATGTGGACATTATGCTCGCTCCCCGCACAATTCTAGGACGTGTACAGCATGTCAGAGCCATTTATCCAGCAGACACCCAACCCGCTATGATAATGTCAGACTGGAATTCCAGTAATGGTGGTGTGGTGGCAGGAGTAGTGTCCACAGAAAGTAAGATTATGATAAGTGTGCACAGCATTGAAAACACAGGCCATGATGCTGACAAAAAGCAGTGGGACCCACCAGTGCCAATCAATCATCTTACACCGGAGCAGCAGAGGAAGGTTCATCAAATGCTGAGGGAAGAATGCAAAGCATTTGCAAAGGCTGAGAATGATGTGGGGTGCATCCCATCACTCCAACTGAAAATCAGAGTCTGACATGTCTCCAGTAAAGCGTAATTATGTCTCTGTGCCAAAACCCCTACATAATGAGGTGAAAGAATATTTGGAAGACCTCCTGAATAAAGGATGGATTCAGAAGTCTCGCTCCTCTTATGCGTCCCCAGTAGTCTGTGTAAGGAAGAAAGATGGCAGTCTACGCCTCTGTACAGACTACCAGGAGCTCAACCGCAAATCCATCCCAGACCGTCACCCCATTCCTTGGGTGCAGGACATGCTGAACAGTTTAAGTGGGACTGCATGGTTCTCAGTCCTGGATCAGGGGAAGGCGTATCATCAGGGCTTTGTGAAAGAGGCAGCCGACCCTTCACAGTTTTCATAACACCCTGGGGCCTTTATGAATGGGTCAGGATCCCCTTTGGGCTGTCCTCTGCTCCTGCTGAGTTCCAGCGCAGTATGGAGGAATGCTTGCTGGGACTCAGAGATGACACCTGCCTTCCATACTTGGATGATAACCTCGTACACAGTAAGACATTTGAGGAGCATATCTGTGATGTCAGAGAAGTGCTACGCCGGTACCAGAGTCATTGGATGAAGCTTACAGCCAAAAAGTGTGAGCTTTTTAAGGCTGAGGTAAAGTTCCTGGGAAAAATTGTCTTGAAAGGGGGCTACACTATGGACCCCTAGGAGATTGCACCTGTGCAAGCACTAAGGGACCGTAAGCCAAAAACAGTGGGTGACCTGAGACAACTGATGGGGTTCCTGTCATACTATCGCACGTATATACCTAGTTTTTCCCAGATTGCCAAACCTCTCTATGAGCTTTTGGCAGCGGAGAAGTTCCCAGAAAAGGGAGCAAGCCGTAAAAGGGTTGGGGAAAGGGGCGAAAAACAGTTCAACTTCATGCCAGCCAGCAGATAGCATGGACAGAACAACACCAAAATGTCCTCAGCCAACTACTTGAGTTCTTGCAGCATCCTCCTATTTTAGGCTACCCTGAGTTTGAACAGTCCTTCATCTTGCATTGTGATGCGTCACAAGATGGACTTGGGGCCGTACTATAACAGAGGCAGCAAAGGAAGCTGGTAGTTATTGGATATGGGTCACGCACATTAACAGCTACAGAGAAGAATTATAATTTGCACTCTGGGAAACTGGAATTCCTGGCGTTGAAATGGGCCGTTTGTGAACGATTCCATGAATACCTGTATTACGCAACCTCCTTTGTGGTCTATACGGACAATAACCCGTTGACATATGTTTTGTCCACAGCAAAGCTCAATGCCACCACTCACCGATGGATAGCAGAGTTGGCTGACTACAATTTTACCATCAAATACAGATCAGGCCGCATCCACCGGGATGCTGATGTACTGTCAAGGATACCTCTGCATATGGAGAGTTACATGCAGGCCTGCTCGCAGGAGACCAGTCCAAGAGTTATTGCTGCTGTCACAGACGCTCTTCTCTTGAAGCTGGAGGAGGAGGAGCCCTGGATGTGCCCTATCACCCTGGCTACAATTTGTTCTGAAGCAGATCAGGAGCAACAGATGACGAAAGTGACATCCAAGGAATTGAAAGGGGCACAAGAAAAAGATCCAGTGCTTGGGAAAGTGCGGTAGTATGTGGTAGCAGATCATAGAAAAGTGCGGGAGTATGTGGTAGCAGATCACTGGCCGAGGTTGGTGAGACAAGGTCATAGCGATGAGGTAACTGTTCTGTACAGGCAGAGAAGCAAGTTATGTTTGGACGAGGAAGGAATACTATGTCGACAATCAGCGGGACAAACCCAAAAAGTGCTGCCCAGAAAATATCTCCAGTTGGTGCTTAAGGAGCTCCATAAGGAAATGGGACATCAAGGAGAGGAACGCACACTCATCCTCTCATCCGAGAGAGGTTTTATTGGCCTCACATGCAGGGAGATGTGGAACATTATGTTACCAAAGTGTGTAGCTGTTTGAAACGGAAACATCCAAACAAGATGACGAGAGCACCACTGGTAAATATAAAGACCACTTACCCTTTTGAACTGGTGTCTGCTGATTTTCTGCATCTGGGGGGCTGCAAGGATGGCTATGAATACGTCCTCGTATTAATGGACCACTTCACGCGCTATGCCCAAGCGTATGCCTGCAAAAATAAGTCTGCGAAAACCGTAGCAGAAAAGATCTTTGACGACTTTGTTCTCAGGCACGGATTCCCTGCCAAACTCCACCATGATCAGGGAAATGAATTTGAGAACAAGCTGTTTGTACAGATGGACGAACTCTGTGATATCCAACACTCCCACACAACCCCATATAACCCCGCTGGAAACGGACAGGTGGAAAGATTTAATAGAACACTGCTGTCAATGCTCCGATCCCTGCCGAGTCAAGCTAAGGCTGATTGGAAGAGCTCTTTAAACAAGGTAGTCCATGCATATAATTGCACACGAAGTGAAGTAACCGGAAATGCTCCATACTATCTCCTCTATGGGAGACACCCAAGGCTACCTATTGATTTAATGTTTGGCCTGGAGCCAAGGGAGTGTGGGACATCGCACAGTGATTATGTTGCCAAGTGGAAAAAGCGCATGGAGGAAGCGTATTAATTGGCATTAAGAACAGTTAAGAAAGAACAGAGAAGAGCAAAGCAGGGCTATGATAGGAAAAAACATGGAGCAGATCTCCAGCCCGGAAACAGAGTGTTGTTGAGGAATTGTGGAGAAAAAGGTGGTCTGGGAAAACTTCAGTTATACTGGGGGGATCGAGTCCATGTCGTGACAGAAAGAAAGAATGAAGATGGCCCAGTATATGTGGTAAAGCCAGAACGCGGCCAAGGAGTAGCGAGGGTCCTACACAGAAACTTGTTGCTGCCCTGTGACTTCCTACCAGTAGACAACAGCTACCAGAAGAAAACTAAAACGCAAATCAAAGGGGAAAAGGGGCACACGTCAAGTGGAGATGGTGATGGAAGAGGATCCAGAGTATGAGAATGACTGGAGGGGCCTGAATACACTGCCGGCAAAGCAACTTGCAGGGAGCACAAGCCAGCTGAGATCAGGAGGGGAGGAGCTCCAGTTAAGGGAGATGGGTGAAGACCTGGACCAAGAGCTAGATGACGAGCAGGCACAGCAAACTGTGGAGACATATGATGAAGGGAACGAAAACTCAGAGAAGGTTGCAGATGTAACAGCGAATGAAAACGAGATGGCAGAAGGGGGACAAGAGACATCATCAGATGAGGCAGACGATGGTAGCCCAGCAGTGACTCATCTGCCACAGAGAAAGTATCCTTTCAGACAAAAACATCCAACCACAATACTTACATATGATATAGGCAAACCTTCTATTGCACAGAGAGTTATTTAATTTCATAGTTGCTCTGTGAAGTAAAATGAGCACAGTTCTTTATTCATAATTAAGAAACAGTTCATGAGGATAAGTAATTATAAAATTAAATAAAATTTATAAAATTATGTTTTATTTAATAGACATAAAGTACCAGTAAATAGACATGGACACATAGATTGCTAAAATATGATATAATCAAAACAGTTGATATGTTGGTCTGTCCATAGAGCATGGAGCATGTTTAAGGTTACAACCTTTCAGCACTTGATGTGTGGCCCGTCAGATGATGAGGCAATCCTTCAGACATCATATGGCCAGTGGTGTCTACACCAGCGAATGACATTAAATGGGAGATAGATATCACGCGAAGATAGTTGCAAAACAATTTGGCATCAAGTATAGAGACTGACTCCCTTATGTGCTATTTTGCTCTAATGTTAAGAACATTGCTACTGGGAACTATTGATGCCGAGACGACATTAATTTTTTGGAGGGTAGAGTGTGGGGCATATAATAACAGTCCCTTTAAAGTGAATGTTTCCACAGTATAAGGAAAAGATGGCCATTTTGGATGAAAATTTTGGATTTGGTGCTTGATGAAGTTACTGGCAATAAAACTTAGAAAAACGTTGTAAACCAGCAGATTTGCAAACTACACACAAATTTAGACGAGCGGCTTGTGTGCCATCACTTTTCCTCCAGATATTTGTAATGTTTTTCAGAGGAGAAATATATAGAATGTTCGTTTTAATGTCATAGCACAAACGAACGGAGCCGTTAGCAAGGACAGAGAGCGCCCTGAATTAGCATGTATTTGTTATTCCTAGGGGGAATATGTTCAGTACAGCGGCGCAAATCGAGCACAAACGAATTAGAATGATTTAGACTCACAGTAAAAAAACAAACAAAAAAAAACGGTCTCACCGTTTCAACTTAATGCTGCCTTGAAATTTAAGCTTAGTCAACTTGAAATATGAAGTTAGAAAACCTGGAGCTGACTAAACCAAAAATTTCAAGGCAGCACGAACACTAACTTTTTTTATAATTATTATTAAACTCTGCGGCCGCACTAAATATGGTGGAATATGGAGTGAAGTTTTTGTTATATTTAAGAAGAAGTCATGGTTACAGCGTTTCTTTTAACGGCACAAACCAGCACAAATCGAGCAAAAAAGAATGGCACTGGTTTGGATAGATTTGGACGGCATGGGGGGAGAGTGACGTCACTGCCCAGAATTGTTTTTGTAATTTCTAGAAAGGGTATATTTGACGTTTATTTCAACAGCACAAATCGAGCACAAATGAATGACACCAGTTTTGTGCGATTTAGACGAACTGGGATGGAGAGTGAAGTCACAGCTCCCGAAAATATTTTGGTTATATCTAAGGAAGGAAAATAGATACTGTGTTTGTTTTAATGGCACAAACCAGCACAAATGAACTGCGCTGGTTTGGAGCGATTTCGGCAACATGGGGTGAGAGTGACGTCACACAGTCAAAAAAAGAATGTTTAATATCTCAAACACCAAACCAGCACAAACGTTTGTTTTTGCGGCACAAATCAGCACAAACGTAGCACAAACAAATGGAAGAGTTTTGGTGATTATTTATTTTTATGGGGTGCCAACTTCACGGAGGTCATTAATTCTTATTGTATAAAAGTTTTCACCCCCTCAATGAAAGTCTATGGGTTTTTAGGTGGTTTTGATAGTCTGCTTTATGAAAACCATAAGCCGGATCAGTTAGAAAAGATATAGCAACCGGAGTCAGACCAGTCTGAAGGTCTGGGCCAAGTTTGGTGGTTGTAGCTTTAAAGGTCTAGGAGGAGAAAGTGTTTAAATTTTGGCTCAGAAGAATAACAACAAGCTAAAGTTCGAGATCAAACTTTAAATGTTGGCTTGGCAACGTCAGCCTCAGTGGCCTTGGGGCAAAAGATCCAGAGTACTTGTGTGTCCGGCGTTCTTGAGCTGCCCTGTCACAAAAAACATACAACCGTAATAGTTGTCATAATATTTTTCTATGGACCCTTGTTATTTTCTATTCTAATAAAAATGCCTACTAAGCTATGACAAGAGCTTGGACAGAGTTGGCTAGCTGTATGTATGTAAAGCAATGCCTTTTATTGTTTTGCCTGTTTGTTATTTCAAAGTTCTGTCACTGAAGCGTTGTGGGCAATGACACAGAAGGTAACTGAAACAATGCGGTTTAACTAAAGGCGATCATTGGGGTCCAAGCACAATGGTTTGTGTAGATGATGTAATTACACAATGGACATGTCTCTTTTCAAGTAAATTATGAGTCCTTATAAGAGTACTATTATATGCACAATATGAAAATAGATAACTAATATAGTGTCCCATCTGAAGTTGAACGTACATTAAGTTATGTCTGACAACTTCATAAATATACTGTCAATACCATTAAAATAAGATAAAAAAAGTAATGGTATGTAGGACATTACAGTTTCTGCATACTTACCATATTGGGCTTTATTAAAGTTTATGAAAATGTAATGAATTTATAAGCATTTTTTTTTATGTAGTCACTTAAATTAAACAAAGTCTTTGAAGAGATCTTGAAGTATTTGCTATCCTGTGGCTCCCTCGTGTGGACAACATTAGCGCTATGGCCTTCATTTACATTAAGATGTAAAGACCAATATTTTGGGATTGATTACAAATGTTTAATGATTAGTTTACTTATAATATAATATAATATTGTAATTTTAAGCTGTAATGATTGATTATTATGTCACTTGTTAAATGGTTATTTAACAATTATAAGATAACAATATAATGTTGAAAAAAGTTAAACAGTTATTGTCTTATATTATATTTTCTATAGACACTTGATATTTTGTATTATAACGAAGAAGGCTTTCATGATACCCGAAATTGTCATTACTAAAAATTAAACACTAATTTCATTCATAATGTTTTTCAATAGGTCAAGCACCTTTTCATAAATACGGCTGTTTCTAAGGGCTTTTTAGGATGTGCATTTCAAAAACTAAAAGTCAAGTACTTCAGGCATTTTAAGCAGCTTGTACAAACCCTGGTAATATTTGTTATTGACCGCTGTAATTGTCTAAACAAATTGCAAACAATAGTAAAGAGCAGGTTTTAGGTTTTTATGTGTTTAGATCCAGAAATGGAAAAATCAAATGTAAAATAAGATGTCATGTTTTCATGAAATATAGATTAATTCTTGTTAGGGCAAAAAAAAAATTATAAATACATAAATAAATACATAGAAAAAAGCAGCCAAGAGAGCAGGTTTTAGGTTTGTAGATGTTTAGATGCAGAAATGGAAGAATCCTAAAATATAGTTTTCATGAAATAGTGATTCTTATTAGAGCAATAAATTAATAAATAAATAAAAGAAGCCAATACAAACAAATTATTTTCTGTTTTTTTATGGATTAACACTGAAGACAGAAAGCAGCTGGGTAGTTTTCGATTATATTTGCCAAGCTATCATGTATTTTGAAATAATCTTGTATGTGATTGTTCATTTTAGCGCTGAGAAGGCAGAATCAACACAGACAGAATATCTCATAAGCACGTATTTTAACCGTTACCTCTTCAATATGTTCTTCTAAGTGTATTGTGTTGATTCGCTGGAGTGTTTAATGTAGAAGGCTGTAAGAGACATTTAAATGATGTCTGTAGCCTTTTTGTCCATTCGACTGCTGAGCCCGGCGCGACACGAGGCGGATGTCAGTGAAACATAAAGAATTATGTTCTTATAATTGCATTCTGTAAATTCGCTGGAGTGTTTTCATTCAGAAGGCTTTAAGACGAGCAATAAATAAGTTTAATGAAGAGACGCTGCAGTGAGCTTGCGATCTCAGAAATCAGAAAAACAGATAACAAACATCTGGATTTAGCTCTTGTTGTGTTCTTATGGGTAGATTACATGCATTCGCTGGAATATTTGAATTGAAAAGACTCTAAAACAAGTAGAAATGCTGTCGTTTTTATGACATACTGCAGTCCTGATCGGTGCGGTCACAGTTCTCTCGTGTTTCACACTGCTCTCTGGCCAGACCGTCATTATTAATGAGCCCTGACCTGGTAATGATCAGGTGTAGCTTATCCCCGTGAATGAATTGTATGTATTTATTTGTATTTTTAACTGATGTCAAAGTGAAACTGAGTCATTCGGCTCCTCCTTCTAGAGGAGAGAATTGTTCCTTTATGGGCGCAATTTTTCTCCGCCAATGTAAGTCTATGGGAAATCTTTCATTTTTAATAATTAATTATTAAAAAAAGGCCATGTTAAGTGTTTATGGTTTTCTCTGGGAGGAAAACGCTTAACCAGAAACTTTGCGCATTGCGTTCATATTCTGCTGTTCTGTAGCCACGGATTTGCGGGTCTTGTCTTTTTCTCCTACAGATGACTTGCAGGACCCTGTTAGTTATTGTATTAAATTAGTAACGCAAGTGACGTCGCAGATAGCGGCGATTGCAAGTGACATTGTAATTTAGCTTCATTTTTCTTGTCTTCACCACCTGGCTACTGTTGTAAAATGTTGAGAGATTCAAACAAAAAATAATCAATAAATAGAACAAAAAAATTTAAAAGACTGCAAGTGACGTCACCCGCGGAAGCGCAAGTGTCTGAGAGTGCAAGTGCAGCCAGACCCTTCTAAAAAAAAAACTGTAAGTCTGATCAGTCTGAAGAGATATAGCAACAAACTAGATATCAGGGCCCAGGTCTCTGCTGAGTTTGGGGCGTGTGGCTTTAAATCCCTTGGAGGAGTAGCGTTTGGAAATTTGAGGGGCTCAGAATAATAAGAAGTTGTTTAAATAGCATGACAATATGTTGGCTTTGCCAAACCAACATAATAAGTTTAAAGTGTAGACCAGTAAATTGGCTTTTTCAAGCCAACATAATAAATTAATAAGCCAGACAGAGTAGCAGGAGTGTGGTGTATAAATAGTCCATGACAATGGGAAATGTGCCGATACTCCGAATTTTCTGGATCGGATCAGATCTGAAAAAATGGTATTATTGCATCCCTAGTTCCAGGAACAGTAGTTCATTCAGATTCATAAAAGCACTGTTGCATTTTTTATAGAGTAGCACAGAAAACACCCAAGTACCTGACAGATATTGCCAAAAGAGGTAGAGATATCACGCTTGTCTCTGTAACAGCCCTAGGCTCTCTAAAACTGCAAAAACTGATTGCGACCACAGGAAGCTAGTGTTTTGCCACTCAGAAGACTTCAAGACACTCTCTTGCTGTCAGTCACTTTGCACATAAGTAACTCTCTTGTGTTACGCTACAGATGATCGATTGCTGATCGATTGCTTCTGTCTGTCGTGCTGCTGAGAAGTTTGCAATTGTAGCTCCATGTAGCTTCGCTTTTCTGTTGAATTACTATCTTACTTTCACTCTCTGTTGTTTAAAGTGATAATATATAACTTAATTCCGACCATATTTCTGGTATTATCTATCAAACTAATTTGATCGTTCGCTTTTTAAAACCGCGAGTGCAATGCATTAGCATTCTTTAGCCGGTTAGCTTGTCACTTGAAAATGAGTGTTTACAGCTTACTAATACAAATAACGAGTGGTAACTAGGCTAATATAATAAGGAAACATACAAACAACACAGATACATTTGTAACTGATTAATTATGGTCTAAATAAAGAAAATGTCTCTATGTGTGCGTTATGTATCTTGTAATCATGGGGGGTAGTCCACTGGTCATCCAGGCCTTTTACCGAGGGTCATTTAGTTCTCTTGGAATGTGTTTGAAGTCAGATGGAGAGAACAGAACAGTCAATTCTGTTTAGCATCTTTTTGACAGTGGGGGGACAACCACTGGCAATTTAGCACCCATATAAAAAGGTAGAACGTGGGGCCAGGCTGTGAATTATATGCAAATGTCAAAAGACTAAAAGGGTCTCTTAAGACATGAAGTCCAAATGACCATCAAGGATCATAAGCAGATGCTACAACAGAAACCTGGCTAAATGACTACAGATGACTACATTATTTTAAACGAGTCTACCCCCAAGATTGCAGTTACAAACATAAACCGCGTCCAAAAGGTAAAGGGGGAGGTGTTGTTATATATGCTGCTGGACACAGAGGTACGTGAAAACACAGTGAGTTTATTTACTGGAATAGTGCAAGATGTCAGTGGAGTAGGTGACGAGAGGTGAGTCTTTGTCTTGTGAGTTCGGTGGGTCTGAAGAAGTGACACTGATCTTGATTTTGTTCTTCACAGGAGCAGAGACCGGAGATAACAAGATCTTGGGAGAGACAACAACAGCGTTGGACGATCTGGAGACGAGGGAGACAACGAGGAGGAGAACAGCAGGTAATTACAAACAGGTAAGGATTTCAGAGACAATACTCAACATGAGAGGATCGTAGCAGGAGGGTCCACGTTGGATAAACGAGATCGGACAACTGAGATGGTTGTGGTGTGTGCTTATATGTTGGACTTGATGATGGTGATGAGGTGCAGGTGCATGTGATCAATTACAGGGTGCCGGTGAAATTGATTGTTATGACGCTGGAGACGGGCCATTCTGTGACAGGTGTTGCCACAATTTATAACAATATTTTCAGCATTTCTCAGAGGTCGGGTTTCAAGTATAATTTGTTCGAAGTAATGGTGCTTAATATAACGTTATCCAAAGAAACAAGTGTTAATGATAAATCCTCTGCGAAGTTTGTACTGGCTACCGTATACAGGCCACCAGGGCACCATACAGACTTTATTAAAGAATTTACTGATTTTCTATCTGAAGTAATGCTGGCTGCAGATAAAGTCCTAATTGCTGGTGATTTTAATATCCATGTTGATAATTAAAGATATTTGCTGGGATCAGCATTTATAAACATTCTAAACTCCATTGGTTTTAAACAAGACGTTTCAGGACCTACTCATTGTCGAAATCATACTCTAGATCAGGGGTTCTCAAAGTCTACATTCAAAGGTCCAAATCTGAATTTTCATCAGTGTCAAAGGTCCGGATCAATTGGTTATTACAAAATGTGTTTTTAATAAACATACATAACATATAACAAATAAACACTCATTTAAAAAAAAAGGTTCCCTTTGCATTCAAAATACTTTAATAACAAGTGCAAAAGTGGCAAAACAATTAATTTAAGTGTCAGCAGTAGAAGTCGACCTATAATTTCGGACTCGCCTGCAATTTCGGACCTTCTCCAAAAGACATAAAAAAATAAGAATAAATAAACAAATGATTTACAAGTTTAACGTGCGTTTATCAAAGTAGGAAATATAATTAGTGTTCTTGAAATATGAAATAGAAGCGGGTCCGGATTGAATTCCCTCCGGGTCCGGACCCGGACCGGAGTCCGGACTTTGAGAAGCACTGCACTAGATTTAATACTGTCATATGAAATTGATGACAGTGGCGTTGAAATATTGCAGCAGAGTGATGATAGCTCAGATCATTATCTAGTTTTGTGTATATTCCATATAGCTAAAGCTGTAAAGCCCACTCATTGTTACAAATATGGTAGAACCATCACTTCTACCACAAAAGACTACTTTATAAATAATCTTCCTGACGTATCTCAATTCCTCAGCATATCCAATAGCTCAGAACAACTTGATGATGTAACAGAAACTATTGACTCTCACTTTTCTAGCACTTTAGATACAGTTGCTCCTTTACGCTTTAGGGCCACACTCGGGCCCTAAAGAGAGCAGCCCGGAAAATAGAGCACAGCTGGAGAAAAACTAAATTAGAGGTATTTCGTATTGCTTGGTGGGAAAGTATCCTATCCTACAGAAAAGCATTAAAAACTGCTAGATCTGCTTACTTTGCATCTCGTTAGAAGAAAACAAACACAACCCCAAGTATTTATTTAATACAGTGGCTAAATTAACAAAAATATAACATCAGCAGGTGCAGACATTACCCAGCAGCACAGTAGTATTGACTTTATGAACTACTTTACTTCCAAGATCGAAACTATTAGAGATAAAATTGTAACCATGCAGCTGTAAGCCACAGTATCGCATCAGATAGTGCACTATAGATCCCCTGAAGAACAATTCCACTCATTCTCTTCTATTGGAAATGAAGAATTGTATAAACTTGTTAAATCATCTAAACCAGCAACCTGTATTTTAGACCCTGTTCCATCTAAGCTCCTAAAAGAGGTGCTTACAGAAGTAGTAGATCCTCTTCTGAAAATTATTAACTCATCATTTTCATTAGGATATGTCCCAAAAACCTTCAAAATGGCTGTTATTAAGCCTCTCATTAAAACACCACAACTTGACCCCAAAGAATTAATTAATTACAGACCGATCTCGAATATGCAGTATGGAGTACCTCAAGGCTCAGTACTTGGCCCCTTACTTTTCACGCTTTACATGTTACCCTTGGGAGATATCATTAGGAAACATGGTGTTAGCGTTCACTGTTATGCTGATGATACCCAGCTCTATATTTCTTCACGACCTGATGAAACTTACCCATTTGCAAAACTAACAGAATGTATAGTTGATATCAAAAACTGGATGACAAGCAATTTCTTACTGCTAAATTCTGAAAAAACAGAGCTGTTAATTATTGGACAAAAATCGTTTGCATGTAATAACCTAGATCACTTTCTAATACTTGATGGCTGCTCTGTAAATTCTTCTTGATCAGTTAGGAACCTAGGCGTACTTTTTGATAGCAATCTTTCCTTCTAAAAACATGTTTCTAGCATTTGTAAAACTGCATTTTTCCATCTTAAAAATATATCTAAATTACGACCTATGCTCAATGTCAAATGCAGAAACATTAATTCATGCATTCATGACCTCGAGGCTAGATTATTGTAATGCTTTATTGGGTGGTTGCTCTGCACATTTAATAAACAAACTCCAGCTGGTTCAAAATGCAGCAGCCAGAGTTCTTACTAGAACCAGGAAGTATGACCACATTAGCCCAGTTCTGTCAACACTGCACTGGCTCCCTATTAAACATCGTATACATTTTAAGATCTTGCCAATTACCTATAAAGCCCTGAATGGTTTGGCACCTCAGTATTTGAGTGAGCTCTTATCGCATTATAGTTCTTCATGTCCACTGCGTTCTCAAAACTCTGGCCGTTTGATAATACCTAGAATATCAAAATCAACTGCGGGCGGGAGATCGTTTTCCTATTTAGCGCCCAATCTCTGGAATAATCTACCTAACACTGTTCGGGAAGCAGACGCACTCTGTCAGTTTAAATATGAATTAAAGACCTAGCTCTTTAACCTGGCTTACACATAATACACTATCGCATTTCTATAATTCAAATCCGTTAAAGGATTGTTAGGCTGCATTAATTAGGTCAACCGGGAACACTTCCCAAAACACCTAATGTACTTGTTACATTGTTAGAAGAATGGCATTTACACTAATATTAGTCTGTTTCTTTCTTATTCCGAGGTCACCGTAGCCACCCAGATCCAGACTGTATCCAGATCAGATGGTGGATCAGCACCTAGAGATGACCTCTACAGCCAGGACACCTAGATGAGCCCCAGAGACTGATCCCCAGTGAAGACCCTGTCTCCAAGACGGCCATCGGGACAGGACCACAGGAACCAGATGAGTCCTTTGCACAATCTGATTCTGCATTAGCCTAGATTTAAACTGCTGATTTTGTCTGGCCAGAGGAGAATGACACTATTTTCTGTGGGGACGTGATTTACTCACTTCTAAAGTACAGTCGGTAGATCGGAATTTACCAATTGCAGCTGTTCCTCACAAAGCCTTTTTGCCTGGCAGCATTTCTGAGGGCTCTCACGATTCCTAGATTAAATTTGAGTTCTCGATTATAAAATTATAAAATTTATATTTTCTTTGAACCAATTATTGGCTCATTGCTGTTATACGTATATGTATTTTAAGTCATTTTAAAGTTTATTGTTCGCTTAGGTCTATTTTTATTAACACAAAAAAAAGCATTCTAAAGTTCAGGTCAAGTCACCTTTTTTAAATCGCACTAGTACAGATTGTACAGACAGTTCAGTTATCTAACTGCATTTAATACTAGTACATTTTAATTTAATTGCAATTAACATTCACTTAAGTGTCTGAAAAGATTATATTCAACTTGCACTTAATTTTTTTATTATTATTATTATTTCTTAGTTCTCTTTTTAAAAGTATGCTAAAGTGTACTTCTTTGAAGAATCAAAAAAAGTCAAACAGGCGTGCACATCCCAACCACCCAGATCGGGCTCAGGTGCAGGACAACTGGGGAACTTGAACAAAGAAAAAGGAGAAGTCCGCACACTGAAAATAGCTGCTCCAAATGAATTTAATAACAGTTTCGACCCTCAGGTCTTCATCAGGCTCAATACCCACATAGAATAAAATCAGCTTTAAATAGCAACAGGTAAATCACCTTAATTGGGTCCACACACAAAAAAAAAAAAAACATATAATACAAGTCATGTGACAAAAAAAAAAAAATCACATACAGCTTAACTAATAATCAACGACAAATTAAGTATTAGTACAACCACTATAAAAAAGGCTTAATATCAAAATCCTCATTGTTTTCGTAGAGTCTTATTAAATAAGCATTGGCATATTATTTCAAGTGATCCTAAATTATCAGGTATTTTTAAAAATGACCCGAAATTGTTTTTTAAACGCCAAAATAATCTTCGTGACTTGCTTGTGAAATCTGAATTTCCTTCACGTAAAAAACAAGGTATTCCAGCTCTTCATCCAGGCAATTACAGGTGTGGCAATTGCGTCCAGTGTGCCTTTACACATAAGTGCAATTTCTTCAGTCATCCACACACTGGCCGCAATTTTTCGATATGTGGTACTATTACCTGTGCTTCTACTCATGTGATCTATCTAATTCGTTGCCCTTGTGGGCTTGCATACATTGGTAAAACGACAAAACAATTACATACTCGCATCAGCGAACATCGCAGTAATATTAGAACTGGAGATATGCGTAGTCCTATAGCGTCTCACTTCAGACAAGTAGGCCATAACGTCAGTGTTTTACAATATATCGGTATAGAGAAGGTAATTAAACCCTCAAGAGGAGGTGATTACGAGAATAAATTATTACACAGGGAATGTTTTTGGATTTATACCTTAAATATTTTATCGCCATCAGGGTTGAATGAGAATTTTGATATTAAGCCTTTTTTGTAGTGGTTTTACTAATACTTCATTTGTCGTTGATTATTAGTTAAGCTGTATGTGATTTGTTTAGTTTTTTTGTCACATGACTTGTATTACTTGTCACGTTTTTTTTTGTTTTTTTTTTTTTTTTTGTGTGTTGACCCAATTAAGGTGATTTACCTGTTGCTATTTAAAGCTGATTTTATTCCATGTGGGTATTGAGCCTGATGAAGACCTGAGGGTCGAAACGTTGCTGTTATTAAAGTGTACTTCTTTACCACAAGGGACATTTCACCTAAATATTAATCTTTAATTATTATTTATTCACTTCCATGTTTTTCTAACATTAAAATGAAATGTGCTGAAGCTTTATTTTTAGTAAAGTTAGTGTGTATACTGGTGTCTAAAAGCATATGCCTCAAGTCCATGCCTATCTTTTTCTAAAACACATGTGTTTCCCCATTTGTGATGTCTGCTTCCAGCCCGTGGCATTTTTCATTACATCCCCACTTGCCCAAGGGACTTGAAAACAGAGATTAAGAAAAGATGAAAGGCATCTTTACCAGTACTGTTCTATGACTTATACAGATCAGCTCAGCTCCACACTGCTGTCTGCTTGTTTAGCACAGAATAATGAGGCTTGTGTCAAACACTGTGTTTAATTGCAGGGAATCAAGATCATCGTAATGGTTTGTTCTTCACTGTTTATGGTAGCGTGTGCTTGGCGAGTGGACTCTTTTTGTGTTTGCATGTTGCAGACTTGATACAGATGTTTGACAGTATGCAAGATGATATAAGAAATGTTATACTATTGAATTAATCAAAAAGTACAACGATGAAGTTGATACATTTAAAAAGAACTGCAGTGTAGTTCCTTGAGGAATATTCCAGAATAATGTATCGCTTCCTATCGTTGTTTTAAAACTCCATCAGGGGTGTTTCAGTTTTATGTGATTCTCATTGAACAGTGACAGTTTAATAACATTTCAAAAACATGTCTCTGAAGTGTCAAAATTGCATTACTGGTGGAACTATGGGATATGGAGAAAATGAATAGCTTTTCTGTATACTGCTGGTTTACAAAGCTGTGTGTGTGTGTGTCTTTGCTCAGCTTCCAGATCGATTACAACTGTTGATGCTGACAAATGATGGTAATTTTCTAACTGTCTCTGAACCATTATAGTGGTGATTATTTTCACAGTGTGGTCACCACTATAGAAACTGCAGCTTGATGGCGAAGGTACAAAATCACTAAAATCACTGCTGTTGCAAAATCTTCACATAATTTTTATTTTATTTTATTTTAACCTGCCTATGGTGCAACAGATTTTGAGTTGGGCTGTTACTTGAATGTAGTTTTGAATCTAGTTTTACAGTTAGATTTTCAAATGCTTATGGTACAACATAATTATACTCTCCTCCTTAAATTAGCTTAATAAATTATTTAAAGTAATCATGGAATAATTATCCAAATAATAATCATTACAATTGTTGTAATCAAAATAGTATATCATATTAATCCTCTTCTCTTTTTCTATGGTAGCTGCAATGCTTTCTTGTCGTTGCTTATGAACAGACCTTTCTCTCCCGAGGAAATCTTTTATTTAAGAACATTCTCCTCACCTCATTCCCCATGGAAGTGGATCTGAGTTAAGTGCAATCTTTCTTTCTCACACTGTGTGATACAAGTTGTCACCATAGTGACAGAACCAGCAAGACCGGTCCACCACAGCCCAGCTTCATTACCTATAAATCCTCAAGTTGGCCATACAAAGATGGCTCATATCGAGGGCGGAACAAATCTGTTTTCAATTTTATTGGTGGTCATCAGCATTATATTAATGAAGAGATGTCTGGAGCAGCACCAACTGAAATGGAGATGAGTTAGCCGAGATGCAGAAATCATGAAGGCCAGCAATCCTTTCTCATTAGTCTTCCTGACATCCTTAGGGTACTCTGAGCTTACATATTTAAAGATTAAGCACAAAAGACATCCAGGCATGATTCTACCAAAGCCATACAAGTACCAGAGTTCGTGTTAAAGTGAAAAGAAATCCAAACCCGCTGTTCCCCACACCTCAAACTGCAAAGCACCTTCACTGCCTCAGGCAGAGCTTTTTTTTTTACTTACTGCTTTAGTCACTGGAGGCTTTGCAAGGAACCCTGGGTAACTTCTGGAAGCTTTTAAAGCGAGTCGAATCTGGTACAAACGCAACAATAAAGACGTTTGGAGGGGATCATAGTAGTGACCTCAGTAAGTATCTGTGGGTGATGCAATGCTTACACCAGGGGCCTTTTTAAAGAAACGATTTAAGAAATAATTATAAAGTATTCCATTGCAGCGAATAGCATCATAAATTATTGAAAACATGTTCCCCTTATCACTTTGGAAATAAATTCAAATAAATAGCTGGAATATAAATGAGCTGTGCACATTCTAAATGTGATCATTTACAAATATACTGTATGCATCACGCATAAAAATGCATGACACTTTCAGATGTCCTTTACTGTCCCTGCATGTGTTCAGTCCCTCATAGTGGACCAGGACCCCTTCACTTGTTTCCTACCCTCCCCTCTGTTTGTGTTAGATCTGAAGGATGAGAGATACAGCGAGACCCTATTAAACCATATGGAGTGGTAAATTGTTGATGTAATAGGCTGTGACAGACCATGAGCTCTGCTGTGATCTCAGGTGACCACATAGGTGTAGAGACATCTGTGGATGGTACACAGACACTGTAGTCAGCTAACCACAGTCGTTTCCATCAGCTGCCGAGTGAATTATGCCAACAAGGTGCAAAGGTGGGACTTGTGTACTGTATGAAGATATGGAGATATGTAGCAGCTGCAGTTTTCCTGGTCTTATAAAAAATGATCACTTTAAAAAGATTGTATATTAAAATTTATAATTAATATATATAATATTAATATTAATAATGTTTGGGGTCAATCATCAATTTGAATCAAAGTGAAAGTAAATACATTTACATTGTTACGTACAAATAATTCTATTTCAAATAAATATTGACCTTTTGAATATTTCATTTATCAAAGAATCCTGAAAAAGTATAATTTTTTCTTCAAAGAAAACATACATTAAGAAGCACAAATCTTTCTTGAGCTCCAAATCAGCGTATGATTTCTGAAGCTTTGCATCCCAAGGAATAAATTACATTTTAAAATATATTAAATTATCAAACAGTTATTTTAATTTATGTACTAATATTTCACAGTATTACTTTTTTAAATGCATGTATATGTATGTATGTATGTTTTGTATATATATATATATATATATATATATATTATATTATATTATTTAGTCTCTTTTGCTCATCAAGACTGCATTTAAAGAAGTTATATTGTATAAATATTTATATAAAATTAGGATTAATGTCACAGTTTGGTTTCTGTCTAGTTTCCTTTTTGCCCTCATTTGGTATTTCCTGTCCTAGTTTAGTTAATTATCATTCAGTTCACCTGTCTTGTGTTAATTATCTTGTTTGCTCCTTTGTTCCCGGTTTCTTTAAAAGTCCTGAGTTCTCCCCGGTCTTTGTCAGATCTTGATGTTGTAAAATGGTTAAGTGTGTTGATGTTCATTAAAGATACTCCTTTTCGTCAATTCCTCGTAGTGCTTCTCCTTCTACAAACACTACCGTAACAATTAATGATTTTACACAAGCATTGATTTATATATTCTTATACGGAGTCTTTTTTTTTTTTTACAAAATGTTTTTTCCTGTGTCTTGCAATTTATATGTGTAACAGTTGAGTCACAGTCAAACAAACAGCTATTAAAAAGCCTTTTATGGAATACTTTAAAAACATTTATATCTTCACAGAGCAACGTCTATGCAGAAAACGCCCATTTATGTTCACTTCTGCAAATATCCTTTTAATTTTTTACAGGCCCTATGTAACACTCCACTGAGAGTTTAGTGCTGCGGTCCTCAGTCAACAATGCAATCAAACTCCACACGTTCTACCTGTCAGAGCTCTTCTCCCGGTGTAACTGAATCTGCTGGGATGTGGTCTCGCCTTCTGCTTCACATTTTTCATTACTTTGTACTTTTTCCTGGGTTTTCAAATCCCCGAGCGAACTGTCACTAATTTGAAGCAAGTCTGGAAAACACATCGAAATTATCTGAGAGATTCAGAAACAAAAAAGTGTGACAGAGTGGCAAATGTATGTCTGCTGTGGCAGAAAAGCAACCTGTCCGCTTGTCTGAAAGTGAGTGACATGTCTTTCAGGATGAGAATAAATAGTTCAGAGAATATCAGATATAATATTATAAAATACAACCTGACCTCAGAATAAGTAACACATTCAGAAAATACTGAATTATTATTATATGCAGGGCAGAGTTGAATTGTATTGTTTGTTTGAACAGATAACAGTAAGCCAATGAATTCAGCATGGCTTGGATGCCAGTCACAGAGTTGAGTTTTACAGCCACCCATTTTACTCCTCTCTATGAAGACCACACAGGTTGCTATAGCAACGCAGCCTCACTGAAAGGCTTTTTGACTATTTGGACTTGATGTCAGGGTTATTGTGATTGTCTGTAGCTCCTTAAAAGCAAAACTCACTGCAAGTCAGACTAGAAAACAAGAGATTTGTTGAAGCCCAGGGATCCATCAGGCATGCTAGAACTGATGAAAACATGGCAATGAGCATTAACCAGTTTAACCAATTCACACAAGATTAGTATTCACATTTAGATTAGTATTTTTTTTTATATATTATTATTATTCATAGCTACATTTTACTATATATATTTTTGAGAATAGAAAAAAATGGAATAGAATGGATTGTTATTGATTATTTTATGGTGCCATGTCAAATCAAATAAAAATTATACAAATGCATAATGATTAAATGAAAGAATTGTTATTCACTTTAACATCTTAAAGTTTAAGCTTAAGTAAAGTGATGGAATAATTCAAAACAACTTGAATACATCACCAGAAATCACATCCAACAGAATAAACTATAAAAGTGAAATTAGTGTTAAATACATGTGATAGCACTGAACATATTCAATTAATCTCATTAATTAAATGCAATAAATCAACCTACTAATTACATAAATTCAGTATTCTATTAATCTGATTAACCTATAAACCTAAACTGTTAACCTTAACATTTTATGTCTTTAAAGTTTATACAGTCAGGTCCGGAAGTATTCGGAAACTGACTGAGTTCTTGTGCTTTTGCCTATATACACCATAAAATGCTTAGGAATTACAACCATTTTTATACACAGTTAGTGTTTGCGGGTCTTTCTGCTTTTAGTTTTGTCTTCAGCAAGTGAAATGCATGCTCAATCAGGCTGAGATCAGGAGATTGACTTGGCCTTCGCAGAATAATCCACTTTTTTACCTTTAAAAACTCCTGGGTTGCTTTTGCTGTATGTTTTGGGTCATTGTCCACTTGTACTATGAAGCGCCGCCCAATCATCTTTGCTGCATTTGACTGAATCTGGGCAGACAGTATATACCTATACATTTCAGAATTCATCCGGATGCTTCTGTCTTCTGTCATGTCATCAATAAACACCAGTAACCCAGTGCCCAAACTTCTATTCTATTCTAGTTGGAAAAACAGTTCCGATCTCTATTTTTGAAAATAGGAATAACTTTAGCTGTTTTCATATTACTTGGGAATATTCCTGTAAATGGTTTTACTATATGTTATATAATATTTTTTATTAACGACATATCAATATCATTCCAATCAGTGGAATATTTATTCTTACAGTTGTTAACAATGTCAAGTATTTCCTTTTCATCAACTCCCCTTATAAACATTGAATAATCATTACTGGAAATATTCATTTCATCTGTCCTATCCCCAGTTCTCTGCTCCACGATCACTTTTGCTAAATTACTCCCAATATTTACAAAATACTCATTAAATTATTTGACAATGTCATTCATTTTATTTATACTTAATATTTTTTGATTAATATGGACAAAAAAGCATCATAAGCACAATTAGGATCTTTACTTACATAAACCTCGCTCCAATTTTGATTCTTTAAATCCTCACTGAGAGCAGAAATGATTTATGGTGTTCTATAAATTTAAAACTATTTATCCTACTTCCTATTATTTTATCAAATAATCTTGGAAAGATTGCAAAAACTGGAAGATTATCAGTCATATAATTTATAAATAATCTTACTATTTTTCCTTCAATTTCGTTTATATATATACTGTCTATTAATATGGCAGTATTTTTAGTAATTCTACTAGGTTTTGTAATCACAGGAAATAGACCTTTACTATATAGTGTGTCAGTAAAATCTGATATTCTCTTATTTCCATTTGGATTCAACAAATCAATATTGAAATATTCACATATAATTTGTACCTTGTTCTCATTCCATTTATCGAGCATACCAAATAATTTATTCATAAAGGTATCCGTACAAGTTCCTGGTGATCTATACACAACTAATAATTATATTTTTAGATCTTTCAATATCGATTTCTATAGTTACACATTTCATAAGATTTTCTATAGTCACTGACATACTTTTAATCAAATTAGATCTTAATGCTGTGTCAATGTACAAAACAACTCCAACTTATTAACTTTGTTTACCGTAAACAAATTATACCCTTCCAATTCTACTTCATGTATTTTCTCATTATCAAGCCAAGTCTCTGATACAGCAATCACATTAAATGTATTAAACTGACACAAATAATCATGTGTATGAAATTTTTATAAAGACTTCTACTATTTAAATGTATTATTGATAATGCCTCCTCCATATTCACATTTCTATTAAATTTATCTTCAAAATAATCACAACAAATGTTATTTACATCATTAAAAAAAGTGATTTTCCGGGTCAATATCAGGCCACAACATTATCGCTCTGAATAATGTATTCATATTCTGGCTTTCAAAGAACTTGATTACTTGCTTTTCCAGCGTTTGTAGTTCCTCTGGCAAGGCTTCTTCACCGTCTCTGTCTCTGGCCACTGTACTGGCGTATATGTCCAGTGTTTTGCTTCCAGTCCGCTTATAATTAAATCCTCCATTTTTGTATATTGCTCCAGCTCGTCAATCCTTCTCTCCAATCCTTCAATTTTCATGTCCTTCTCTTTCACAAGGTTCTTCAATCATTTAACTTCATCCACCAGATCAAGTAGCATAGTTTGTTGTTTAGCAACTTTGTTCAGCTCGTCCGACATAAAGTTTAGAAGTTTTTCTGATCTCCTCCAACTCATCCTCAACCACGCTGCTGATTTTCTTCTGTGGCATTTTGATTTGTTCGTTTTTGTCTCGTATATTTACAATATTAATTAAAGTATATTTAATTAATTAGTTTTAATTAGTTTATTATTAACACTTTATATTTTCAGAAGTAGCTGCATGCCACGGAGTGCTGCCATCTTGCAAAAAAGATCAATATATATGCACATAACTGTATGTAAAATGCTATAACATGTAAATGAGGTCAATTAGTTAATAGTAAAAGTTTCATTGCTTCATTATTACGCAAACATACTGTATGAAAATGTAGATACACACACACGTTATGAATATATAAACATGATTACTAATGACTAATCACAGTGATACTCCAGTGTCTTATTTTTATCAGTTATCAGTGTCAAGATCATTGATCATGTATATAGTTGAACATTTTTTAATTGCTCTATCATTCTTCTGATGACTTTATGATCCTGTTGGACCAGTTTTAAACATTTGAAAAAGTTAGTATTTGAGCCTTATATTTTACAGAAGAGTAAATAATTTAAATAATTATATTATTAATATTTATAATATATTAATATAAATATATATTTTTTTTATCTCCAAGTATATACGTACTTCCTAAACCTTTATTTATGTCTTTATTTTTGTCTGTATAAACTTCACACAAACCTTGTATGAAGTTAAATATAAATCAAATCAATTTAGGTCAAATAATAAGTTATCTGATGCAGATCTCTGATACACTGTTAATCAGCGTCTTACGGTGCTAATGTTAAGTAAAACTCACAAGCCATCTGCGCCTGTGGAAATTTTATTCCGCTGCTTGTTAACAGGGAAAGAAAGCATGGTTCTTGTCCACTTTCAGTGGGAGTCTGTGCCAGATGGGAGTGGACATATTTTGTTTGCTTCAGCTGTCAATTTGAGAAATAGCACCGTGCTATCAATTTTTATTCAGAGAGGATTTAGAGCTGGCACACTGGCGCTTTCTCATAGAGTTCTTCAGCTGTTTCACCTTCTCAGTTAAAGCTGCAGGCAGGTGCAGACAGGTGTGCAGTCTTCAGGGGATACGGCAATACATCACTGTGTTTAAAGTGGTCTTTGGCTGATAAACTTTTATTATCCAAAATTGTGCATTTAGAAGTGTTAATATGGAAGACTGCAGATAATTAGCATACTAGCACGTATAGAGCATTTCTGCAACATAGCTGAAGATCAAGCAAGCACATGTGCTGTATGCATCTGAATGATCTTAAACTTGACTCCTGAAGATTAAATAACATACATAAATCTTGTCACACTTTATTTTAAGGTCCAATTCTCACTATTAAAAAAAAAAGAAAATGTCACTATGACTTTTGCCTCAATAAACTCCTAATTTGTTGCTTATTAATAGTACGTAAAGGTAGTTGTTAAGTTTAAGTGTTGGGTAGGATTAGGGATGTAGAATATGGTCAAGCAGAATATTTGTTTTATAAGTACTAATAAACAGACATTATGTTAATAATAGACATGCTAATAAACAACTAGTTAATAGCAAGAATTAGTCCCTAAAGTGTTACCAAACCTTTCACTGTTATATGGTTCTATATGTGACCCTGAACCACAAAGCCAGTCATAAGTAGCATGGGTATATTTGTAGCAATAGCCAAAAATACATTGTATGGGTCAAAATTATCGATTTTTCTTTTATGCCAAAAATCATTAGGTTTTGTGGTCCAGGGTCACATATTAGCTATATTACTACAAATGGGAATGAAGACATTTGATGAGATATTTATTTGGCAAGATATGAAGATATTTGATATGTGACAGACGTTTTAGTCCAAATTCATATCTGAATGATACATAAAGCTGTATGGATCTAGATTAGTGATGTTTGCCACTGACTTTTGGCCATACTGACACTCAGTTCTGGATTGAATGTGTTAAATACTGCCTATAACCAAAAGGGAGGAAGATAATTAATTGCAAGTACAAGTTCAATTTCATGTCTGTTTGACATGGAGACCCCCTGAGGTTTAATATAATAGCTTCTTAATATGACTCAGGATGATGGCACCACCCCATGCAGGAGGAATCTTTTTTCCTATCACCCCGAGTGCCTAGATGTATTCAACAGGGGATCTGGATTAACCAAAAAAAATCTTCTGCCAGGCCATTTCTGCAGCAGCTGTCATGGGCGGCCAGTTCCTGCCCACCTACCGCATCAGTTTCTAGGGGCTTGAACTCTGTCCTCCTCTGTCATAGGAAACAGCTAACATTTCCATGAGGCAACATGTCCACTAATGATCACCTGTTGAAAAACTACTGGATTCTCTCTAAATCTACATATAATCCACAATGGATCAAATCTGAATGCATCTGTGCTTAAGATTCATGTTTTAATGTAATTCATTGTTTACTGAGGTAACAAGTAGATTAATTATCATATTATAATTTAATCTATATTTTTATTGAAACAATATTATAATTCTGACCTATATCAATAAAATGATAATTATTTAATTGGCCGATATTAAAATTCTATATTATTTTGTAAAATAAAAAACACTAAAAACTAAAATCTTTCTAAATGCTACAATTTTAGTATCACATAATATATATTTATACTGACATTTGTTAAAGATCATATTTAACAGTGTTATTTTTTTATTTCATTTTAATAGAGTGTTAGATTATGTTACGTCTCCAACTGAAATTAACACTAGCAATAGCTTTCATTCATTTTCACACAAATTTGAAAGAATCTCTAATATCACAGATAACCGATATGGTACCCTAGTATTTATTAATGATAAGCAGTTATACTTGTTTTGCAGTGTAACATCTTTGATTTTGGATTTAAGCACTCTGCACAGATGTTTTTGAAAGGTCTATTTGTTTGTCTTGTTTTAGTCTGTAAACCAGTCAAAAGGCAAATTGTACTTTTACAACCACTGACATGATTGATACTACAAATCCACAGCACCACGCGTCATGTAATCTGTCAAATCAATGAGTAGCTATTCCTTCAACACCAGCCTGCCAGCCACAGTTTCCCTGCCTCTGTTAAACTGAGAACAAGAGTAAAAACAAACCTCTCTTGATGCCCTTTATTTCCTTGTCACACTGCGGCCAGGGCCAAAAGAGACTGCATGGGTCAATCCTTTTGCCAACAAAAAAGGTCATTCTTATCCATCCCCCTCTCTACGGACTTCTACTGAATACATAAACATTGCTTTTTTGTTGAAGAAACCATCTGCCCATCTGAGAGTGTTTGTCATCAGTCATCACTTATGCATCCAAAGCACAAAATGAGAATGCAGTGTGTTCATTTTACTTCTGATGTACCCTTATTTACAAAAGAGCTCAAAAGTGACAGCTCACTTTTTAGCAGTCATGGTTTTGGAAGTACCTTTCCCATTAATTTTCTCTGCAGTACTTTCAAAATCTTCAATAAAGAGTTTAAAGCAATAAATAACACTATAAACGTCTAATAAATCACACACATGCCATAGAATAACCTTTTTTTCTAAATGGAGCCATAAAGAACCTTTAACATCTGAAGAACCTTTCTGTTTCACAAAACGTTCTTTGTGGCAAAAGAAGGTGCTTCAGATTATAAAAAAGTTAAGAAAGAGATGGTAAAGAACCTTTGACTCAATGGTTCTTTGTAGAACCAAAAATGGTTATTCTATGGCATCGCTGTGAAGAACCTTTTAAGCACCTTTATTTTTAAGAGTGAATATATATTGTAGGTAGCGTAGTTCTTCATTAAATACTTTTTTTTTTTTAAGTTGTCAAACCACACTGACTTGTAGGTTCTACAAAGCATACGGTATATCATCACCTAACAACCTTGGAGCTCAAGATAGGTCTGTCTTGAAATGTTTATACATTATTGTTAAAAAAAAAAAAAAAAAAACTATTTCTCTATGGAGAAAGTCAATGGGATTTTTACTTTCGGAACCCAGCAGTTGCGCTGTATTTTTTATTAAAAATGCCCTATACAAGCACTATAAATAACGCAGTGAACCAATCTGCTCCCTCAAAATCATTTTCATAAAATTGTTTCATTTTTCACACAACAACATCTCCCCTTGCCTTTATGAGTCAGAGTTCATAAAATCATAAACTGTGTGGCACTCAGAGTCAAGATTTAACCCAATTTATGAGTAAAGAGGCTTATCTATCAACCCATTAACTCTCGATTAGGTCAAAATATGAAACATCAATTTTGGAAATATATAAGCATATACACATGGGGGAAATCGTGGCCGGGGGAAGTCGTGGCCTAATGGTTAGAGAGTCGGACTCGTAATCGAAAGGTTGCGGGTTCGAGTCCCCGGCCGGCAGGGATTGTAGGTGGGGGGAGTGAATGTACAGCGCTCTCTCCACCCTCAATACCACGACTGAGGTGCCCTTGAGCAAGGCATAAATGGCTGCCCACTGCTCCGGGTGTGTGTTCACGGTGTGTGTGTGTGTGTGTGTGTGTGCATTTGTTCACTACTCACTGCTGTGTGTGTGCACTTGGATGGGTTAAACGCAGAGCACCAATTTCGAGTATGGGTCACCATACTTGACAATACGTCACGACTTTACTTTACTTTTTACTTTACATAAATTAGAGGTTTGCCTAAAACAGCCACACTAAAGCTGCTAGAGAAGGATACACATTTGTCATGATGGTCCTGTCACATTGTTGCCTAGAAAATGTCAGCAGCACTTATATTTAAATTTGAATTCAGTTTAAATTTAGATTTAAGCCAAAGCTCCTAACAACTCCAAAGTCACTCAACCCTCCTGTCTGGGTGACAGTCAGAGAGTCAATAAGAAAAACTTGACTCATATTTTGCAAATACATTTACAATATGTACTTTCAATATGCAATCAATTTTTTCAACCTTTTTTATCTGTGCCTAACCTTCCTTATTATACCTTTTTGTTTATTTGTCAAGATTTGTGTGCAGTTCTGCATAGTTGTTTTGGATGTCACTGTAATATCTCTCCATGTGGAGGGAAATGTCATAAGCAGTGAAGCCTGCGGTGCTGCTGAAGGCTGGTGTAAATCACAGACTCCTTGTAATGCATCTGTGTTCTTAGTTTTGAACAAGAGAGGGGAAGAGACTGGCAGAAACAGGGAGAAGCAGCAGAAATATGAGCAGAAAGGTCTTGAGGAGACATGAAATTATTAAGTCTTTTGTTCAGAGCATGTCAACACTTTTGAGCATAAATTTGCATTTAACCAATAAAATGTTACGAAGTGTCATTTGTTTATTATTAAATATTCTTGGTTCTCATGACCGAGGTAATACAAGATATTGCTGAGACTCGGTTTTTGTTCCAGCAGGAATCCTAAGAAAAGGATTTTATCTTTTTATGAAGTTTTATCTCTATGGTGTAATTTAAGAGGCACTGAGGTTTTAATGTGGCATTTGTTGGCATTGTATGAATTTCTATCTAAATATAAAATGCTTTTGACAAAGGTTGCACAATAAAACTGTTATCGAAACACCTTCAAGCTAAGCCACTGAATCAATATTGAAGCAAAGAGAAGTCAGTAAAGAAATCAATAGTTCTCTACAGGGAGAAATATGTTCCTGTTACCCGCTAGTATATGGATGAAAGTAGACTTGTAGCACCCTCAACATGTGACAAGTGCAGAGCCGAAACCACACTAATGAATAAGTTGGAAAAAGTCAAAAGTCTCATCCTCAAGGAAAATAGTTACAATCTTCAGAGAAAATTAAGCATTCTTAAGTTCTTTCATCTCTTTTGTAGTAATTAGCTACAATATGTGCACTGTAAAAATCATGTAATCAATAAATCATGGTAGCATGTTATTCCATTACTCATCAAAATGATTTAACCAATTTTAACTCCATTTTTAATCAAGTTTAATATAATTTGATGAATTGACTTGTACAGCCAATTTGATTATACTTCACAATTAGTTTTTTCTCGGAAGAATGTCTGACTCAGAATTGTGAAATTGCAACTCAAAATTGTGAGAAAAAAAGTCTGAATTGTGAGATAAAAAGTTGTGTGGTGGAAAAGGGTTTCCATAGTTTGTGGTATTGTTTGAATAAAACAAATTACAGTATATTTATCTCCTTTCTTAGCATTATTTATGTGAACCAGACAAATTTAATTACATTAATTTACATTACATTACAGTTACATTAATTATGAGCCAATGTCCATTTCATACTCATACTATACACTTTCAGTTGTTTATTACTTCATTTCTATCACATATTTCAATTTGTTCCTCCATTTGTTTTTAGAGACTTAAATAAATGAGTTCAACTCCCGGTCTATTGTCATAAACCAGAATTTAAAGTATATAGATGAGCCCCACCTCAGAGCTCTTCACTGTCATCTTATTCCACCATACGCTCCAGCTGTTTCATATCCCATCATTTATTCATTCTTGTATTTTGAAGAATAAAGCACTCGGAGAAGTGCCATCAATACAGAGATTTTATCACTTTCTTGAAACACGCCAGGCTGTCAGGGGCTTTATGAATGTTGCAGAATCTAAACGCCTAGACGTTGATGAAAGGGCCGTATGGCTCAGTCATTGATCCCCAGACGTTGTAACTTGTTTTAGATTAATGACACTATAGCAATGGGAGGACCCCATCTGCATGCCATTTCCATCTTGATGGGACTGCGGCATGACACCGCAATAGTACCTGCACGTGAGCTTGTATAGGCATCATCCTTTACTCCGCTTACGATGGCAGTGATGCATCAAATGTGCTGGAAACCTGACTGAAGAGAGTCAAAATATATATATATTTTCCAAATGCACCATTCAAAAGCTTTTACTGGGTAATCTTTGGTAAAGTTAATTAAAAGTTTACAGATACTCATGATGAGAAACTAATGGAATGAAAGAATAAACCATAGGATTATGCTTTTCTTTTGAATGGAATGACATGCCTAAGAGCATTAATCCATAAGAGCATTAAACCACCTCAACAAAATTTAGCAGAGCTGATAATTAATTCAACGTTGTTAAAGATTAGTTTTACTACTGAGAAATACTATTGTAAAAAAAAACTGTGTATGTATTTGCATGAAGAATAAAAAATAAATAAAATAATGCACAAGAATAAAAAAAGAACTAGATTTTTACTGTACATTTTCTGAAGAAAATAAAAGTGGCACTAAGGTATGTTGCTATTACTAGGGCATTTCTATGCAATTGTTAGGGCGTTCTGGATGGTTGTGGTTCACAACGGTCAAATGAATTGTTTTCAATTCATATGGCTGCCCACACCTCTTTGCATTAGAAGATGTTTCAAACTTTTATTGCACAATCTGAATCTTAATGCTCACATTGTTATCCTGAGGGGCTCAGCATTTTAATGACACACCCTTCAGCCCCCAACGGGCCTCTGTCCCCTACTGCAAAATGCTTAAGTCGTAAGGCAGAGGAGATTGAATGGAACAGGGCAGGATCTGCAAAGACCTGGGACACAATAGATCTCGGAAACCACGAGTTCAGTTGTTTTGATTTGAAGAGGAATTCGAAGACTGAAAAGGTCAACCGGATAATATACAATAGGATTTTTCACCTGTGTCCCTTTGAAAAGATTGAAAAGCACTTCTATTATACTCCTATATCCTATTTTGAGTCCTTTCTCAATCTTATTACTTTTCCCAAAGATCTGAAATAATAATGTTGCAGCAGTTCCTTGTAAAATAAGACAGACAAGAAAGAACAAAATAAAAGGAAGATAAGAGAAGTCTGAGTGAAATCATGCACATATTTTAAGTGAATACATGAGAGTACTCTAGTAGAGTAGAGCAGACATTTTCAAACAGAGGGTGGGGTGTTGAGGGTTTACAGAAAATATATTTAAAAAATGTTTCCTTTTTGTCAGAAATCATTAGAATATTCCACTAACAGTCATAGTTTTTAATTGAATTGAACTAAACTAGAGTTCAAACGTTTGGAGTCAATAAGATTTTTTTTTATGATTTGACAGCAGTCTTTTATGCTTACCAAGGCTGCATTTATAAGAAAAAAACTGTAAAGAAATTTTATTAAAATTTTAAATAGCTGTTTTCTACTTTTAAATCTATTTTAAAATGTAGTATAAAAATAATTTATTGTGACGTGCTATACAAAAATATTTTAATTTAATTGAAGTTTTGTTTATACACCATTAATCCAATAGAGCAAAATAAAATACACAAAACATATAACAATATAAAAGTTAATTATTTATATTTGCAAACAACATGTTTTCTTTATAATATTCTGCTTAATATTGCTTTTTTTCACACAGCATTAATGGGTCTTTACACCTAGATCCCTTTAAACTTTTTTAAATTTGGGTTTTCTTGGCATGAATAAGTTTAATCATGGAATAGAGTAATACTGATGTTTGCAGTTGCAATGTACCAGTAAACCATTAATCTGTTAATACCACCACTTTCATGGGCGTTGATGTCTATTAAACAAACCCGGATAAGTTGCTAGTCACACTCACAGTTTTATTTTCGAAAGGCTCTGTTCAAAATCAACCATAACAAAGATGATTATAGAAAACGACACACAAATGGGATCAAAGCACAATTCTGACACAAGGAAATCAATAATTTGAAGTGAGAAGAAAGCTGTGAATGTTTCTGTAATCAGGGGTTGTAGACACTGCTAATGAAGTGTGTTGAAGCTTGTGTGCAGTATTATAAATGAAAAGCAGATATTCAACACAACTCCTTTCTAATTTGCATGTAAATAGCAGCAGATCTTTGGCCTGCATCTGACATTGGCCTGTGGTTAGCTGCTCTATGCATTTTCCTGTCCATCCTGTGTCAATACATTTGATCCGCACAAGCACACACACACACACACACACACAAAAATCAATAGACTCTTCTCTGCGATGCTTTGAAGCATACTAAGCTGTGATTACATTCAAACATACCACTGCTTGCAGGGCTGTTAAATGATTCATGCATATGCTACAAATGGTTAAACAGATAAACTGTCTCTGAATAAACAAGACAAAAATGCATATGCTATGATTTGCCACATGCAGTTTGTAAGGGATGTGTTATACGCCTGGTGAATAATGTGCTGACACACTCTCAGCAGGTTCCTGAATGTCGGGCACTGCAGGAGCCTGACTGTCTCAGACAATGAGACTTCCTTCTGTGTGCTACTCAAGCTACCATACTGTATATCTCCCCTCATATCTAATCCAAATAAAGCAGCCAAGGTCTTATTCCCACTACATCATCTGCTTCAATAGGAAACAGGATATAACCCTCTCAGCAAATTGGAAATTAGTCTACTCTATTCCTCCTACCCTTTGTGTGGATCAACCTTTATAAATTAGACATCATCATCATCATCATTCTGACTGGACGTTTTCCTTTCCTCCATTCTTCTTTCCACAAACAAATAAACAAAATGGAAACAGCAACGTATGTTCCAATATTTTATTCTTGGCACGTAACCTTCAAAGTTGTGTTAATAAGGTTCTGGGTGATCGCATTTGAGGAAGAATTAGTCACAACTTGCCAAAGTTTTCCAGGTTAGTGTCATCAGATCTCTCAGTTTGTTTGGAGGTGCTTAAAAGTATGTAAACTAGATGAAATAAGTAAACTAGCTGAATAGTATAATGTGGGGGCAATAATCTGTGCATATTACTTTTGGTAATCACTTTTTCAGCTAATTGCTATTTCAGGTAAACCCACTTTCTAAACAGCTCATAAAAACAAAACGGTTCTTGTTCATGTTGGTCAAACAGATCTTTCCTGTCTAAGTGGGTGGTTCTTGGCCAGAAAAAGCTGCAAACTGGACCAGACTTTATGCCAAAAGTCTATTTAATGATTATTCAAAGTTCCGATTCCAAGAGTTTGGAATAATAGTGTGAGTAGCAAAGACTGAGTCAGCAGATCCAAAGAAACAAAATACAGTGCACTTAAAAATAAACTGTTGCACAACCTTCGCAAACAACACACAACTGTGTGCCATTAATGATGGTGAACAGGATAAGAAAATACAGTATGCTCTCGAAATATACTGATATAGATTGCCAGTGTTGTTATTTAGCATTTTAGAGTTTTTCAGACTCAAGACTTGTCTTTTTTTTTTCAGATGGCAATTGCATGTAGAATTTAACAAATGATGTTGACCTGACAACATTTGAAATTTGAGATTTTTCTTTTGACTTGAGTTTAAAGTTCAGCTGAGTATTAATATATTAGGAAAAGCATTTTGTTCTAGGAACCCAGGTGAAAAAAAAAAGTGATGACAGCCCTCACTGCTTTGAGCTACTGAGAGACAGTGAAAGAGACCAAAAGAGCATGTGACAGGGAATAGAAAGGGTAATAGAGATACTGACACTCTCACAGCCTGAGCTTTGATTCATTTTCACAGAAGGACCTTTACGCTTTTATTCCTGCTACACTTCCTGCCACACTCTTCACAAAAGTAGCTGCATTTTGCCAGCTTTCATCTGTCCGAAAACGAAACAAGGAGTACAGTTGTGTAAGCAATTCATGGTGATATTTGCTAAAATCTGACAGCTGGTGTTCTTTGACTAAGAATATAAATATAGTGACTACTACAGATATTTTTTTTTACTACAGATAAAAAAAAATCTGATAAGTTCAGTTGTCAATACCAATGAGAAACCATTTAGTATTTCTATTAATTAAAATTAAAATCATGTTAAAAAGTAGAAAATTCTCTTGACATACATTGCTTATTTTTCGATATACATCTGAGAAGTGCAAAATTAGAATTGATCAGAACAATGAAGGGGAAGCAATTACAGAACTGTCTTGAGTCATTTGAATATAAATTAAGTACAAAATCAATGAGTAGTAATTGCAATATAGTTTTTTTCTGGCTGAGTCATACATGCAATGTTGCAGACTGCTATTAGTAAGTTTGCCTAGCTGCTAACAATCTGCAGTCAAACGCTGTCTTGGTTCTTCGCATACATCTTAAATGTTTCTTCACAATGTCAGGCTACTGATCTTAAAATATTAATTTATATGAATGTGTTAACACATTCCAACAAATCCACTGCACACTGGTTCCAATCAAAAACAGTTGGCTGTACACAGATGTCTGTGCTTAAGAATCTAGCTGTAAGGACAAAATCAAAGGACCTATTTAGACTGAACCACTTCATGTGTTTTATTTGATTGGATAGCTATCAGATCCCAAAAAAGACCAAATGTAAATGCCCTCTAAAATGTATTCAAGACAATCCAATCCCAAAAAAAAACACTTCAGAAGGTGGTTTGACACAATCAAATGCAACTGGATGAATGTACAGCATCTGGTTCTTGAAGTCAAAACAGCAAAAAATAAAGATATGAGAGCGTGCTATTGTAGCTTTAGGCATCTGGTAGCCAGATACCACTGCAGTACTGCACCACACATCTCCACAGATATAAGCCCATCAGGCCCATCAGAGATAAGCATCTCTCTTCAGCAAGCCAATGTGCAAATTGCGACAAATGAAAATCACTCTTCGGCATTGCATTTAAACCGTGCTAATGCTGCTGTCTCTCCTATTGTGGTCTTTGATCTTGAAAACAGCTGATTATAAATAAAATGCATTGCATATCTATTTTCAAAATAGCAGGGAATTTAAGATCGTATTATATTTGTTTTATGGAGAGATTTATGTGGTCAAGTGTAAATGGAATAGCTTCAACAAATCGAATAATTATCTGAAATGAAAAAAAAAAAAAAAGTAAAAAGTGTAAATAGGCTCAAAGAGATATGTGGCTACTGTTGTAGATTTTTCCTTGATCAAAATAATTCCAGAACAGACAGACCTTTATTAACAAGTTAACAAAAGGCAGAGTAGATGTTCAAACACCACTCCCCAGTGGCGGACTGGCCATCTGGAGCACCGGGAGTTTTCCCGGTGGGCCGCGCTGTACAATGTGGGCCGCTGTACAATATTTGCCAGCTGTTTTCAAAAACTGTTAAAACGACAGACATTAATTTTCAGGGATGCAAACTACTACTGGCCTTTTCAAATTTCTCAGATTTTAATGCCATTTACATTATTGGCCAGAGTGTAGCTAACATTAGTCTACATGGAAACATTAACTTAGCCGTTCAGCATAAGATAACAGTGAATGTTTGTATATCGTTATATTTCCGTAATTTCACATGTCTAAGAAAATGTTTTAAAAAAACTGTGAAAATGTAATTCTCAAACCTACTGTAGAATGTCTCGGGTTACTTGACTGTAACCCTGTTCCCTGAAAAAGCGGGAACGAGATGCTGCGTTTCAATAACGCTAATGAGAACATTCTTTGTTCGACCGGTTGTGAAGCACGTGTCTCAAACACGCCAAGAATTGGCTTAAATAACCTCGGTAGGTGACATCATGATTACATGCACCTGCGAGGTTATAAATAGACATCCTCAGGTTACACCTTTGTCTGAAAGGACGTCCAGGCACGGTTATAGTGCGGCATTGAGGCGCAGCATCTCGTTCCCGCTTTTTCAGGGAACAGGGTTACAGTCAAGTAACCCGAGACGTTCCCTATCAAAAGCTACTCTCGATGCTGCGTTTCAATAACGCTAATGGGAACGAGAATGCCAACGCAGCTGCACTGGACATGTCTGGACCCCCAAGGTTGTGTAGTGTGTGCGCACAAACATTGAAGAGGTCTCAGACATGACTCTGTGATGTTGGCTCAAGGACATGCGAGCCCGGAGTAGCATGGACATCCAAACAATAGAATCAACAAATGTATGCGGAGAGGACCATCCTGCCGCAACACACACTTGCTGCAAGGAAACACCTCTTGCCAAAGCCATAGAAAATGCAACCCTCCTGGCTGAATGGGCCCTAACTCCTATAGGTGAAGCTTGGCCACGCGCCTCATAGGCTAGGGCAATAGCATCCCTCACCCAATGTGATGCAGTATGTTTCGTGGCAGCTGCCCCCTGGTAGCGGCCCCCATAGCATATGAAATGCTGCTCCAACTTACGCCACTGGCTCGTGCGGTGGACGCAGATCTGAAGAGCACGTACTGGACACAGTAAGTGAAGTCTTTCTTTCTCCGGTATCATGAACGGCGGAGGGCAGAAAGCTTCAAGAACGACCGGATTCATGGTCGAGAATGGAACTTTCGGAAAATAATTCCCGGCCCCAGCTCTGGAACCTTCATGTCTGGACCCTGAGGGGGACCAACTGAGAGATGCTGGGCTTCCAACCGACATAGTAGAGACTATTCTAAGAGCTAGGGCTCTCTCCACTAGAAGGAGTTATGCTTTTAAATGGCACATTTTCGAAAATTGGTGTATGGCACACCATGCAGAGCCAGTTCACTGCCAAGTTGTTTCAATGCTGGAGTTCCTGCAAGAGAAATTGTCCACAGGCACATGTCTATTGTTTATTGTCCCTGTCAAATAAAGAATTAAAATAAAAATAAAAAATGTTCTTTAGGGCGTTTAGAATGGATTCGACGCGTGCAGGAAACAGCTGTGCCTGCATCGTGATTGAATCCCATAAAACCCTCAAATACTTTTTCCTCTGAGCAGGAGAGAGAACGCTTTTCTTGGAGTTGAGTCTCAACCCCAGAGATTCGAGATGAGCTAGGACGACATCCCAATGTCGAAGCGCAAGCTCTTGAGACTGAGCCAGTCGTCTATGTAATTTAAAATGCGGATGCCCTGGAGTCACAGAGGAGCCAGTGCTGCATCAATGCATTTCGTGTACGTGCGGGGTGACAAAGCTAGGCCGAATGGAAGAACCCGATACTGGTAAGCTTCACCCCCGAAAGCGAACCTAAGGAACTTCCTGTGTTGTGGCAAGATTTCTACAAGATTTCTACATGAAAATATGCATCCTTGAGATCGATCCCCCGATTGGATCTGAGACACAATCATCTTGATTGTCAACATTTTGAACTTGTAAGTTCTGAGGTAGCTGTTCAACCCGCGAAGATCTAAAATTGGAAGCAACCCCCCATCTTTCTTGGGCACCAGAAAATACCGGCTGTAATGGCCTGACTCTCTGTCTGGCAGGGGAACACGTTCTATGGCCCCTTTGTCCAGCAGAGCTTGCAATTCCTGTGTCAACACATGCACTCGCTCCGCTTTCACGGAAGTGAAGATCATTCCGTTGAAACGCGGAGGCCGATATGCAGACTGAATCCTGTAGCCTTCCTCTACAGTCCTTTCTACCCACGGAGAGATATTCGGCAGTAGCTTCCACGCTGCCAGCTTCTCTGAAAGGGGCACTAGTTTTGACACTTCACTTTATTGGGAAATGTTAGATGTCCTGTGTCCTGAAACGTGTCAGGAAGCAACCGAACACCTAACATTTCACTGGAGACCGCTGCTCCCCGAAACACCAGTGGTGGCGGAGATTGTACAGCGGCCCCCTGATGGTGCCAGGAAGGAGTCTCTACTCTCTGTTGGAACTTTACGTGGCCTCCTGATGCTCCTCAGGTCTGGCCTCTTAGGGGCGGTCTATGGAGTGCGGCGAGCCGCTCCCCAGTCTCTTCGAGGAGGCGCACGACTTGCCACATTCTCCTTCTGAGCCTCTCGCCTCAGAGAAACTGGACCTGGTCAGGACTGGGTGGCCGACAGTCCCGACGCTTGAGCACGGTGGGGGAGAAACCTCACAAATGCCTCTTGATAGCGCTTCGCCTCCCGAAACCTACTGGCGACCGTGTTGACAGAATCGCCAAATAGGCCGGAAGGCGAGACGGATGCATCAAGGAGGAATGCCTGGTCCCTGTCCTTGATGCCCGTGAGGTTAAGCCACAGGTGTCTCTCCGTGGAAACCATAGCAGCCATAGGCACAAAGACACGGGACGAATAAGGCTTACTCCATGAATGAGTTACCTCGTCATGGAGATCGCCAAAGAAGGGGAGAGATCGTCGCTGAGGCCCCTCTCCCCGGCCACCTAGCTTCGAGCGTTTGAAGGTCTCTTGCTCCTGCGGCCAGTCTAGCTTTAGTCTGTCAACTGCTCGAGTTACCACCTTGAGTAACTCCTCATACGCTTTATCATCGCGATAGGCATGCTCTGAGGTGGCACTCTTGAACTCCGCAGAGGCAAGAGATGAAGTATCCTTCGCCCATTCTGAAGAAGTGCCAGGGCACGCTTCAGAAACAGACGCGAGGACCTCCCGATCCGGTGAGAGCACGAGAGAAAGGGGCGGACCTGTCTCACGGGCCTCAGCCAGATCGACACGCAACCCCCAAGATCTTAACGAGGGAGTGAGATCTTTAGGGACGAGCAAGCCGCGCACAAAGCACTTTGATCGACAAGAGATCGCAGTGCTCGCATTCACCCTCGAGCCTGAGGGCAGCGTGCTCAGCCCCCAAACTCTCGAAGCAATATTTATGTGGATCATCCTCGGAGATGAGTCTCTGACAAGGAGGCACACATCTCTTATCAGACTCCGACATAATGTAAGTAATGCTTTACTTTCTTTATTATATATGTATTTCTTTCTCTTTTGCAATACAGCAGGGAGATTCTTTCTTTCTCACACACACACAATGCGGTCCTTGAAGACAAATAAACCTGAGGACGTGTCCTTGTCACGTCTATTTATAACCTCTCAGGTGCATGTAATACTTTTTTTTAAGCATTTTTATTTCTGTATTGCTCAATATTTGTATGTTAGTAAGTGGTATTAAAAATAGCTCTAATAAGCTGGTGGGTTTATGGTGTGGTGGGCCGCTCTGTGCCAAAAAGTCCACTTTTTAGTCCCAGTCCGCCCCTGCCACTCCCGAGTCTTGTCCCAAGCTCACATATATACATTCTGAAGCTAGTTACAGTATTCCATACATGTACTGTTGTATTTTTAGACAAGGTGTCTTTTACCATATATGTTTCCTTGAAGGTGATCAATAGCTTGTCATGAATGTATTTCTAGCTCCTGAGCAGATTCTTTCCATATATGTGTTCTTCGAGTTTTAAATAGTTCACTCTGTTCTGAGCTCACTGCAGCCCTTAACATACAGTTACTGCACACAATCAGTAAATAATAGTGGAATAGCTTTCTCTTATGAATAGGCATAATTCTGTGTATTATATTGAATCAGGATTGATAAAAAATATTCTTCACTACCACAAAAAACAAAAATCAAGGACATTTCATTGTGTTTATTTTTCTGTTTTTATAACCGAGATTGCAGCAATTTGTTGCAAGAGAAAAAAAGAAAATGATAATACAACACAAGTAGTGGAGGTATATAATTGTGATGACACTATATGATGATACTGCTGTAATTGTGACTTACAGACCTTTATAAACTTTGCGAGAGCTAACTGTATATGAAATGCTCTTAGAGTCACAATTTTCTTTGCTGTCTGTGCACAGCTGTGCTCTGGTAAGACCAATGGGTTGGCTGAGGAGGTAAGAAAACAAGTGTACAATCTCTAAGTCCTCCAGCAATGGTCTTTAAATTGTTCTTAAACGGAATCGGGTTATTTTGCTTCTTCCACATGTTCAGCCAACCCAGACCAATCCTCTGGTTTAATTTTAGTCTATATTGATGTTTTCTTGTAGATGGCATGAGCTAATTTCATGCTTCAATTGTTTCTTCTTCATAAGATCTGCCTTGAAGCAGTAATAACAAGGAATATATCAGAAACGTATTACTTTATGTTTAAAAAGTACCAAGTAGCCATAGATTGCTTAAAGTCAGGAATTGTTACCAAAAAATAATTAAATAAATGAAAAATAGGCTTAGGCTTTCTAGATCAGATATTTCGACACAACTTTTAGTATTCTTTCTCAAATAAAAAATCTGTCAACCATGTCAGCATTCAACATCTAAATAGAATAAACTCCAAAACTGTTTAGTATCTGAACATTGAAATAAAAGTTTTTAAAGAAAAACGTTTGTTCATCAGTCATTAACACAAGGTTTTATAACTTACCTAATTTCTTATTTCTCAGACATAAATTGATTTTGTCTGTGTCCACAGAAGCATGTAAAGCCAGACATTTGTTTCTTTCTACCTGCCACCTATAGTTATCACAAAAAGTTATCACAACTTACAGCTGTGCCATTTCCAAGGAAACTACTGAAGTGGGTGGACAGAATCTGATTCGTGAATGTAGATATTTCTAATTATGCTCTTAGATAATGAATTTCGTGCTTTTTTGATATTTGTCTAAGACTATTATTTTCTGACAAGGTGAATGAATGAGCCTAATCATAAGATCTCTATAGAAGCCAAAAGAAGGGAACTCACATGAAACAATAATACGCTGTAATTAATAATGTCTAAGCTAAACTTTGGCTTGAGACCTGGCCCCAATGCCCAGGCAAATCAGAACAAGTGAACACTGCTCTCTGATGTCACCTGTTCTGTGAGAGACAAGCTCTTGTCAGAGTTTGGAAACGTGTTTCCTCACTTACCGCCAATGAATAATAACAATAAAAATAAAAAACTTTACTCAAAAAAAAGAAACGCCTATTACATATAGTGTTTACATGACTATGTGAGAGGTTTGTGAGGATTCTCAACAGATTTTACTACTCCTGACTCCAAGAGCCTGTTTTAAAAATACAAAAACACATGCAAACTAGCACATTTCAAAATAACAAATCTCTAATTTATGCAAATTGGGGCCTGCCCCCAAAAAAATAACAAAAAAGGGCGTGCCCGTGGAAATAGTTTTGATTGCTCCCATAATGTGATTTTTCAAGCATGAAAGTCATTTCATAAACAGTAACTGTGTCTGCAAATGAAAACAACTGAAAGACAAGTATTAATCTGATTCTTGTTGTACAATATGGCTGCTGTCACAGAGAATACAAAGACATATCCAATACTGCTGGACTGCTGACATGCAATAATGTGATGTGAAAATATTTCTCATGAGCATTTAGAAGATGTTGCTCTACTGAACTGGTAAACTATTTATTTAAAGAAAAGAAAAGAAAAGAAAAGAAAAGAAAAGAAAAGAAAAGAAACGAAACGAAAGAAAAAAGCAGTTCTGGAATACAGGTGATATTCTTGTTCTGAATTTGGTTCATAAGTGTCACACCTGACCTGAGTATTTCTTTGGTCCGTTTGGTATAACGAATAAGCTACATGACTGATGTTTCTGGTGAAAGAAGCCCAAATGTAATTGGACAAGCAAATTAGGTAACACTTTATAGGGACCAATTCTCACTATTAAAAGGTTGCATATTAGTATGCCTATTATTAAAATATTGGCTGTTTATTATTGCTTATAAAGTACGTATTCTGCATGACCATAACCTACATCCCTAATACCTAAACTTCACAATAACCTTACTAACTATTAATAAGCAGCAAATTAGGAGTTTATTCAGGCAAAAGTCACAGATAATGGTTTGTTAATAGCAAGAATTGAACCTTAAAATAAAGTGTGACCACAAATTTTTACCTTTTATTTTGGATATTAATAAATCAGGATGCAAAACTGCAGTACATTTCTTTGTGTTTTTTCAGATCAGTTCAGTCAAGTGCAAAGGCCAAGATGCAAGCGTCTTTCTAAATTATCAATTTTAAAATTATTCTGAACACAATGAGACAAATACACTCGAAAGATCTCTTTCCGGTCACTGTTCTCCATCTAGAATGTTGTCTCTTTCTTGCCAGAAGTAACAGAGCTAAAAATGTGGAGTGGTATGATTCAAACAATCAAGCTGGCTATTTGAGAAAGAGAAATGAAGGACAAAGATTTGCATTGATGTTTTAGTGAGCACACTGAACGCTGAGGATGAAGCTTACTTGAACTAAAGCTTTTCATCATCATCACAGGGTGACACACCTGGAAGGGTCTTTGTCTCTATACTTCATTTGGCTGTACAGTTTTCGACCATGAGATCCACATCCTGTGGGCATTATCTCACCTTGAGCAAATCAAAGGATATATAGATGGATCCTTGAGGCCCATAATAACAAGACATGTTCATCAAACTCCTTCAAAATAGTATTCAGACAAGATAAAGAAGTTCCCTCTTCTGAGTGAATGCCTGTGTGCTCTGTGGTTTCTGCTATACTTATTACTATGACTACAACTTTGAGTAAATGAAAATCTAAATAATAATTCCATATAACCTCCAGCTCTTCGCAGCTCTTTAATGAATCCAAAGAACAGGTAAGCTTTAGTTTTGAATGCAACAGACCAAAGTGGATTACCACAGGCAAAAACAAAAGTGAATGGGCAAAAAAGCATTATAAGAGACATTTGAATTGAACATGCACATAATATCCTGGCTTTGGTTCAATGTGCTTAAGGGAACACAAGATATGTTTCAAAATCCTATGAAACAAGTGGTTTATGAAACAAAAAACAGTAATTCAAATACATTTTATGCTATCTGTATATAACAATGACTTTTTCTTTTACAAATGGGAATTGATGACAATGTTTTACATTAAAGCTACCCATAAAAGTTACAGTAAAAATTAGTGGTGGGCATAGATTAATTTTTTTAATCTAGATTAATCTCACTGTAATATTGGAATTAATCTAGATTAATCTCACTGTAATATTGGAATTAATCTAGATTAATCTAGATTAAAATGGCTCATTTGAATTCTGCCGAAGGCATTCAGAATATGTGTGCTACCCAAATAATGACTAAAAGTAAGTCTTTGAGAACGGGTTTCTCAAGCCAGGTGGCGCATTAGACCAGGGGCTCATCTCCTGTTTCCAAAATGCATAACAAACTGCTTGAGAAAGCTGTTCTACTATGATAATTGGTGATGAAAATAAATCATGTTCAATAAGATGTACTTGTGTTTACTAGCTGTTTATTCAGTTAAACATGAATTTTGAACTGTAGGCCTACATAAGAGGTCGTGATGAACTGTTTACAGTCAGTAGCTTTGTGTCAATCAGTCCAAGATCTATTTCTCCTTCCACTCAGGCAGACCAGCTTGTTCACATTTTCTGGTGACAAACTAGATCTCCTCTTCCTATGTAAATTACCTCATCTTTTGCGGCTTTCTTTGCGGCGTGCTGGTCATGTATTCTCCTCATGATAGTTCGCCTCGCAGGTAGTTTGTAAGATGCACAAGGTGCAAACAACCTTAGTCTTGTCGAGGTTTCCATTGGGAAGCTTCTTAAAAATAAAATTTCCCTGAAGCAAACCCGGCGGCTTCATAGCTGCATCCATGTTAGCACATCACGTTTGATGTGGTAATTTCACAGTAGGCATACACACAGGTTCGAAGACTCGTTCTCGCCCCCTACAGTGCAATTCGGCTAGGTATACATCCGTGCTAAAATATCAAGGTGAAAGTCATCATAGCTTGCATAGTATAGACCCAGCTCCTAACCCAACTTTGAGAATAGATTAACGGCGATATTTTTTTTATCGCCCGATAAGAGTCTCACGTTAACGCAGCACGTTAACGCCGATAACGGCCCACCACTAGTAAAAATGCTCTTATGCATCAATAGCATGCCACAAAGTAATGTTTAAAGTTTTTTTTTTTTTTTTTAAACGTTTGCTGTATGGATAAAAAATTCTGCTATATTCATGCATATACACAAAATTGCATTGAGAGAAACAAAAAGTTGTCAGAAAATCCTTTAAATTTTATGCTATTCAGAACAGCAAAATAAAAATCTGAAAATAAGCAGATATAAGATTATAGTACAAATTTATATATGAAATTATACAAATAAAACACAAATTTTAATGCCATTCGTTATAAACACATAAATGTCTAGCCAAAATGAATTTATTTAAAGTTACCTCGCTTTCGGCACAAATACAAATGTTTCCAACGATGGCCAATTTTTTTAAATAATACAATTACAATACAATATAAATTAGACCAACTTAAATGAAAAATCAGTAGTTTTGTCAAAGACAAATCAATGCAGTGGTGCTTAAGTGAATATAACTATTGAATATAATTAGGCTATTCATTTTGAGATTAATAGTTGAGATTACAAATCAAGGGTTTAAAAAGTCTATATTGTTATTATAATTACATGAATGCATTCTTCAAAAAATAGTGCTCTTAACGGTGAAGTCTTTGCCGCTATCGAGTGCTATCCCTTGAAGTTAGTACTAGATCATGGCACAAGCCATCTAAAAAATGTCCAATAAAGCGATAAGTAAAAATCAGTAACATCAACCAAAAACCACTAACACTGACTGCACTTTGAATGTTTGCTTATGTATTTGACTCTCAGAAACGTTTACTGCATCTCTTGCTTACCACTGCTCAGGGGAAGGCCATTGTTCAGGCCAGACACAGAGGCACGTCAGAGCGGAGCCTTCAATTGACCGATGTCCTGACAGTGAAACTCATCAAAAATCCTAAGTGCATTCCCCATTCTCCTTCCCCTGAATCACAGGATCAGCCATAGGATAACAGCGAAGAGAGACATAATGTACAGAGAGTGACAGGAATACTGAGCAGACTGAACTCACAGAGACATGGGGGAGGAAACATCAAAGCTTTTAGGCAAGTACTCATTCCAGTTTTTGCCTTTTATTTTCGGGGATGATTAATTTCTCATACTTATGATTAAAACAAGTCCTTCCTGGAACGCAATCACCAGACAAAATCCATTGATCAAAGGCTCGTTTACAATCATTTACGACAGAGAAATCTGAGATGAAGTGCCATCTGAGAAGTGCCAAGGGTAGTGAAGCGGCTGCATGTGAAATTTACTGAAAATGATGGAATGCCTCTGACCTATTGAATCCTCAAACATCTTCTTTTCACATTCAAGTCACAACTTGGAGAAGTTACACAGCGTAATCTTGTAGCGCATGTTACTTTGTATTCATGATTTGTAGCTGAATCTAAATGCAGACTAACTGAGAGAAATTCAGTATCAGTATTCAGAAAAGCTTATTTTGGATGAGATTACTGCAACATAAAGGCAGTGCTTTAATGCCTAAATTGTACTAATGTATTAAACTGTAATTTTTTTTTCTTCTAATGAATAATACGTAAAAATAACCCACACTTGAAGCACAGATGACATGGCTGCCCACTAAATAAACAAATGTAATATTAAATATTGATTTGAGTTTATTTTCTAATCTTACCTGTATATTATGCTAAAGCTTCTCCTAAGAAGAAAAAAACAATGATGTACAATCTGCCTTCAGAGGTTTATAAGTTATTGTTCAAAATTAAATCCCCTATGGAGAAATCAAATGAGATTTTTACTTCCTGGAATCCCACAGAATCAAGTATTCCAGAAAAACATATATACAACTGTTTTTTTGTTTTTTTCAACAGCTTAAATGTTTAGTTTGTGTTATATAGTGTATGTTTCTGCAGCTGGAAATTCAATAAAACTCTTTACCATGCACCATCACATACTTTAATTATACAGAACTAGCACCATTTTGTGATCTTCATCCACGGGTCCAAGTCTGACTAATTATAAGTTTTCTTAAACTGAATTATTACATGATATGGCTGAGCCACAGTGCCCGCGCTAACAAGTAGGGGGTCCTCCACTGCCTCATTTCTGCCTCTAATTATGAAGGTGGGAAGGGAGGTTATTCGGACACCTGCTGCACTACATGCTGATGCTCACATAATAACCTTCTCTCCCAGACGTGCAGGTTTCCACACAGCAACCGGGTAAATAAGACGTCCTGTTTGGGAAGCACACTATGGCATTCGTGTTGGCTACAGGCACTTGGTGAGCCAAAATAATTGGAAATCATTTTAAACTTGGATCAACACATTCTTGACATGTTAATCACTGATTTTATCAGCTCTGCATAAACAGAGCCAGAATCCATGAATGTCACTAGTTTCAACATAATTCTGTTCTGTAGCTTCTTGATATGGCATCAAGGTGGAACCAGGTTCTGTAAAACCTGAAAGGGGTCCTATCATGAGGAATCAAATTTTCCTTGATCTTTTGAAGTAAAAAGGCTATGCACTATGAAATATACTGTAATTCTAATAACTTAAACCTTCCTCCTCCTTAAATCATTCAAAAATAGCATTTATTGAAACTGAACAGCAAAAAAAAAGACTTATTCTGTACTTAGTGATACATTTTGTCCTTTGTTAGGTTTCTATTCCTGCACTCTCGTAACCTGTAGCGCCGTACACATTGAAAATTCACTGGAGCAAAAGCCTGGTCTTCAAAGTATGTTCAACATCAAACATGGACGTGAAGAGATTGTGAACAAAAATGGACATGAAGGTGAAAAATATAGAACATTACATGACAAGAAAAAATATAAAAATGACATAGTCTGGGGAATTTAAAAATATGATATGTGGCTGAGAAAATAATGTTCCGCACACACCTCTGTTATAATTTTATCCTCAGAAATAAAAAATAAATACATACATACATTTAAAAAATATATATTAATAAAGGCATAAGCATTTTTTATGAGTATAGTACTTAGTAAAAAAAAGGTGCCATCATCTCGTAACATAAAGAGGATCACACATACGAACGAATATTTCAGTTGCAAGATTATTTATATAAAAGAAAAAGGATTGATTACAGAAACAAAAAAACACCAAAAGTGTAGGGATTGAAGTAAATATAAACAAAAACAATAATCCAGTGGGGTAAAGAACATTGACATAGGAATAAACAACAAAAAAGAGTTGGAGCAAAAGACTTCTCTGGAGAACGACGTTCCACCAGAGGAAGTATATCCTTGAGCAGATCAGGAGCACCTTTTATACTCTCCACCTTTAATTAGCAATGATAACACACGTTAAGGCCATTGCACACTGAGTCCGAAATTGTCGCTTGCGTTTTTCCATTTTTTCATATTCCTCATCCATTCCTATCAAAATGCATGCTACGGATGCGAAAACGCAGAAAATATCGAACCTGATCCGAAAATCTTTATGACGGACGAAACTTTTGGAGGCAGTGTGTAAACGTGATTGACACAACATGAGGCCGTATTTATTTTTTAAAGGGGTCATCGGATGCCCATTTTACCCAAGTTGATATGATTCTTTAGGGTCTTAATGAAAAGTCTATAACATACTTTGGTTAAAATTTCTCAATGGTAGTGTAAAAAACACCTTTACCCTGTCAAAATCAGCTCTGTTTTTAGCAAGCCATTCTAGTCCATGTTGCTTTAAATGTTAGTGAGCTCTGCTGACTCCGCCCCTCTCTTCCGTGGAGTGACGAGCAGACCATAGATGTGTGTAGATTCCCTATTCGACCACTCCAGATACGTTGACGCATCAGCCATCTCACATTCACCATAATCATCAATTAATATTCAAAGATAAACAGGCGTATAACTTGCTGTTGTAGACACTCACAGTCAACGCACTCAAAGATTCACAGACCATTCCAAAAATGGCAGATGGCGTAAGTATCGCGGCCCATAGAAACAGTCGATAATGAGGCATCTAGGTATATACATCTATGGAGCATACTAAACTTCAGCTACAAAACTGGCTAAGTAGCACATTATTAGGAAAGGCGATTTGTAAGGATTCATAAAAACCCTTATACTCACTTCTTTCGTATAAAGCTGGATCACGAATGATTCGGGCGCACATAGACTCATTTATGTAGATCGGGGATCGGCGCATTCCCTTCAAAATGAAAGTAACGTTAATCCTCTGCCTCTTCAGCGGCTCAGATGTCGGGAGTAAATGTCAATGACGACTACTATATTCATTATTACATCCAACAACAAAGCATTTCAATCGCTTAATCTGAGACATCTTTTCTTCCCCTGCAACATACAAAAATTTTGGACGAAAATTTCGGACTCAATGTGCAATGACCTTTAATGTTACACTGCCACCAACAAGCTAAAAAGGAAAAGACAGGGTCGTCACACCAGAAATTAAAAATTAAAATAATTATATAAATACATTAAAAAAATAATAATAAAGCCATCAGTATCAGTATTTTTATCAGTATAGTACTTTAAACAAATATATAAAAATAGCAAATATTCAAATTACTGTCTTTATGTTTTTTCCACATTAATTTGGAGATTCAGTGTGAAAATCGACTTATGATTACAAATTTCAATATTAGCTGCAATCAATTATAATTAATTACAGAAACCTGTGCTTAAATATAAAATGTTTCAAAAAAGAAAAAAAAAACAGCACTAACTTCATAAACAAAAAACAAATACATATATTTCAAAACAAATTATGATACGACCTCTTTAATATTCAATGCAGAATTCAGCTCTCTCCTCATGGTTATCACTGTTTTATACACAAGACATCAAAGGCTGTTGATCACAAGACAAAGTGAAGGAAGCCTAATTTGAATACACAGAAATGAGTTCAAATGGACCACAATTGTTGAATATTGCATGAGATTAAGAGACTGAGTACAAAATACAACCCAGAGCGAGAGAGATCAGATTAAAGGTTGCCAGATCAGTTCATTACAGTCACTTTTCATGTGAGTGGGAGGACTCTCAAAATGCACATCAGCTCAACATGACGCCAGTGCAAGTAATACCGGACCATCATCCCTCATCTACAGACAGAGAGAGAGAGTCAGTGTCCTGAAGATAAAGAGGGTTTGGGAGAGAGAATTACAAGCATGCAGATGTGTGGGGGAACATTCAATTAAGTTCATTCACCACCACCAACTGGCTCATTAATCAAGAGGAGATAAATATTATAGCACATTAGCTCCATTTATTCCACAAAATCAATTCTTCTCCAGACTATGTTTTCCTTTTATTTCTGCTCCAAGCTAAAAGAGAAGACAAATCGCTACTTTTTAATACAAGCCCTTAATGCAGATGAATGGTAGTGTCCATCTTTACACAATTCTCCTGTCAGCTTACTTCTCCATAAACATCTAGCTGCTCCAAAAGCTCCCATATCTGCCAGAAATTCAATCTGTCGAATACCACCACAAAAGCACACGCACTTATGACAATTCATACACACATCTACATATGGACGTTTATCTCAGTCAGTATTGAACCTAACGCAGCTTAGAAGCTATACCATATTTTTCAGTTGTGCTACAAAAGTGATGATTATTTTTTATGGTATTTTGTTTTCATCCACAGTTTACAACCAACCAATGTGGCAATAATCAAACTTGCTCTTCTAATTGCTCTTCAAACTTGCTCTTTTGCAGATTAGTTCCAAAGTCCATGCAGTTTAGGTCTTATGTTATTAACTGCACACTGGATTGCATGCTTGCTGTCAATGAAACCTCAAAAGCAGCAGCTTAGTTGTAATCCAGGATGGCAGACAGACACACACAACACAGCAACATTAGAGAAGAGGAGAGATTCAAATGATGATGGGTGAAAAGAAGAGGCTCAGTAAATGCAAAACATTTTATGTCGCTGAGATTCATTTTGTCCAACATAGGTTCATTGGAAAAACTTGCCAATGCCCACATTTTTGCAAAACCCCAAAAGCATACATTACTGCAGATTAAAGCAGAAATGAGCTCTAGAGGCAGAAAAACAGAAAAACTTTAATAGCTTTTAAACAAATTGCCATGACCTCAAAATGCTCTTACCATAGTGTATGATTGTTTAAAAGCATGTGGTAAGATTTTTTATTTATTTTTTTCAAGAAATGAATGCTGCAAAATTTATCAAAAGTGAAAGTAAAGACATTTTTATGAAATAAAAGATTAATATTAATAAATGCTGTTCTTTTGAAATTTCAATTCATCAAAGAATTATTAATGATTTCCAGAAATCATTCAGTTTTCAACACTGATAATAATACATACACCAACTAAAGGAATGGCTGCTGAAAATATTTTATATTGTATAATATATTTTACATTTTAAAATATGTTAGAATAGAAAATTGATATTTTAATTTGTAATAACATTCCCCAATATTGCTGTTTCTGTTTAAACTATAAAATATTGCTGTTTCTGTTTAAACTGTAAAATATTGCTGTTTCTGATTGAATGCAGCCTGGGTAAGCATAAGAGACATCTTTCAAAAACACTATATATAGTCAAAGTTCAGTTTGTATCCACCAATACTTCTTTAATCTCACCATATTTTTAACATTTAATTATGCATAGAGGTTTTCTCAAATGGCAGCACGCAGGGTCATATGTTGGCTTCTCATGAAGGAAGTTGGGAACAGTAAGGCAAACAGCAGAAATGGTAATGACATAATAGACTGAGAGCTGATGTTTGAGTCCAATTCCCTGCCCCATTAGCCAGGTAATGGCTAATTAAAATGAAGAGGGGTTAGATCCACTGAATCCTCCCTAGTCATCGGGCCTCTGCAGTCCCAAAGGTTTGCAGCAACTATTGATGGAAAATCATTACACTGGGATGTGGTGAAATCTATAGTCACCTGAAGGCTCATGAGATAATTTGACTTATGTGAAGTGCAATTTCTGATGAAATTCAATGTGTGTCAATATTCTGTCTACCTTATGTTTTATGAAATATAATAAACAGTACAGGTTTGAAAATTTCATTTTTGGGTGAACAAACCCATGTATTTCTTATGAACTTAAGCAGAGATCAGTGCTTCTCAATACCAGCAAACCCATTTAGTCTCTTTTTTCACAACAGTTGGTGCACCTTCTAGAAGCTTCTCTAAGAAGATCTGAGGGTGGTTCTGGTCCCAGTGAAAACTAGAAGCTCAATTCTAACAGAGACTCACTGTCACAGAGTGAGAAAAGGTTGAAACACCTAAAACATGAAACAAACTATTAAATGAAGCACGGTTTAAAAGTGCTCAGCCTCAAAAAGAAGATGCAGACACCCTGACGATTCCACATATTAATTTATAATATCAACATCAAAGAAATTTCAGATATTCTGCAACTCAAGCATGTCATTGGAAGATACATTTTTAAAAGGCTGACTGAATTGAACACAGAACACTGAAAGTGAAAAAGAGCATTTTAACATTGTTAAAAACATTATTAACAAACCAGATCTAGAATATGGTCATGCAGAATAAGGCATTAATATGTGCTTCATAAGTACTTATAAAAAGCCAAAATGCTAGTAATATGCATGCTAATAACTAATTAATAGTGTGTGTGTGTGTGTGTGTGTGTGTGTGTGTGTGTGTGTGTGTGTGTATGTGTGTGTGTGTGTGTGTGTGTGTGCGTGTGTGTGTGCATGTTTATGTGGTTTATGAGGACACAAATTTGTATAATGACATGGGTATGAAAGAGGTATTACAATATGAAGGTGGTTTATGACGACACTGCCTATGTCTCCGTAATTCAAAAGGCTTAAAAAACATACTAAATGGTGTTTTTTTTTTAAATCTAAAAATGCACAAAGTCTCCTGTGAGGGCTAAGTTTAGGTGTAGGGTTGGTGTAGGGCAATAGCACACACAGTTTGTTCAGTATAAAAACCATTACGCCTGGAGAGTTCCCATAAACCACAAAAACCAACATGTGTGTGTGTGTGTGTGTGTGTGTGTGTGTGTGTGTGTGTGTGTGTGTGTGTAAACACTTAATGCACTAGTGACAATGTATTCATTTATGCCTCAGCAACTCAAGGACATCTTATGTTTTTCTCTCTGTAGAATCCCACAAACATCCTTTCAACCATTGTCCCACCCTTTCAATATGGGCTTTTGGTCTCAATTAAGCTTACTGAAATTCATCAATGTGGAGCCTTAGAGAGTGATGATGTACAACTGCTTGAACAACAAAAAAAAATATGACCATATTTGTAAATTTGACAGCACTCTGCTTTGGCCGTTCCACAGCAATCAGCAGGAGATGTCATAATAACTAAAAGTGACTGTGTCTGCTGTACTGAATAAACTGTTCAATGTGCAGTCACTGAAAGATGTCATTATGCAGCTACTTTTATAATCCATCATCTTAACGAACACTGGATACAACAGTTGAATGCATTTTAAAAGTTTATACTGAAGCTATATTCCATTTATATATTTCAAAACCAATTCAAACTTGACATTAACAGCAAAGAATTACTGTATTGCACAAAACTGAAGTTTCTTCCATTGCCACTGAATATGTATATAGCGCTATAAGTAACATGGATCTACAGTTCATATGGTCATGAAAAACCTGGAAACATCAGGGGAAATCATAGAAATGTATTAACCGAAGCAGATTTGGAGAAATTTTACAATGCACTGGCTCGCCAGTGGGTATTCGGCAGTGAATGGGTGCTGTCCAAAAAGTCCCCTATCCATAATATTGAGAAATATACACAGATCCAGCACCATTTACAAGCAAAAACAGTCCAAATATGTTTTAATGGGTTTTGAACAAGGAATGGACTTTTTCACTTGAGGAGATGTTATTATGGATTATGGACTAGTAATTTGGCCAGAAGCGATAGTTTAAAGATAAAATGCCTTCATGATGGATTTGTTTTTTATGAACAAGCAGCTTCTCGCTTCCAAAGACATTAATTAATAGACTGGAGTCAAATGGATTACTTGTGGATTATTGTGATGTTTTTATAAGCTGTTTGGACTCTCATTATAACCCATTCACTATAGAAGATCCAATGGTGAGCAAGTGATGTTATGCAAAATTTCAGATCTGTTCATATGAAGGAACAAACTCATCTACATTTTGGATGGTCTGAGGGCAAGTACATTTTCATTTCTGGCTGAACTATTCCTTCGAATTTGACATTCAAATCAATTCTCTTAAAACTATGCATAACAGTTGTCCATTTTAATTGTAGCTATAAGTCCATGCTTCTTATATTCTTTGCTAGATAACAGAAGAGTGCATGCTCAAATAATATGATATACCGACCTCCCAACCCTGCCGTAATGAAGCATGATCCTGTTGTAGTTGTGTGTTCAGCCATGACTAACAACTGCTCAGAATTTCCTAACAGGGCTCAGCTTCTATTTGTTTGTAGATAATCTTTTTCATGGTACTAATATATGTGATGCTGATGCTATCTATTTGAAATGCCCCCTGAAATCTTACTTTGTTCATTTAAAAAAATAATTATTAACCCAAAAGGTTGTTTTATAATTTGATGAAAACGTAAAAAAATATATTTTTTATATTATTTTTTCCTGCTTTTAACATGTTTTAAGAACTTAAAAGCCACTGTGCATGTGTACATAGTTTTTCTGTCCATAATACAAAACTATTGGAAGCCAATATAATTCATGTATTGACTTATTAAATTACAAGGGCATGCAAATTTAAATTATATGGAAAAAAAAATTGTCGGCAAATACTGTTTTGTGCCTGTCAAAACGGAAGCCTGGAAGATTTACTTTTCCAATTTACTTTCCTATTCTGCTGGCTAAAATATCCCCCCATTATTTCAGCAGGGTGTCTGTTGTTTTTCAGGTAAATTGAAGGCTTGTCTGTGAGACTGTAATGTGAGCCACGTCAACCGTCTTTGAGTCCCATTACGCTCATAATCACACTGCGATGGCTTCCTCTCTGTAAAAGACATTATTAAGTGTTGTGTCTAAGTGTTGTAAGTAAAAGAGTCGATGTCATCCCAATTACATTGCCAGGCCGTGTCATCATTTCAATCTGTTATTCTGACTGAAACATAACAACACAGAAAATTGCACTTGGAGCTCTCAAGCAATGAAAGGAACATCTAAACAAAAATCATGCCCAGCAGGAATTTCCAATAATGCTCTCATGCTCCAAGTGGAAATAACAACAGAGATTTGGATCGTTTTTGCTTGTCACTGTGCTGATAATATTAGCATTAGCTTTTTGTGGAATAAAGTAAGTTACTTTTGAGTAGCCCGATCATCCAAGTAAATGTTCTGTGTGTAAATTGATACTTTCAACTGAAGGGTCACACATCAGATAGATTCTACCCCTTTATTCTCTCAGATGGGTTCATCAATACATTTAATTATTAAAATGAAGATGAGAAAAGTGTCTTGTGTGAGCTGAACAATGCAAAATATGCAGCATAGACTCTTAATCACAGATGTTTGTGTCCTGTTACCTTAAACATTCAATCATGCTTTATTATAATTATATATATATATAATTATAATAAATTGTGCATTGCTACCTCATCTGATAAATATTCTCCAAAAAGGAGGCTCTCGAAATCTGCTATTTTACTAAATCATTGTTTTCAAATATCTAATTAAATGTAAAACAATCATGCTTGCAACAACCTACATAAAAAGATGTAGTGCTGGTCGGTGTGTAAATTAGCATTCAAGAGCAATCCTTTAAAGTAGAAAAGGAGCAATCTCTGCATATATGCAATTGGTTTATCTAGACATGCTTGACTTAATGCTTTCTTCACTTTGCCTTTCTATTCATATAACTGAAGGACAATCTACAATTGTTTCTTTTGAGAAAAAAGATAGACTCTGAAATTGAACCTAATTATCACACTTACACTCAACCATTAACCATTAGCTTTCAAAAAAAAAAGTGTAAATCAAACTATTTGCACATTTTCTGATTGCAACCTTGAGAAATGAACTTGGACTTGGTTAATCCTAATTGCAAAACTGTCTACAAAAAGGGAAATTAATTCTGAGAAAAGGTCAAGTATCATTTGTTTGCATTGACATTTGGTTTGATAACTTCAATTGTGTCTTAAGTGTTCAAATACCCTCAGGTTTTGTGGGCCCTCAGTATAAAATACATCATAAGAGAAAGATAGAAAAGTATCATTGGGTGCTGTATTCTTGAACATTCTGTGAGCATTTCAAAGGATCAGGCAGCAGAACTCTCTAAAGGTTATGAACAAGAGCTCTATTTAAGGGAGCTCATATTTGTGACTCTTTCCATTAAAGTTCCCTGTGGTTCAAAACAACAGGTTCAGACTACAGAGTTGTACAGAAAGCCAGTTCTGCCTGGGGTCTAAAACATATCTTTCTATATGGTCACGCTTCCGTCCAGCTTCCACTAGCAAATGTGCAGCCACCACGGTGGCACAGCTGGCACATTACTGCTGTTGGAAGACCACAGGGAACTACAGCCAAATGTCCGTCAGCCAACCTGGTGCTCGTATGACTGTTCTCATATTATTCTGCAGTTGTGCTAATGGTTGAATGACCATACACTTGCCACAGTCTCTAAGACTGTTAAATAAGTTCTATTTGATTGATAAAGTCCTCAAACAACTAGTAACATCTGTGACAAAACCAACAGAATCCATTGAAGTTTACTCACAAATTGCAAGCTACATTTCTATATATTTTGTAGAAACAAGAAAACTTTTGGCAGTAAGTTTCTTGATATATATTTAATCTGCATAAAAAACATACTTCTTAAACAAACATAAACACAATTTTTTCTCTCATAAATACTACATAGTCAAAAGTATGTGGACAAATACTACACATGTATGTGCTTATTAAAAGGGATAATTCTCCCAAAAATGAAAATTCTGTCATTAATTACTCACCCTCATGTTGTTCCAAACCCGTAAGACCTTCGTTCATTTTTGGAACACAAGTTAAGATAATTTCGATGAAATCCGAGAGCTCTCTGACCCTTCATAGACAGCAATGCAGCTACCACGTTCAAGGCCCAGAAAGGTAGAAAGGACATCTTTAAAATAGTCCATGTGACATCAGTGGTTCAACCTTAATGTTATGTAGCTATGATAATACGTTTTGTGGGCAAAAATATTCTTTTTTTAGTTTTTAAAATAATGACTTTATTCAACAGTTTCTCCTCTTCTGTTTAAGTCTTTGATGCATGTTCTCGTAGCTTCGTAAAATTATGATTGGACCACTGATGTCACATCGAATATTTTACCGAAGTCCTTACAACCTTTCTGGGCCTTGAACGTGGTAGTTGTGGTGCTGTTTATGAAGGGTCAGAGAGCTCTCGGATTTCATCAAAAATATCTTAACTTGTGTTCCGAAGATGAACGAAGGTCTTACGGGTTTGGAACAACATGAGGGTAATTAATGAACTATCCCTTTAAACATTTCATTCCAAAAACATGAGCATTAATAGGGGATGGATTTCGCTTTGTTGCTATCAAAGCTTTTACTCTCACTGGAAGGTTTTCCACAAGGTGCTGGAAAATGGATGTAGGGATTTGCTCCCATTCAGACACATAAGCATCACTGAGGTCAGGCGTTAGGTGATGGGTTCTGGCTCACAGTCAGTGTTTCAATTCATCCCAAAGGGGTTCATTGGGATTTAGGTTTGTGCTTTGTTCCAGCTAGTCAAGCTTTTCTGTGCCATTATACTTTGAAAATCACTAAGCTCTTTCTGCTTCTCTCCACTTTGCTAATAATCTGTTTGTCTAAGGTGATGCCTGTGGCGCTTTGCTTGATTGTATGCAGTTGTTAGTCCACTTGGGAGCAATTGAAACAGTCAAAGTTGTTCACTGGAATAATACTTTTGACCATGTATTGTACTTGGATGGTATTATGGGATGTAAATAGAGTGCTGTGTTAGACACATCGGTAGCCTTTTTGGGAGTTATTATGTACCCACAAGTCTTCTCTGTGTAAAAAAAAAATAATAATAAAATAAAAATATTTTTTTTTATATAGCACTGTAGGAGTTCATCTTAACAGAACTTTCCTTCCTTGTCATGTCCAAGGACTCATCTCAGGCAATTCAATGCCACTTAAACCAGAATACAGTGAGTGAAAAACAGTGTGTAAGAGAGAAAAAGAGGCTGAGAAATTCTTCAAAACACCATCAACCGTCTGACTTGCTGCACAATATAGCAATGCACACCCTATCAAAACAGTACGCTCAGTTATGAATTACACTGCATGAGCAAATACAAAAAGCCACAATGTTCATAAAATATAGAACAGCATCACTTTTAAAACAAAAAGCATTTGAATAACATGGAATTAGCCACTAGCTGTATGAACTCACCCCACTTCTGCCAAAGCAGTGAACCAGTGGCCTCTGGTGATAAATATCCGGAACTGCATCAATGACAGAACCATCTCACGGTTCAAGGTTTTATCAGTCACACACCTAGACAGTAAAGCAAGAATCGTTGGCTATATTTAAATATTATTCATTTACACTATGCTGCAGCTGTGCCTACACAATAAAAAATCAATATTATAAATAACGAGACTGCAGCTTTCACAAGCTACATCCTTTACTTAGAATATACTTAAAATAATCTAGGATTACCAGGGATCAAGTATCAAAAACTGATTTGTACCTCTTTTAAGATGCATATTTGTTATGTTTGGACTGAGTCATTAAATGGTTACTCCACCCCAAAATGAAAATTTGGTCATTAATCACTTACCCCCACGTCGTTCCAAACCTGTAAAAGCTTTGTTCGTCTACGGAACACAATTTAAGATATTTTGGAGGCTTGTGACTGTCCCACTGACTGCCAAGTAAATAACAATGTCAAGGCCCAGAAAAGTATGAAAGGCATCGTCAAAATAGTCCAGCTGCCATCAGTGGTTCAATCTGAACTTTATGAAGCGACGAGAATAATTTTTGTACGCAAAGAAAATAAAAAATAACGACTTTATTCAACAATTCGTCTCATCTGCGTCACCGTAGCGCCATTTTGGAGAATATCCGCTGGACACAAATAGCGTATGCTGTTCTATGTCAGCCGCACCACATGGATACACTGTTTTCGTTCAAATCAAAGCGTAACGAACGTAGAAGACCTATCTGTGTGGCACAGCTGACACAGAACAGTCAACAGGACAGTCACAAGCCCAGTTTTCATCCAAAATATCTTAAATTGTGTTCTGAAGACGAACAAAGCTTTTACGGGCTTGGAATGACATGGGGGTAAGTGATTAATGACAAAATTTTCATTTTGGGGTGGAGAAACCCCAAAGAAAAGATACTGTATTTCCTGATGTATTTACTGTTAATGTTGTATTGATCTTCATTTAAAAATGACTGAATCTACCAAAATCCACACAGGAAATATGAAAATAATTTTGTGCCTCAATGGGCTACACTGAACTGGATCTGTGAATGGAACAGGATAACATCCTTTCAATCTTCAATAGCTACTTTTACTTTAGTATAGCTAGCATTGCCAGTATTTTCTGGTCTCAAATTTTACCTTGAATATTAGTTAAAGTTAGACTAGCGGCTGGAGATGTGCAGGCTAAACAGATTCCATTTCACGTTTACGGAAACAGATTTCCATAATCTGTCGTAGCTGCTAATTGCATGAGTCATTGTGGCTGAGAGCCTCAAAGCATCCATTCAATTATCTGAAATGGTCTACCCAAACAAAAAGGACTCATTTATATAAAACCTTCAGCAAAATTAAACATACAGTCGAAACAGAAATGAAAATGATAAATGTCTGACTCTGTTCATTTTGAAGCAGAATGTTTTTCAGCTACATTCATTGCAAAATGCAACATTTAGCAATCTGCCATGGTGCTGTCAGTGATGCCTGAGATGTGAAGGCTAAATTTTTCCTGTCACAAAGCTACAAGAGCCCCATACACTCCTACCACATCTCCTTGAAGATGATTGCATGCATATCTCATGTGAGGTTCAATTTATGTGTGTGAGCACAGGATCAAGGATGTGTGCTATTTCATATAAATGTGAATGGAATGCTCTTCCATCCGTACTATTAAATTAATGAGGCCAAAATGTGTGTTGATGGGGATTATTAATCTATTCTCTTATACTTAAAAAAGAAAAAAAACTGGGGGTATACAAAAGCATTTATAAAACAAAAGGGTATACAATTAGTTTTTTTAAATATATATATTTAATGTAATGTATTTTGGGAAAAGGATATTGTCAGTACTGATACTTTTTGCCATTTATGTAATAAAATTAGGCAATTTATTGTGCATTATTTTATTCTATTAATTATATTATATTATATTTATATTATAAAAGGTATAGTTCCAGTCCTTGTTTCTGATTGGTTGAGCCAAGTTTGAAGCTGTTGTAAAACACTCTACAAACATACACCTTTGTTTACATTTGTGTGTTGCTCAGCAACCACTTTGTTGGAATCACAACTGTTTCTGAGGAACTACATTGTTTGGTGGAAGAATAATGTTTTTATTTATATCATTACACTTTATTTGCTCTGTTTTATTTTGTGAAACCTTACTACGTATATTGAATAACTGTTTTATAAAAGCAATAAGCCCCGTGAAGCTGTGGATTACAGTGAATTTATAACAGCTAAGAGGGTCATGCCTAACAACGGCCCTTAGCGGTTATAAATTCACTGTAAACCACAGCTTTTTGGGGCTTATTGCTTTATTATATTATATTATATTATATTGCTTATGTCATTAATCCTTAATTAAAATGTGTGCAATGGTAAAAAAGAGTGTTCATTTGATTCAAATACTTGGTTTAGATGCAGAGACAGCAAACTATGCTATTCATATTTGTGACCATTCACTCATTCACCATTAATTCTCCCTTTAACATTGACCAAGCAATTTTCCCACTTTCCACAGTTACATGAACAGGTTTTACCCTGGGTCACAATTACCACACAAGCCTTTGGTTCCCAGCCAGAGAGTCATATGTCAAGCCCATTATGTAGCCTGTGATTGAGGTTTCATTTTTTGCATCAAATCCAAACGTGTGCCTTGGAGAAGCACTGGCAATTTGAGTTGTAATTGTAGTCAAGATCCGTTTAGTCACCGGAAAACTGCAATTACCCCCGAGATGTATCCGCCTGTGTAAATCTGTCTGCTCTTTCTGAGGCATTCTGTGACCATGGGAGGCTTGTGTCAGAGCTGATACACATGCAGTTATCACTTCTGTTTAGTTGCGAACATACAAATACCCGTAATGACTTAAATATTCTATTTCCAAAAGTCATCAGTCTTTCTTGTTCTTATCCGTTTATCCATCAAGAAAGGCAACTCTTTGTGGTAAATTCAGTTTGCTAAGTGACGTAGTAAATGCACATACTAACAGCAAGAGTCAGTCTCTTGATTCAGAAGTACCTTTTTTTATTCAGAAAAAGATGGAAAAATTATCTGCAAAAAGAAAGCGGTTAAAAGAGGGATGTGAGAAATAACGAACTCCATACAAAAACATATCACAAACTACCTACAGTGCCTGGGGAAATGTTTGTAAGACTTTCTGGGACCTTGTGTTGCCCTGACTGAAAGGGTGAAAATGCAATATTCCTCCCATTGTTCCTGCTCTCACAAATCAATTTCTGCTGAGGGAAGATGAAACTTGTTTCTACGATCGTTCTATTGAAAAAGGAACAAACAGATGCACTCAGGGTAACAATAACAGTACTCCTTTTTCTTTTTAGTTTCATTTGACCAGCATCTATTTACTTCCTCTGCTTCTTTTTTCTTTGCTACATTCATAATTCACAGACATCATAACACGATGTGCTGGAAAATCTGCTCAGCCCATTAATTAATATAGCGTAACCCCATGAAAGTCATTAAAACAATAAACCATATTAAATAATTGTATACATTAACGATGTAAAACACTAAAATAATTAAATTCGTAATGAACACATCAATGAGCGCCATCAGATGTCCACAGGAAGCTTCAGGCCTGCGTTACAAGACAAGTACCCCTGTAATTGAAGAATGTACTCCATACTTCATTTAAGATTTCATCATTTTCTTCACAGAAACATAGACAACCACTAATAGACATCTCAAAAGCCTCAGAGAGAGCTGTCAGAAGAAATATACCCCTTCATTACCCTCTTCCAATAATCAGTTCTACCACCTGTTAGGTGCCAGCAATATATATTAATATTCCTTGTCTCAGTCTTACAGTTTCAGTTACTGGCTGAATTATACACCAGACATCTCATCCAGAATGAAGTCCACCCACTGGCGGTCTGCCATGCTCATGAAATCAGTGCAAGTCTGTGCAAAGTTCTTAAAAAAAACAACAACAAAAAACACTTGAAGATGATGCTAGCTTGACCTCCTGAAACCTTAAATGGATTCAATCTGTCCCTTCACTCATTTTGGTAAGAACAAGTCCAACCAACATTTCTCAATTTCACAGTGTTCCTATAACCTAAGTGGGATGCATGTCACCAAAGTGATCACTTACCATGTGTTTTGCTGAGCTGTAACTACTGCAGTGATGACTTAAAGTGCTGAAAGTGCCTTCTGTTCACCTCAATGAAAGCTCCTGTGGAAACTGAAATTATGGCTTTCCACCAGGTGTATGCACTTTTATTCAAAAGTTTGGTGTTGGTAAGATTTTGTTTTTTAATCTATTATATTAATTTCTCGTACACTCACCAAGGCTGCATTTATTTGATTAAAAATACAGTGAAAACAATAATACTGGGAAACAATTGTTTTTTTTTTGTTTTGTTTGGTTTTTTTAAGTTTCTTTGATGAATAGAAAGTTCAAAAGAACATCATTTATTTTAAATGGAAGCAATTTGTATTCCAGCCTTAAATTAAAATGATTGCTGAGACAACGTTAATGTTAGAAGAATTATTAGAAATGCAGAGCTTTTATGACAATATACATGAAACAGAAGGTTGTCAAAAAAACAACTCACAGCTACACTATTCCATCAAGATCAAGCAAAGGGGAAGTGTTGTACATGAATAAAAAAATTACATAAGCAGAAACCGACAATCAACAGACCTATGATAATTATATTGCAGTACAAAGGCAAAAATTGCAGTACCTACACATTTTGTCAAATGTATGAATTGATATCAACTCAATAAAATAAAAATTCAGTCAAAACCTTGGAAGCCAAATATCTCAGTTGCAGGGTTGATGTAGTTACTACATTGTGCCTTAGTAAAGAAGTATAATTATACAATGGAATAACAACAAAACATCTCCACAATTGTTTGTATTTTTTTTTTTTAGTTAATATTTTAATTTAGCAAGGATGTGTTAAATGGGGGGGGGGGGTGATGGTAAAGACTAAAATTGTTAGAAAAGATTTCTATTTTGAACAAATGTTTTTTTTTTTTTTACTTTTTACTTGTAATTAAATGTGTGTGTGTGTGTGTGTGAGAAGGTGGAGCGCGCGTCTGAAACGTCTACAGCAAGCACTGTCGGCCCAGATCCGGCCCACATCTGGCCCGTGTGAAATCCATGTGGGCCGGATGTGGGCCGGATCTGGGCCAAAACTATGTTGCTGTCTTGATGTGGTCATAAAGACATTCTGCGACTGAATAAATGCACTTCTTGTCAAGAGAAATAGTGACAGAAACAGCAATTGTGAGTGCGTTGGCCAACCCTAGCCCCTCCCCTGCGTTAATTGCGTTAAATATTTTCGAAGCGTTAAACTGAAAAAATTAATCGCTTGCGTTAACGCGCTAATATTTACACCATTAATATATATGTATACAAACTGCCCTGGAGCAGCCCAGCACGGTCTCCCTTATCCAACACACCCGATTCAACTCATCAGTCAATTCATTAGTAGAGACGTAGTGGGTCAGAAAAGGTAAAAAGAGTTGAGAGAAAATATGATGCGTGTCAGATCTGCGTCACGTTCAGCAGCAGCAGGTCTTAAAGAAATAGCAGGCAAAACAATAACCAGCTGCTGTGATGTCTGTAATGTAATGATAATATTAATAGCAATTAACCTGTCTTAATTGTTAACTAAAGGACAAAGAAAAAAGAGAAAAAAAAACCATGTATAGCTTTAAGGATTCATCTATATTTAATTTAGAATTTAGTGTTTGATAACTTCAATTTCAATTTCTGTATATTTCTGCTGAAGGGCACAGGTAAATATGACATTTATTATAGGGTTTATGTGAAGATTGTTTTAAGTTCACTTAAATTAGAAGTTATTTACTCTACAGTAAAATTGAGAGCTATCAATTTTAACATTTATTAATGTTGAATGGCAATGGTTAAATATTAGGGGGGCTGGGGCAATTTTATAGAGACATCAGTAGTATTGGTAGTATTATCAGTGATACTGGCCTTCAGTCATAAAAAAAAGATGCCATTAAACAAATATTAAAAAATATATATATACTGTATTTATGTTGTTTGAATTTGAAGATTGAATGTGAACTTATTGCAATATAAAAGTATATTTAAACATTTTAATGTTAGGTGGGATTCATTGCAATTAATTTCAGAAAAATGTGTGATTAATTAGTTAAATATTTTATAGTAAATATATATAGTAAGTAATCTGCATTACACCGTTTATGATTTATAGAAAATCTGCACTACTTGCGTTATAGCAAAATTGTAGCTATGTGAGCACCGATCAATGACAAAGTGAATATGCACATGCAGGTGAGAACCAATATAAATGAGCACCATTATCAGGGGATTATTAAGGTGTCTGTTGCAGTCAGGCTGAATAAGGATGAGCAGTGAGTGCATTTGAAAGGACAGTGGCTCTGGGGGTGACCCTATTAAAATGGCAATCATGCAGACCTGTCCTCAATTCCCTCTGCTGACTTCTCCTCTCAGAAGATAACACTTTTAGTTCATATCAGTCAAAGATTGAGCAGGGACTGCATCATATTAAATAATTATTCATCTATAAGAATCAGTGTTATATAATAGCTTTTTAAAAGAAAAGGAGTGCCTCTCTTAGTTTAAGATGGGTGGGAATTAGGATCACCATTCTGTCATTTCTTGCTCCACTTAATTTTTCTCCTGTGTCTTTTTAATGGTTGGAAAGCTCCCTGAGGATTATGCTCAATTGCCTGTCAGAGGGGGACATATGAGGAAATATCTCTCAAAATGACCAGAACTAGGTTTATTTCATATAGATGTTGACGACGACCTGATTGAAAACCTTCTCACACTTGAATAAGGCTGACACCACTGTCAGTATATTGTTTGTTGACTCATATAGTACCTTTTTCATCGCTCTGCCTCTCCAGTTTGGGATTAAACTCAGGTTGATGAAAGCGAATCTTCCCACAGCCTAGATCACAGATTGCCTTACTGACAGGTGGCAGTTCATGAAGCTCAAAGCTTGTGTGCTTGAGATGATGTGGTGAATTACTCTGTAGTTGCACAGGGTTCGGTCCTGGCCCCTTTTCCATTCTCTCACTACATGACATCATCAAGTCTTGCCATCTGCAGAAGTTCTCTGGTGACAATGACAATATCATCAGTACACTATAATCAAATGTCTAACATTTCTCTCAATAAAAATACCACAAAGACCACATCTTCTCAATGGTAGCTCATTATGTTATCAAGGACATAAAAGTGTACTACTAAAAAAAATTTTTTTACGATTTTATGTAAAGTAATAATTTGGCACAGCATAACTTCATGGAAATACAAAGATTACTTTGCATGTTCAAATGTATAGAAGAAATTTCTGTCTATTTCACACTTTGGCTGGCCATGGCTTTCTTCCTAAGAGACAGGCATCTGTATTGAGCAGACTATTGATGGTCAAGATAAAGCTGTCAAGCAGAGCATACTATACACTAATTATCCCCCTGCATACTGAAGCTCCAATAACTAGCATACTTGTGACTCTTAACATACTAACTCTGTGCCCCAGATGCATAATAATAACAGCTTTAATGTTGTTTATCTTTCAGCCTTTGAAACAGAGAGAACAGAGAGTGAACTGTGCAGAGTTGCAGGCGTGGTCTTCTCCCTAGTGTCTGTTTTGTTCATTGAGCCAAATGACAAGAAAGAAGACGATAGGCTTTGCCTATTACATGCCACCTTAAGGTTTAGGGAAGCCGGTAATATGTCATTCAGAGTGTTTTATTTTCAGAATTAGGGCACCTCTGTGGTTTCATTAGGGGAGGGGGCAGGATGAGCTGCTCTGGTGAGACTTCAAATAACAAAAATGAACTCAAGCCCAGTCGCATCATTGTCAAATCTCTGAAGCGTACTGCATTGCTATTTGAAGAAGGAATTTCAGGGATACAGCAATACACTAAAGCAAATATCTGTTGTCAGAAAAACAAAGAGAGCATATTTAGATCATAAGCTATAGTTTTTTAAGCCTTCATCTTCCTCTTATTAAATTCAGACTTTCACACATCCATTGCTCTATGTTGTTTCTATATATTGTCCTTCTGATACAGCAATAATAATTGATAATAAAGAGATAAAAATCTATTTTAAGATATATTCAGTAAAAAAGCTTGCTTGCAGCATGTTGTGCGCGCATATATCATTGTTGTATTTTCATATGTAGTAAAATACAAAAATACATATTAACAGTAATATTGAAAAAGACAGGACAATCAAATAGAATTGTATAATAGTCAGGATAATCTTTTTTTTTTAAGATTTATCCATAGTAGAGAATATCATGCATCATGCAGGATTAAACTCTATGTATTTTTACAAGATAAACTATTCTAGGCTCCAGTGTGTTTTATAAAGTTTATGAATTCTATTTTAAGCTGTACTGTTGCTGTACATTTTGAGAGGTAAGCGTGCTGCATGTAAACACCCACACAAATCATGAACAGTGGAAAATGTTCATCTCTGCACTTATAAAGCAGCTTATAAAATTGATTGATCTTTAATGAGTAGAAAAGTACTGATATGATAAAACAAACACATTTCTGGAACACAATATCAAAGACACAGATTGCCATGATTAAGGAGACAATCTCCAGTAATGTGGCTTCATGTACCACACAAACAGCAGGAGGAAGATTTTTTGTGAAGGGAAATTTACTTTGACTCAAATTACAAGCACCCCTGCTGTTTGGCTTGATCGTCTGAGGCTATATTTATGAAAATTACATAAATGCTTGTGTATATACACGCACACCCCTCGCAAATGCATATAATTTTATGGTGCATATGGTGTCTGCTTAGAAAGATGTTTTAGCACTTCTCCACCCAAGGCAATGCATCTCTCTGACACTCACACAAATCTCTATGTCAATCCGCATGTCTCCACACTTCCACTTAAGCTTCTATAATAGACCTATAATGCAGCGTGGAAAAAGAGCGAGGAGGCGAGAAAGAGATCACACAACAGGGACACATGTCATAACCCCAGCAAATCTATCTGGACCAGTAAAGAGCGACTCAAACAGCCAGATTGATTGCTGTCTTCCTCTCTCACTGTGTGTTTGATCCAGTCCTTTAATTCCCTCTACTTGTTGTATCTGATCCATACAGCCTTCATCTCTCTGCCCAGCGCGCAACAGATGCGATCACTGAAGACTCTCATTGTTGTGTTAATTTATGTGCTGCTGTGCATAGCCCAAGGCAACGTGGGCATTGCAGGTGGGCTGTGCGTATCTCTAAACACGAACAAGATTGTGTCCATGAGATTGTCTGAGGGAGGATGTATTTCTGCTGCAGTTCACCATTAAGCCTTCCCACTCATCTCTAATTCCTTAATTGCAAAAAAAGCAGGGATTTTATTACCATCGGTTAGATAAATTAGCACTAGAAAGGAATAAGTATAGAAACTAAAGAAGGACAACAGAGAGAGGCGGATGAAAATGTGGGGAAAAGGGGTGACGAGTCACTGGAGGGAAGAAAGCAACATAAAGGAGAAAGAATAGAGCCAGGGATAAAGAGTGAGCAAGAGAGAGTGTGAATACAAGACTGGCAGACACCATTAGTCAAAGCCTGACAGCAGACTGTGACCGACAGGTAGACCAGTGCCAAAAAGGCTGCGGCAGCCTTGGCTCTGATTGGTCCTTCCCGTTTGGATGCCTTGTTCTTGATTAGTGTTGTTTTGAAAGACCAAATAATCTCTGATGGCTCACTTAACTTTAGCTCAACACTGCCCCCTGTCTGTTATCATGTCACATAACTGTAGTGTGTGCAGGCACTGTATGCATTCTTCAAAGGCATACAAATAGAGCTAAGGTCCAACGGGAATAGAGTGCTGCAGGAATTATGTATTTTTGTGGGCCAAAACCTAGGAAGAAGTTAGCATTTTAGTACTTCCGGTTCCATTGTTCTGAAGTCAATGGGTTCTTTGAATGGGTTTTTGGTTAAATGCCTAAAATAAGGTCTGTGGTTAACACAAGCTCAAAATATTTTCATGTTTTATATTACATAAAAATACATCAGTAATACCCCTTTGGGATTTTTTAAAGCTTTTACTTGGAATTTTTTATTTATTTTTTTACATAAAGACTGAAAGAGTTGTTGGAAGTTTAATGGTGGTGGTGTTTATAGCCTACGTATAGCTTTTTACTTCTGCTGATTGTATTTAGGCTTCAAAATTCATAAATGTTGTGTTTAATGGTGTAGATCATCATGATGGCCCACGTTTGTTGGACACAGAAGTTTATTTTCTGGAATAATCCAAAGGCCGATGGAATAATCCAATCTTTTTAGAAGGGTTTTTAGTAGAGGGAATTAAGAGTGATGCTATCTTTCAGGTTGGCCTGCAAAAATATGTCAATAAGTTAATAATGGGACTGTCATGAAACCTCTGAAGAAGAAACAAGAAGGTTTAGACATAAATCCCTAAATCCAAGGGGTCTTACTTTTACTGAGAACTTCTGGTGCCAGTGGCCCACAAGTCTAGTAGCACTTGATCAATTTCATCCACTCACGTCTGGTGATACACACACATACACATAAAACCTACAGATGGTGTAACACACTCACCCACACATTCAGTTCTGCTAGTCCATATCTCATGTGTCATTACAGCTGAGAAAGAACCTAAAACAATCTGTCTTGATGCCTGGGGCTTAAGCTGGCTGGGAGATAAATTGACTTTTTAAGAAGTACTGAACAGAAGAGTGCTACTGTGAGAGTGTAAACTTTTAGTTTTGCCCTCTGGAAAGTATCAGTATTGTTTTTAAGTTGTCTGCATTTATAACATTCATAAAAATGAAAAATGAAAAGAAGGCAAGTAGAAATATCATAGTATATGAATCAAAGTTTCATGACATTTATTTAAAGTTTCAAAGAAATATGCTTATACAAAATACAATTAAAATAGTGCAATACTTGCATGAACATGCACTGCTATTTAACATTCATCAAGGCTGTATGGGGAAAAAAACTCAACAATCTTTTGAAAAGGAACTATAACCTTGACACAGAAAGATAAAGGACAGAGAGAGAAAGAGAAAAAGAAAGAGAATTATGCACCATGTGGTTGTTTGTGGTGCCCAGCTGAGACCTTTAAAACTCTAAGACACTATTCAAATACACCAACACACACCTTCAGTCATTTCCCCAGACATACAGAAGCTCAAAGTCACAAGGATTTACGTTGTTCAATCTGTGTTTAAGGAAATACTTTACACAGATACAAAGGAAATATAAGAATTTTGCAACATAAAGATACAAATAAATAATTCACACCAAACAAGTCAGCAGCATTATATTTGCTTAAATAGCTTAAAGAATAATTCAAAGTCTCTCTTGCAAAGGCATTAGCAGTGTACTCCAGGAGGACAGACTTAATGAAGAGAGCAATGGGCCCAGATGAACCCTAGATAGGACAACAGAGAGGTTTCTAATTACATTAGCAGTATCTCTCTCTCTCTCTCTCTCTCTCTCTCTCTCTCCCTGGGTCCGTGTGCCTGTTTGCTTGCCGAGGTGAGAGAGCAAAAGAAAGCGAGCGAGAGAGATCCAGTTGCATTATAGGTTGACAACAGCCCTTGTCCATTCACCTGTGGGACACTTCTGACCTTCAGTGCACACCAGAGGCCCGTCACAACATAGATGCAACCACACAAACCCTCATCATGGATCTGATGGGACACTATACCGTACCACTGTATTCACCGGCAATCAGCTGGCTGTGCTCAACTCTTCAATGACACAGCAAGAAGCTCCAAGCTGGCAGGACACAGAGTGATCTGAAGGAGTCAGAGCAGGTCAGTAAGATGAATAATGCAGAAAAAGAGCGACCTAGGAACACAGACAGCAGAGTGCTGACGAATGCTAGCTATTGATTTTCTGTGTAGAAAACAGTCTGAGTCTGAGACGTATTCTTTTTTGCATTTTATTCTCTTTTTTGTATTTCCTGTATTAAGATGTTGATAAAATAGCTGTATTCTGTTATTGAAAAATGAAAATGATACAGTGGAATGAACACTTTAAAAATACACCACTGTTCACAAGTTTGGAATCTCATTTATTTATTTGAAGGAAACTCGTATTTCTATTCAATATAACATTTAATTGTTTAAAGAAAAGAAAAACCAAACAGTACAACACGGTTCTCTTTTAATATTACTTTTAAGTGTCTATAAATATTTATACAATTTGATCATTATTGAATTAAACAATGAAAATGCTGTAAATTGTCAAATGCTAACTAATGTAACAAATACTTACCAGTAAAGTATTACCAAAAATGTTTGAATCAAATAACTATTTTATTAATTATTAAGTCATAAATTCAGGCTTTAGAGTTATAGAAAAAAACCTCTAGAAACTAATCCAAATCAGAATCAGAATGAGCTTTATTGACAAGTATGTTTACACATACGAGGAAATCAGTCTGTTGTTCTTTTGAGAGAGGTTCTTACATACCCTACTATCTTAAAAGAAGAAAGAAGACTGGATCTAACCAGTATAAAATGAGAAGTGGAGGGCCCAGATGCACAACAACATGAGTACAAGCACATCAGGGTCCCTAGTTTGAGAAACAAAGCTCTCACTGGAGCTCAGCTGGCAGCCTCATTGAACAGTACTCACCAAAGACCAGCTTCATCTGCTTTAGTGGAGACTCTGAGATACTAGCCCTTTAGTGAAAATACAGCATCTGACACTGGCAAATAAAAAGGGTTACACTTTATTTTGATAGTCCACTTTAGACATTCTTTAGACTCATTCTATGAGTTTATCATAGTCAGTATGTTGTATGCTGTGGACCCATCAAAATAAAGTGTTAAAAGATATTAAGCAGGCAGTCTAATAATCTAATGAATGCTAGTCGACATGTAGTTGCACAGTTACTTACTATTAGTAGAATGTCTAAAGTGGACTATCGAAATATAGTGTTACCATAAAAAGAAATGGAAAGAATGAGCAAAAGAACATAAAGACTGGATGGTAAATGAAAAGAAAAAGTAGTATGGAGCTGAGCTGCTCCAGAAACTGTTCGTGCAGAAGGTCTGTGAGAAGTGCCCTACTATATATCATCACAAATACAACATATATACTACACAACAAATATATCAAATATTCAACAAGGTAATGAATGAAAACTCACTATTGTTTTAATAAATGTGTTTAATATAGAAATAATCATCAATAACATTAAAAATAGCTTGGCTTTACTGTAATTTGGATTGATTTAACACATCTTTGATTAACTATCAATTCATTAAAATTTATGATGATTTCAATCTTTTAAACAGTATGTTTATGACATATTCTGATACAACCTGCAAAATGTTTTGCCACAACTACCTAAGAAATTCTCCTAAAACTTATAAAAAAGTCAATATAAATAAAGTGGGAACTATGCTACTGTCTCGGGGCATTTGTAGTTGAAGACTCACTTATAGGTGTAAAACATTGCAGGTTGTTCCAGGCAAACATGCTGAAATGGTAGTTAACTCTTTACCTTGTTTGACTCAAAGAATTCTGCTCCAAATATATCTGGCAGTTCTCCCAGCGTGCTCCTGGAGAGGAGATTCCGGCAGTCCAGAATGATGCAACAGATCTTGAGAGACATGTTTGTCGATCCAGAGCTTCTGGATGAACTAAATGAGGAGCAGAGGCAGATTCTTTTCTTCAAAATCCGTCAGGAGCAGGTGAGACGATGGACAGAGCATGAGAGCCAAGAGGAAAGCTGGGAAAGACCCATGACCAAAGAGAGAAATGGTGAGTCCGGCCTTCATGTATTCAGATAAAGTCTGCCATTTCTGGGTCCAAGCGCTCTATAAAATCCCAAGAGCAAACAACAAGCGGTGCTAATATACAATCATGGTGTGCTATTGTACTATTGAAAACTTTTACACTGGTGGCCAGAATTATTAGAACACTAGTATTTTCACCAGCTAAAAATGCTTTTAAGTCAGTTATTTCTATCTTTTGCTGAAGTGTGTCAGTAGGAAATATCAGTTTACATTTCCAAACATTCATTTTGCCATTAATTGTAATAATCCAGTGAGATTTTTGTTTGCACAATGAGTCTGACTACAGTCAGTGCCCAACACAGAGATCTGATCTCATCATCATCCAGTCTATCTGGAATGACATGAAGAAACAGAACAAACTGAGACAGAAATCCAGAAGAACTGTGGAAACATCTCCAAGATGCTTCAAGAAACCTCAGTGATCAAATAAAATAAAGCTCAGTGATAAAATAAATTCAAGATGGTAGACATTGATAGAAAATACATTAAAATACACAGTAATATGTACCATTATTATAGGGTTTATTAGTGAAACAACATGCAAACAGCACATGCTAACGGCAAACTCTACTGACACTTGTCAAATCTTTTTTTTATTTGCATGTTGTAAAGGATTTTAAATCTGTCACTTCTTAAGTTTCATGATGGTTAGGATGGTACCTTTGTAGCAGGCCCGGCGCCAGGACGCACGACTTGGGGGCACGACTTGGGGGGACACAGGGATTTAAATACTCTTTAGTTAAAGAATCAGTTCACCTAAAAATGAGAATCCTGTTGTCAATTACTCACCCTTGTGTTGTTTCAAAATGGATAAGACTTTCATTCAAATTCAGAACACAAATGAAAATAGTTTTATTATTTTCTCATCATTTCTGTGCATCCATTGAAATCCACCCAACCAAAACTTTGAGGCATGATTGCTTTATATGATAAACAGATTTAATTTAGGCTTTTAGATAAAAACATTGATCAACACATTGAGCTCATCAAATACCGTATGGAAACATGGATGAGTCCAACTTTTGGTTGCATTGACTGTTAATGGATGGACAAAAATGATATTAAAGATATATTTATTTGTGTTTCAAAAATGAATATAAATCTAATGGGTTTGGAATGACATGAAGGTGAGTGAATGATGACCATTTTAATTTTGGGGTGAACTATCACTTTAAAAAATATAATCTAGTCTGGGAGTCACGTGACGTCCTCATGAACCTAGTCGTACTTGAGTAGAGCTCCGTATGTTTGGCCTGATTTTTTTCGTTTTGTTTTGAGTTTTATTCATTGGTTGTGCTTTACCTGATGGCATGCAGGCATAAACAGCAGGAGTTGTCTCCATCGGCTTCTCCGATTAAGAAGAAATCCAAGTCACCGAACTCAAGCTATATGATGGACAAGATGGCGAACACTGTTACAAACTTTGAGGACATTCTAAGAACCGAGTTGACTGCGATGCAGAACAAGTTCGCTTCTCACATGTCAGTTGTTCAGTCGCTATGCTCTAAACTGGATCTTCTTACAGGGGAGATGTGAGAACAAAAGAAAGTTGCTGCAGAGCAGCATAGGCGCGTTGCCGCGCTCGAGCAACAGGTTGTGGACTTACAGGATCACAATAAGCGCAGCAATTGTGTTCTGACAAATTTTGGCAATGTGTAACCTCATCCTCGTTGGTGGATAGATGGTGTTTATTAAACCCTTCTGCTAAGTCTTTCACTTTCTTTTCTGCTACTCATAAATCCTATTCACAAATTGACTATATTTTCATTTCTACAGCTTTATCTTCAGCTGTTCGTGATGCCGATATCTGTTCCTTATCTTTGTTGGATCATGATGGAAATTTGTGCAGATTATTTTTGATCCCTTGGCCATCTCGTGCCACTAGATGGAGATTTAACCCTAAATTGTTGCAGGAGGAAAGTTTTTGCAGTCAATTCAGAAATAAATTTGCTGAGTTTATTGAAATTAACCAAGGTTCAGTGGATGCTCCTCGAACACTTTGGGATGCAGTTAAAGGGTTTATAAGGAATAACTCGATTTCATATGCCTCTTTCCTTCAGAAAAACCAACACAAAAAATAGTTGAACTGGAATCACAGCTCTAGAATCTGACTAGAGATAATCAGCGTTATTTCTCAGACAATACACTCAGTAAAATCATGGCAGTTAGGTCCGAACTCAATTCATTACTGAGATCCAGGGCAGAATTCCTGATCCAAAGATCCAGGCAGAATTATTATTTTCAAGGGAGTAGACCAAGCCACCTTTTAGCCTTTTAGATTACGCAACAGTGAAAATTTTGCTAATATTTCAGCTGTGAAATCCCAATCTGGGCTCATTATGACAGACCCAAAAGACATTAATATCGCCTTTCACTCTTTTTACTCTAACCTCTATACTTCTTCTGCTGATGGTGATCCTGACTCTTTTGCATCTTTTCTGTCCAACCTTGATTTGCCCAGGCTGTCAGATTCAGATTCGGAATACCTGGCTGAACCGATCTCTCTTCAGGAGCTGGAGTCAGCAAATTGATCTATGAACAAGGGGAAATCCCCAAGCATAGATGTCATTCTGATCTAATTGTATACTACTTTTTGGTCGGATTTAGACCCCCTCATGTTAGATATGATACATTTTTCAGTTGCTCAAGGATCATTTCACCCATCTATTAATATAGCTGTTATTTCTCTCTTGTTAAAAAAAGATAAAGACCCGACTTCCTGTTCTAGTTACCGGCCACTTTCTTTGATAGGAACTGATGTTAAATTATATGCTAAAGTACTATCTCGTCGCCTAGAGAAATTTATGAATAGGCTAGTTCATCTTGACCAAACAGGATTCATAAAATCTCGCTCAGCTTCAGATAACTTATGCATGTTATATCATATTATTAATTCAAATGATAGTTTGTCCTCCCCTTGCGCAGTATTATCTTTAGATGCGATGAAAGCTTTCGATCAGCTAGAATGGAACTATTTATGGGTGGTTCTACAGCATCTGGGTCTGGGATCGAGTTTCATAAATATGATAAAAGTTCTGTATGCCAATCCAGCAACCACTGTTCTCACAGGTGCTGTTCGCTATAACCCATTCTTTATACATCGAGGTATTCATCAGGGTTGCCCGCTGTCTCCTCTGTTATTTGCCCTATCCTTGGAACCCTTAGCCCAACGGTCCGACAATCTGAAACTATTTCTCCCATAAATATGCAGAATACTCATCGTCATATTTCTTTGTTTGCTGATGATATCTTATTGTTTTTGGAGAAGCCGTCACATTCTGTTCCTCATGTGTTGAATTTATTTGACCATTTTGGATCTCTCTCTCTGGGTTTAAAATTAATTGGAGTAAGTCATGTTTACTTCCCCTCAATTCTAAAATTGATTCCATGTCCCTTTCTATATCTATTCCATTGGTTCAAAACTTTAAGTACTTGAGGATAGATGTTTTTCCTTCCCTGCAGGAAATCGTCTCAAAAAACTATAATGGTATTCTAGCCAAAGTATCCTCAGATTTGGAAAATTGGTCTCGTCTTCCTACTTCTTTTCAGGCCCGTATATCAGTAATTAAAATGAATGTTCTCCCACGTATTAATTTATTTTCTTCCATGATTCCTCTCACTCCACCGTTTGGCTACTGCAATAAACTAGATGCATGTGTTTCACGGTATATATGGGATGGGAAACGTCCTCGTATTAAACTGACTACCTTACAACGATGTAGATTACATGGAGGTCTTTCTTTCCCTAATTTTAGACTTTATGCTCAAGCCTTTTCCCTCCGCCCTTTAGCAGTTTGGTTTGATCCTGACGCTTCTGTGTCTTGGAGAACAATTGAGGAATCTATCGTTTATCCGTATAAATTGAAGCATCTTGTTTTTTCGGGAGTTCCGCTTAGGCAGTGTAAATCTCGGTTTGGTCCCATTGTAACCCATCTCCTCTACACATGGAGGGATGTTGAAAGACGTTCACAACTAGCTACAAAATGGCATAGGCATTCGCCTACGGGTGTATGGGGTGCCTTGGAACTCACAACTGCCTGTTCACCCTTTGCACAAACTAATCCTTCCTTCTGAGGAATCTCCCTCCTCTGCTTCAGTCATTTATCTCTTTCTTCTTGAGCATTCATACAAACCTTTATCTATTACAACTGTATGGGCTAAGGATCTTAATGACGATGTGCATGTTTTATTTTCCGATCAGGTATGGGGTATGTTTAAATTGCCTTCTAAAAACCCTAATCACCAAATGATTCATTGGAAATTGCTGCATAGGGTTTACTTGACTCCAATGAAACGTTTTTATATTAATCTGTCGTCTACTCCTAAATGTAATCTCTGTTCCCAAGGAGTTTTAGGCACGTTTTTGCATATTTTTGGGGGAGTGCCCCTCTCTCTCACCTTTTTGTCTTTTCGGCTCTCACAGGACCTATCATATTTGTTGGGTACTGAGATATGTTTGACTCCGCGCCATTTTTTCATGAATGACTTTTGGGACTTCACCTTGTCTCTCCAACAAAGATCTTTACTGTTAGCTGCTCTCACAGCAGAAAAAAAAATAGCTTGTCAACCGTTGGAATCCTCCTCAGACAATGGACAGACGATCCTGGACTGTGTATTTGTTGAACATTATCTCGATGGAACTCTCTACTTCTCGTATACATGGATCTAATGTGGAAACTGTAAATTCATGGCATTCAGCTTTTAATGTTGTGCCTTCTTTTCTAAAATCTTTGTAAAATTATTTTATTGTTATTTGTTTATCTATTCATATTAATTAATATGTGTTTATTATTATTATTTATGTTTTTTTTTTTTTTTTTTTTTAAGTCTACCAAGGGGTGGGGTGGGTTTTAAATTTGTACAGCTGATTTTTGTTTTGTACTACTGTTCCACAAACTAAAACTCAATAAACCGTTGTTAACAAAAATATATATATAATCTAGTCTGGTTTTCACATCTGCCTTTATCACTGTCTCAAGAAAACAGAAAGAGTGTTCAGTGGCTGCAGGGCAGAGATGGCGAGGTGTGGGTCTGGGTAATGGGGGACGCCCCTGGAGACAAACCATACGAGATGATTGTCAAAGAGCTGATGGAGGACAGAGCCAGACGACAGGCTCAGTTAGAAGCCCAGGAGCTGTGGTGAGGATTGTGAACTGAACACCAAATCCATGATGTTTATCTGTATCAACTGACAAGATTAGAAACTTGTTTCATTTCCAAAATAAAAACATAAAATATGAAATATTTTCCTGTAGAGATTTAGCATCATGCTTCAGGGTGCCACATAGAAATATAAGATTTATTTTGTTTATACAGAAAAATCATATCATTCTTCCAAATATGCCTAAGGAAACAAAACAATACATAGGTGTAAAAGTTCAATCAGGTTGTTTTAAGGAATTTTCAAATCCTAGTTTATTAAAAGATTTCCCACCTTATTTTCTGGCATTTTCCAAGGCGGAAGAAGGAAGAAGAAATAAAGCAAAAGTTCAGAGATGCCATCACAAAGGAAAAAGCACGCTTAGTTGCAGGAAAGTGGAAGGAAGAAGCCGAGGACAGGAAGGCAGCCAAACAGGAGGAGGAACAAATACGGGAGAAACTAAAGGTGATTGATCAACAAAAGCCTCAAACTTCTAAATGTGCTGCAAAATAAAAATGCACTAATTGGCCTCAGCAAGATAAAAACGGTTGACAGCGTTCCACAAGGATCCAAACCATCTGCTAGAAAGTTAGGGGACTAACTTAACAGTGGGTGTCACAAAACAATCCAAGTTATCAATTACTTGTAGGATACCTGCAATGATGTCCACCTTTAGGGCCTAACATTCGTTTGGTGGATGTTGTTTTCCACCAAAGTCTCTGTAAATTATTTAGGTAAGTGTGTGGAACGGCTGCAGTATGTGGAGGTGAGCTTTCTGTACTTCTATTCTCTCTACCTCCCTTTGAGAGACAGAGAACAATGAGGAAAACAACCAGGCAATCAATACTCAATCTGAAACCAACAGGAGGGCAACTTGCTGCATCGATGACAAAAACCAGGGCCGAGTGCTTTTTTAAGTTTCCCAAAACAGTCTATGTACTTTTGTTTTGTCATGTTAGTCTTAGTTGCTTCCTAGTTTGAGGCTAAATGAAACATAAAGGCCCGGTTTCACAGACAGGGCTTAGGCTAAAACAGGATTAGGCCATAGTTCAATAAGGACATTTGGGTAATTTTTAAAAACGTGCTTTGGAAAAAACATTACTGGTGTGCATCTTGAGACAAAACAAATGCACTGATATATTTTAAGATCAGTCAGTGCAAGTTTGTTTCAGTTGAACCAGCTCAGACTTACATTTTAGTCCAGGACTAGGCTTAAGCCTTGTCTGTGAAACTGGGGGAAAATGTATTACACAAAGCTGAAGCTGCTTTTGGTTGATGTTGTGAAAAGTAGAAGTCATGTTAAAATGTGAAAGGGTCAATGACAAATAAGAGTGCACAGGAAAATGAATAGGAGTAATCTATTAAAAACCTGCTTTATTTCAAGCACTTAAAAATGTACTTGTGAATTAATGTTAATTTGAAAATCCATTTATAGTAACTTACATACAAATGTAAGAAACATATACATTATACAATAACATTTCGTTACATGAGCGAACACATCTTGAACTTTTAATAATGATTTATAATAAATTTAAATATTTTTTACAAATATCATGAATTCTTAATTCTTAAATATCATACGTTTTTGAGGAGTCACATGAAATTTTACAAACTGAACTAAGTTGCCATGTCATAATAAATGTCAAATTCCCTGACATGTCATGGGTCTTCTCTAACTTCCTGCTGACCGCATTACATCAAAAAGATATTCAAACATCAATAGGCAGTGAAGTAGTTTTGTTGAATCACACTTTTTTAATGTATACCTTCCAAAAGATATCAAACTTTACTTTAAAGTTTTTTTTTATTATTAATTTAAAAATTATGTATATCATTGACCCAAAATCTAGATGCATGGTACTGTGACAAGTCAAAAACATGTCCACTTTATAAGCATGAATAAGAAAATTTGGCTGTAGGAAAGTGAGGGCAGAGTCAATTAATCTTAAAGAGGAGATAAGATCCTAAAGGCATCTCCAATGCTGCAAGATTAGTTATTCAGAATTTGCACTGATGGCATTATCTTTTCAAAGAGGAAGAAAAAGAAAATGGCAGAACGTAGGAGGAGTCAGGGCAGACAAGTGTGGCGGCACAACTGTTTTTTAATATTCACACTGCAGATTCCCAAAGAGGCCTTGATGGTTAGCCATGATTTGCGGCCTGGTAATGAGACCTTCTAAAGAAACTTGTCAAATATTAAAGAGCTCATTTATCACAGCCCACATATCATCCCTCTTACTGGAAAGTGCTGAGTCATTAAACTTTGAAGTGTTTCTCTCACAATACTCCTTCAGAAATCTTTAAAAAAGCTGTCAAGGCACAACGGAAAGAGAAGAGTGAAAAGAAAATGGGTGAACCTCTCAAAAGTTTTTTAGTTAGACGTTCTTCAGTTATATGAGAAGACACTTCAATAAAGAGCAACTATGTCAGCAAACTCAAAGACAAAGATCTCCATACTAAATGAACAAGAATGAACAATATTTTCGATAGCAACTTTCAGGACCTAAACTACAGTCATCTTTTTGGACTCTACTGGTCTAAACAAAGAGTGTCTGTTTTCAGATAACGCCTCATTGGTAATTACCTTATGCCAATAATTACACAGCTTAAGTATCTCAAACAACCATGCTGCCACATGTTAGTGTCCTAGAGGATTAATTATTCAACCAAACGATTTCCATTTCAACACAGCTAATGAGCCACTGGTGCTAATTCATTAGTGCTGCAAGAGTTAGAACAACATACTGAGGCTAAGTAAGAACTGAGGTGCATTTGATTTGTCAAAAAACCTGTGTTACTCTCACACAGAAACAAGAGGAAGAGGAGAGGCAGAGGGAAGAGGAGGAGATACGACGTGCAGAGGAAAAAAGAGCAAAGGAGCTATATATGTCCCTTGAGCAAGAACAAAAAAGAAGTGAACAACGTGACAAAGAGTGGGAGGAACAATGTGAGTGAAGATGTTATTTCTTCATATACATTGTTGTCTGTCAAACCAGCATTTTCCAGCAAAGTTGCATGCAATCTATACTTTCTTATCACTTTTTCTCCATCCGACCATCTATTCTTTCTACTTCTTCCTCTGTAGTATGTCGCTCCAAAGAAGCTGATGAGGCAATGACAAGAAAGGCTTGCTGGGCAAGAGATGAGTATAAGCGCCAGTCACTACGGGCCATAGAGAAAGGCCATGTTGCTGGCCTGAGCGGCCAATTCCAGAAACAATCCAACCGGAGACACAGTACTTTCATTGAACCATCTGTTAGTCCTGTTTCTAGGAATGAAGTTCGTCCCAGGCCCAGCCTTCAGCGTGCAGAACCTCCTCTTTACCGGCGCAGACAAAGCCGCAGACATAGTACAACAGCAACACAACCACTAATGGACAGGTAACCATTCTGTAGAGGAATAACAGTATGTGATACTGAATTTAGATGATATTATAGTCAAGTGCTTTAAGCAAATATTTCTTTATTTGGAACACACAAACATTAGAATTCTGGCTGATATGGATAATTAATTTCATGGTATCACCAATAACCAATAAGTGGCTAATGTTAAAATCTATACTATTTTATTTTTTATTCAGCAGACATTTTAATTCCAAAGTGACTCACACTCAGAGTATTGCATTTTGTTAATAAAAAAACATTTAAAAAAATTTAATTAAAGTTAATTTAGGCATCTTAAATTTATATCATAGAGCATTAAAATGGATATGTTTTTAATTTGCTTAAGATTACATTTACCAGTCACCCTTACATATGTGTGCATAAAAAATTCCCTACAGAAGAAACGCTTTAGACCACCCTAAGCTGGTTTGTAGGTCTTAACTGGTTTAAGCTGGTTTAGCTGGTCTCCCCAGACTGTCCAAGCCCATGTTCATTTGGTTCAGCTGCTCACCCAGCTTTACTTGATCTAATATAGGCAAACCAGGCCTTGTTGACCAGATTGGAAGACCACCAAACCATCTTAGGCTGGTCCTTTCAAAAGAATTATGAATTAGATCAAGAACTGTGTAATTCTGTAAATTAGTGCTTTCTTCCCATTAGCCCTGCATGGGTGCGAACACCACGGCCCAGTTCCAGGGAAATGGTTATTCTCTGGTTCACTGAAGAGCAGAAACCAAAACAAGCGGGATACGAACGGAATGGCAATGCTATCGCACCGTGGTTTCACGGTAAGGTTTCTTAATGACCTCTCTGGTGTCTCCCGTTATCCGATACGATGCATTAAAATCCAAGATCACCTGTTAAATTGTGTGCAACATGAATAGCTTGCCAATGTCAGCATTAATTGCAGAATGTGGCTGACGAATACCATCCCGTAAACAAGTGGAAAACATTAGTAGTTTTAGCGAAGCAGACATACAGTATGCTAGCACCTCTCAAGCCGATAACAGATCTCTGCCCTTTTACCCTCTTGTGCACACTGTCACTCAGATCCACAAGGAGAGAGAAATGGAGTATGGAATATGCAGCCCTTGTTTTGAAATCAGAAACTAGCCGACCAACAGATGGAGAGCGGTGGTGTGTGCCTGCGTCTACTTGTACACGGACAGACAGTAGAGAGAAATTGAGGGGGAGTGCTCAATAATTCAAAGGCTTTGCTAGGCTAATTACTGGCGTGAGTCCTGCAGCTTTGTCATGTTAGAATGGGTTACAGTGTGTGACTCCTGGTTAAATGACAAGAGAGCAGATTAATAGGCTTGTGAGTGTCGGAAATTCCAACAGAATGTGGGCCACACATCAGTCTGTGTGATTCTGAATAGATGCGTCTAGATAAGAGGACAGACGCACACTCATTCATACCCTTACTGACACACACATACACAAGCCACGGTGTCGGTTTACACCAACACTGCTGGTAGAGATACATGGAAAAAACATACTATACCACTTTCTATCCGGCACCTGATGACTCCATTACAGAGATAACAAGATTACAATGGAAACAATGCTGAAATACCTACACAACTACTCTTTATTTGTTACCCTTGTGGAAAAAGAAGTTTGCTTAACTATATTGAATGTGCACTTATAGTGTTCTTCAAATCAAAGTACAAAAAGATACTTGCAGATAATATAATATTAGCATGAACTCATGGCTATAATTAAATATACTTTTAAAAAGTGCACTTTGTAATAAAGTCAAATAAAAGTTGCTTCAAAGAAGTACACTTATTTGGTGTGTTGACTAACATAGTAAAGCACATTTACTTTATTAGAATTTTAACTGTAGTGTGTTATTCAGTATTAAATATATTTTAATTTTTTTAAATTACAGCTTTAGCTTACAAATGTGTAAATGCAAACATATTTAAACACATGACATACAAGTTTCAGTAGAACTAACCAAATGTTTGTCAGCTGTAACCATATTTCAAAGACAATTATGAAACTGCATACATTTAAACTAAAATAAATAATACATTTTAATTTAATCGCAAACAACATACAATTAACGGTAACACTTTATATTAGGGAACACTTATTAACTATTAACTACGACTCTTCCCTCAATAAACTCCTAATTTGCTGCTTATTAATAGTTTATTAAGTTTAGGTATTGGGAAGGATTAGGGATGTAGAAGAAGGTCATGTAGAATAAGGCATTAATGTGTGCTTAATTACTACTAACAAATGGCTAATATTCATGATAATTAGCAACTAGTTAAGAGACCCTAAAATAAAGTGTTACCATATCAACAAAAAAAACATTTTGAATTAGTGATGTGATGTCTATGCTGAAGGTATCATCTCCCGAGAGGACTCGGAGACACTGCTTATGAATGCTGCTGAGGGCTCTTTCTTGGTACGGGTCAGTGAGAGGATATGGGGCTATACACTGTCCTATCGCACAGCCAGCGGTTTCAAGCATTTCCTTATCGATGCTTCTGGGGACTATTACAGCTTTCTGGGTGTGGACCAAAACCGTCATGCCACCCTTGCTGACCTCATCGACTTCCACAAGGTAGAAGTGCAGTAATAGTAATAGTGTGTGACATATGGGTAAATGGATTTTTACCTCAAGAATGAAAAAGATAAAAACATTTATTTACACCAACCAAAATGCATTTAAAATAGTTGATATGAATCGTTCACAATAAGGCCAGTAAATTTAGAAATAGAAAATAACGTCATTTCCTGAGAACAAAAGCTCAAAGTTCTGTTATCTTTTACTCACCATCATGTTGTTCCAAGGCAGTGCATGTCCAGACTGCTCTTTTCCATTAAATGAAGTTGGACGGATGAGGCTCAAGGAATTAAGCTTCAAAAAAAGTCAAAGCACAACAAAAGCATGATTAAAGTATTCCATACAAGGCTGTTAAACCCATAAGTCAAAATTCTTAGTTCGCTTCATAGTCCTTTGGACGACGTCTATTTATCAGATCGAACATTTTAGTCAAGAACTATAGGCTCATGTCAAGGTCAAAAGGAAGGGACACAGTTTGTTCAACAAACTAACAAATATTTATCAAACGATACTGTTGTATACTGACCTGAGAAACATTCTCTTTATAATAGTTAAGGAATCAATCAGTGATTCCCATTTTACCTGTCATTTATTTAGAATCATAAACTTGCGATGATTCATAAAAAATTTTTGAGTCGGTTCTTTTTTTCATGAATCGGTCAGGCTAACTGTGAATCAACTGAAACATTTGCTTCACTTTTTCGAAGCTATAGCGATTCCTGCTGGTCAAAAGTGTGAAAACAGTTACAATCTAATCTACAGTCCTATTTAATGTAATATAGTAATTAAATACAATTAAATACGAAGTGTCTGTATAATTTGTTCCCCTTCAGGAACTCGAGCTGGGTCCGAAGACACTTAGGGAACGCCTTCAGCATGACCGCGCTCTGAATCATCTGTACAATCAGTCCAATGGAAGGGCGAGGCGTCACGGGCGGGTGACGTCACGACCAGGAAGCTATAAAGGCACTTGCGGCAGAGCAGGCTTCAGCTTTCTGTCATTCAGCAAGCGCTCTGTGTGTCTGTCAGTCCGATGTTTGTTTTGTGAGTCTTATTTGGTGTTGTTTGTCAAAAAAAAAAGCACTATGTCCAAAGCCACAAGTAAATCAAAGCATAAGGGCGACCTCGGATCACGCTTCAAGCTGTGTGTTCCTCCCTGCTCTCACTACAATCACGAGCGGGGATACACACAGTTTGCGCGTGGTCTGCCTGGGCGCGTGCATGCGGAGTCAGCTCTCGAGGGAGCCGACTGCTCACACACGGTGAGCGGCTTCCGCAACGCACGCTTCGCTCCCGGAGGGCTCTCTTCGAGAAGGGAGCCTTTGCGAGTGTTCCTCGTGGTGCTGGCCCCGCGGCTGCCGAGGCATGGAATGGATCATCATCAGATCCAGCGCCCGCTCTCTGTGTTCGGAAGCCCCGCCCCGCGGTTTCTTCCCACAGAGAGGGAGCTCGAAGCTCCGCTTGTCTTCCTCCGAGGAGGTGGACGTGAAAGACGTCGATGAGCTTTGTAAAGCTGCAGTGTTTGCACAAGCATATTATGAATGACTACATCATTATATTCGCGCTGTCAGCTCTAAGATAAAGGGCTGATTGTGCTTTTCCCCGCCGTAAGATCTCGCGGTTCCGGTCCGTCACTGCTGAGGCATGGCGGCGAGTGAGATCGCGGGGATTGCAACATGGATCTGGCGGATGGGTTGGAGACGGGTTCGCCCTATCTCCACCTGCATTCCCCAGATCTAGCACTCTCGCTTGGGGCTGGAAGCCCGCGGTGCGGTTCTTCCCCCTTTTAGTGAGAGCTCGCTGTTGCAGCGCGCGTTGCCGAGGCGACCGTGTGCATTAAGTCATTCTCATTCTTATTATGAATCATTTTCATATCAGACCGTGTTTACTCGTCTGGTTGTCTTTCTGCATTTAATTTCTGTTGAATTAAATGATGTATTTCATCTAACTAGGAGAAGTTAGATGTGTATGTATACACATACATATGTGTATATAGGAGCCTCTTGGGAATTTTCTCGAGTGAGAGCACGATGCTTTACCTTTCTTCCTCTGAGGAGGTTGAGGTGATCAGCAGGGGCTGCTGGGCGGAGCAGCCCCAACCGTGGTCCAGCTCCTCATTTAGGGAGCATCACCTCTCGTACTCCCGATAATATTGGAGTCAGAGTCACACTCCCGGGCCAAAGGCTTCTAGCATTAGGCGGATCTGTGGATCGTCATTCTCGCTGGATAGTCTTTGGCTAAAACGTCCTGCTGCCTATGACCCAGGACTTCTGAGGGCCGGCCCCTCTGGGGAAGAGCGGCGTACATCGCATTACACGGTGCCCGTCTCTCCTCAGTGCCCTCGGGAGATCGGTCTGCCAACCCTGCCGTGTTCCAGGGCGCAGCGGTCTCCAGCGAGCGCTTCTCTCAGTTACTTCCGCCCGGAAATGTAGCGCAACTTAGAGGCTTGCCACCCCTTCGGGGGTCTCTAGAGCAGCTAGTTCGGCCGTCTCCTGCCGGTGTGCCGTTCCAGGACACCGAGGCGAGCTAGCAGCTCTTAGCACACCAGAGGCCAGTCTCAAGAGACTGGTTCCCTCAGTAGGCACCTGGCGGTGAGGGAGCCCCTACTAAGCGTGTCTTATTGGGTCCTGCCTGAGCAGGCTCTGGTTCTATCAGTCTAGTCTTCCTATAAATGAGTCTGAGGACCGTCGTCTCAATAGGAGACTTCAGCTGAGGCAGTCCTGATGCTATGGTCCAGGACTCATGAGGGCAGGCCCCTCTGGGGAAGTTCGGCGTACACCGCGGTACACAGTGCCCGTCTTTCCTCAGTGCCCTCGGGAGATCGGTCTGCCAACCCTGCCAGTGTTCCAGGGCGTAGCGGTCTCAGGGTCTCTCGACGGTGTGTGTGAGCCCTAGACATGTGGAGGAAACGGAAAGCCCGATGCTGGGAGCTCCGTGTCGCCAGTTATCGTTAGCGACGGACAGAGCCTTTGAACCCACTGAGGGGGCACAGCTCATAGCTTCCGGTCTCTCAACCGAGGTTGTCGAGACCATCCTCCAATCCAGAGCTCCCTCTACGAGGAAACTGTACGCCCTGAAGTGGACACTCTTCACTTCATGGTGCGGAGACCGCCAGCTCAACCCAGTTAACTGCCCGATTGGTACAGTTCTGGAGTTTCTGCAGGCCCGTCTCTCCGCAGGGTTAACCCACTCCACCATTAAGGTGTACTTGGCGGCCATTGCGGCCTACTACGTTCCTGTCTGTGGTCAGTCAGTGGGTAGACACCCACTAGTTACACGTTTCCTCCGCGGTGCGCTGAGGCTTCTGTCCTCCTCCCTTCAGGGAGCCCGACCAGCAGAAGCTTAATTGTATGTGTCCAGTGTGAGCACTGGGCACGTACATCCACAGAGCTGCCCTGTGGAGAAAGGTGCTATGGTCCTCCTAAGAGGGGTCTTCCTGCTACTAAGCAGACCCTCAGTAGGTGGATAGTGGATGCTATTAATATTGCCTATGAGTCCTCTCAGCTCCCCTCGCCGATGGGAGTCAGAGCTCACTCAACCCGAGGTGTGGCGGCCTCCAAGGCCTTCCTAGCAGGTGTGTCTATGCAGGACATCTGCAACGCTGCTGGGTGGTCCACGCCCCTCACTTTTGTAAGGTTTTATGACCTCGACATTCGAGCCGCTCCGGGCTCTTCTGTCCTCTCGTCCTAGTACACACTGGGACTTGTCAGTCTGGCGGCGTGGGTGTCTCGTTCCCTAAGCGTCTTCGGACGCAGCTCGAGTTCCTGAAGGGGAATGGTCCCTTCATGGTTCCCCGAAGGGAACGAGACGCTGCGTCTCGAAGCCACACTTCCGGCATCCCTGCCAGCGCTTGCTTCATTCCTAGAAGCTGAAGCCGGCTCTGCTGCATGTGCCTTTATAGCTTCCTGGCCGTGACGTCACCCGCCCGTGACGCCTCGCCCTTCCATTAGACTGATTGTACAGATGATTCAGAGCGCGGTCACGCTGAAGGCGTTCCCTAAGCGTCTTCGGACGCAGCGTTTCGTTCCCTTCGGGGGAACCATGGTTACATGCGTAACCTGAGACGTTTTCTTTTAATAATTTGTAGTGCTTGTTTTATATGTTTCAGATGTAGCTTATGCCAGTTATAAAAACAATTAACTATCATTCTGCCTTATTATTTGTTTTTTAATATTCATTCAAATTGAACCTACATTATAGCCTATCTGACGAGATGACTTAAAGCCAATTGTTAGTTAATAATTTCAGGGGGGGTTTTCTTCTTCTTCTTTCTTCTTATCGTCTGACATTAGAGTAGCCTACATCGATTCATCCACTGGTGCAGTATGGATCCCAACGTGTTCATTTTGTGTGGTTTTTTTAAGCGTCAATTTTGGGAGTCCCTATTATATGGACTCACAGAGACGGAATATTTTAGTTTTTAAAAACTTCTATTATGTTCATCTGAAGAAAGAAAGCATAGGCTATATACATCTAGGGCGACATGAGGGTGATTAAATTATGAGAGAATTTACATTTTTGGAGGGAGTAGCGGTAGCCTACTTTTAAGGTATGAATCGTTTTGAATGAATTAATTCATTTTCTGTGCTGATTTTTAAGAAAAATATGTAGAATTCTGGTTTCAAACTTGGTAAAATGTGTTAAGTGAGGCAGATTATACAAATTATACAGAGATATGTACAACTTTGAGGCTTTTTTGCATTTCCTGGACTGATTTTTAAAGAAAATTTGTAGAATTCTGATTTTAAACATGAAGCGGATTATACTAATTATGTACAAATGTAGCCTATACTTTTAAGGTATGAATCGGTTCGCTGTTAAATAGGAAACATTAGTCCAGTCACGCACTCAATCGTTTGCAGTTAGTTATTAAACTGAATTACAATTTAATGAAACAACCGTCCTATCATTTGCCATGAAAAACCTATGTTTTGGACATGTATTGTGAAGTAAATAAATGATGGCAGAATGTGCCTTGGCCAATAAACTGCCTTTAGTTGTTTGGAAATTAACAATTACTTTCTTGTGTAGCCATTTAGTGCTTGTAGCTTCAGATGTAAGTTTTCATCATGCTCCACAGCAATGTTTTTACTGTGGAGAAGCTCTGATGCCCAGATACATGACAGCATGTGCTGGATTAAAGTTTGGTCCATCTTAAAGTCTCTGTATCTCTAAAAATGCTGCAACATTTTAGGAATGGATTAGGAGCCAGGGCTGATTCCTGAGTCAAACATAATGTAATCTGTACTAAAGCAAATTTCAATAGCTGAGAACAAACCTTCAGCATAGCCTGTGTAACCATGGATACATATTTCACTTTCTGGAATGCTGTCAAAGTTGGAGTCACAAGCTGTGAAATCTCTGACATTAGTTACATGCAAATGCAGGCAACGTTGTACAACTGTCAACAAGCGTTCCCGCTTCACGCCTCTGCAATATGGTAAAAATAAATAAAAAACACTGTAGAGAACCTGTCTACATTATATATGAAAATTACAACGGGTTTAGCTCAGATAGAAAAACATGCAGAATTCAATGACAATCACCGAATGAATAAAAAAGCAAGTCAGATTTACACAGCAGCACTAGAAACAAGACTGCCCTAACTATTTCGGGCCATATTTGACGCGTGTTTGAATATATAAAATAGATCGATGACAGGTAGCATGCTCCTTTTTAGCATAAAATGATTTTCAGCCATTTTTGTGTATCAGAAAACAGACTTTAAATCTTGTGCTCATTCTATTAGAATGCACAGTACACTGAAAAATGGCAACATCTGTCTATTCTCAGGAGGAAATCATCACAACTACAGGGAAAGAGCTGTTGCTGGAGGCCTGCAAGCGGACTGGGCCCTCTGTGGACTTCGGAGGGCTTTTCCCATGACTCCTTACACGCTAAAGACTTCAAAGGCTAATCTCTGTAGGGCAGCTAATGTAGTGTTCACTACATTTCAATGAACAAATAAACAAGACTTCTGGTCCTCATGTTCTGCCTCTGAGTTACAGTGCCTTATGATCAGGCCTCAACGGAAAGACTTTTTCTGTGATCATTTTTAAGGAAAATATGTAGAATTCTGGTTTTATACATTGTGAATGTGTTAAATGAAGCAGATTATACTAATTATGTAGAAATGTGTAGACCTTTGTGACACTGTATTTTCTGTGCTGATTTTTAATGAAAATAAGAATAATTCTGGTTTTAAAGATGTTAAATGAAGCAGATTATACTCATTTTACAGAAATGTATAAAACATTAAGTTTTTTTGCATTTTCTGTGCTGACGTTTAAGGAAAATATGAAGAATTCTGGTTTTAAAGATGGTAAATTGTGTTAAATGAAGCAGATTATACTCATTTTACAGAAATGTATAAAACATTAAGTTTTTTTGCATTTTCTGTGCTGACGTTTAAGGAAAATATGAAGAATTCTGGTTTTAAAGATGGTAAATTGTGTTAAATGAAGCAGATTATACAAATTATACACAGATGTGTAAACATTTTAAGAATTTATTTTGCATTTTCTGTGCTGATTTTTAAGAAAAATATGTAGAATTCTGGTTTCAAACTTGGTAAAATGTTAAGTGAGGCAGATTATACAAATTATGCAGAGATGTGTACAACTTTGAGGCTTTTTTTTTGTATTTCCTGGACTGATTTTTAAGGAAAATTTGTAGAATTCTATTAACAGAAAGTAGAATTTTAAACGTGAAGCAGATTATACTAATTATGTACTAGTTTTAGACACAAACTAGCCTGATGTAAAGTAACTGTGCATGGATCCGGGTTTTTTGTAGATGAAAAGCCATTAGTGATCAATTTTCTGCTCTTTTCTGTAATTATATAGTCAAATGCATTCATGTAGTGCAAGCATAAATGTATCTGAAATAGAATTAATATTTTCTGCTCTTTATAACAGGATGTGATGTGCAAAGCTATGTAAATAAGAACCAGTGTGAACACTGAAACAATACATCCAAAGAAAGTGTGACTAATGAAGGTCTGTTTTAACAAAAACAGGAAAAGACTGTTTCCTCAGTCCATTCTTTAGTTGTAATGTAGCTTTTTCCATTAGAGAGATAGTCGTTCTGTATTTTCCACTGAGAGAAATCAGATCTTCTATACTTCTGACCCAGCAAAATATGTGCACATCACCCTACAGAGGGTCAATGGTCTTTTTTATTTGTTCGCAATATGTTCCCACTGCATTTTCCCTGCCAGAAAAGGCCATAATGGGACTTTTTATTAGGACAGATTGCCAAAGGTGTTCAATCTAATGTAGAGGTGGCCGTGAAATGGCCAAGTTACCGAGATCCCAGTTCTGCTTTATCACCATTGAGTAAGACACTCCAGGTTTCTCCAGGATTATTGTGCTTGTAATTAGTGTGCTGTAAGTCACTTTGAACTGGAAAATGCCACTACTAAATAATGATGCTTTAGTAGTTCCCTGTCGATATTTCACTCGTACTGTATGGGAAAAACTAAATTTTTCTCTTCAACTGAAGTCTTTTCAATCACGTAGTGAAACTGCACGTCCATTGGTTCGTGCAGTGCTATAAAAAACGAACCAATGGCTCGGCGGCGGCGATGAGCCAGCCTATGGCTATGCAGCCCGCCATAGCCCACCAATATGGGTGGGGCCTCTGGCTATAAAAGCGGTCGCTCCGCCGCCGCATCTCAGATTTCTACTCTTCAGCGACAAAGTTTCTTCCTCGCTGACTCTTCACTGACGCTGACTTCGCCGTGGAAACGCCTCAGCAGCTGGATTGGACCTTGCAGCACACAGCTCGCGATCCGGTCTATCCCCTGCCGATCATCTAAAAGAGCCTCACAAAAATAGCAATCGGCGTTGTTTCAAATGCCGCGCCGTCATTGTCAGACGTGCAGGGCTCCCCTGCACGCTGATGACGGACACACGGAGTGCGTGTCATGCTTGGGAAAATCCCACGCTGACTCTGCGCTCAGCGGGACTGACTGCTCTCATTGCGAGAGTTTTAGTCTCGCCTCTCTGAGCTCACTGATAGCTTTCTTCTCAGAAAGCGACCTCGCCCCTCGCTCCCTCCCGTTTTCTTCCTCCCAGGGACCTGTGTGTCACCACCACAGTGCGCAGCAAGGACGCTCCAGTTCTGCGCGCAGAGGTGATGAATCTGCTGGCAAAAGGAGCCATAGAGGTCGTTCCTCCAGCACAGAGCGAGTCAGGCTTCTACAGCTGCTACTTCCTTGTCCCCAAAAAAGACAGCGGCCTGCAGCCTATTCTAGATCTCAGACTCCTGAATCACGCCCTGGTAAAAAGGTCGTTAAGGATGATCACATTGAAACAGATCCTCTCGCAAATACGCCCAGGGGACTGGTTCATGTCGCTGGATTTGAAAGACGCGTACTTTCACATCCAGATAGCCACGCATCACAGATGATTCTTGAGATTCGCATTCGAGGGGGTGGCATATCAATACAAGGTCCTCCCGTTTGGGCTGTCCCTGGCTCCCTGCACTTTTACGCAATGCATGGATGTGGCCCTCTGCGACAGATGGGAATCCGCATCCTCAACTACCTCAATGACTGGCTCATTCTGGCCCAGTCGGAGGCGGTTTCAATGTCGCACAAGACCCTGCTCCTCGCCTGGGGCTCAGGGTCAACTTTGCCAAGAGCACACTCACCCAGCCAACGAGTGTCGTTCCTGGGGACAGTTATCGACTCTGTGCAGATGACATCAACTGTCTCAGCGGAACGAGCCATGACGATTCAGCGCCGTGCGGCCTCCTTCAAGGAAGGGACCATCCACCCGCTCAAAGCTTTCCAGAAAATGCTGGGCCTTATGGCAGCAGCTTCACCAGTACTTCAGTTGGGCCTGCTTCGCATGCAGCCCATCCAGTTCTGGCTGAAGCAGAGGGTTCCATTTGCGGCTTGGCGTCATGGTTGCCATCGCACAACGGTGACTCGGGCCTGTGTTTCAGCCCTGAACCGTTGGAGGGACCCTCTCTGGCTGAAGCAAGGTGTGATTTTGGACACGGCGCACAGAAGGAAGGTTGTCATGGCAGATGCTTCCAACAAGGGTTGGGGAACACTGTACGAGGGCAAGCCGATCTTCGGTCTCTGGTCCGAGGAGGATACGGGTCTGCACATCACCTGCCTAGAGATGCTAGCAGTGTGCCGTGCCTGTCAATTCTTCCTACCGGACATAAGAAGACACCATGTGCTAATACGCTCAGACAGCAGGTCCGTGGTGTCATACATAAATCACCAGGGCGGTGAAGCGCTGGCAAAAGGCCTTCTTGTTTGGGCTCTGGCCAATCTGCGCTCACTGAAGGCGACGCATGTGCCAGGCAAGTTGAACCAAGGAGCGGACATGTTGTCGAGGAACAACGTCTCCTCAGAAGAATGGACGCTCCACCCACTTGCGGTTCAGAAAATCTGGGAGGTTTTTGGCAGAGCTCGAGCAGACCTCTTCCCCCCCCTGAAGACAACTCTCATTGCCCAATCTATTTCACAAAGAGCACGGATGCCCTGGCCCACGAGTGGCCCAGCCTTCCGCTCTATGCGTTCCCTCCAATCGCTCTGCTACCAAAGGTACTCAGACGAGTCAGGGAACAACGGCACAGGCTTCTTCTAGTAGCCCCCCTTTGGAGGAACCAGCCGTGGGTATCGGAGTTATTCCAGCTGCTCGAAGCAACCCCGTGGCCCATTCCCTTGAGACGGGACCTCCTCTCTCAAGCGAACGGCACGCTGTGGCATCCACGGCCCGAGTTATGGGCCCTGCATGTGTGGCCGCTCAACGGGAGTCTTTTGTCCTCCTAGAGCGTGTCTGAAACACTATGGCAGAAGCAAGAGCTCCGTCTACCAGGAGCCTCTATGCTCTGAAATGGTCTATTTTCTCGGCTTGGTGTCAAGACCGCGACTTGGATCCGGTTTCCTCCGAGATATCAGTGGTTCTTTCGTTTCTGCAGGAGATGCTGGATAAACAGCATTCCCCATCCACCATCAAAGTTTACGCTTCAGCCATAACGGCTTTTCACCCCCCTATTGCTGGCCGATCGGTGGGCAGAAATAGTGCGGTGGTCCAGTTTATACAAGGCGCCAGGAGAATGAATCCCCCACGCCCTCGTACAGTTCCACCTTGGGACTTACCAACCGTGCTAAGGGCCTTGAAGGGCCCCCCGTTTGAACCATTACAATCTACGAGCCTGCGATCGCTCTCGTTTAAAACCTCCCCTGCTGTTAGCACTGGCGTCGGTTAAGCGAGTAGGAGACCTACAGGCCCTTTCCGTCAACCCTGCTTGCCTGGAATTCGGGCCTAACGACTCCAAAGTCGTCCTGAAACCAAGGCTGGGTTATGTACCTGAGGTTACATGAGCGCCCAGGTTATAACGCTTTCTGCGCTGGCCCCTTCGACGGATGACCAGGAATTGTCCCTGCTCTGCCCCGTCAGGACCCTCAGGATATATATCGAACGTTCCGCCTCATACAGGAGATCGGAACAGCTTTTTGTCAGCTTCATGAACCGCGCTAAAGGTCGCCCTGTTACAAAGCAAAGACTTTCCAGGTGGTTAGTGGAGGCTATCTCCCTAGCATACTCCTCCTTGGGTTTGCAGTGCCCCATCGGAGTCAGAGCCCATTCCACCAGAGGCATCGCCTCTTCCTGGGCATGGTCTAGCGGGCTGTCCATTTCGGAAATTTGTGAGCCGGCCGGCTGGTCCTCGCCGTCCACATTTATAAGGTTTTTCAAACTGGACGTTCCCGCCTTGCAGGCCAGAGTCCTTTCCGCTTAATTCGCCGCCTCCGGCTAGTTAAGCAGTCTTAGGGGTTTCACTTGACCAACATTGCTCAAGCCCCTCCTTCTCTTGGGCAGTCAATGTTATATGGACACCAAGTGTCAACTATACGGGACGACACCCAGGCCACGGATGACCTTCATGGCTCAACCTGTGCTTGGTGTATTTTTAACTTCCCTGGGTCTTCTCCCACGTGAGTTATGGTTTTGAGTCCTTCCCCATTACGATGCAGTACGAGTGAAATATCTACAGGGAACGTACTCGGTTACTATTGTGACCTCGGTTCCCTGAGATATGGGAACGAGTACTGTGTTCCTGGCCGTGCTATGAGCTGCACGCCTCAGTCGCTTCATTCGAAGAAATCTGAGATGCAGCGGTGAAGCGGGCGCTTATATAGCCAGAGGCCCCGCCTCTACATAGCCATAGGCTCACTCATCGCCACCGCCGAGCCATTGGTTTGTTTTTATAGCACTGCACGAACCAATGGACGTGCAGTTTCACTGCGTGATTGAAAAGGCTTCAGTTGAAGAGAAAAAATTTGTTTTTCCCATACAGCGTCTTACGATGCAGTGCTCGTTCCCATATCTCAGGGAACCGAGGTTACGATAGTAACCGAGTACGTTTTATGGTTTGAAAAGTCACACAAGGGTTGTGGCAAATGTACCTCACTGCAGGTTTTCTCAAGAAGTGGACCTTTCTGACCTGAAAATCTGATGCTAGGATGTCATAACCCAGAGCAAAGTTTGAATTTTAAAGGCTGGTTTTATGTTACATTGTTTAGGTTGTTTTTTGTCCCTGCTCCAGGCAATTTTCTAATAGAGCCCTGGGGAAACTTTCCTACTTTAATTGCTCCAGTCATTCTACCATATTTCTACAACACGGTTATTTTAATGAATTGTTTCTTTATGAAGAAAATGAAACTGTTCGTAATCATCAGTGCGAAAAGATATTCACAACACATTTTACTTCCATAATATGATGCTTTCTAAAATGAAATAGGATATTTAACAATTATAAAATGTAGAACAGGACCAGATTGTGAAAGTAAGCATTACTAGAAATAAGGATTGTCAGCCACCAAGTTAAGTTGTTTCTAAAGTGGAAAGGTATTAATCATAGTATAGTATCATTCAACGTTTGGGATCATTAAGATTTTTTTTCCTTAAATTTAACACTTTTATTCAGCAAGGACACTTTAAATTGACAAAAAAATATATATTTTTTTCAAATAAATGTTGTCCTTTTGAATTCTTTCTATTCATTTTAGAATCCTGGGGGAAAAAACTCCATATCTGGACTATTTGAAACCTGGTCTTCGAGGATATGTTAACTTAAAATATTTTTTTTTTAAATCGTTTAAATAGTAAAATTATTAAATAGAAACATCACTATTTAAAATAACTGTTTTACTGTGTCAAAACTGTTTACTGTTTTTTTTTATCAAATACATGCAGTCTTGGTGAGCTTAAGACATTGTTGAAATAAACTCAAGAACTCTATTGCTTTTTACTGATAAATTTCCACTAAGTTGTCTGTATGTGTATTGTGTTGTGCAAAGTGCACAACACTTAACTGCTTTAAAAGACAGTTAATTGACAACTTGTTTTACGTAATTACATTTAAATATGAATGGGATATGGATTTTAAATGCAATGTCAAAATTTTCAGCATAATTCATATCAGCCCAAAGCTGGTGTGAGCTTCATCAACCAGCATATTTCATTTAGAAGACAAATGACAGTGCGGCTGATAATGTCAAACTCTTTTTTTATTGAATATAAAAATGCTGAAAAGAATTCAGGAAATATTTACAAAGATAACAAATATCCAACAACAAATAACATCTAAATCCAACACAAAAAAAACATCCCTTCATGAAAAAGGAGGCTCTTGCAGCAAGGTCAGGGAAACTGTACTGCATTTTAGTAAATATTCGATCAAGTTTTAACACTACACAGTGGCACAGACAGACACTCCAAAAAGGGACAAAATAGTGCACTCTGAATTAAAAAGATTAACTAAATGCTTTCTCTTTTTTATATATAATTTTATTTTTGTATTGATGAGAATTTCAGAGGTCATGTTACATAAGTATACTAAGATAGAACTTCAAAAAGACAAGTCTTTGGGCTATAGAAAGAGTGAAGACAGACAGGTGTTTGCATTTATGTCAGAATGCATATTGTGTTTTGGCTAATTCAAGTGTGATGATAAACATGTTAATATTGTTATGTTATGTATTTTAAGTAGTTTGTGCTGTAACGGCAGTTACATTTTCAAATGAAAACAAACAAGTAAATATTTAAATACCCGTAAAAAAAAGGCTAAGCATGGATATGATTCTATCCAGCTTAAACACGGTATACAATACATTTTATGAAATCTTCAATGCCAGAGAAAAGGCACAATCTGCATTTTTGTATAAAGTCACTAAGTAAGAGTAGAAAAAAAGGAGGTAAATGTTGGCATATCAAGGCAATGTTGACATCAGTTTAAGCCATATGACTGCCATCAAACTCCAGTGACTCAAGTTTTGCACAGGTCCAGTAGAAAGTGACCATTTACAAATGTAAGACATTCCATTAAAATGATCATTAACAGAATGAACAAATAATAGCGCATATGAGTTGCTTACTGTAAAATAAAGGATACATACTGATGCATCTTACCTCTATTATGTAGGACCAAACAAATCAGCTCACGTCTCTATTAGACTCACTGGCATTTGATTTCTACCCAGCTGCATTCTCGATATGTTCAGTTTACATGCAAGTACTTCTGGTCAGATCCTGATAGCTTTCTTCTACACTCTTTGCAGTTGACATTAAATGCAGAACTTCTTTCTGCAGAAAGATTGCTACAAATTCAACTAAACTAAATAATCGTTAAGGATATGTATTTACTGCAGTTAAAACGACGTAAAATTGATCTCTTTCATTACAATTTTTACTATGAGAGGATAATTTTTATCTTCTTTTTTGCATATTATCTAAGGAAAAATAAACATGCTTCTAAAAACATCCTAAATTTGTTCCAGTTTGTGCTTTTTATCCTAATTCTTAATTTAGTTTCCCAAAACAAAAAGAGTACACAAGATTTTGGAGTGAATGCAACAGGACCATATAGATACATTTCAATAATCAAAGCTTGGTTGACTTCTTCACATCATTACAATTACATTTCAGGTTAGTTTACAGGTTATGGTCCCATCATGTTGCCACTATGTATACCCAGTTTGGTTAATAGTGGTCCCAAAAACACAAATGTTTGGTTAATGGTAGTCTAAAAAAAAATATTCAAATAAAAATAGGGCGTGGACTGGAGGTAAACTTGAAGAAGAGTCAAGGCACACATGTGACAGTATCCAAGTGAGCTTAGGCAGCTGCGTATTCAATATGTGGTCTATAGAAATGCTGAAAAGGTGGTCCAGTGAATGGTCCAGAGTCCTCTTCTCCACAAAAAAGAGACACAGAAGAATAAAAGTAGATCCACGTCTTTTTCCATTGCCCTTAGCTCCCTTTCAGTTATGTCAGAGCTCAGTAATAATTAAACTTGACTTTTTCAATGTCTCCAATCAGCGTCCTTGCCAAGAAGATTCCCACCATCTAGAAGCAAAATCATAATACACAACATTACATTGAGATTAAGTTTTAAAGACGCATACTGTAGAAATGAATACAGGTACTTTCTTTCCAGGACCTACAACTTCATTCTAATCATTATATCATAATTATTGTGATTTGAAATGTGGTTTTGATTTTTTTTAACTTTTGGTTTCTCTGTGAAAATAAAAGTGCTTGGAGTGACATCTAGCTGTAAAATATATTTTCCATGCAGTATTTTTTTTCTCCAGTACATCCCATACCTGTAGCAATGATATGACTATGAAGACTCCAGCCACAATGTAGAGATTGCGTGGAAGCCACTCCTCTAAAGCCATCATGCATCCTTTGACATAAATGGTGTTGCTCCATTGAGACTGAAAAATAAAAAGTGTGTTATGTTTCACAAAATTAGTGACATTTAATGTTATGCAATTAATGAAAGAGCGATTTATTACATCTACAAGTGCGCTGTGCAACACATTATAATATACAACACGTTTATTCTCTGCGGGTATTCTGCTCTCCCAATTGCAATTTCCCTACTTCCAACAGAGCACAAAAAGACAATGATTACGAGTGGAGAGCAGAAGAACAAAACAAATGTTCACATGCCCCATTTGTGAAAATGCAATTTTCATACTGACAGATATTAGTGCTGCCATCAGAGAACTGAACCTTGGAAACTTGACTTTAATTTAATTTTCTGATGTGCAGAAGCTGGCAAGTGTTTTAATCTATTCCACTTTCTGAAGCATGAACTCACTCTACAACTTTCACATTTGTAAGGGAACGTGTACTGAAACAGAACTTTTGCCAACAATGGCAAAGAATGAAATACCTGTCTTTCTAGTAGAACTGTTCAAAATGCACTCACCGATGTGCCAGATTTTCTAACATCATATCCACACTGCGTGTTCAACACTGTATCCTGTAAAGAAAAGTCATAGGTTCATTCAAATGAGGCATATATTCACTGTAAAGTAACTTACAATCGGGGAAAAAATTCCATGCATTAATAAATTTAAACCAAACAAGTCATAACCTGTGCATAAGAAACAAAGTTATAGGGTCAATATTAACTATTTCAGTTTCCAGAAAATTTTTTTATCAGCATGATAAGTGGTTTGCGGGAAAATCTAAATGCTGTCATCAATTCCTTGTTACAAAACCACATGCCTTTTTTGCTCCACGGAAGACAAAAAAAAGAAATTTGTAATAATATATTGGTTGTTTAATAATATAATGGCAGTTACGTTTTTAAGTGAAAATACAAGTAAAAATTATTTGAACATCTGTAAATACACCTGTTATAAAGGTTTGGATAAATAATTCCAAATCATTTGGATAAATAATTCACCCATATGGGTGAATTATTCCTTTAGGTATTACATACATGCCACCACAAACAGAGGGAGTCTTCCACATGCTTGGCCCTTGACATTAAAGCACAGTGGGTTCTATTAAACAGTATTTTTTATGACAGAGCAGCATGCTGAAAAGATCTCTTTATTCTGTGGAGTGCTGCTGTGAATAAGAGAAGAACCTACAGCAGGGTCGCTGATGCAGCAGGAAAAGGGCACTCCGCATCTCTCTCTGCTAGGGTTATCGTCTGAGCAGTTAAAATAGACATTTAGATTCCAGTCGTTGGGGTCTTTAGCTCCACAGCAATGATTCTGCAGAAAGAAAAAAAACGTATATTCAGGACCTGCAACAATTTAGCCACAATAGTGCATATCTATTAAAATTTCTCTTGGCCACGTTTTACGAGACTTCCACAAGCATTAAGTCATATGCTTCATAAAAATCACCCAAATCACACCAACAATAATTTACATTTTGGAAAATGTAAAATTTATTTGACAAAACATAAAAGCTATGTGTCCACTACTAGCTATCTATGGCTTTTTCATTCACTTTATGGTTTTGTTAAGGTTAAATAATACTTATTAATTAAACATTATTTAAGCAAGTACTTGTGAAAAGCACTTGTAAAAGTGAGTAGTGAAGCATACAGTTTTTTTCAGTTTCACATATAAAATGTATGTGGTGGTTGGCAAGTTGAGTAAATAGAACGCACTTATTTTATTTAATGAAAATAGGGCTGTCGCTATTCATCGATTTTATTCGACTATTCGATTTTTAAAAATCCTCGACTTCATTTTGCTCATGTCGACTAACCGGCAAAATACCAGAAGTGGCGCATTACACGGACGAGAATCCATAAAACACTTTATTAGACTGTTTTCCAAGGCTGTAATCACTGCATGATATATTAAACCCATTTAAAAATCATAATTAAGCATAATTGTGAATTCACAAACGCTACGATTTAATGAAATAATTATATGCGATGCAGTTCTAATACAGTATATGCTCTTTAATTATTTCCATGCGTGTAGGTTAAGTACACGTGCGTCTCACAGCGGCTCCGTTCACAGTAGCTCCACAGAAACTGTTATCATTTACATGAGGAGCGCCTCAAACTCATCTCTGCATGTTGTTGTGAGTTTGGGTTTATTATAACGTTCATCTGGGAACGCAACATGCACCATTTCATCAGATTTGTAAGGTAAATAATTTCTAAATCTACACAAACACAGGAGAACATCGCGGTTTCAAAATAAAAGCTCAAACCCTCACTCGGAGTTTACAGGTTTTGATGTCCACATATTCATTTAATTACAGCAGCTATAGCATTTCTGTCCTAAAGAAATGGACAAATATGAAAGATTAAGTGGACTTTTGAATTAAATGGTGCTTGGTCAATATTAAACAAGGGTTAGATCGCGCAGTAATGTGTAAAAACAATCGTCAGGCCGTCGGCGCCCCTGCAGGCCTTTGTTGTTATGCCTAATATACATTAGCTCTACTGTTTATAATACATTATGTACTTTAACAGTTTTGTTGAATAAAACCAAATGATTTCTTGCTTTTGATACTTTATTTGAACTAATTATTATTGCCTCATTGCTATTATATATGTATTTTAAGTAATTTTAAAGGCTATTGTTCACTTACATCTATTTTTATTACCACTAAAAAAATTACTATAATTATAGGGCCCTATGAAATACATTTTCATTTACAAATTCTTTTTTTCCCCATTTTCATTTTTCTATACTCTGTTTTAATGGTTAAATTAAATTGTATTAATCAAAAAGCCTGTCTGATTAATTGAGTTTTGCAGTTGTATCTGTACCAAATTCCATTTTGATGGTTCCATTCAATTTGAATAATCAAAAGAATCTCCAATTAATTGTTTTTATTTTAAAAAATCTATATTTGTTTTATATAAAAAAAAAATATAGATTTTTTTTTTTTTTTTCAGAAATACTCCACATTTACATTTTTCTCCTAAAATAAATTCTGGTAAATAATATTTCTGGTAAATACTCCTTTAAAAAGTGTTTCTTGATTATAATTTTATTAGTAGACTAGAACATGTGGATATGTTGTCATTCTTCCACTATAATACTGAACTTTGATTTCAGAGATTTGGATATGAGATGGACACTTGCTTCATGCGCTCTGTGTTGCAAAAAAAAAAAAAAAAGGATTTCATATAAATCTGGATTTCCTTTGGTTTAATAAAATATAGTTTAATAAAATATTAAAGTAAAATTGTTGATTTTTTTTTGAAGGAAATTAATCGTTTAGATTAATCGATAAATTTGTCGATAGATTAATCAAAAATAAAAATAGTCGTTAGTGGCAGCCCTAAATGAAAATTAGCTTATACATAAAAACTCTCTCAGACTTACCAGTTTCTGGAGAGAGTCAATCAGATTCTGCAGGTCAATGTCTTCCCTGTAGGCCTTTACATTGGCCAAAAAGAAATCATTGATCCATTCCCTAACTTGGCCCTGGAACACAAACGCCAACACTGCAGCCGTCAACTCCAGAAAGAAGATGAAGCCAATGACTCCAGAGAACTGCAAGACAAGGTCAAGAAGCAAGGTGAAAAGTCAAAAAGCAAATTTTAAAAATGTCACGAAACTGTTTGCGTTAACACATCATAGAGTTCTTATCTATTACAGATCTGGCACTGCGAGGTATGCAAAAATGTCCTTTGGAGACTTCTTTATTTAGAATTGACCATATGTGATGGCCTCAGTATCACATCGAAAGTACGAGTACTTACAAACTTAAGGAGGCAGATGTTTTCCCTGAGAGCTCCAACACACCCAGCAAATCCCAAAATGAAAGTGACTGTGCCCACAACAAGCACCCCCCAAACTGGGTCAAAACCATGTAGACGTGTAACTTGTGTCAGATCTGATAAAACACCCTGTAGGCAAATCAAGGAACAAACAATTTACACTAGTTGTTTTTCCCAGAGCCACTAAAACATTCACAGCTACATAACTCAGTGTTTTTTTGCAGCTTAATGCGGACTACCATTCAAAAGTTTGACGTTGATAATGATTTTGAATGAAATCTCTTATGCTCAGCAAGGCTGCATTTATTGGATCAAAAATACAGTAAAATGTTAATATTGTTAAATATAATAATTTTACTGACCCAAACTTTTAACAGTGGTGTATGGAGGTAGGTATGCAGTTGAGATCACTGCATTTATTTTTTTGATACTATCAAATAACTGATATAGGAAGTTTCACAAGTGTCTACTTACCTTTTCACTCCAAGCCCAGAAACCAATTGCAATGAACGCTGTTCCTGCTAGCTGAGAACCAGAAGAGGTTTAGGAGAAATTAAATGATTAAATGTTGCATCAGAATAGTCAAGTTCAGACAAAACAACAGTGTGTGGTTAAAGCAGATGATACTGATGTGATTAATTTCTAGAACACCAAGAAATTAGACAAAACCAACACTGTTTGCAATAACAAATTTTAAATACACTAATAATCAAAAGTTTGAGGTTCGTAAGATTCATATATTTTAAACCAAATCTTAATAATCCCAAACTTAACCCCAATTTTGGAACATACTAAAGATAAAAAGCTTTAAAAGTATTGAAAATAAAGTGTTAAACTTATAATTCATAACTAAACAGGTCATGAAATATTCCTAACACACTTTGCAGTAATAACAATTCTTGTTTCACAGGAGGAGCCATGTTCAGTATTAAAAACAGGAAAATAGGTTAGAAGCCGTTATCTCAGTATCCTCACATGCTTCCCATAGAGAAGACCATAAACTACTGCAGCAATACGCTAGTGTTAATCTGTTTCCTGTTGACGTAAATATGAAAGCCTGAATGTCATCAGGCTGACTTTTTCTCTTGAAATATGAAGTGTCAGCTCTGGGTGTTCACTTACTGTGAAATGACCCACCCAGTAATGAAAACACAAAGTATAAAACATCTGTGCACACAGTGTGAAACTAAGTGGAGCAAATAATCACGAAATGTGGGGCCGGTCTACAGATCCTGTCATCTGAGCAAGAGTGGCAGAAAAGACGTTATCTAATGTTAGAACTGGAAGGGTGGCCATTTAAACATGATTTGCAGTGAAAAACATATCAAACATCAACTTACCCAAAAGATAATGTTGTAGCTGAACATGAGGTATTTGTAGCAACAGCTGACCTCTGCATTTTCATATCTGTAATAGTGCATCTTCTTCTGTAACATAACGAGAAAGAGCACTTGAGATTACCACAGTAAAACATCTAAAGAGAACTTTATCACATATTGTAACTTAAAATAGGTACTATCAGAGGTTGAAATGCATTTAGATGTGCAGACGTGTTACATTTCAACCAAATTGCATCACATCCTCAAGATTCAACTGCACAAGAGTTTAATTACAAAATTCAGTTCACCACGTCAAGTCGATGCTAGTAATACAAGCCAGAGTCTTTAGTTCACTTCCTGTATGTGTTTACAGAAAGAAAAAACTTCCCTAAAAGTTGTTAAAGGTTTTTTAAGCAGACACTCACTCCTTGCTGATTTAAATATATATATATATAGTAGTCAACATTTGAAGTGGATCAAAACCTTTCATCAAAGTTGTCCTAAAACAAAAACAAAACCCATTCTTGCTTTAGGTCAACTTTGATTAACTTTTTTGATGTGTGTGTGTGTGTGTGTGTGTGTGTGTGTACGATAATATTAACTTTTCATACAAGCAAAAGTTTACATATTTTATGTAGACCCCAAACTGGGGGGTTCATGAGGGAACTGCAGGTAGTTTATGAGTCACAAAATATATATATATATATATATATATATATATATATATATTGAATTTATTTATTTAAATGTCGTATCACTAACCTGCAGCATACAGAAGACGAAGTTAACTTACTGGTTTACTGAGATTCTGCTTCAGTTATTTGTAAACATGTCTCGCAAAAAAAAGAAAAAAACAGCAGGACTTCCTAAAATGACCAATAAAAACTGGTTGGATAAAACATCCCGGTTAGTGTTATGTAATCATAAAAAATCCTATTTGCATTACCTGACAAGCGGTATCAAGAGCTGCAAACCACCGAAGATGTTTCAGTTCGGTTTACTCCGGGGCAGAAATTCCGTGTGTACGATTGTTTTCTTTTTATTATCACATCAGGTATGGCCTCGGAATATTTTAGTGCCCCAGAGACAACTTACAATGATATATATCCATCCGGTAATGAAAAATCATAAGCGAATACACACACAAGATGGCTCACAAGCACTGCCCACACTTCTCCTTCCTCTTACTAACGTTAGTTAGCTAAGAGGCTAGTTGATTAGCAAAGTTGTCAGCTCACTTTGTAAAACCAGCTGCCACGGCAACTCTGTCTTCGACAATATTTAATATTCTCGTTTAGCAGTTCTTACAAAGTTAATGCAGGGGAAATCGTCAGTGCTTTGATAATATAAAGTATTTTTCTTCGATAAAAGCAAGAACAATGCCAACAGCTAGTTATCACAATATGGCTAACCAACTAACTTTAGCACCTCACGACTTGTCAAAACATATAGTTTACTCACAATTACCTACTTATTACAAATATACAATATACTAATATATAAAATCTTCACAACAATAAGTTAAACTAAGCCGCGGTTTAATTTATTTACGAGGGAGGAGAGTGCGCGATCGCGCCGTATCAATGCTCAACAATTCACGTCCGTTTACGTATTTACAATTCAAAAACACAAGGAAAAGTAGTCTATTGGCGTGTTTGGCAAAAGATTTCATTCGGTGTTAGGAAATATAAATAAATAATCAGTTATAATATGCTATCTAAAAAAAAGCTTACCTCTTTGTTTATGTCACACAGTGCCTCCGCCTAGTACTTACAATATGGAAAAAAAAAACTCTTAACACGCCACCCACCCCACACACACACAAACACACACACACACACACACTAATGCAAGACTTGGCGTGTGAGTAAAAGAAAGCATATTTTTATATTTTATTTTAATCTACTTTTAAACAAATTAAACGAAAACAAAAACAACAATGATAATAAATGTTGTAATATCTCCTATATAACAACTATATGCATGCAATTCAGGTTCAGGTTAATCCTGCCACATCAGCTGCTGTGCCATAAATTAGGATGTATTAATAGGAAAAGACATAAGATTATTTGCTACTGCTCCTCCTTTTTTCTCTTTCCATAACACACACATCTTACCTTGCTATTACACAGAGTAGCCTACCAACTGTACTTGGAAGCAGTATCAAATGTAGTCTCTCCAAGAGGAAAAGAAGAACCATTTCCTTCTTGTTTATTGTTTCTCAGTGTTGTTTGAATGGATATGTTGAAAAAAATAAAAACATCCCCCAAATTACACATCCTGCTGTAGGAAACCAAAGCACTGTGACACAAAACAGTAACAAAACTGGGATCACAGAACACACAATGGAAGAACAACAGATCAGTGCATATTTTATTCAGTTTCAAGACACTTTCAATTCTCTGTAAATGATTACGGGTTTAATAAATGTACACACACATTTTAAAAACAGAGAATGTGTGCAAAAGCATACTACTCCCTACCAGTCCATTCTTACAACCATATTGTGTAAATTACATCCATATTGTGTATGTTGTGTTTGTTGACAATGCTTTTGGCAAATAATTCTGTCCAAAAGCTCCACCTGGCTTTCAGCTGGTTGACTTATTTTGTTCTGAGATTGACGGGAATGTTTCTAAAGAAGGGAGTAGAGATATGAAAACCTTTGGGGAGAGAAAGTGCTGTTGGCAAGTGTACAAGGATTGTTCTGTTATGTTACTGAATATACACATTTTGAACATACAATTAAAGTGACAAAAAGTATTTTAAAAGTAATACAGAATTATTGTTTAGAAAAAAAAAATTTAAAACAAGATTATTTATTGTCTCGAATCTGAAACCAAACAAAAGTGCAGAAAACCACTTGTGTTGAGTTTGTATGTTGCTCGAACAGTTTCTGGTTTATGTCAGAAAAGTGATAGCATTGACTATCAACAGCTGTGAAGAGTCTGGTTGAAAAGACTAATATCTCACATTTTTTATGGATGACAGGCCCATTTCATCCCTCATTAATCAAACACTTCCACGTTGATATCATTCTGCTGTAGTCTGAATCCCATCAAGCTTGATTGTTAATTTATGATTAAAAAACACAAACATTTCATATATTTGTTTTGTGTACAATTACCTGAAACCATAGACCTTTTTTCACCAAGAATTACTTTCAGCAAATTATGCTGTCATAGAATATTCACAATGAGGTTTGTTTATTTATTTATTTATTTGGAAAGAAATTAATACTTGTATTTTGCTGGAAAACATAAAATCGATTAATAAAGACATTGGTGACATGATAAAGACATTTATGATGTTATAAAATTTTGATAAAAAAAAAAGAAGATAAACATATTAATCAAACAAATCTTGAGAAAAAAAAGTAACAGTTTCCATAAACAAATCTGCAATTGTTTATTGATCAGCAAATCAGCATTTTAAAGTGATTCTTGAAGGAAGACTGGAATAATAACTTCTGAAAATTCTCAGCTTTGCCATCACAGGAATAAATTGCATATTAAAATATAAAAAATAATAATAATGTGTAATAATATTTCACAACATTAATATATTTAGTGTATTTTTAATCAAATAAATAAATAAAAATGAAGACATCTTACCAATCTCTTGAATGGTATTTGATTCAGAACAGAAAAGCAATAGTATCAAGCAGAAATATTTCACCTCATGGATGACAGAAACCTTGAGTTTTGCAACATTACTCAGAATCTAGTTAGATGATTATCAATGTTTTCATTGAATGCACTGAGGTCATTTAAATAAAAAAAAAACATAAATAACAATAGCAAAATATGCAGAACAACTGCATAAAAATCTGACATTTGAAAGAATATAAGGAAAGACATCTTTATTTAAATGCAAGTGCAGCAATTAAATGAAGTCAATAAAGATGTTTGTAAACAATACACACACAGCTGCATAATCATACTTTTACAATGATCATTAAATAAATAGCAAGATCAAAGCCCATTTAATTAGTCTGAAAACATCTGAAATCTCTCATGTTGTTACTTTCAGATCAGATAAATAATACATAATTGTTCATCCGTGTCCTTAGTAAATAAATACACTTAATAAATAGTCATAAATAGATTGTACACAGCAAAATTCAGCCGTACACATGGTTGTCCTCAGACTAATGGCTGTTTAGTCCTTCACCCTGCCACCAGTCTCCTTGCAGCTCTCCCAGGATCTCATGTAGGGACAAGGCCGGCAGCTCAGGCAGAGGCCCATGGGGAATCCTGCTTTCCTGTTGGCTCTCCATCCTCTGAACCTCTGGGTTATCCACACAGAAAGAGCTGGAAGCTGGAGGAATGCCCTCCAAGCCACGCTCCCAGTAGCCCGAGTCTGGGGTAACAGGGGTCAGCGGCTGAAGACTGTTGTGTTTTTCAGATGGAGAGTAAAAAATGCCTTGGATGGAGTTGGGATTGCAGCCATAGGCATCAAGATGATATGAACTCCACATGGAGCTCATAGGTGACCTCCTGTCATACCTCGCAGCCCAGTTTGGAGGCATCTGCTGCTCTGGGCTTAGTAGAGGAGGACTGCAGTGAGCGTTCATGGCTCTGGCCTGATGGTGTCCGTATGAAGGTGTGCAGTAGCCGGAATCATCACCGATTGACATGGAAGATGGAGTGTCACATCCATAAAGACCATCCCTTTCCATTTCTTCCTTAATATGATTGGGGTACACTGGTGGTGGAGTGCTTAAAGACCCAGGGCCTGCACCAGACTCACTGTTGTTGCTTTTAGAAGAGTGTAGCTGAACTGGGGAATTCTGCATTGCACTATACGGTGATTCAGATTGCCACAGCGGCTTCTTTTCCTTGCATTTCAATGTGCGAGCCCTCCTATTCTGAAACCATACCTATGAACGGAGACATCAAGATAAAGAGGGTCAGACTCATAAGAATACAATTGATAGATTAGACTCAACCATCTAGTGCATACAGATAAGAGCTTCCCTGTCTAAAGATTCAGGTTAATCATTGTAAGATGACATCCAGCTATGGTGGCACAGTCAGGATTGTTATCTATTACTGGTATGTCTGTTGTTTACAGGCTGTACGGTTTCTAAACTAAACAGCAGATAAACTCAAAAACGCTTACGTCATCTCAGATATCGACAGTGGTATCAGTGACAGCAAATAGTATGTTTTCACATAAGGCCTTATTAGCATATCACTTCACCCGTTTTATGTGTATCTGCTGATTTTGTAAATGCATAAGAGATACAAACAAGGAGAAAAAGGAGTTTCCTTATGTAAATAGTTTTAAAAAATTACTGTCATGTTTCAGACCTGTATGATTTTTTTCCCTCTGTGGAACACAAAAGAGAAAACGTATCATTGTTTGTTTGTTTTTTCTCCTTCGTATAATATAAACTAACAGCATCCAAAGTTGTTTTAGACCCCATGACTTTCATTATATGGATAGAAATAACTTAAACATTCTTCAAAATACTTTATATCCCTTTAACTTTTATACGAAACGTGATCCACCTGTATGCGCGACTCTGGAAGGCCTGTAGTTTGGGAGAGACTCTCTCTGAGGCTGATTCCTGGGTAAGGGTCAGTCTCAAATGTGGCATGAAGAAGCTCAACGTGTTCCTTTGAGAAACTTGTTCTTTTCCTGCGACTTGCACTTCTTGCTACAGTACTGCTTCCAGATGTGTTAGCAGATGCATCTGAAAAAGAAAATAAAATGAGTGTGAAGCTAAACATTGTGTTATCATAACTGTCATAGTGCAAACTAAACTGCACAAATTGAATATATTAGTAACACAACATAAATTCAATGACTGAATCCTTCTTTACAATAATAATATATGCAGCAGGAAAAACAGTAACAGTGCCTGATGTTTGTTTTGAAATGGAGAAGCTTGGAAAAACAAGCTTTTTCTTATGAGATCTTGCATATTAAAACCTATCCATCAAAAGTGTTCCCATTCAGTAATGCTTACCAATACTGTCGTCTTTCCACATGTTGTGTCTGGAGGCCAAAGGGGTTACAGGAATCCCAGGCTGCCAGTGAAGGTCTGTTGTGTTTGATGCTCCTCAGGGATGTGATTTCTGACCCCTTCAGCACTGTTTTATACCTGTGCCTTCTAGTCCCTATCCCATGACCCCCCTTCACCTCCACCTCCCCCATTTAGAAGTGCTTATTATGTATGAAATGGGAATGACATGAGGGACACTCTTTGAAGGCCAGCCCAAGACATTAAGCATTCAAACACATCTTTGTCAAAAAAGTCATATTTTTGTCTTTGTCTTAGCACTATAGAAAATAGAAAAAGTTGGTGAGTTTTAAGAGTTACTTGCATGCTATTTATATATCTCACTGTAAAGAAAAAAAATCTACCTTTTTCAACTTAAAAACGTAAAAGTTTAGTTGCTGCCTTTAAATTGTTAAGTATAACCAGCTTGGTTGTACAAGTAATTTCAACTTAAATTACATTAAACCAAATTAAATTACATTAAACCAACTTAAAAATCAAGTTGAATTTCATGTAACTTCAATTTCATTAAATGATGGCAATAACTTGCCATCATTTAATTTATCATTTCATATCACATCATCAAATCAAATTTCACATATTATATTAATTTTATTGTTTGGTTGGTTATGAATTGCATTTAACATTTTAAACATAATATGAATTATATTATTCATACATAAGTATTAAAAACTTTCTATTTTTATAATAAAAGTGATTTTAAAATAAATCAAAAATACAAAAAGTTAAACATTTGAATATGAAATTAATTAATATTAATATTCTTAATATTGAATTTTATACTTTTATATACTAAGGCTAAAAATAAACAGACTATATGCTAGAAGGATTGTTATGGCATATTAATCAAACGTATTGTATAGAATTACACTTACTGGAAAACTGTGTAAATGGATGGTGTCTTTTCCTTAACTGCTCTCCATCCATCATTAAAACAATAGACTCAAGAAATTATTAACTAAGACAACATGATTAACATAAGTTCAAGCAAAAGGCTGTGAATTGAAATCTTTCTGTGTCAACTGATCGTTTTTCAGAAGGAACATAAAATAAACATGTTTGGAATCCAAGAACAGTTTGCATGTGTGAGATTTGTCACTCCCTCTCTCTCCTCCAGAGAATCCGTATCTGTTATCCGGGGATAACAGTCATTTCAAAGTCAAAGTGGCTGCCAAGCTTGTCAATGCAGATGAACTGTTTAGATGTGCTGTTGAATTAAGCCAGACTAAAGCAAACTGAACCCTATAATCACAAAGGGACCTTTCAGTCCAATACAAAATATAATAGATGACCAGTTCATTTTGATGGTTTCCCAGAATGAACCAATAAATAATATCCATATCTGACAAGCTAAATATATCCATCAAGAAATATGGCATCTGGTTAGCTACCAGAAATTAAGTAAGTCCAGGTTTTTTGTATCCTTAGATCATTTAATGAAGGTTGCTGAATAAAATTTCCATGTAAATGATGAAAGATCTCAAATGTTTTTTAAATAGTTTGGCAAGAAGGTTTTTTTTTGTTTTTGTAGTTGTTTTTTCTTTATCAGAAAACAAATAGCATTACGTCCCCCCATTAATCACACACACCCTCTTATCTGATACTGCATTCTGCTGCAGTCTAAATCCAATCAACTTATGTTATTTTAAGATAAATGTGCAAGTCTGAGAGTTCTCGTTTATTTCTTTTTTTGCATACTATTACCTGGCAACTTTACTTTTGTACACACGCTGTTTAAAGGTTCTTAACTGGCATCTATGATTTCATAAAGAACCTTTAACATTCATGGAATGGAATGGAAAAATTAATGGAAAAATTGTCTTCAGATTATTTACATGCTATTGACACTAAGAAAAAAAAAAAGTTTATGTTAAGAACTTCTCAACAAAAGGTTATTTGGGGAGCCCAGAATTTGTAACCTTTATTTTAATACAATTGCATTCGCAAATATACAAAGAGTAACTTTCCTTTTCTGCCTCTTTGTTAATTTCCATATTTGAAACTTCACCTTTTTGTACTTCTGTTCTATAGGTAGAACAGTAGGGTGGCAGCATTGAGCTTTAATAGCATTATTACTGTAGCATGATTTTTTTCACTGATAGGGCTTTGTAGAATCAGAGGCTTTCAAACATTCCAGATGACATTATCACTGCATTTTATAGCAGCTGATTTTAGGGAATAAAATAATTGCTGACTTTTTACCTGTAAAAGAAGGATGTCTCTAAAAATGTTATCTCTGATGTAGCTACATACAGCCTAAATAATTCAAGTGAACATGTAGGCCTACATTCAGTTTATAGAACACTGCAAGGATAATGTGCTTTGTAGTCCAAAACTTGGAAATGAGTTAGCATTATAGCACTTCTGGTTTCTGCTTTTTAAAGGTTTTTGGTTAAATGCCTGAAATAAGGTCTGTTGTTAAAAACAAGCTCGAGGTTTTTTATTCTATGACATAAAATACATCAGTGATACCCCTTTGGGTAATAGCAGCTTTTATAATGGTGGTGAGGTTGAAGTCATTTATAGCCTATGTTTAGCTTTTTACTTCTGATTAGAGGTGTTAATTTGTGTATATTGTCATAATGAACAAAACGTGTAAGAATCATAAACTTGGTTTGTCACAGAGCTTATTTTCTGCAATAGTCCTAAATCATTGAAGAACTCCTTGGATTTCTGTCAAGGGAACATAGACTAATGCTAATGTCCTGGTTGGTCTACAAAACATTTAATCACTGCAGCACTCTGTTCTCTCGTCACTGGGTAAAACAAACAAAACATTGCTGGCCAAACAGGATATGCATGTGGTGTTAAAAAAAAACCAGGCAATGAAGAGTTAATAAGATTTAAATTCCACAGCATCTCCGCTGCTGTACCCTCGAGCACATCACTTAACCTATGATTCCAGCAGGGCAATGAGAAGTGTCATGTAATGATGAGTAAGTGGCTATTCATCAAAGATACTGGGGTCATTGTACGGTTGTTTAGTGCCTAACCCCATTTTTGTCTACTAGTGAAAAAATGGGCCCAGAACATTTCACACAAAGAGTGTGCGTCACAAATTATTGAATTTTTAAACCTCAGAGAATGTGATTAAATCATTTCTGAAGAGGCTTCAAGAGTATGAAAAAGTGACTGGCCCAATTGAACTGAAAGAATGAAATGACACCAACGTGCATCTAGGTTTACATCTACCACAGAGGTGGAAATGTGACCTTCCAGGTAACAACAGTGTGTTAATGTGCAAAATATGCCAGCTTAGCTCAGAAAACGTCTCAGCTGATACCATTTGTCTGTGAAAAGTGTGATACACAAAACTGTTTTTTTTTTTTTTATTTAATGACAAAAATAAATATTCTATCATACTTCATATCAGCCAAGAACTTGTACAGGTGATCAGATAGGAAAGAAATATTTACATTCGGCACCTTTATTACATAACATTTTTCTCCTTTTTAAAACACTGTTGTAAGCTATGCTTTGTAATGTAGGCTAGTGGCACAACATTCAACTTTGCAGTTCCTAATACAACAAAGTAATTATATGGCTGCCATCTTCAAATATGTTTTAAGAAAAAGTAATAAAATCTCTTTTAACAATCAAAATGTCTTTTGAAATATACAAAAGGTAGACAAAGTCTTTCACAGTCTTGAACAGGAACAGACAGGAGAGCCCAGAGGACAGACAACAACAAAAATCTTGGACGGTAGCAGCAACATTTCAGATGAAACTATGTTAGAGCGCATAATTCCACTAAATATTCTTAAAGGACTGTTCTCTACTAATCACATTATACAATATTTTTTTTAATTCATTTAGATGGAAACCTTATCAATGCAATTTCAGTGGAAAAATAAATACCCCAAATGTGACACATACACAAGATAAAACTGTGCACGTTACTAATGATTCAAGTAACAAACACCAGTATGGGGACAGTTAAGAGTTCCAGAACTCCGTACAGCCACAAAACCAGAAAGGAACCATTTTATGACGACTCTACCTACGTGTTCTTCAAAGGTGAACGAGAGGGTTTAATATCAATCGTTCCTCAGCTGGTTTTACATACTATAACTTCAATGTCAGCTGCAGTGAACTCATGACAGAAATATGCACAGAATGAGAGCAAGAACATGGGTGTCGTCCTAGAGAATTCCAGCCAAAAATGCTCAATTTAAATGTCTGGGAACCTGTCCAACCAGTCAGCACAGATAATTCAAGTTTCTATGACATCATAAGGTGGTAACAGAACTAGCAGTACCAACACACCCAGGAGAGCATGCACAGAATGGATGAAATTTAGAAAGGGTGGCCAAATTAAAACATGTTAAATTGTACATTTTAAATTAGGAAGCTTTTGACAAATTGCTCACTTATTCTTTGACTACGAGCACAGATTACTAGGATCTTGGCAGAAGCTACAACATGCTTCAGCTGAGTTCAGGCCATGCTATCAAGTCTGCAAAGAGTAAACAAACATGGACTTTTGAAGATTAGAAACTGTGGTCTGTAAAACATAGACCCACAGGATTCAAAAATCACCCTCCAAAAATGCCTGTAAGCTATTCAAAACCATTCAAGAGTTGTATTTGATGCGCTTTGCTCAGCTAATACAAACTAGAAAAATAAAGAAATACCAGCCCTGAAACAGCATGAGACATATTATAGTCTGGCTGTTGTTTAAAAAAAAAAACCCACATCTTCATTGTTCCTCTTGCTTTAAAACATGAAATAAATATGTATTTTAACAAGGCAAACTGTCAGAAATAAAACCTCATATTCAAACCTCATATCTGCGGGCTGCATATCACTCAGTTTTGACGCCTGTGGGTTTTGAACCCTTCACATAAGACTGATAAAAAAAAGAAGAGAAGAGGAGCAGATAACTGAGATACATGAGTGAAGCCCACACTATGTTATCTATGTAAGAAGGGCAGTCTCCATCCTGCATCCATTGGTACACTAGCACACTTACTGCCAGCCCCATGGCCATCTGAGCAATCTGGGAGGATGTGATGATGATGGCACAGGGTTTCGGCACACGGAGTCCAGCAGCTCGAGCCGCGTAGTAGCTGTACATGAGTGCGTGCACGGTGTAATTCATGGTCATGAACCAGCCACCACCAGCGACCTGGTCTTTGTAGGAATACCAGGAGTAAACCAGCACGGTAATGTGATGATACCAATGCAGGAAGATCAGCCGCTGCTTGCGCAAGACGATGAACATGGTGTCCCCTGTGAGGAAATGTGTACAAAGGGTTAGAATATGAGAGCAAAGTTTTGCATAATTACAAACAATTAATGAGATAACCTAAAAATTAAAATTGTCATCATTTAGCTACAGAAATAGGTTGTTTTTTTGTTCGTTTGTTTTTTTGCATGCAATAAAAGTCAGTGAGGTCCAATGTTGTTTTGAACCCCAGTGATTTTCATTATAACATTCAAAATATCTCTCTTTTTTGTATCACAAAAGAAAGTCATACTACAGGTTTGGAACAGCATGAGGGTGAGTAAATGACAGAACAGTCATTTAGTGATTTATCCCAAAATAAATAAAGGCTCACCTAGCTCTGGGGCCTTACTCAGCACAAAAGCACAAGCCCAAAACTTGCTTATCGGCCCATAGTAGAAGCTCTGATCACAAACAGACTGTTTAAAACCACTCTTTCTGAGAAGGTACAACATGAAGCACCCAGTTCTCACTGCTCCAATGATACTGAAAGAGAAAAAGCAAGATTTGTATATGAATACTGTCTGTCATGACTGTAAAACCATGGTATTCATGATAAACAATTCAGACCTAGTGAAAGGGTGAGGGGAGAAAAAAAAAAAAAGACTTGTTGGGCATGTAAAATAGAAACTTTGCTATGGTAGCAGGTAGTTTCTGTGTTAAACAAATCAATATCAAAACATTCACCAAGTGGTGAAAGTCCAGTTGCTGTGGGAGATCTAAAGAGCATGTGACCAGAGGTCACTGCTGCCATCCAATCACAATATTCTATTGTTCTTTTCACAAGCGTGCAAACAGTTACTTGGTGCTTGCTGTCATCTCTGTCCTCTTTTGAGATGGGACCAAGATGCCTTCCCCCACCCAAATGAAACCAACCCTAACTTGAAACAATAGCCACTGAAGATTTAAACCACATTAAGTGATAAATCTCACAAACGTGTCATTGGCAGGCATTTTTGCAGCTAAAAATAGATAGTTTCCTATTGGTACAACAATATATATATATATATGTTATGTAACCTAATATCCAACAGCTAAGTAAAACTACAAGGTGGTTAAAAACCTCCAGGACACTACAAGATGCAAAGGAGCATCTTGAGATTTAAGACACCACTTCGATCATGAACTTGTTCTGTCTGGAAAATGAAACTCAGTCAGTCTCACTAAAATAAGACAAAATATGCGGTTTCACTTTAAATGTCAAAAAGTTCAGATCAAAGAGTAGTCCTAAGAAAACTGGGTGTGTGTGTATTAGGTGCCATTTTAGTATATAGTTAAAAAAAAATTCCCCTTTCATTTCAAATTTTATTTAAAGCTTTAGTCATTTTTTTTACATGCCTATAGTTATAAATTTTTATTTGTGACCCTGGACCACAAAACCAATCTTAAGTCGCTGGGGTATATTTGTAGCAATAGCCAAAAATACGTTGTATGGGTCAAAATTATAAATTTTTCTTTTATGCCAAAAATCATTAGGATATTAAGTAAAGATCATGTTCCATGAAGATATTTTGTAAACTTCTTACCGTAAATCTCAATTTAATTTGATTAGAAAGTCATTGCTAAGAACTTCATTTAGACAACTTTAAAAGCAATTTTCTCTATTTAGATTTTTTTTTTTTGCACCCTCAGATTCCAGATTTTCAAATAGTTGTATCTGTCAAATATTGTCTGATCCTGACAAACCATACATCAATGGAAAGCTTATTTATTCAGCTTTCAGATCATGTATAAATCTCAATTTCGACAAATTGACACTTTAGACTGGTTTTGTGGTCCAGGGTCACATTTAGTTATTGTAGTACATTAAAAAAAAAAAGAGAGAGAGAACCAAGTTTAATGATTTTATTTGATTTAACTTTTATTTTAAGTTATAAAAAGGTTCAGTTTTTTAACAACTGTAAAAATGCTGTTTTCTGTCAGGGTTAGGTCATAATATTTAACTCTATAGAAACACAAATAAGTCTATGGAATGTCCCCATTTAGATTGTAAATGTTAGTGTAAACAAATAAAAGAAGTGGGCTATAAACCAAACACTATTTTTTTCTTACCTAAAGACGGCCAAACTGAGAGACCACAGCAGTAACACTCTACGTAGATCAAGTTTTTGTCTTTCCTTCATGAAGTGCTGCCCACCAAACACGAGCACTACATACACAGCACCAAACAAAAATGACTTTTTCCTGAAAGACACAAAACATAACACCAGAAATGTTCATTTTTATGCTGGACTTCAAAGCACTAGTGGCAGATTTATTAATACAGTTATTAATCAAATACAGTTCTTACCAGTTTTCCTGCATCCATTCAATAGCAAACCTCTCATCAAAGTGACGCTCGAAATCATACTCAGTCAGAGGAAGCTCAAATTCAGTGGCATTCATTTTTCAGTCACCTACAACAAACTGCGATATAAAAGCAAAGATTATTTAGTTTAAAAAATGTTGCTGTCCGTTTGGCAGGGCAGCCTCCAGGTAACTAGTCAACCTCAAACACACACCTGTCGTATGGAAATCAGGGTGGAATTTATAGTGAAGTCTAGGGAGTGACTCTCAGCCAAAAACTAGTTTTGTATTTCCTGAATGGAAAACCAGTTTTCGCGATGCAGACAAAAGAGCGGTCTTTATGTTAAAAAGGCGTTATGATGGAGCGAGGAAGAAGCTTCTTTCGTTTATTAAGCCATGTAACCCAGAGATCAATCACAATTCAGTATGCAAATAATACAATGAAAGAAGTTGTAGTTTTCATGACTTTAATAATACATTTCTAATTCCTGATTTCTAATGCAATTAATTTTCAACATATTTTACGAACATTATAAAATGTTTAAACATATAATATAATAATAATAAATAATATGGAATGTCCCAAATTTCTGTGTATGTTTCTCAAGTCTCTGCACGTGAGGGCGCTATTGCTACTTGCACTTAAGAGATCCAAAATAAAGGGTAATTAGAATCAGATTTACACTACAAGACTAGCTGTAGCACATGCTTTATTAATAAGCGTTCTATGGAAGATTACATTATCAGCGTAATTAGAGAAATTACAAAATTTGCGTTTTAGTAGGCTACATTTAATTTGACCAGTGGTTTAGGCTAATTCATCATCCCACTTTTAGATATTTTAATGTCAAGTTTAAAAATGACAAAAACGTTAATAACGAGACTGCATTGTTATGGAGCTTTTCAAAATATTATATTTGCAATACACTGGTAATCTGTCTCTCGGCTGTCAGTGCGTTCTGTGGTTCCCTGCCAATCCTGTAGGTGGCGATAATTGAGTTTGTTCCTGCACAGTCTCAGAGTCAGCACAGAAGAAATATGGCATCTGTAGGAGAGTGATATTTGCTACATTGTTTTAAAACCTTAGGAAGTCTGTTTATACGATTTTGTTACGGTCTTGATTTAGCAAATTAATTCTGCATTCAGACCGAGCGAGCGGCTACGATGAGGATTTATCATTGTTTACTCAATGCTGCCAAGTTTAGGAAGGTGTTTGACTTTGGTGAGAGAGAGGTAGCGCATTGGTTCCCTGGACATATGGCTAAAGGTGCGTGACATATTAAAAACAACTAAAACCGTGTCATTTAGTGTGTGTTTTAATCATTCAGATTCGTTCGTTGTTTGGGCCAATTTAAACATGCACTGTAGGCGTCTAAATCTATTCTTGTGTATCTTTAGAATCTAAGTTTAATATTTAATTTTGTCCTACAGAAATATGCTTACCATTGTGACCTTTTCTTTTTTTAGGACTCAAGCAGATGAGAGCCAGTCTAAGGAAGGTTGATTGCATTATAGAGATCCATGATGCAAGAATATCCTTTTTATTGCTGAGAATTAATATTTTGAGTTCAAGTTGAGCTTTATTGTCATAATAAAGCTCAACTTGAACTCAGAATGGACATTTTGAATGATTAAACCCAGTATTTTTCTAAGACCTTCTTTAACTGGCCAACATCCCCTTTTCTGGAAGAAATCCCTCATTTCAAGAAAGTCTTGATGTCCGGCCACACATTCTTATACTGAATAAGATGGATTTGGCAGACACATCTAAAAAGCAGGTCTTATAATCTTATGCATTTCATTATTGCTTAAAAGTAGTTTCGGTAAATGCAAAAACTGAAACTACTTAAATGATGTGCTAATAAAAACAGGATTTCACAGGGTTTTTTTTTTTTTTTCACCAGAGGATTCTGAAGCAGCTTGACAGAGAGGGTGTGAGGAGTGTTTTATTTACAGACTGTTTAAGACAACGAGATGAAAATGTAAAAAAGGTGAGCAGTGTCAGACGTTACATCAGATATTTCTCAATGAAAGACTGGAAAACCTAGCACATTATAATTTTAAACATTCTGTCTTTCAATGTCTGATGTTCCAGATTGTTCCTCTTGTGACAGAGTTGATAGAAAGCGGGTCACGTTTTCACAGAGAAGAGGTAAGTTTCAATTATTTCAGTAGTTTACATTTTGCTATAAAGTTTTCTGACTTTTTTATTCATCTGTGTAGGACAGAAGTTACTGCCTGATGGTCATTGGTGTGCCAAACGTGGGAAAATCATCACTGATTAATGCTGTAAGGAGAACATATTTGAAAAAAGGTATTTATTTTATGTCTTTTGCTTCTTGCAGTCAGTTGATTTTAACAAGCAAACAAACATAAGGCCTAAATTTCAGATATATTTCTTGCTGTCAGGCAAAGCTTCAAAAGTAGGAGGTGAACCAGGAATTACAAAAGCTGTCCTGACAAAAATTCAGGTATTAATTATAATCATTTGGTGGATTCAATTGGATTGACATGTTCAAACGTAGCTTTAAATGAGATTTTGTTTTGCTAGGTTTGCGAGAGGCCCATAATTCATTTACTGGACACCCCAGGAGTCCTGCCACCTAGAATAGAGAACATAGAGACAGGAATGAAACTTGCTTTATGTGGTAAGTCCACAAATATCTGGGAAATAATCTTAATGTATAGTTGTTGTAATGTTGTTTTTATTGTAAGGTGTCTCCTTTACAAACAGGTACCATTTTGGACCATTTAGTTGGTGAGGATGTCATTGCAGATTATCTGCTTTTTTCACTGAACAGACTGGAAAGATTTAGGTAGGTTTTGCGATGGAATTCTTAGCGAGTTTTGTGACAATCTACAAGCACTAAGCAATTTGTTGTGTGTTTTTAAAAAGCTGAATATACAGTAGAATAATTAATAATGGTTGTGACAATTTCTAATGTAGTTACATTGAAAAGTACAATCTTGAAGAGCCTTGTGATGATATTCAGCATGTGCTGAAGTGTATAGCGGTGAAGCTCGGCAAGACCAAGCGTGTGAAAGCCATCACTGGAGTTGGTGAGTCAATTCATTCAAGCCACTCAGTTTTCATTTTAATGATTTCAAACTATTAATGATGCATTTTCTTTTCATGACACATAACTCATTTAATGTATTTAACCAATAACACATCAATTGTTTAGGCAACATCACTGTCCAGTTACCAGACTACAGTGCAGCAGCCTATGATTTCATCAGAGCATTTCGCAAAGGAGAACTTGGGAAAGTTATGCTTGATTGATAGTATTTAAATAGCTGATTTGTTAATATTGTAAAAAAAAAAAAAAAAAAACGCTTGACCTTACTGTATATGTATGTCCAAGACTGGACACTGAACACATAAAAGAAGCATTTATTACTTTTAATGTTTTAATTAAAAGGTGGCGACCAGGGTGTTTGGTGCATGTCTTATTTTTATTGTGTACTTATCAGAAAAGGTGCATTGATTGTATTATTTTTCTTTACTGCAGTTGAAGATACAATAAATTATTGATTTTTATTTAAACAGCATTGGTATCTTTGTATATGAAAACCAAATATTTTAACCCAACAATCAAATGACAGCACAAAACTACTTATTACAATTTGAGTATCTACTTTCACAAAACTACGTTATCTGTTTTTTTTCCCCAAATTAATATATTAATTTTAATAAAATATTTGGCATGTAATTGCTTTAAAATTATAATTTGTTAAATATATCTAATAACAGCTGGCAAAGAGAGCTTGTGTAGTGTTTTATATATATAAAAAACATCTTTACTTTGCTTTTTAAGCACTTAATACATAACACATTGTTTTGTGGGTTATCAAAAATCTCTACTAGAAATACAAAGTTGTTTAAATACATCAAATTATTTATAAGTAATTTAAAAAGAGGACGTTTTCACACCTGAAGCAATGGAAGTACAGGTACAGCTAGAAATACTGTTTTCTTGTTCTAAATGTGTTACAGCATACTTCTTCAATCTACGTACAATTATTAGTTAAATGTTAACATAAATATTATTAAACAGACAAAGGTTCATATAAAAATGTTCACGTAAATCTCAAGAACAGTGGAGTTTCACCAACAGTGCAGCAGCACAACAATAACACAGTATTTTGTCATCCAGTACATGATGTAACAGCATAAAGAAGTCTATAGTTGTATAGATACTAATGCTTCTGTTGAAGCAAACTAACCTTTCAGATCCTATATGTCTACTAAACTAAATAGAGAGGTTTTAAATCTTTCTTTCGCCTTCGTATCTGCTTTGTTGTGCAATAAAGTACACATTATTAAACATCGGTGTTGCACAGTAACATACATAAGCAGCTTATTAAGCTGTGCCAAACTGTCTTAAAGTGCCTCAAGGGGCAAAGTACATCACAAAGTTTACTGGTAAGAGTAAAGCGGAAAATCTAGTGGTAGTGGAGTCGTGCACTATTGCATTTGATGTCCTGGCGAGGTAAAGCTCCCAGTCTGTTCTGTTACTGTAGTAATCATCTCCATGCTCTGAGCTGTCATCCGGTCGATGCTGGGCCGATGCGTACCAGCCTCCGGCTCCCAGCGCCACCACAGCCCCGGCCGCCGCTGCCCCTGCCACCCTCACAGCGGGGGAGCCTCGGGTGCGGGACGTCCGGGCTCCTCGGGCACTGCCCCGCGCTGAACCCCTGGCTCCTCCCCTGCCACCTTTGGATATCACCTGATCGCACAGGAATGCTGAAAGCAGGAGAAATATCCAGCAGGTGGCAACAGCCCTGTTCATTCTGGATCACCCTGAGAATGGAAGAAAAGCATGTAGATGATTCAGAAGAAAATAAACCCTCAGAATATATGTAAAAGCTCTGCTGAACTTCTTTGTATCTACTTATTTTACCCAATATTACAGTGGCTCCTAATTGTATTTGGACACTTTAGGGTATTTTAAGTCGCACTTAAAATGTACGAATGCCACAGCATTCATTATCAGTGATTTTCAACCTCAAAATGTCTATAAAGGACTTAAAATGGGTCAAACATAAGAAATTTTAATTCATCCCCTCAAAAACATTTAATTTTTTTAAATGACCATGGTTCCCACTGACCTGAAAACGTTTTTATTTTTTTATCCTTATCCAATAATAATAATAAAAAATAATAATAATAAAACAGAAAAAGACATGGGGCATTTGAATGATGTTTTGGACAATAGGGGGCCTTGGAGAAATAAGGTTCAGAACCACTGCATTATATAAAATATTTAAAACTCCCAAAAGTTTTTGGATACTTTGTTATTTGTCATACTTGGTGGAACTGGTGCATAGTTCATGTGATCAATTACATCTCTAAACCTGAGAGGAATGTTGCAGTGTAAAGAATGCTACTTATTTCAACTGGAAAAAACTACTTCATTTTGTTTACCATCATTACCTCGAATTCAGTTTACTGTAAAATGAAACCGGTATTTACTTCTTGTTTTCTTACCTGGCTATTACCAGAATTTCTTATGCAACGTATCACATGTATTTTATACTTTATTTAAAATTGACTTAATATTTTTTGTTAACTGTTATATCTATGGGAATGTTTTACATGCCATTTTTAATAATTTATTTATTAATTCATTCATATCTAATTATTTTTGTTGTGTTTTACCCTATAGTTTTTGTGTGGGTAACCTCGTTTTTATATTTCATTGTCAGAGAGCATTTATTATGGTAACATAATAAATTAAATAACAGGCCTACATAAAAATTATACAAAAAACTTTTTATATAAATAACTTTCCATTTCATTTACAGATCGCACTTGGATTGAATAAGGACATCCATTATTAATGAATCGACAGTCGACACAAGTTCAGCTACTTAAGTGTCAAAAGTATAGGGGAAGTGTTTAACAAAGACTGGTATTTTGTTATGTGTTCAGGTTCAACAAGTTTGCTCAAAGAGATGACTGTGTGTCTCCATATGTGTATAGATATAATACTAACAGATGATGGCTGATGAGCTCATATTTTTAATAAATAGATTAAACTGGTTTAGTTTTAATCATGCTTTAAAATGTGCTATTTACTGTCGTGTGTTTAATGAAGCGATGAAATGGTAAATCAGGCTATTCTCCAACTAGGTCACTAGAAATACAGCCATTTACGGCTCACAATATCTGCTAGAGAGGTCAGAAGACTATTTCCTTAATCTTGTGTTATTCTTACCATACAAGAGACGCTTAATACAATATTTGAGGGAAAAAATACGATTTACAGAGCGTTTGCCTGGTCATAAATTCAAAATGGTCACGATATCAATAATTCATTTTGGGGGTTTTAGAACACGTAAATTCATCCCATTATTGTCATTTGCAGCCTCTATGAGAATAGACACAGATATGTCTAATAATATGACGGTATTCACGCGACGTCGACTGATGTTCGCACAAAGGCGTTTCTGTGGAGTCTCGCGACTGTGTCCATGTAGTAGTATGTGTATTATTGCGTTTATGGATGCTACACCTCTGCAACAACCCGTCATTATGCATGTTCAAATTCATGTTCTTTAGCCATATCGAGGAAGACTTACCTCCGATTGTGCCCTTGTCCACAGAATATCCCACGATCATGTGTGAGATCAAATAAAATGCAAGCGTTATGTAAGGCAGCACTGCTCTTACTGGAGATGAATTAAAACATGGCAGGTGTAGTAATCAGGTTTTCTGATGTAGTAAAAAAAAAAAAGAAAAAAAGTAGCCTGTGTGCAAGGTTAAGAAAAGCAGCTGAATGCATCTAGATGAAAAAAGGCTTTTCAAAAAAGATAAGATTTTAAAATACAGCCTAATTTATAAATGCTTGAAGACACACAATGTGGAAATCCAGTCTATGGACATGCATGAGCAAATTTGTGAACTGTGGTAATAAACTGAATGTTTATTCATATATAGATATGTATGTCATGGTCTCACTTGGGACACAGAACATGTCGCAGACCAGGTAGTCTTGAACACAGGTCTGGGTATCTGTGAATATTTTATACTCGATCCAAATCCATCTTTTGGGGTTATTTTGTAAATATTCAGGTGATTCTGCATGCTTTAAATGTTCAGTCCTTTTGCCTATAGGCCTAAATGTATTGCTGATCATGAACATTCATGATGATGAGCGCAAAAACATAGTAAGGGATGGTACAGTCTTTTTTCATAGCTGTATCTAAAATCACAAACATTGTCCAAATTGTGGTGCTAAACAAGACTCTAAGGAAACTAAAGAAGCCATGTTGATATAAAGCATTACAGAAAGCTTTCATGCATGGTTACTCATGATGTGGTCAAAAAACATCAAAACAGAAAGAGTTTTCAGTTAAGTGCCATATTGCTTTTATTGTTACAGAATACAAAGACGAAAACAATGGTGAGACATTTAATTTTGACAAATAACTGAACAAACCATATTCTACTTCCAAGTGTCAAAATGTGTTACTCTGAATACAGTATAATACTTCTTTATTTTCCAATAACCTGTTCATGCTGTAGTAAATCCAGTGCTAATTTTCTCATTAAATGTGAAATTGATTGGAAATTATATTATTCAGAAACATATATACATATTTTTGGAAATGTACTGACAAGTAAGGACTAAAATAATTAGCTCACCTGCTAGATCTAATATCTTACTATTTACATTTTATTAATATTATTACTCAATATTAATATAAACCATTTAAAAGCGTATATGTTGAAATAAATGGATGCTTTTATATAGTTAGGATGTCTAAACTTACAGTAAAGACATTTAATGTTACAAAAGATTTCTATTTCAAATAAATGCTGTTCTTTTGACCTTTCCAGTCATGAAAGAATCCTGACAACGATTAAACAGCACAACAATTTTGTTAAGCATAGATATTTATAAGAAATATTTCTTGAGCACCAAATCACATATTAAAATCATTTCTGAAAACCCCAAACTTTTGAAAGGTAGTGTATTGTAAATAGTATTTGACTTTTAAAAGCATTTATACATTTGATTTGATACCCTCTGTCTTACTATCATGCTTTGACCGGCAGGTAGTGCCACAGTTACTGTATTATTCTCTTACCTCCATCACAGTGCTTCCACAGATTTAAACAATAAAAGTTTTCATTTGTGACCCTGGAGCACAAAACCAGTCATAAGTAGCTCGGGTATATTTGTAGCAATAGTCAAAAATACATTGTATGGGTCAAAATGATCCATTTTTCTTTTATGCCAAAATCAATAGGATATTAAGTAAAAATCATGTTCCATGAAGATATTTTGTAAATTTCCTTTTGTAAATATATCTAAACTTAATTTTTGATCAGTAATATTCATGGCTAAGAACTTCATTTGGACAAATTATAAAGGCAATTTTCTCACAAAAAAATTTTTTTTTGCACCCTCAGATTCCAGATTTTCAAATAGTTGTATCTTGGCCAAATCTCAATTTTAAAAAATTTGACCGTTATGACTGGTTTTGTGGTCCAGGGTCACATTTAATCGACATTTCCACATAGAATAATGCAAGGCTTAGTCATGGCCTAACTTCAGTTATAATCATTATGCTTTGCTGAAAACAAAAACCAAAGAGCAGTTAACTATTATAAAATAACCCACAATCTTTCTCTATATTAAAAAAAAGTTCTTAAAGGGGTCATTGGATGCAACATGCACTTTTACAAGTTGTTTGAACTGAAATGTGTGTTGGCAGTGTGTGTACACAACCACCGTATAATGATAAAAATCCACCCAGTGGTTTCTTTTAATCTTGTTAAATCATTTCCCCTTTCTCATATCAAGCCGATCTCAGATGCCTGTCTGTGTGATATCACACAGACCCAGGCCCCTCCCACGATTGTTGATTGACACTAGCATTTTACCTTAGACCCGCTCTGAGTGAGCTGTTATCAGTCCATCATTGCTTCGACTCCAGAGCAGGAGTAGGATGGCTCCTAAGCGATTGAGGTCGTCATTTACTCCTGACATCTGAGCCGCTGAAGATGCAGTGGATTAAGTTTATTTTTGAAGGGAATGCACCCCTGATCTACCTAAATGCGTCTATGTTTGAGTGAATCATTCATCATCCAGCCTCACCTACAGAAGAAGTGAATATAAGGTTCTTTTATGAATCTTTGCAAATCGCCTTTCCTAATAACGTGCTAATCCTAATAATCGCCTTTCCTAATAACGTCCTAATAACGTCCTAATAACGTGCCTTTCCTAATAACGCGCAAGTTCCGCGGCTAAAGTAAACAGTCTCTCAGAGCACGGCTCGTCACCTCATGGAAGAGAGGGGCGGGGTGAGCAAAGCTCATTAGCATTTAAAGGAACATGGACTAAAACGGCTTTTCTTTCATTAAGAACCTAAAGAATCATATCAAGTTGTGGAAAATGTGCATCCAATGACCCCTTTAAACCTACTGAGCAAACTATACTACAGCATTTAAGTGAGTTGTTAAAAATGAAAGGAAGACATGATTTTTCTGAAATGTATTACCCAGTTCTGATATACAAGGACAAAAAGAAAATACTGTTGCTAAAAAAATCCCTATTTTTAATCTTTACTTGGCTGTCGAATTTATACCCAAGCGTATTTAAAATGTCTGTTTGGGGTCCTTTAGTCCACTGCACCGGTGGTGCGAGAACAACAGCCCGGGCGGCGCAGCAACCCCAACAACCCCTTTTTTCTCCTCTGGGTCGATCCTGAGCTGTGCTGGGATGTTGTCGTGTTCTGGTGCGAGAGCTTTGCCGCTATTCCCTTAGTTTCTTTGATCTGTATCTCTAGATGTTTCTGAATCGCAAGGCCAAGTTCCTCAAGCTCGACCGAGGCGCCATACACCTCCCAGGTCATGCCCTCCGCATCCCATTTCACCTCCCTCACAGGAGACTTTTGACTCTTCGACGCCATTTTGCCACTCGCATTTGTCTTCTCCTCAACCAGGCACACTTCTGGGAACACGTGCTGGGGCTGTTCCTCAGAGTCCTGACCTACTTGCACTCCTACATCTCTCAGTTCTTTTTCTGTGGTCATGGTCCCTGCTTCCCTCTTGGACGTTTCATCCACCCACTGTTGGGCGCCAACTGGACGCAATGGAGCAGGCCAAGAGCAATCCGGATTGCAGCAGCGGAGTCGTCGCTTACCGTCCAATCCGGTCTCGCTGACAGAGGAGATGAGCCGAGGGAGAGCGAGCAGGTTGCCTGCTGATACTTGGCCCTTGTAGTTCTCCTCCATTCCTATCAAGTGTGGAAGCAGCTGGGCCGGGGCAGGAATTGGTTGCGGGTGGCAATATGCTGCAAAAGTGTCCTCAACGGCTCCATGGTGGAAGTGTGAGTTACTACAAACAGCTTCTTCGAATTTGGGGCAGGTGGATTCTGGAATGACTTCACAGATCTGAATGAAGCCATATTTGGCTGGTTGAGTTGGGCTGCCCGATCCACTACTTCCTGCTCTGGTGGATGTGGTCATCGTATTGTTCTGCTGAAGCGGCATGGCCTGTTTACACACTAAAGAAGGAAACGACTGCGCACAAACATCCTGGTCTCGTCCTTGGCAAAAAGACGTACCCGTTTCACAGTAGAGAGGAAAAGCTGCGGCCTCTTTAAAAATCTGCAAGCTGTCTGAGTGGCATCTTTGTATTGATAAGAGACTGTGGTCTTGTAGGACCTTGTGAGGAGATAAGACATGCTCCCTGTGCGCTGTCAGTGAACCCCTACATGTGTGTTTATTCTGATGGCTCACTGGCTGTAAACACACACCATCAGATACATGGGTCTCAGAAATACAGTGACCACTTGTTGTGTGTTGATCAATCTGGCTGCCGTCTTTGAGGTCTTCTGGGGAGTATGATGCTTCATTGGAGGTCTTCAGGGGTACACCTTCAGGCTTCACCTCTGCTGAACTGCACTCAACTGTGACAACAGCGTCTGAGGGGATTGTGCCCCCTGGTGGGAGTGACACAGTGTGCCCAGCCTCCGCCATTGGATATCTGCTGGAATTTAATAGGAAAAAAAATTGTCAGTTACACTTTTGATGGTCCCCTTTAGAAATTCTGTTGACTAAAAGACTGATGTCAACTAATTCTCATTCGGAGTGTTTAGTATACTGTTATGTTAGGGTTTGTAGTATTTTACATATACTTGCAAAGTTACTTATAGTCAGTAGAATGTCTAAAGGGGGCCATAAAAAATAAAGTGTTAAAGTGTCTCTAATGTGAAAAGCCTTGAATAAAACATGGGTTAGATAATGAAGAAGCATTAAATTGACCGTAAAAACATTAAAAAAGTTTTTAAAAAAAGTGACAGTTAAAACATTAAATGTCACTAAAGATTTGTACTTCAAATAAATGCTGTTCTTTTGAACTTTCTAAAAAAAAAAAAAAACGTTTCACAGTTTACACACAAAAAATGCAACACAGCTGTTTTTAACTTTGGTAATTATAAGAAATCTTTATTGAGGAGCAATTCAGCATATTAGAATGATTTCAGAAGAATCATGTGACACTGAAGACTGGAGTAATTACTGTAATTCATCACAAGAATAAAATAAATTTAAAATATATTCAAATAGAAAAAAAAATTATTTATATTGTTTGCATTTTTAAAAATAATTATAGACATTTTCCTCAAATAAATGCAGTCTTGTGAGCATAAAGAAAACACAGCCCCCAATCGTTTAAGCTTTGGTCAGGCTGGACCTATAATGTGAGTTTGTGGCAAAACTACCTATTCGTCTTAACTATTTGCAGATGAGGGGCGGGGCAGGTAGAAATGTCTGGTAAACCAGCTATATCTACCGACAAGGGTCTCAATCCCACAGGAGTTGATCTCTCACCCTTCAGTCCCTATATACGTCCATTACAATGTGTTGTTGTTATTCTGAGAGACAACAGCATAAACATTGTGAAAAACCTTTTGGTTCTTTTGGTACAGCTTTCTTAAAGTCGGTCAAAGGCTGTTTTTCCACATTATTCCAGCCTTTGCTTTGGTTTTAGGTGATATATATTGTCAACAGGTGAGAAAGTAATCTACTAGCAAAAAAAAAAAAAAAAATCTAAATGTTCAATATTTAAATTAGAATTCTAAATGTTTGTATAAAAATCTTTCATGAATCATATTAAATTCTATGTCACACATGAAAGGAATGTGCTACTTAGACACAGTGGGATGAAACAGCCTCTCATTATTAATTCATTAAAGGCCAATTAAAGAGTGCATCTCTCTTCCATTAAATCCAGAAATACCTGTCAAGGTGAGAACTGCATCATGTGCACTCACACACACACACAACAAAAATAATGGCAGGCAATTTTTTTCAAAAGAAATGCTTACCTTGTGTCCCAGTCACAGATGAAGCTTTCTTTGATGTCCTCTCTGCCCCGTCTTTACCCCTCCACTCTCTCTTCGGTGATCTCTGCGGTCATCCCAGACTCCTAAGTGTGCAAAGTCAGTCCAGGTCCTTATAAAGGCAGGATCCGTCGATACAGGTCCCTCCGTCACACGTCACCCATCCTGGCCCTTGTCCTCTCCTTCAGCATCCCCACTCCAGCAGTGAAAAAGATGGAGGGAGCTTCGGGATTATACTCGTCTTTCATCTGATTACAAACCAGTCTCAGTCACATCTTCAAATCCCTAGGCAGGAGGGTGTGTGTGTGCGTGTGTGTGTATAAGAGACAGAGAGAATGAAGAAGGAATGTGTGTGCCTGTGTTTGTGTGGGTGTTGTGGGGAAAGACTACATGTGTGATGTGGTGGAGGGCTGAAGGAGATTGGATACTGAGAGGAGGAGGAGAATATGGGGAGATGAGGAGGTGCAGCGGTGGTTAAGCCGTCGCCACTTCATGTATCTGACAGAAAATAAAGGGGAAACACTTGAATGAATGTGAAGGAAATCAATGGATGGACAGCCAAATTACCTCTCACTCCCTCAAAATGCCTTGAAATGCCATCACTGTCTGTTGGGAACATGCATACACACATAAACACAGTGGAAATGTGTTTCTGTCTTTCACCTCTTTCTTTATAAAGAAGTGCCACTCCCTCATAGGTCTCTCTGGCTTAACCATCATTCTCCCCCTGTTGCTATGGAAACAACATTTCTCAATGGGGCTGAGATGACTCTTCTTTTATTGTGATACCATGATATTACGTATTGTCTCTCTATATGCACACACACTATCAGGGGATTACAACAGTGAAGTGTGAATACTGGTCCCTCTGAGAGTCATTTGTGGGCAGACAGTTCATTCAGCTGTTCATTCACCAGTTTATTACTTGTTTTCTGGGTGCTCTAGTTAATAGAGGAAATATAATTTAGCACCCTCTTTGAAATATTTTTTAGAGCTTTCTATGTAAATGTTACTCTACAATAAAATGTCACCTTCTTAACAATGCAATAGTGCAGATTAGAAATAGTCTATCTATCATCTATCTATCTATCTATATCTGTGCAGAGGGAGAGAATCCCTAAGACTCAACATCTGGACAAGGGTGTGGCCATAAGCACACAGATTAAATACAGAAATGGACCAAGAGAAAGAACAAGCCACAAAGCAGCGGAAACAAATCATCAGTCTTGTATGAGAATCATGGGCGGCGCTAGGGAGGGGCTAGCAGGTGCTTCAGCACCCCCAAGAAAGACCAAAGCACCCCCACAAAGAAAGAAGATAAAATAAAGTATTAAAAAATACATATTTGACTCATTACGCATGCATAACATGCAAAGCAATAGGTGATTTTATTTTTAAAATGGATCGGTTCCTTCTATGGGATTTTTTTAACCATTTAACTATCCACCATGCCTAGATTTATTTATGTCTGTGGGCCGGTTCATTTGAATTTCACGGAGATTGCATGAGACGGCAGAAACCCAGACAGCAAGCAGTGTTGGCCCAGATCCGGCCCACATCTGGCCTGCATGGATTTCACACGAGCCAGATGTGGGCCGGATCTGGGCCAACACTATGTTGCTGTCTGGGAAGCGCATCCAAAAATGACGGATCGGCTATGTATTTTAAGTTCTTTCCTCTGAAAAAAAAGCAAGGTATTGTGCAGACGCCTCCATGCCTCGATAATACTCCCACACTCATAAACAGTTGACATATGCGCCTGCACAGCGCTTATTCATCAAAATTAATGTCAGAGTAAACGGCCAAAAAAAAGAAATGAGTCAAATATCCATGTAATACAATGTTACAAATTCGACTGGGTGATTTTATTATTCATATGAAAAATAATAACCTGTTTTGGTCATATTTACTATTGCCCAGCTCCCCCTGTCAATGACCTAGCACCCCCTCAGAACCTGCATTCAAAACCCCTGATGAGAATTGATGCTTCCTTTTGTCAGAGTGTTAAAGATGGATGTGGCTACTATTGATGTGTCCATTTGTCAAATTGAAATTGGGCTTTGCTTTCTGCTGACACAATTTTGAAGGTTTATTGACAACTCACATTATAGAACAAGATCACAATAAGCTGAGCTGTGGCAATATGGGTGATCTGGCCTTATTTACTGAGAGTTTCAAATTCTGCTCTGTAAGGAGTAGAAAAAAAGCCTGCATTCTGAGCTGCATTGTTAATAAGAAAACACTGCTGGCCCAGCTATGAAGGGCAAAAGATAGGGACAAGGTTAAGCAATGTAGCTGCGTCTAATAAACAAAGAAACTGCTGACAGCCATTCAGTGACTCAGTATGAGAAAATGCACTTTTTACAAGACAAAGAGTCCCAAAAAAATGCTCAAAATAATAGGCACGTTTACAAAATGGGTTCAAATTTTATACAGATGAATTAAAAAGGCAGTTGATGTATACAGCTTTAACATTTTCAGCAAATATGTTTATGTATAAGTATATTTTGTACACAAGAATTCTTTAGTCAAGCAGGACAAAACGCATTAAAACCCACTTGACCCAGAATTTGCACAATAAAATGTCCCATTGGTGATCTTCGTACTTAAGTGCACCCACATCAGTTATAATAATGAACAGAAAGTGCGTAGCACTTAAATACATTTGGTGTTTCTGATTATGTTGATACTTAATCACATTTATATTAAATTTATATTATTCCGAATGGAGCACCAAAATTATTTAAATCAGGCCCAATGGTAAAACACAGTTAAATATTATACGGACTGTCACTTAATTTTCTCCTTTTGATAAAAAATCATTTACATTGATCATGATCATTTTGTACTGACCTGCCATAGCTGAGATCAGTACTTTGGTGGTCCTGGGTGAGTTTTTTGTGCCTCAGGTGTCCTTTCATGGGACTCTGAACTTTCTCTTATGAAAGATAGTCCTTCAAGCATGAGTCATGGCTGTTCCAAAGGGCACTATTGTGCTCTGTCTCTTCCCCGGAGCATTTGTTCCTGTCCACTGTTCGCACACATACCTGAACTCCAGTCACACCCACACCGGCATGTTTACATTCTCACCTTTGTATGTTAAAGTGTCAATACCGACCCTTAGAGCAATTGAGTCAGTGCCAATGCTTCCTAATGATTGAGTTTCAGAAACATTGTAGACGTGTGCTTCTGGTTTTGTGAAGTCAAACTCATTTAAATGTATTAGTTCACCATTTAAGCAAAGGATAATGTTAGCATTAGCTAAACTGCAGTTTATTCAATCAGATGCTGAAACTGCAGAAAAAAATAAAGTATTTGTACTGCAGTATATATGAAGAAGTCTGATGCCATCGTACATAACTGTCAGTTTGCAGGAGATCATGAAAGCCATAAATGTGTCATTTTTTTATACGCCCAGTAGAGATTAGATGTGAAGATCCAATGGACTGATCCATAACCACAGATCAAAGTGTCATTTTTTGTTTTTCTCTCTCCATCACTTTTGCTTGTTGAGGTTGGTTACTTAACCTAACCTCTTCGTGATCTGTAATCTGTAAAATTCATGCTGTATGTTCCACAACAGCAAGCATCGATTAAATTGTAAATTAAAGACATTGGATGATCTTGCTGAGATATAGATTCTGATATTATAGTCTTCGCAGTATTCCTGGAATGAGCTGTGCAGTGTTCATTCAGACTTGGTCTGTGTTGTTTGGGGTGTTTGTAATGCTTCAGATACAGCAATGGCAGATTACAGCCGTGACATGAGTGTCACAGCTGCGGTTCTCTAATGAACCACAAGGATAGGACAGCCAGCTCAGCTGCCTTCCTTCAATTAATATAAATCAGCATGTTCATATCTCACTTTTGAGGATCAATATTTGGTCTCCACTTGAATTACCTGGAACTCCTGTTAAGCAGTACCTACCAGCTCTGTCAATTTTTAAAACAGGAATATACCTGTGTTGCAATTTAAAGTATGTCTATAAAAGGTTTATTACTGCGGGATTGCAGTGTAACTTTTTATAACAAAATGTTTGAGGTTTTAATTTTTATAATTTGTCAGAATCCAATATTTTGACACAAACCAACCAAAAAGGTCTACCAAAAGGTACAGTCGCAGCATAATGTTGTGGCCATTATGCCATTGTCAATTGTCAATAGCATAGTGATGTTCACACAGAAGTCACTCACAAACCATGCAGCTTTCTAATGGTCAGTGTGGCGAATTTGTGTGACCTGCTTCAATATAAGTAAAATCTGAGAGTCTTTTTTATTGATTAATTGACTGGTTGGTAAATTAATACAAGACAAAATAATAGGACAATCTTTTCACCACACTGCTTAGATACACACATCCCATACAGCAACTGAACATTGTATTGATGTGTATGTGTGTGTGCCACCAATGCCATAACATACCTCTGATTATTCATACACACATACAAGACAATGTCATAAAATTGCACTGTTAATAGATACATCCAGAAATGTTGGATAATGCTGTTTTGCACAAATATATTTTTGTCTTCTGATTTGACTTGTTTGAAATTATTGTGCTTTGGATAGTTAAAAAATTATGGTATTTCGGAAATTATAAATTTTAGTATAATTAAATTGAATAACTCAAGTGTGTGCTGAAATATAAAAGAAAGATCCAGATCTTATTTATGAACTGAGCCAAATGTTGTGGCTCACTAAAAAAGAGCTGGAATTCCAATCATCGTGCGGATTCCTATTGCTATGACTGGAATTCACCTTTGAAATTTCGCCAAGCAACAGTAAATGTGACTGCACTGTCATCATTTACTTACCTTCTTGTTTCAAATCTGTTTCTTTTTTTCTGTTGAGCACAAAATAATATATTTTGAAGAATGCTGGTAACCAAAACAGTTGCTGGCAGCCATTGACTTCCATAGTATTTTTTTCCATACTATTGTGAGGTTGTTTATTGCTGTGATGTAGGAGGTGGAGGTCCACTCAGTGGATGATGGAGGGACACGCTGATTAGGCTCAGCTGGGTTCTGTGGCTTGTGTAATGTGGACAGATGAGAGTGGATGAACTCTGGGCATGTGGCCTGTAGCACCAATCTCCTGCGGAGACTACCCATATGTTTCACTCAGCACAGCTTCTGCAAAACATGCCCACCGTTTGTTTAAGGCAAACATGTACACAGAAAAACATTTGTCAAATGAGAGTAAAGAAATGGCCATCTGAATGCAGTGTATACATCAAACAAAGCACTTTAACAAAGGAAAAAACACTGTAACTGGTACTCTGACTTCATTACACAATTTAATTAAAATATTAGGCTACCATGATTGGCAAATAAACAGATTGTAGATAGTAATTGGCATTAAATTAGACAGCAAAGTGATAATTACTAATTTCCCAGTTTTTCTTTATTAAGGTAATGAAGGTTTGCTTCCTAGGGCCAATGAAAAGAGCTGTGCTGCAAGCAAGTGTTAATACACAGTGACAGCCTGCCTTCTGGTCAGAGTAGTGTTTCTGTTGTCTCCATCTAGTGGTCATATAGAAGAATTCCGCTTAAATGACTGCTCATAAGTGAAGTGACATTCAGCCAAGTATGGTGACCCATACTCAGAATTCGTGCTCTGCATTTAACCCATCCAACGTGCACACACACCCGGAGCAGTGGGCAGCCATTTTATGCTGCAGCGCCCGGGGAGCAGTTGGGGGTTCGGTGCCTTGCTCAAGGGCACCTCAGTCGTGGTATTGAGGGTGGAGAGAGCGCTGGACATTCACTCCCCCCACCTACAATTCCTGCCGGCCGGAGACTCGAACCCGCAACCTTCGGATTACAAGTCCGACTCTCTAACCATTAGGCCACGACTTCCCTCCATATAAGTGGTTCTCCAACAAGAAAGTGGCAAGAATGGAAAGTGATGACATTTTTGTTTTTAAACTTTCTACATCATCCATGTATAACTCACATATCATGTTATTTCATACAGTCATATAATTGAAGGAAGAAAATATTTTTTCTAATCTAAAGTGTGTGTTTTTTTTTCACCACCATTCATCCATTTGGGCTTGGTAAGGGATTTTTAATGCTGTCTTATGCTCACTAAGGCTGAATCATGTATCCAAAAAAAAAAGTAACATTGTGAATTGCAACCCGAATTCCGGAAACGTTGCGTAATTTTTTAAATTTGAATAAAATGAAAACTAAAAGAATTTGAAATCACATGAGCCAAGATTTTATTCACAATAGAGCATAGATAACAGTTTAAATTGAGAAATTTTACAATTTTATGCACAAAATAAACTCATTTCAAATTTGATGCCTGCTACAGGTCTCAAAATAGTTGGGACGGGGGCATGTTTACCATGGTGTAGCATCTCCACTTCTTTTCAAAATAGTTTGAAGACGTCTGGGCATCGAGGTTATGAGTTTCTGGAGTTTTGGTGTTGGAATTTGGTCCATTCTTGCCTGATATAGGTTTCCAGCTGCTGAAGAGTTCGTGGTCGTCTTTGACGTATTGATGCGCCAAATGTTCTCTATAGGTGAAAGATCTGGACTGCAGGCAGGCCAATTCAGCACCCGGACTCTTCTACTATGAAGCCATGCTGTTGTAATAGCTGCAGTATGTGGTTTTGCATTGTTCTGCTGAAATACACAAGGCCTTTCCTGAAATAGACGTTGTCTGGAGGGGAGCAGTTGTTGCTCTAAAACCTTTATATACCTTTCAGCATTCATAGTGCCTTCCAAAATATGCAAGCTGCCCATACCGTATGCACTTATGCACCCCCATACCATCAGAGATGCTGGCTTTTGAACTGAACGCTGATAACACGCTGGAAGATCTCCCTCCTCTTTAGCCCAGAGGACACGGCGTTCGTGATTTCCAACAAGAATGTCAAATTTGGACTCGTCTGACCATAGAACACTTTTCCACTTTGAAACAATCCATTTTAAATGAGGCTTGGCCCACAGGACACGACTACGCTTCTGGACCATGTTCACATATGGCTTCCTTTTGCATGATAGAGCTTTAGTTGTCATCTGCAGATGGCACGGCAGATTGTGTTTACCGACAGTGGGTTCTGGAAGTATTCCTGGGCCCATTTAGTAATGTCAATAACAGAACGGGGCATCCAACAAAGATCTTCGGCCTTGTCCCTTACACACAGAGATTTCTCCAGTTTCTCTGAATCTTTCGATGATTTTATGCTGTGTAGATGATGAGATTTGCAAAGCCTTTGCAATTTGGCGTTGAAGAACGTTGTTTTTAAAGTATTCCACAATCTTTGTACACTCTTTCACAGATTGGAGAGCCTCTGCCCATCTTTACTTCTGAGAAATGCTGCCTCTCTAAGACATCCCTTTTATAGCTAATCATGTTACAGACCCCGTGCCGACTTTTTTGAGACCTATAGCAGGCATCAAATTTGAATTGAGCTCATTTAGTGGATAAAAGTGTAAAATTTCTCCATTTAAACATTTGTTTTCTATGTTCTATTGTGAATAAAACATTGGCACATGTGATTTGAAAGTCTTTTAGAGTTCATTTTCAAATGTAAAAAATGTCCCAACATTTCCGGAATTCGGGTTATAATACTAGTCTTCAGAAATCATTTATGCTGATTTGCTGTTCAAGTTTTGACGCCAAACTATGTGTGTATGCGTATATGTATAACGAAATGAATGCTTTTATTCAGTGAGGCTGTTAAATTGATAAAAAGTTATAGTAAAGACATTTTTATTCATCAGTTTCCTGAAAAAGTATATAAGTAAGCAGCACAACTATCTCCAAGACTGATAATAAATCAGCATATTAGAATGATTTCTGAAGGATGTGACACTGAAGGCTGGGGTAATGGATGATGAAAATTCAGCTTTGCATTCACTTGAATAAATTATATTATAAAGTGTATTAAAATAGAAAACCATTATTTTAAGCTGAAATAATATACTGATGTTTTTCCAGTCTTAACATCACAGTATAAAAAAAACAGACAATCTCACTTTATTTTCACTTTATTGCCAGAAACAAGCTGTTCTGGTAAACCATACACTTTACACACAAAAATAGTCTATTTATTTAAAAATTTAATCAACACCCATTGGCGCAGCTATGGAGGACGGGTAGAGATTGTGCTATTTGTCAAGCTGTGAAGAGCCTGGTGATCTTCAGTGCTGCATGAAGCTTTCTAATTGGCCACGGCCGAGCCACCTCACACATTCAGCTTGTTAAATCTGAAAAGTCTGTCGTTGCCCTCGGGCCATTTGTCTCTGGAAATATACAAGCCACACACTCACAGACATGGTTCAAAACATTACTTCCACTGACACAGTATTCACTAAAATTGCTCTGTTTTGTGGATCGTCTGACCTTGACAGAAACTGAGAAAACAATTTTTAAGACAAAGATACAAAGAGTTACAACACTGCTAGAGTTATCAATGATGATTGCTTTTTATTTAGACTTAGGAAACTCAAGAACTGTTCTTGATATGTTTCTGGCTATTGCTTTCATGATATGGAGATTCAGTTTTGTGCTCATGGCTAGCTAGAAATAAATGATCAACATGATCAAAGAATCTGCATTAAAAAGCCCTACACCAGAAAACTAAAGTAGTAAGGCCAGCTATGATATGAAAATAGACAACCCAATACATACTCTTTCCTAACAATATATATTTTACATTCAGCATTATATAACTTTAAGATGAAATATCACTTCAGCTGTGTTAATGTACTCTGATAACAGAAACCACAAGACAAATATATCACTACTCATTTTAAGAGCAGTGCAGTACATTGGTATGCAACATAAAAATTAAATGTTAGTCATTTATTAATTTCCATGGATAGACAGCAAGCTCATCGATAGATACAGTGGCTTCGCTAGATCTAGTGCTCTTATAATGGAAGTCCATGGAGAGTATAATTGCATGTCTGTAAATTATTTCCCACTGAAAACCTGAACACTTGTTTCGGAGGGCAGCAGGTTCATTACTGATATCTGATGGATAGTCTGACTCCCAAATGTTCCTGTTCCTGGGACAGCTGACAACAAATGACATCTATTATGGACAAACTGACTTCCTCCTACATTAGATGATGAAATCGCACCACATGTCTCTGAAGTGAGCGGGGTACATTTATATTGCTTTGGTCTGACTACATGCCAAGCTAGATGGATTAACTGTGTGTGTGTGTGTGTGTGTTTCACTATCCTTATGGGGATGAAATATCAGAAAATATCCCCACAAGGATATCTGTAAGTGTGTCTGGAAGATGACTATGCAAGTCTAGGCGGTCTCAGAAAGAACAGCCATCACCGTGTCGGCCTGCTTAGCCAGCTTTGTGCTGGTGTGAGTGGACAGTTTAGACAGGGTGTCCCTCAGGTTTAGAGATGTTATCTGCTCCCGTAACATGCCTGTAGGAGAAAAAGAAGAGGCTAAAGAGTAATATATAATTTAGTTCAAAACTAGGGCTCACAGAATCTTGTAATTTCAATCTTCACAGAGTTTGATTGGTTAGTAAGAATTAATCTAATACAATCTTTGGCAAGTAAGAATTAATCTAATACAATCTTTGGCAGTTCCACAGTGTCATTTTGTGGTACTGACTAGAGTTGGCAAGGCTGCAGATGAGGCCTAAAGCGCTGAATTTGACTTCCACGGCCACAACAGGGTCATCTAGCATCTTCTGCAAGGTGGGAAGGAGATCTGCATCCCGAAATGGTTCTTGGACTGCCTCTGCACAGAAGAAACGGATATACCAAGATAAGACATGGTATGTATGAGGGAACCACATAACACAAGGAGTTCAGTGAGAAACCCACATGCAAAAGACTGTTATTCTCATAAGTGTTAACTTGTATTAAGAAAATGAGCTTTTGAAAGGAAATACACAACTTATAGTGTCAAAATAAGAATTTATTTGATTCATTAGTTAACAGATCTTGGTTACAGTACTCACAACTGCAAGTGTGATATTGCCATAGCACTTAGAATCTAACAGTTTTAAAGCAGAAATATGACAGATTTTTTCAGTAAAAGTCCATTTAGGATTTGAGCTGTAAAACTGTTCAAATAAAATGTGACAATTTTCATTTTGAATCCATTAATCATCCCTGCACCGTTTTGTTGATAAAAGATTGATTTTCCACGCCCTTGGAAAATTAAGTTCAGTTGCTTTAAGAATGTTCTGTAATCATACAGTAACCAAAGGTTCATATTTTATTTTAGACACAATATTGTCATTTTATAATATTGACATTTTAGACACAATATAGTCACTTAACCTTTTTTTCTGCCCTACCAACAAAACAAAGCCACAACAGAATGAACTCACAGGCTGCATCCAAAAATGCATACTTTCCTACTATATAGTAGGCGGAAATGATGAGAAAGGTAGTACTGTATTCCAAATCCCATGAATCAAAAGGAGAGAATGGCAGTAAAGCAACGCAACTGACGCTGTAGGTCATAAGACAATGACAAAAATGTGCGATTTTGAACGCAGCCACAGCAGTAGTATTTCGGTCTTGAATGAAGCTGCGTTTTTGAATGAATTGGTTTAATGAATACATATAGAGTATGTCATTTGAATTGAGACACAGCAAAAGTCTTACCAATGTCTATTGCAGAAGCAATGGCCAAAGCAACTAAAGCTTCATTCTGCATGATGACGTGCTCACTGGTTGCCATTGAGATGAGATGTTGGACTCCATCTGCTTTAATGACAGTATGGATGACTTCCTTTAAAGACAACAGAGGGGGATATTTTAGATAAACAGTTTATCTGACTATATAGTTACACATGACTACAGTTACACATACTTTATTTGTTTAAAACTCACAGGGTTTCGGCTGTGTCTTATGAGAGCTGCTAAAAGACGGTTGGCCTCGCCTCTGACACCAGCGTGATCTTTAGCCTCGCACCACTCCATCACCCGTGCTAACAGAACCTCATCCTTCCCTAAAACTGAAGCTGCTTCCTCTACGAGCGGGGGGGGGGGGGGGGGGGGAAGAGTACAGTAGAAATGAAGAGAGAAAATCTGCTAAAAAAATAACTGTTGATACATTCATAGACATAATAAAGAGATACCATGGCAGCACTTTAAGGTTTGTTTACATCTGTATTTAGTTACTCAGATAACCTTTGTTAAGGGAAATTATCACTGGAGCACAGACAGTAATTTAGTGTGTCAAAGCCCTTGCAGGCCTTTTGTCTGCATACAAGGGTGTCTAAAATAATACACTTCACTGAAGGGCTGGAAATTACAGCCTCTTGAACAACAGTTTAAAGTTGTAAGGAGAAATGTTAATTCATAAGCCATCATAGTCACTTGGCAGGTAATTGTATAGTTTAGCAAAGCTTTTGTCTAAAAAATGACAACATGTTTTTTGTCATGTCCTCCTCTTCAACAGCCAAATGAATGTACTTTTTTACTACCACTAGGAGTAGTCACACTTATTCAGTGTTTACATTGTATGCATTTAAGAGTCACTTTTCTCTAAAGCAACTTTGCATGCAATTTAATTTTATACGTTTATGCAAACTAGCCTCTTTAATCTGTGACCTAACAATTCACATAAGTGCAGTTTTCTTGAATCATTACCTTGGCCATCCACCATCATGCGCAAAGTGCCCAGCAGTTTGAACTGGACGGGGGGCATGTCAGAGCGCAGAAGAGTCCTGATCCTCTCTGTGACTCCATCCTCTAACATACGCACCTTATTGGAAGCTATATCAGGAAAACAGAGAGAGCAGGATGACAGATCTAACCACAGACAAGCATAATAGAAAATATAAACCTGCTAAAAAGTCCAGTCTGTACTAGTTGGCAAGCTGGTGAACTGGCATAGCCAGTATGTTCTTTTTAGTGAATTTGACTGACCAAGGAACTCTTGCTGGTTAATCTGGTTAAGAAACCTGCTGGAAACATGTACACACTTGCATCCCATACTGGGGCCCAATATCCAAACCTGTCCCTGCAGTAAACTACACTATATGCAGGTGAAAACCTATGTTGTTCTTCACAGGAAATTCAAAAAATGTTTCTTAAATATGTATTTACAAAAGGCATTGTTGTAGTGGTCGTTCAAAGGGTTGGGTCAGTAAGATTTCTTTTTAAAGAAATTAATATTTCTATTCATCAAGACGCATAAAATTGAATAAAAGTGAAAGTAAAGACTTTTACGTTGTTAAAAGTGCTATTTCAAATCAATAAAGACTGGAGTAATGGCTGCTGAAAATTTAACTTTGATATCAAAGGAAAAAATTGCATTTTAAAATATACCAAAATATACACAATATTATTTCACAATATTACTGTATTTCTGGTTAAATAAATACAGCCTTGCTGAGCTTACATGTTAAAGACTCTTACTGACTATTACTGACTACCCCCCCCCCCCCCCCCCCCCCCCCCCCACTCCCAAGAAAACAAATTTTAACAGCAATGCACTTTGAAAAGAAGTGTAGAACCTGGAATGGCAAGATTTCTTAGTGCACTTAGGCCAGCGTGCTGCACAGATACATCGCCCTCTGCTACATGCTGCTCCAGCAGGTCCAGAATATGAGGAACAACTCCTAAATCCAACATCTTCACACAGTTGCTGTCTAAGAAAAAATGAGAGAGAGAGAGAGAGAGAGAGAGAGAGACTATTTTCAATCATTTTAAACTGCAATAAAGTCAGATAAAAACATTTATTACACTCCACTACAACTCCATGTTCATCATCTCACCATTTCTGGCAAAGTTAGCAATGGCCAGGGCTCCTGACAACTGCAGCTCGGTATTTGCTGACTGTAGCCAGGAAAGAACATCCTGATACACCATCCCCGTCCCTTCCCCAAAACACTTCTGCATTGATTCATCTGTAAGGAAAGGCAGATGATGCACTATTCTTACATTGCATTGTTGACATATTTCATTAGACTCTGTTATGGTCTAAGGTTGATAGACTGATGTAGTCATAATAAAATAGTCTAAATAGAAAAATCCATTGTAATATGATGTTAGCGGTGAAATAATGGAGAGAGACGTACCTCCCAGTAGAAGGCTCACTATGAGGTTTGAGGCCACTTTTATGCTGCAGAGGTCATGTGTGTCAGAGCCACCCTGAAGAGTTCGAATCATTTCAGAGAGAGCCTCGGGCACGCCTGCTTCCACAAACTGCAGTTTCAGAGCATCTAAAAGACATGAGCACGTAGTCACACAGGGATTTGCAAGGACACGCACGAGTACATTTTTAGCTCACTTCTAGACATCATCAGCAAGAGTAGTGACTGAGGCAAGATTTCAACCAAAGTACACTATACGAATAATGTTATATGATCCAGGCTCACATATAGATCTGGTTTGAATATTATGTGGCTCACCACTCTCTCCAAGTGACCCAAGAACCTCTAGTATGAGATGCCGGCGTTCTGCGTCTGGTGCCCGCTTCAGCTGATAGGTCAAGACCGCCGCTACACCCACTTCCACCAGGGCCTCTCGTGCAGCATCTGAACACAGTGATAGAAATCACAATCAGTAACTAGAGATAGTATAAGAAAAATACTCAAACATTTCTGTAAATAAGAATAAATAAAAATGAGGTGGCTACAAAAACAAGATTCCATCAATCTTACAGATGCACAATATATTGGTAGTATAGTGGTTATTATTTATGCAATATGTCGAAATAGACATATTAACCAATACTGTGTAATTTTGCATGCTCATTTCCCCTATTTTTATATTTAAATTACATTTGTCATAAAATTGTTAAATCTTTAGAAAATATCAAAATGAAAATCCATTTTTCATGTAGTACATTATGTTGTTGTGATGCCTAAATTCACTTGTGATATTTAAAATGATTCCTGTTTTTATTTTTATTTTTAAATATAAGCCATTTATTATGTAAATAAATAAATGGTCATTGTTATTTAATTAATAAAATTGATTGATTTAATATCAATGCATGACCATTTATTTATTTACATTATTAGTATTATTTTACTTATTTTAGTTATTGAATAAATAAATAAATAAAAGTTAGTATGTAATGTAGGTAGGTATCAACTACAATTTTAAAACTGGTGTATCGCTACTCAGTGTGACAATGTCCAGTCAGCTAGTGCTTTTATTATATATGATTTAAAAAGCTTCCCTGCTCTCTATTTTTGTCTTACCCACATCAGCAAGGTTGCAGAGTGCCAGCAGGCAGACGTTTACCAGTGGGTCATTCTCAGAATACTGCTGCATTATGGCCACCAGCCTGGGGATTACACCATTCTCAACCAGCTGCGTCTGCTGAACAGCTGAGAGAGAGACACACACAGGGAGGACGGGTGAGTGGGCACACAAGCACACAGCCAAGAGAGGAATGGAAATTGAGAGCTATAGAAGATGTGAGAATATAATGGAGAAAGGAGCACTGGGAATGAATAGTAATTTATTTTATTCTGAATGTGTGTAATGAATGCTCAAGATGAATAGGCTGACGAAAGCCAAGCCTCAACAAAACAAGAGCAGAATATTTATATTATCGTTTTATGTTTAAACCATCTTGATAGGTAGGACATTTTACTTATAACACGTTTTACTTATAACATCACAGACAACCTCAGGAATGGCTACTAAGCCATTTTTGAATATGAAATTCAACATAGAATATTTCCCTTTCAGTGCAAAGACAGAGAAAACTAGGCCAGGAGATGGCAACGGAAGAGAAAGACAATCCAAGGATTAATAAAGACAAGAATCCCTTCAAATACGATGTTTTAATACCAAATGCGGACCGGTGAACCATAATATCAGGAGAACTGCATGTTCAAGAAGTTGAAGCATAAACAGAATCAAGATCCTGACATTTACAGTACTATTCAAATTAACTCTGTGGTAAGAAAGAAAATTGTGTCTGAGCGGAATTGTGAGGCCAACTGGAGACACATCAAGGCTGTTGGTGAGAAACACGATTGGATAGACTGCAATATCCTGCTCCAATGCACTCACCATTTTCAAAGCAGATACGTCCAATTGCTCGGCCTGTGTGCAGGAGCTGGTCCTGGTCTGGGCTGTTCAGTAAAGGCACTAATGCGGTCACCAGACCTGCTTCAATACAGCGTTCCCTCACAGCAGCTAGCACACAAACACACAAATAAAATAATGGTAGCAAAAATATATTTTTTCCTTTTTTGCAGTGATGCCACTGAAGAACCATTCTGGGTTCCCAAATAAACCTTTCAGTGAACAGTTCTTAGATTAACCATGTTTCCTAGTGAAGAACAATCTGAAGAACCTTTTTCCACCATAAAGAACCTTTTGTGCAATGGAAGGGTTCCATGGATGTCAAAGGTTCTTCACGGAACCACAGATGCTAATAAGGATCCTTTAGACATTATTTAGTCCTCTATCAAGCTCTTTAGAAGGTTTCACTGGAAGTTTTATTGTCAATGTGAGGACATTTGGTTCATACTTGGATACACAAATATGCGGGTGCTTCATCAGGAACTTTCGGCCCTCTGAATGTGTTTTTTTTTTCTCTGAAAATCTTAAATGGTATATTGTATCTCAAATGGTATATTGCATTCTGTGTTGGAAATTACACTAATGGAATTACTTTTTTGTGAATAAACTCCTTTGTCTTGCTAAGGCTAACTTTATTTTCACTGGAAATATTTACCTTAATTTCTGTTTCCTTCATGTTACATGTCTAATGTTTATCTGTAAGCTTTTATCCAAGTGACTTACAAATGAGGAACATGAGCAATTTACAGCAGAGCCAACAATATTCAGCTTTACAAAAGTGGAATTATGGTCAAAATTGTTCACTGTGGTATAAATAATGCTACAACTACGAGACAAAAATATATCCTTCATTGATATAAATCATTTCACACAATAAATATTGAAATTGTCTATGCTATTTAGTATTTAGTACTTGTCATATAAACACTGTAGAGAAAAAAATGTGCCAAAATTCAAAAATCTTTTGAAGATATTAACCATAGCAAAATTTCTAACTGAAGTAAATTTTTCATCTTCAAATTTTTCATTTTCATAGTTTTTAGTGTTTGTTTAAAATGAGACACATCTGCTATTATTTGAATCTCTGTTATTTAACAGCGTAGATAATTCTTTATTGCTTCTGTAGTTAGCAGACGACATTAACCAGTTTTAAATTCCAGTTGTGTAGCTGGGAAATGTTGTAACACCGCGTTACAACGTGCCCCACTGTTATTAGAACTATGCTATTCTTTGACATTAGCAATGTAATTTACATTAATTACTTTCATGAATTTTAATGAGAAACAGGAGAATAAAAACTGAGAGTCAATGTTCAGAAATTATTATTTTAAGAAATGGTCATGTTGACACATTTCACTTCCATTATTTTGAGGTAAATACAGAAAAAAAAAATTCACTGTTAAAAATGAAAAATGATACACTTATGAAAAAACAAAACAAAAAAATTAGACTCTGAAGTGTATTTTCACAAACTGAGAAAGTCACAAGTGTTTAAAAAAGTATCAAGTTGTGCCCTGCTCTCCCCATAATAGTTTTTCATGTAATCATTTATACTTTTTTAATGAGATTGTCAGTGTAAAATAGAGTCTGGGACAAAGGTAAAGCAATAAAATCAATGGCCTTTTATTTTCCCCTGAGATATAAAAGTGGCCAAAGCTAAAGAAATATCAATATAAGCAAAAGAATGTATCTCATTTACCTTCTCTGGCCATCTCTGCCACCAATAAGGTGACCTGAGAGGTGAGGGGACTCTTCTTCCTCAGGACTTGAGCAAGTATGGGCAGAACACCACTGGACATTATTTTCTCCGCTGTTCCTTTCTCTGGGGATAGAAATAGTTGGGATTATTTTCTTTGCATATTTGTAATTTCATTTACTGATGTACTATAAATAAACGCATATGTGTTTATTAGGGTAAAATTCCTTACAGGTGTGTGCTCCTGTTTTTGTAGACTGGATATCACCATTGAATAAAACCACCTGAACGCTTTAACAAAGCTTCCCTATTTTTCACTGATGTCAAATCAATTTCAGACTGCACTTTCTTCCCGATAGCTCATCTTGTTTCTTCACTTTTTCTTTTATCTCCTCCCTCAGGTTTTATTCCGCACACTTCAGAGATGCTTTGACACCGAGGCCTCAGAGTAATCCGTTCAAATTCAAAGTGGTAGATGAGAATCTGCTTCGGAGACAGAGATACTAGCAGGTGGAAATCTGCCATTAAAGCATGTTCTACTCAAGAAAAATATCCACAAGGGCCATGGTGGCAGGTCAAGCTGTCAGAGGAAGCCTAGCTGCCATGGTAACATCTACTTTGTGTTCTTTTGCGGGGGCTGCGTATCCATTTTTAGATGCACTTGCAATCCGAAATCACAAGGAATGTGCCAAGAAGGACAGCTGGTGCAAACTAATTTGCAAGAATGAGCAGAAGATGGGGAGTGAAATGGAGTAAAGGAGAGAAAGATTAATGAGATTAACCCGTTCTCTCCTTCGCCTTCCCTCTCTCAAATTTAAATGCGGATTACTTGTGCCCCAAATCTGCTAGCAGGAAGATAAGCTGACCCTCTGCTGCCCCCTACATTGGATTGTCTTCCCACACACACACACACACACACACACACACACACTCTCTCTCACACATAGACACACACACAGAGTACTTCAAGTAGGCAGAGGCAAATAGCAGCTCATAGCAGGATGAGTGTGTAATGAGTGCAACGCTAAATGGTGCCCTCACTCAGTAGGGCTTCTTGCAACAACAGACGTCACTTTCATATGCGATCATGGCTTTTTACAGGTTCTCTTAAGGGTCATGGCACCAGGATTGGATGTTGCAATTAACAAACGTATAGATATGAATGAAAAAGAGGTTTACGGGTTGACAGATATGTAATTGGAGGGGTAGTTAATTGGTGCAAACTCACTCTTCTCTAATAGAAGGTTGAGTAGAACATCCAGATGGGGCTTCAGCTCCTCCTCCACCAGCTCTGTGCTGACACTGATGGCTTTCAGGGCCTCACTGAGAGATTCTGAAACGCAATCATGAGCATCATTACATTACTGACCGCCGCACAACATTTCAAACTAACAAGACATTTTAATGATGATTCATAACCATCTCAGTTATACTACAGATACGGTTGAGTTTATCCATGCATTCAGTGAATTTCCCATGCACAATATCATACTAAAATATAAAGTAAACTGGTTAAAACATTTTAAATTATTATTGGGTTGATATTGGATATTTGTGCATGCTAATTTACACAGTTTTTCTTTTAGATTACATTAAAGATTTACTTTTAAAGTAATTGAAATTAGAAGCAATTGATTCCAAGTCGACATGAAATGAAAACTGCAACCGTGTGTCATCCCTATTCTGACATATATCTGAGCGAAATGGCTTTTTGAACAAGAAAAATGAATGAGGACGGGACTTGATATGGTCCGTTGGGATTTGATTGGATGGTTGTTGTTTGCTAATTACTGCTATTTCTTGAGTGATAGGTTGCTGGAGAGGAGGAATTATAGTCCTGTCCTCACACTGATGCACAAGTCATTAGAGAAGAGATGTCATTGCAAGAGACAGAAAGTTAATGTTTTTGGTATAATGATGTGTATGGATACATTATTTATAATAAATACTGCATAAAAACAAGGACTGTCAATATTGATTTTATGGTGATATTAAAGTTAAAATCAAGACCAAGCATTGTCTGTGAGTTGTTCAGCCTGTGGATAAACACGTCAATGAAAATGAATTCCTTTTAATCATAGTATATACTACACAGCATTACAGGTCATACACTATCTGCAGTTTTCCCCTTTGCACACTATGACAGTCATTCCCTGGGCACAGGAAGCAAACAGTGCCAGAATAAGAGAGAGACGATTCTGTATCTCTTCTGTAAGTAATCACCCTGATAATCCCTGGTAAGCAGAGTGAAAATAGACATAGAGGAGGGCTATCATACAATTCCCTTCCCCACACTCCCTGTGATCCATTCACGGACATAACAGATATGTCCTGCAATATAAGCCCTCTCCATTATAGTTGTAAAGGGCAGGCTGGAAAGCAGCAGTGCGTATGAGAGCTGGGCGGGGTTGAGGATACCCTGCGGCTCTCATTAACTCTGGGTGTCTGGCTCCCAGCATGCCCTTATTTAAACACCTACACGCTGAGGATACACCTCTTAAACAATGGGGTTCAGATCACCTGGAGGGTTAATCACCATTCGATTGCTCCAAACCTAAGAAAGTGTGACCTTTAGATGCAGATGGCATAACTGTTCAAAATTACACCTTGTATTACAGTTAACAACTTGAAGCAGAAGCTCAAAGAGGATTTGCAAAGAAGAGATTTGAATCACTTACCTATGTCTGCCATGACCACAGGTCCTCTGAGTCTCTGTGTGTGTCTCGGCGGCTTGTGGTTAAAGAGGCAGCCCTCCACGAGGCAGGATGGACGGCTCCAGCCCTGAGATCGCTTGAAGTCAGTGAAGCAGCCGTGCCTCGCCTCTCCTCTGCTTAGCTCCTCACCCTTCCCGTTTGTTCTGATCACACATGCGTATTCTTCTGGTCCCTTGCTGTCATTCACTCCCTCACTTTCACTCTGCGCCTCTCAGTGATGCTGCATCCACTTTGGCTAATTCACATGCCCTATTATTTCTCTGTGTGTGTGTGTGTGTGTGTGTCTCTCTCTCTCTCTTGCCGATGCAATCCTCCCCACCCTGGTCCTCGGCTGTCTGGCAGTATTGTTGCTGCCTCTCCCTCCTTCCCTCCTTCCTCATAATACATTCTAAATCCTAAAGCTGCTCAAAGCTCATCAGTTGACAATTAGCCTGGGGAAGACGCTGAGCCTAACACACTACCCTCAGTTCTTAGATGTGTTTTGCACTGCAGTTGTACACTCCTCCATCTTTGGGTATTATTACAGTGCAAACATGAAATATGAACACTGGATCTGTGGCCCAGGGGGTCTGGCAGCTATTTATCAAGATATTATTGTAGCAGTCTCAGTGGGGAAGAATCATTTAAAGGGATAGTTCACCCAGAAAATGAATTTCGTTATCATTTAGTCAGGTTATGTCATTCCAAACCATTTTGACTTAATTTCTTGTGTGAAAAACAAAGGGAGTTGTTTAGCAGAATGTCCAAGCTGCTGTATTTCTGTATAATGAAAGTGGATGGAGACCAAGGATTGCTGTGCAGCCTGGACATTCTGCCTGGTAACTGCTTTTGTGTTCCACACACACACACACACACACACAAAAAAAAAAAAAAAAAAAAAAAAAAAAAAAAAAAAAGTCATAAGGGTTTGGAATGGCATGAAGGCTGGGACGGATTAACGCACGGGCCTACTGGTGCACCTGTCCAGGGAACTGGACCAGAGGGGGCCCAGCTGAAATACTGCTACTCCCAGAGTGCGATTTCAACCGTGCCCCCTCAGATTTTTGAGGCAAGTGGATTTTGAATGACAAAAAAAATTTAAATAGCCGAATAATATTTTTTATATTTAATAAACGATCACACTGGTGTGATTAGATCATTCAGTGCGGCACATCATCAGCTGCTAAATTAAAATCTGTTTTTGTTCAAATTCGCTGGCTGGCAGCCAGAGACTAGAGCCCTGCACGGGCCTCAAATTTAGGCCCTAGCCCGGCCCTGGCCCGAGACGCTCAGGCCCTAGCCCGGCCCACGTCCGACAGCTTATCAGAATTATCGGCCCGTGTCCGACCCGAGCCCGTCTTTTTTTCCCCTTCTCCCAAAACAGTTTATACTACTGTTTCGGCTATTAAAATAGTTCAGTCAGGGACGGATCATGATGCAGAGGTGCCCTGGGCACGGACTGATTATAGGCCCCCCTCAGTTGAAATCGTGGTCATTTTCAAAGTTCAAATAGCAATGGATTCTATTTACACTAAGTGCAAACAGCAGTATTTTTAGATATATTTATCATGTCTGTGAGGCATTTATCATGTCCGAGGCCCGACCCCCGTCTGAACTATGATGTGAAAATTGGCCTTTTGCCGAACTTTATTTCTCCCTTTTCAAATCTCATATCACATCGTAAAGGCATTTATTTTTAATAAAAATTAAAGAAATAACCAAAAAGTTGAAAATAAAGTATCGGGTAGGGTTAGGGTAGGTGTAGGGAGGGCTTTATTATCAATAAGGTGGCATGCATTTAATAATCTGAATTAAAATTATAATTTACACTCAATACGTTATTATAGCATACTGTTTTATAATGTACTACAATACTGAAGTGCAGATAATTGCCACTATTTTGCAACAAGTAGTCTAAATAGCAGAAAATCCTGCTATTTTAACAGTGTAAATATAATCTATAGCTATTTGCACTTAGTGTAAATTACATATCGCTAAAAATACTGCTGTTTTCACTTAGTGTAAATAGAATCCATTGCTATTTGAACTTTGAAAATGTCCGCGATTTCAACTGAGGGGGGCCTATAATCAGTCCATGCCCAGGGCACCTCTGCATCATGATCCGTCCCTGACTGAAGGTAAAGTGCTGTTTACACCAAGAGCGTTAATGATAACTATATTTGCATCCACACCAACAGACATTTACTGTGGGCGTGCTAAAGTCATTGATTCTGATTTAAGAATAATTTTCTTTCCAGTTAATCAGACAGCCAATCAGAATCCACCCAACTTAAAAACTCAAGCATTTAAAGCAGCAGATGGCATATCTGCAGCTCACACTTATAATAAACAGAATGCTATCATGCACTTGTGTGGACGGTAATATCGTTCATGTTGCAATATAGGCCTAAAATCTGAAAGTGATTTCAATTATATAGTTCCTCTTTATCATTATCAGGTGAGGTGTGCGGACTTTCCTATTGCTATATAGAATTAGAATGATTATTAAAACTTTTGTAGTTATCTTCAAAGTTGTTGCCTTTGATGTGCACAGCCCTTATGTAAATGATGACAGGATATTCATTTTTGGCTGAACTGTCCCTTTAAATGTTGTCAGGGCCCTCTGAAACGTATCTGTGGGTGTTATATGACCGTAATAAAATATTACTGCAAAGGGAAGTTATAAATGAATCAAATTAAAACAGATGACCTTGAGGGCAGATGATAAAAATGTTGTTACGACTAGGAGGGTGTTTAGATTTAATTATAAAGCTGCAGCCAAGCAGAATTTAACAATAATAATATTTGTTGTCTTTAATAAGTTTTCTCTCTATATAAATATTATATTTTAATGCTGCAGTGCCATGACTTGCATGGGAATGTAACATTAGAATAGAAAGTATCATCAGCAGGGGGCAGCAACAATCATGAAAAACAGCAAATTAGCAGTCATTTAAAAGACACAAATCATAAAATCTAAATAAAATGAAAAATAGCACATACAAGTCTAATAGTCTACTACCCTGTACATTTATTTAGATAGCACAGTATTTTGGTACAGTATACTGAACAATTACTATATCCTTGGTACGACGAATATCATGATACATGTCCAAAATAACATGTTTGTTCCATGGTACTTTTTTTTTTACACTAATAGTGTTATTAATTTACTTGTGAAAAACCGAAGAGCTTATGTTTATCTTTTATACAGAAATGTGTGGCAGTGCCTCAGTGTGTGTTTCAATTTAGACCAACAAAGAGCTCACAAAGTCATTTCTTCAGTCATTTCCATATAATGGTTTGTAGCAGCAGGTGGCAGTCAATTTAGTCAAACCATTTGAGAAGAAAATTTAGCGTTTTGTTTGATAGGTCTAAGAAGAGTTAGCACATTTTTCATAAAACAAAACAAAATTGCAGGTTGTCATGAAGGTGACGTAACTTTTTAAGAGCTATTTAATTCTGGTATATTTGCTCATATGAAGCTTGTTTTAAAATGTCAATGACCATAAAGTTATCCAGACTTACTGTGAATGTAACCAGATTTAATATTTCAATGTGCTTTATGATATTTTTCACATTTTAAATAGCATGTTTTAAACATTATTTGTCACCATAATAATAAATTGTCACTAAAACATGCACAGATGAGACTCCAGGGCCTCATGATGATAGTATTCATGCACTCGAATATCAGTGTCAAAGGCCTCTACAGACACATGTTTGGGCCCAGTGAATGATTTGAAATTACTATAACAGCCTCTAACCCTAACCCGAACCCAAACAGACAAAACATGACAGCAGAAAACAATCAGGGAGCTCACATCTGCTTAAACAATGGGTATACTGACACTCTTACCGAGGCGTTTCCTGCTAATAAATCTGAGTCAGGAGATCAAGGGTTAGAGCAAAAAGTCAAATGTCACACTAAAAACATCCATTCTGAACCACATGCACGAGTAGAGGAATTTAGTTGTTGTGTTGTCTAACCTCTATTGGCCAGGGCTGCATTTCCCAAAAGCATCGTAAGCTTAAGTTGATCATAGAACCATTGTCACCAATGCAGCTAAAATCAATTTAAGCTTATGATGCTTTTGGGAAATGCAGCCCTGTTCAAGAAGAACACATCTCCATAATGTCACTATTGAAGATATACTGTACAGGCTACACTACCATTCAAAATTTGGGGTCATTAAAAATTTTCTTAAGAAATGAATACTTTTATTCAGCGAGGATGTATGGAATTGATTAAAAGTGACGGTGAAGACATTTATAATGTTACAAATAAAAAAATTGAACTTTCAAACAATGTAACCAAAAATGCATCACTGTTTCCACAAAAATACTAATCAGCACAACTGTTGTAATTAAAAAATATTCAGGTGAGGAGTGCAGTTGAAGCCATCATGAAACTCCAATCACAAAAGTTTGCTATTTATATGGTATTTGATGGCAATATAGTCGTCACATTTCTGGGCACAGCTTTCTTTTCTTACAGACAGTTCACTTAAGTCTTACATACATATTGAGAATATCCAACAGTAATCATTAAATAATTAATTAAAACAAATAAACAGTGCCGATCATTGATGCAATATACCGTAAAGGAACAAAGTCAATATATGCGGGATGAAGGTGAAGTAATTGCTCTACAGAATGCACTGTTGACCAGACAGACTTCATTAGCTAATGGATCTGCCTTGCATTAATCAATTCACAATTCCAGACAGTCCTCTGAGAGACCAGACTGTCTCTATTCTCCTTTCTGCTTCTCTCTCTCTCTCTCTGTTACACACACACAAACACGCTTTTGTCCTATGTCATTTCTGTCTATTCCCCATGGACAAAACCTTAATATCTTCTCACCCTCATATTGTCTCACAACATCTGTCTACTGTACATGTGTGAATAACTGAATTAATTTAACTAATAGGGACATGCATTTGTCAGAGAGAAAGAGCTGAATTAAGACCTCAGAGCTGCAAAACAATCCTCTGTATTGGAGTAACACACAAAACTTTGCATATCCAGTGTACACATCATTTTCAGTATTTGTATAGTGTATGCATGCATGTACTGTCCCTGAGCCTCTGAATGTCCTTGTTTGGCAGATGGGGGGTCTGGACTGAGAACCCCTGTGCCATCTGAGAAAAAGGTCCACACCATGACATCTCATCAAAAATGCATCATCTTCATACACTCAGGGGGCTTCTACTATCCTCAGGGAACATCTCCCATTATCATAACACTGAATATAAAAGACTGAATGAGAAGACTATTTATGAGTTCCATTTGACTAAAAAGAGTAGGGAGAAAATTAAAATCAAATGATATAAAAGTAAGAATTAACAGCAGGCTGGTGGAACTTGTCAAATTAACTAAAATAAATAAAAGTTATGAATGATATAATATTAATAGCAGGCTGGTGGAACCGGTCACATTAACTAAGAAAAAATAAAATAAATTAGGAAATAATTAAGAGAAAGCACGATAAAAGCATTATCAGACTTATTTAGGAAACTATTGCAATCAGGTCACAATTTGTTAAAACTTCTATAAAGCTGAAAATTATTTAACATTGTTTCATTCCTCTATGGACATATAAAGCTAAAGCCTTAAAGTCTGTTAATTCCTTTCCCCCTGACTGTAAATTATACAGAGTTTAATGATTTTATATTAAGCCTCCCATTCTTCCTCCACATCACGTTACAAAACTGCTGACAACAATTAAACTCATTCTAAAATTAGAGTGAACGATTATTACAGAAATATATCCAAGAAACTTCAATAGCTTGATTCCCACAATAACCTAAGCTATTCATTTTCATGTTATCACTGAAAATAATCCAAAAACAAATGTTGCAGCGTCACCACTATGACTCTATGATAGGCTTGGATTAACCTATTATAACTTGAGTCATTCATACAAACCCGCTAATATGCTTTAATGTAGTAGTCAAGATTTTTGGCGGGATCATGTAATGAAAATGGGTCTCAAAGGAGATCTATCTGCATTCACACAGGTTACAGGGTCGCCTACAGAGCAGTAAGGCAGGCTAACAAATACTCTGTGCAACAATGAGGGAGGAGAACGTCATGACCTCGAGTTGGTCTGGTGTGTTTGTGCAGCGTGTGCAACTCATTGGGCAAGCGCAGCTGACTAAAAGAGAAAAAGGGCAATATGGTAAAGCGAGAGGAAACATGGTTAAATTAAATGCTTAGCTGAGAAAAGTACAGAATTTTTCACGGAGTCATGTGGTCACAGATTATCCTTTTAGTTTTATATGGGCCCCAATTGTACACTGTTGAGTTCATAGTTTAGACTTTCATGGTTCATGGCTATTTCATGGTGCAAAATTATACTAGACTCTTAGAGTCTGACTGACTAACTTTTTCTGGAAGCAATTAGATTAGAAAAGAGATTTTCCTAAGAGAGCAAATGGCAGTGAAATCCTGATACAAACTGAACTATCAATGTGTTCATAGTCCAATAGCCCTAGTTCTAAAAGGGAAAAAAAGCAGCTTTGTAAGGCTTGTTGAATGAAGCTTGAAATAAATTGTTTTGAGGAATGATTTATAATTGAAAGCTTGAGAGAAAACGCAGTCTCTCCAAAAAGAAAAAAACTTCCTTGGAAATACTTTGTGTACAGGCCATTGAATTTAGTTCAGTCAAGCAAACAGGAGCAGGAAAGGTCAAAGTTCAGGGAGGGGAAGTCTTTGTTTCTTAGGTATTGTCCATGTCAACATATTCAGCCGAAACGTGAAAAACTATAAAGACAAAAAACACTGCGACTGAACTTTGCTAATATGGAATTACTTTACAAACTATAAACAGTTCTGAACATTCCAGGAACACTTCCCAAACTAAGCCTGTGCAAAAAATCAGTCAGTTTGTTATCTGGATATTTGTTCCAGCTGGCTGAAAACTCAAGGTAGCCCTGTTACAAACAAGCAGAGACAGAGTCAGAATACCAGAGCAGATACGAGGACAAGCTGCCATTTAATGGAATGCATGGACCAGTTGGTGTTGATCAAGGTGGGGAAAAAAACTGGTGAAAAATGATCAAAATGGATTTGTTTAAAAAAAAAATTAAATAAATCAAACATACCTATGTTGCATCATTCACTGTGAGCAAATATTACCTTATCTTTATATTCACTTAAAGTGAACAGAATACATTTGGACAAACATTGCATGCAAATTCTTATCTCTCCACTGTGGTGTGACTTATGGTTAGCCAATCCATCAAAATCTGTCACTCTTAAAAATATGATGGTCTGATTTTACTGCAAATTAGAGGAGAAAACAACATGGTCATTGAAACTTCGTTTCTGCATGTTTATATCTGCACCTGCGTATATGATGCAAGTTTCCATTTGATCATTAATTCAGAGTGAAAAACAATTTAATGTACTCATGTAAGCAGCAATTGACAGGATCAAGAAGCATTTTACATTTTTGTGGTGTTATAATCCGTCATATCCATGCAAAAATGTTTCTTAATCTGCTTAACATCTAATCTGAATGACCTGTTTTCTGGGACAAAACAGGAAATGAAAGCTTTGGTATTTCTTAATGTAGAGAAAAAAAAAATGTAATTGTTGAGTAAATTGTTACATATGAAGAACACTGGGTTTCAGCTTAGTAACACTGAAAATTAAGTCTGTTCTGGCTTGTTTGGTGCTCTCTCTCACAGGACCCTGCTGTGTCTTAAGTGTGTAAAATGTCCCGAGTAAAACTTACTGGAAAACCGGTATCATCTAAAGGCATCCTGTCCTGATGTTTACAATTAAGCACATGTCTAGTTCTTGTTAAAAGTAAAGGAGTTAATCCTCAAGTGTACTAGGTCTCAGCATATTTCAGAATTTGAAGACTTGCTTTCTATTCAGTTGGAATTCAAATGATAGGTGACCGTGAACCATCCTTAGAAACAACTCTGATTTGATCTAGATTTTACCACTTACCTGCATTTCCAGTGTAATTGCCTGAATTAGTGTATTAAAAAAAATACACTAAAAAAAAGAAAAAATGTCCCAGTTGATTTTTACTCCCAGCATAGAAATAAAGGGGGGAAACATTTTTGATAACTCATGTTTTTATTGGTATTTTTTCATGTCCATTACAATGGACGCCACGACTAAATGAACATAAAATGCCATGAAATCTTTGATTAAAAAAGGCTATGTTTTTAACAAAGGAGGTTGGTGGATTGAATGGGTTGGATGATTGTGGGCAATGTAACCCCAAGAAATCAGTTTTGCATTCAGTTATCATGGAACTTCCAAACGCATTGCTAACTTTTAACATTGTAAGCTAATAAGAGATCACACAATTACTAACAAATGGAAAATAACAAAAATACATCTTCTCATCATAATTCGGCATGTGGTCAACCATATCATACTGCACTTCAGGTAGAGGCCTTGCCTCCTGAACTCGTGGTCTGTGGGTATGCGGGTGTGGAGACATACTGGGTCTTCCACGTTTTGCTGCCACTGGTTTATGGACTCACCAGATACTGGGCCACATTCATCTTGAAATGGAGGAGATCCAGGGTGTCTTTTCTTTGGAGATTGGCCCTCTATATAAGGCATAAAACTTTGTACTATACTCTCAGCATCTACACTTACTCTCATTTTCATCTGCCTCATTTCCTGAATCCAAGCAGTCAAGATCGGATAACTCTCCATTTACAAGGTGTTCAAAGAAGTCTATGACTTTATACTCTAAAGGAAGATTGTGTGAAAAACAGGTTATATACATAAAATCAATCAATTGTGAAGTCATAGCTTAGCTATGAAATGCTTATAGGTATTTTGTTTCTTTGCATGGTGACACTGAGTGCTAGCTAATATCTCTCGACTCCTGATGTCCATTGGGATGGACATTAAACTTTGAAAAAAATCCTATAACTAAATTAAATAAAATATTTTCAAAATAACTTTAAATATTAACACTTGAAATTGTTAAAATTATGCTGAGATGAAATGTATTAGGCTAGCATGAATTTAAATTAACATTTTTAATGAAAAATCTCGAGCTTCAGAGCCATGCTTATCTTGTCTGATGTCTGAAGCCAGGTCTGAAAGAGTTAATAAAATGGGTTTCCCTAAAATGGCTCATGATATCTGAAGTACAATAATAATCACTGAACAAACTGTTTTATGTATGAAAAGCCATGAAAAGGAGACACAATTCAGTGTACTTTTACGACAGTGTCGGCGGCGGTAACCATGACAACAGGTAGAGAACGTTTTCCGACAGAAAATGGCGACGTACACATGAGGTGAAGTAAGTACTCGGCAATGACACTTAAGTCATTACTTATGCTATATTATTAGCCTCCGTTTCACTCTTATTTTGGGTTTAATGTTTGTGCCGTCTCGGTAGGAGACATTCTAGAAAAGCGATGAGTGGATCTGTGATTCAAGAGAAGGTTGCTAAACTGTTGAGCAGACAGAATGGAAAACCAGTACTGAGACCCATCAAACCTCTGGCGCTCAAGAATGAAGTCGCCAGCCGCAGGCTGAAGAAAGGAGGTTAGGAATTTTTCCATTTTAAATTTATGTGAATGTATGTGTAGAAAAACAGTTCGGTGTTAGTTAGTTTCTTTGCCTCTTCTACTGGCCTGCTTTAGATCGAAACTGTTACAGAATTTACCTCAAGTTAGTTTATTTATATTAATTCACTATTTATTCGATGTGTTGAATGCATTAGACTTTGTGAAATATTACGTATAACATTTGTAAATGCAGCGTAAAGGTTCTCTGTTTAACTTTAGCCTTTAAAAGCCTGACATATAAAATATTAATACTCATTTAAACTGAACAGTTTGAGCCTTTATACAGAATATAAAAGAAAATCTAGTTTCATATTTGATACATCAGGCTTTTGTGGCCCAAGTATGTAATTGAGACTGTAGCTCACATTCGAGAAGGGAAAAAAAATACCTCAAGTCCCAAGCTGAGCAAGTACATATAATATGTAGTTATTATTTATATGGCCAAAAAGAAAGATATGATCGCTTATAAGGAAAAACACTGAGGTTGATTATGATCAAAGCTCAGTAGTTTTAATTGTGGGGAACAAAACGTATAATGCAATGCAACATACTGACCCTGGAGCGATGTTACAAATACATCTTCAGTCCAGTAAATGTTCATCTTGAAATGGTAATAAGATAAAAGTAGCATTACATGTAGTTTAAATAAGCTGTTAAAGGTTTCACAGCAAAATTATGTGTACCAGTACCTGAAATCAGACATGTTTAGATGTAAAAGGCTTTTTCAACCCTTGTCCTTGAGGGCCACTGTCCTGCAAATTTGAGCTCCAACCCTAATCAAACACACCTGAACCAGCTAATTAAGCTGTTCAGGATTAAGCTACAGGCAGGTGAGTTTGATCAAGGTTGGAGCAAAACACTGCAGGACAGTTGCCCTCCAGGACCAGGGTTGAGAAGCCCTGGTTTACTTGCTATACATCAGGCATGTGGTTGATTGTGTAGAACAGGCTTTCCATTAGGGCTGCAAGATTAATCTCATGCGTGTCTCATCAATAAAGCCAGTTCTCTTGATTAGTAGTAAGTGTCCATCATCTGTTTTAAAATGGAGAGGCATTTACTAATAGATTCATAATCGAATGCGATTCATCTCCGATAATGAACGCGATTTTGCATAGCTAGTGAGCTACGGCTCTGTGCAGTAAATACCGCTCCATTTTCATGGACAGGTGATTAAGATTTACTACTAATCAAGAGAACCGGCTTTACTGATGAGACACGCATGACAAACGCATACAACCCTACTTTCCATCAACATTTTTTTAATGTTTAGATCATTTAGAGGCCTTAGAATGTATCATGATACAAAAGGCTTTATATGGTTGGTTAAACATTGTGCTCGTTAGAAGACAATCTCAGATTTACATCGAACTACAGTTTTAATGTCAACTAAAGTCAGTTGTAGTTCAATTTGAAAAATATTTTAAGCATGGAGATACATTTAGCACATACATGCATTTAAAAGTACTGTGATGTCACTCCATTTTAAAAGTAACTAATTGGCTAAAATAAAATTACTTGCACTAAAATCTAGCTTTTCCAAATTAGACTGGAAATACAAATGATGGTGACTTGCTTTAAGGCAACATCGAAGGCCTGTTGTTATGCATTGTTTTGCTAAACTCTTACATGCTGATACACACTCATTGTTACAGAGGCCACCTGTGTAACAGAAATGTCATTACTTATGGCTTGCTGGAAACAGAATGACTTCAACAACTCGGTCTGCTCTAAAGAAGTCTCAGTCTTCTACACATGTGTTGAAAAGGTAACTTAGGAAATCCTCTGTAAAACCACTTACTCACAGCTGACAGCAATTTAACATCCTTAATTAACATTGTTTTGATGAATACATGGGAATGGCTACTTGGGATGAACAACCAGATTTTCTCTGCCATTTCCTGATTATGGTGAATACACTTCCCACTTTGCAATGCAGTTTCCTGCTAGAGCATTCTTCTTCTTTTACCTCCCTCATCTGTTGTTTCAGTGTTTTTGGCATCCTCGCGCATCTAGCAAGATCATGTTTCTGTTAGCACAGGGCTGTCCAAACTCGGTCCTGGAGGGCCGGTGTCCTGCAGAGTTTAGCTCCAAGTTGCCTCAACACACCTGCATGGAAGCTTCTAGTATGCCTAGAAAGAGCTTGATTAGCTGCTTCAGGTGTGTTTAATTAGGGTTGGAGCTAAACTCTGCAGGCCAGTGGCCCTCCAGGACCGAGTTTGGACAGCCCTGTGTTAGCATCGCCCTCTAGAGCAGGGGTGCCCAACCCTGTTCCTGGCGATCGACTGTCCTGCAAAGTTTAGCTCCATCTCTAATCAAACACACCTGCCTTTAATTTTCACGCGATCCTGAAGACCTTAATTAGTTGCTTCACGTGTGTTTGATTAGAGTTGGAGCTGAACTTTGCCGGACAGTCGATCGCCAGGAATAGGGTTGGACACCCCTGCTCTAGAGCTTGAAAGCTAGTTGACTTATCTTAAAGCCTTTGAATAGGAATAAAGTGCATGCAATATTTATTTTATTTACCATTGTTTCCCAATTTCACTTCTTACAGGCGCAGAACAAGGCCAAAGGAAAGCAGGGAACTCAGGGTCGACTTTTGCCTAAAGAAGCCAACACCTTATTAAAACGATTTCCCTCCCAGAGCAGTGAGATCTAGGACCAGTAACACAGATTAGTCAAAGAACGAACACTTTTATTATCTGAGCTGTATAGATGGGGACTTTAGTCTGAGTGTATGACTGGGCCGGACAGTTGATGAGAACAGGGTGTGAAAAGGTTTTCTAAAAAAAACGCAATGAAGCTGTCACTGGGGCTCAAACTCTGCCAAAAGGACATCAGCGGATGCTCACAAAACAAATGAACTGCATTTGCAAGGTTTTGAAGGCACTTTTGGTGGTTACTACATTACTGCACTCCTGTAGGTCATCTCATCAGAGCAGTACAAAGGAACAAACACTGGCTCCTTCACACACTTAAAGGGATAGTTCACCCAAAAATGAAAATCTGTCAACCTTTACTCATCTGCATGTCGTTTTTTGTTTTCAACTGATGAAAGAAAGTCATACAGGTTTGTAATGACGTGAGGGTGAGTAAATGATAGACTTTTCATTTTTTTTTTTTGGGGTGAAATGTCCCATTTAATAATTTTGTAATTTGTGTTATTGATGTTAGACTATACCATTGTTACTTCTCAGATAATCTGAATGTTATCGTATTGGTTTTTGGTATTACTTTTCCAAATCTCCACTGCATAACTGAGCTGTGACCTGTAAAACCCAGCAGTTTATTTATTTTACAAATTTTCTTCCTGTTTCGTGCTGTCCACAATATAATTAGTCTCAGCCATTTTCAATGATCAGAAAATGGAGATCAAGGGAGAAGAACTCGGTGCCGGATCACGTTACATGCCAGAACACAGTGTATTGAATTTGACCATGAGGGCTCTACAATGACGATATAAATAACTCATTATTAAACACATTAACTTACAAATAATTCGCTTTCTGTTCAGATGTTATTTTTCATGTTTTGTTTGATGTGAAATGTTATTAAACATTGTGACCATGAATTGGTTTAGTTCCTTTAATGCAATTATGGCCATCCTATGATAAAACAACCCACTATTTCCTTAGGCTGATTATGTTGTCTGCAGCGTAATGTGCTTAGACCCCAAAGGAAATGCTGTCTGCTGTAAGTCTAAACATTGCTCAATCACAACATTGTAAATCTGCACGCAGACTTCAAAAAATGAATGAGATAACAATGAACAGTCAAAAATAGTTAAGGGTAAGACTAAAAGAGCTACAGCAATGAATGCAGAAAGGTGCAGCCATGTCAATGCCTTCCAGATTGAATTTAAAATACTTTATGGTGACTGCAGTGATGACCTTTAACATCAACCTGTTATATTTACTAGGCATTTGATGTTATATACAGTAAGCCATTCCAGTCTCCAGTTCCTTAAGCAGATAAACCAGGTTAACGCCCCAGAACAGTGTGGATGAATGCCAAGCAATACAGCCACACCTCTGGGCATCAGATAAGAGAAAGCAAACTATTAGCATTTGTTTTTATAGCTCCCTGATGCCTGATAAAACATGGTTGTTTTGCTCAAATCTACAAATTCTTACATTTTAAGTATGACAATCTTTGCGAATGACTAAAAGAGCAAATCCACCTCTTTGCAAGATTAGAAACCATGTTATTTCTCTTTATGTGTGAAAACCAACTCTAGACACAAATACACTGATACTATAGATTAATGAATTTAAGTATAGGAGAATTCTGTTTATCATATGAAAAGCGTGTAGTTGTGCTCAGGTTAAAAGGAGGCTTTGATCTTTTATTAAATTATGAGTAAGTGATTCAGGTATTGTTAACTTCTATTAAAGATGTATGAATGGTGAACAATGTGGAATGAGGTGTATTCAAGTGTCTGTGTACACAGGTGAACAATACAAGACAAGGTGAGCTCAACCACCTGTGTATTCAGGCTCTTATTTTTTAATGTGATATTCATAAATCCCAAGACATTTAAAAGATTGTTCAAGTGGTTAGTAATATCCACCTTATCAACACATGCCCTTTGTCCTATGTTAGGGGGTTTTCAGGAGTTATGGAAAAGAACTGGAATTCCTTGTCTGTCTGTTTTATATTTGCTATGTGGCCGCAAAAGGTCTGTGTTTTCTGTTTTTAAGCTTTAGGTGCATTTTTGGAGGTTCTGTGTAAGGGTGATTCAAAAATTCATTCAAAAAACATTTCATGTAGATGATAACTTGATTTTCTTTCGGCAAATTGGTGTCTACAATCTCTCTCTCTATATCTCTCTTTCTTTCTATGGTTAGGATTAGGGGTAGAACTTAATGCTTAGGCATACTTTTTTCCCTTAAAAATGTATGTTTCTGTACAAAATTGCTTGCCTATTGTAATGAAACTCAAGTAGTGACTGATCTTTTCTTTCTTATTGTGATGTACATCCAAATGATCAGATTATCAGAAAAAAGTAGGATGGGGACTTGGTTCTATTCATCATTTGTTAATTGGATTTTGGGCATTGCAAAAGTGAATGCAGATGAACAGGGGAAGGGTTTAAACTGACAAAATGATTAGAGAAGTCCTGCATATGTCACCAGAGAGACTTCTGTCATTTATTGTATGCATGCATGCTCATCATAGGTGATTACTATTAAGAATGATGCCAATTACAAACTTTGGCCAAAGTTGTTTGACCTAATCTTTCAATGTATTCACTAAATTAGCAGTAAAGCAGTGTTCTTTTCTTTACTCTATTAATTAATCTTTGTCCGCCAGTTGGAAAAAATTGTTTGCTTTTTAGCTTTTAAAAAAGTGTAAAAACTATTGTCATTTTTAGCCTAGTAGTACAAATGACGATGATTACATTCACTATAGGCATAAGTATATGGCCATTTTATTATTAGTTCCTTGTAAAACTGCAGAAGATAGTCACTATTGGATTTCTAATTAAAACCAATGACTAGTCAGATAACAACAGATGCTAGTTCATTTAAAGCAATAATTGTTGAAACGGCTTGCCATAAGGGGCCAACCTCTCCGCACTGTGATCCATACATGTTTATGTCCATAATCATCTGTAACTTGTTACTGTGGTGAAGGCTGCTGGAGCGGCGTCTCTTCTTTCAGTGTCACGTACCTCACAGTGGACAGTAAGGGAGGGGTGTCAATCGTGTCGTTGGACTTTTACAAGTTTACATGATGTTGTTTTGTTATGTCTCTTCATTTTCGTTATTTCCTCTTCCGTACATACTTTTGTAAACATTTTGAGGCGGGAAGGCGTCCCACTTTCCCTGAGTGCCCGCGGACAGCGATGATGGGACAGTTGTGCTGCTGGGTGTATAGTCAATGACAGGATGGATATCAGCGGGATGCTCTCTATTGCTGCTGTCCTTCGTTTCTCTATCGGTGTCTATGGGGAGGTAGGCAATGTAAACGCAGTTTTTTAGCTTTATTGACATATGGGTTCCTAGTCAGCTAACAAACAGTCAGTCTAGCTGTGATTTAACCTGAAAAAATTACGAACAACCCCTGACGTGATCCTGAGGTTTTAGTAGACAGTGGTTCAGACGGCGGCAAAAAAAAAAAAAAAGCTGGTTAATTGGCTAAATGTAACAAAAAATGTTGGGCTATAAAATGGCACAGTACATTTTTCTTCTTCTAAATGAGTAGTTAATGGAAGTCGACACGGTGAATTATGATCGACACATATACATAAATAATAACGAGACAATGAGGTGAATGTGCACATTTACATGTCCCTTATTAATCTGTTTCCACAATATCTTGAGTTATGTTTTTATTTTTTTTATATCTCGTATTGACCAAAAAACAAACAAACATTGAACCAGCCTAAGTGGTTTTCTGGTTTTAGCTGGTTTAAAATGAGCTTCAGCTGTTCTGTAGCTCTCCTTGCCTGATGAGCTGAAAAGTGGCAAACAGATCAGGCTGATTTAAGATGTTTCAGAAGAGATATATTAATAAAATAAACAAAACATTAATGAAAAAAAACATAACATAACACAATAATCCCTAACTAACTTACTAAAATATACATACCGTTTCATGTGCTGAATAAGTAGGCTACATCAGAAAATCAAAGCTTGACCCAATTGTCTTCGAATTATTTTGGATTTTGGTATTAAGAGTCAGGCTTTGTAATATTGTCAATAATATCTAAAATAAAAACATGCTTTCAGTTTTGTCTTGAGAATGTCTTTAGATCTGTTGTACAAAAAACAAGGAGCACATGGAGGTGTAGTTTATTAGGACAATAAGACAGTTAACGTGTGCTTGATGGGCTTTTTTTTTTGTCTTTATTACTTAAGTCTGAGTCTCTTGTATTGTATCGCATACTTAATCCCTGTTGATGGGAACAGGCATCACACTTTATTCTCAACCTGACTGCAGTACAAGCGAACGATGGGACGAGACGCTTGCAGTGTAGTTGGGATGAGAGAAAAGAATGATGCTCGTTCACTTCATCACACCCAGATCACACAGTAGTAATGGCTTGATGGTCATGAAAGTGTTCTTTGATCTCAGTTAAAGTACTGCTAAAGCAAAGCTGCTCTGCACTATTAACTCATGTCTTATGTGACATTTCCTCGTCGTAAAGCAACGGATACCTTTGATAACTTTCCTCCAGGGAGAAAACCTCTGACTAAGCCTTGCAGCTGGTTACGGGGATATAAAACAAACAAATGGTATACACTAAATATAAGGCTTGTTTTTTTTTTTTTTTTCATTTTTAAAGTCATAATTCATGCCTTTACAAAAAGTATCAAAGTACAGTGAGTATCAGATTTTAATACCTTGGTACTTTCTTAAATATATATGATACGACATTTACATTTAGCAGATGCTTTTATCCATATATAATAGAAGAGCATAAGCATGTTCATTAGAATGCTAAATTTGGAAACATGCTAGAGGAAAGTAGAGAAAGTTCAGAGAGAACTTCTTGAAAGTTGTGATAGTGTAGCAGCTTATTTCACCAGAGAGGAACGGAGAGGGTGAAGGTTTTGGAAGGTGACTTCATGCCTCATTGTGAAAGAACAACAAGGCACCACTCAGTGACTGTATTCATTTACTGTGGCATTTAAATGTTTCTTCAAGGTACTTCAAAGAATGCCATGGTAAATGGTCAAAAAACCATATGTCCGTGGTACTTTAAGTGAAAGAAGTGAACTGGCTGTTCTTTTCTTCATAGGCAGGACAAAGTGCTGTGTACCTGAATACACTGCAGAGCTCAGGTAGGCACTCTCTGCATTTAAAAGTCTATATATATATTTTGTTTTTCTTAAATGTTAAATAAAGGTGCAAGCTGGAATCCTTTTTTAAATGAGAATTGGCAATATACCTGCATCTCTTTTGTGTCACCATTTGCTTTGGAAATTAAATTATACCACCTAATTCAGACACATACTCATTACTAGTAGCGGCTGAAATGTCACAGTATTTTGTTATTGTAAAGAGCATCTCTTTCAATGCCAAAACCCACATCCCTTCTTGGCACTATATCTAATACAACATTAACTGATGCAAAACCACTCAGCTGTCAAGAGATACATTCATCGATGGTTCCCTACGGCAGAGTTAAAGAAATACTCAACCGCAACAATTGCTCCTCAGACAAGATTGCTATGGAGAGAAACACAATATTCAGTGTGCTTGTAAAACGTTTACTGATGACTGGATGGATGAGAAACAGCTGGCATTGATGGGCTTTTATAAATAGCTACACGTGTCATGTTCATATTCTGTGAACTTTAATGCTTTCCTTGTCTTCCAAGCCTGGACAGGTTTTGTGCTGACATCCTTAGGGCAGGATGCTGAAAAATACTCAACCTTCCCACAGAATCGTCAACCTACTCCCACTTCATGCTGGGGCAGTGTGAGATTCCTCTATGATTGCCTCATCTGTAGACTTATTTTACTCAAACCAGCAGTCTATGCTGTTAAACCTCTTATATTTAGTCTCTTGTGGTCCCACCAGGAGTCTTGTTGGTGGTCTTTATCATGCTCTATAACTGTAACACCATGGAAAATATGACTGGAACTCTACCCTGATGCTATTTCAGCAAATTGCTTTACTGTATGACCAGACCGACATACAGCGTGGAACCTGAGCTCTCACGAGACGAGACATGAGTGTGTACAAGAAAAGATTCAGGACTGTTGAACTATTAACCTGCCAGTGTACAAGAATGGAAACTATTTATAATGTCTAAACAAATTTTATTATCAAATGTTATAGTGTACAGAAGACCAATCATGCTAAAGCCATCAAAAGAAACACCAAAGATCAAATTTCTTCTCTACAGTTTTTGCTCTATGGTATTGTATTATATATATATATATATATATATATATATATATATATATATATATATACATATTTGTCGTGGCGTGAATGAGAACACAGATTCGGAAATGCTAGAAAGTTCCCCAGAGGGTGATTTATTAACACACAGACTGATCACACGTGCTTAGGTGAATGGTGCTCGGTGCCGTAATCCACTGCTCGTGGGGTGAAGTGTCGTGATGAGTGTCACTCTCCTGGGGTGCAGTCAGACTCTGTGAGGAATAAGGAGAAACAAGCATTAGTTCCGCCTGGAGCTCAGTTGCAACTCCCCTTGTGTGCCTCCTCTCCTGGCTTTTATGGCCGGTGGGAACGAGCTCCAGGTGCGCCACTCATCACGCATAGTTTTTGTTGTTGTGGGATCAGTGCGGAAGCGTGACTTGTGTATTCCCCCCCCCCAGGCGTCGACCTGGTTCTGTGGGGAAATACACAACTTGGTATTATGGGAGGGGAATTTGATGTTACCTGTCAGACCTGCCCAACCGGAACAGCCCCGGGAGAGTCCATCAGCATTCCCGTGGTCGGCCCCGGCCCGATGTTACACCTGAAAGTGGAAGTCCTGGAGTGCGAGGAACCACAGAGTCACCCGCGCGTTCGTGTCCTTTGCCTTGGACATCTATTGGAGTGGTGCATGGTCCGTGACGAGGGTGAAACGGCGGCCCCAGAGGTAGTATTTCAACTCCAGGACTGCCCACTTTATGGCCAGGGCCTCTTTCTCCTGCGCCGCGTACCTGGTTTCCACGGGGGAGAGTTTCCTGCTTATATAGACCACGGGGTGTTCCTCTCCATCCCGGAGCTGGGAGAGGACTGCGCCTAAGCCGGTGCCGGAGGCATCGGTATACAACGTGAAGGGGCAGCCGAAGTCTGGTGCATGCAGGACTGGGGAGGACATCAGGGGGCCTGGAAGGCGGCTTCCGTTTCCGGAGTCCAGAATATCTTCTCTGGCTGCTCCTTCCTTGTAAGGTCTGGCAGGGGGCAGGCTATAGAGCAGAAGTTAGGGATGAAGCATCTGTAGTAGCCCACCAACCCCAAAAATGCTCATACCTGCGTCTTATTGACGGGACGTGGGAACTTCTTCACCGCCTCGACCTTCCTTTCCTGGGGCATGATGAGCCCTCTTCTGATCTTGTATCCCAGGTATTTTGCTTCGGTGAGGCTGAGGTGGCACTTCTTGGGGTTGGCAGTGAGGCCAGCCCGCCGGAGCTCCATCAACACCCTCCGTAGACGCTCTAGGTGAGTCTCCCAGCACTCCGAGTGTATGATGACATCATCCAGGTAAGCCGCGGCGTAGGCTTGGTGTGGCCGGAGCAATATGTCCATCAACCGCTGGAACGTGGCAGGTGCCCCGTGCAGGCCGAAGGGTAGCACCTGGTAATGCCAGTGGACGTTGGGGGTGCTAAAGGCTGTCTTCTCCCGGGAGCTCTGGGTCAGGGGCACCTGCCAATACCCTTTAGTGAGGTCTAAGGTGTTGATGTATCGAGCTTTGCCCAGCCGGTCCAAGAGCTCATCCACCCCCGGCATGGGATATCCGTCGAAGGTGGAGACTTCGTTGAGCTTCCTGAAGTCGTTACAAAAACGGAAGGTGTTGTCCGGCTTTGGTACCATCACTATTGGGCTGGCCCAGGGGCTACGGGAGGGCGCGATGATTCCCAGCTGGAGCATCTTCTTTACTTCCTCCTCTATAGCCGGCCGGCGAGCTTCTGGTGGTGTGCGGATTTTGTGCTCAATGACTGTGGTTCTACCCGGGGTCTTTGTTTTTATTGATTTTACATTTAGATTATATTTGCTGTCATTTAACACTCACTTAATCTTTGAAAACATGAATAACTTAATATGAACATTTATTATATTATATTATATTATATTATGATAATCATTATCCATAATTATTCAGTTTTGAACAGGTTTGATAGGTTGAACAGTTTTTGGTTTGATAGATTGTTAGATACCCATGGCATCGTCTTCTGCTCCATCTGCTTGATTTAAATCAAAACAATCATAATGGATGGAGGTTTAAAAACGGCTCACATTGGAAATCCAATACTGTTCTCTGATGATAAACATGCTTTTTAAAAAGATGGGGAATGATACCGTGTCAGGTCTTTTTCAGTACAATATTTACAGTTATATTTGGGATAATGTAGACAGAAGAGGAGAGTGGAATAGATTTTCAGTGATATCCCAGCTCTAATATGCTTATCTTGACCGTCAGCACTTATCTCAGCTCAATAAGTCTATGCTAAAGCAATCTACTCAAGCAAAGACAGGGTTAGGCCACGTGTCCGCTGGGTGTATACGCATGCAGGTGTAAATACTTTTCTGGCGTTACCTCTGCAAGAAGTTTGGCCCATAATGCTCAGGGTATGAGATGGTCTCAACGCTTTCTCCCTGAGGGTTTAGCACCTGCTTCTAAAGAGAGACTAGGGCACGTTGGCCTCTGTTTGATCCTGCACAACACTATCTGATAGCAGACCCATAAATTCTCAGGAGCTTTGAGTGAGATTTCTAACATTTATTTGTGGTGGAAAAACTGTTGTTACTTGCCTACACAAATGTTGGATTTAATCTGAAATGATATGTGTTCTACTTCTCAGAAAACCTCTAATTGCTTTAAAGAGGGTCTTCTGGTAGTATTCTTTAAAACCTAATTTCATTCCCTTTTATAAATGCCTCCAAAGCACCCAATGAAGTGACTACTACTTCTTAAATATCCGTCTCCTGTCTAGGTGGATGGATTTAACATCGGTTTCTCGCTTGCACTTGCACAGTGGGCACAAAGCCCAGCACTTTCTCCCTTTCTAGTCACATTTCCAGAAATAAAATCAAGGACAGACTGGCAGCATATGCGGAACAGCATAAGAATGTTTCTACTAAGTTATGAATCGCTGTATTAAATGGTAGTTTAAATGCTTACAAATGAATTTTAACAGCCCACAGTAAAGCATGAAATTGGATTGTCGTCTTTACTGTGTTTCAGGACCCCTGCAACCCATAACATTTATTAGAAAATGCTCTCTCACAAGAGACTAGATCATGTAATTTGCTCGCTGTGGCCCAAAGTCACAATATTACTGTGTAATTGAATGGTTTTGATTAGAATCATTTGGATGAAGGATCTTCCTGATTATTTGACTAATGGTTCCAAGCAAGCAAAAGTACATTAGTAATCAAAATAATTCAATAATGTTAATTAGTTTGAAAATATGTGTGTCCTTGTGCCTAAACAACATGCACACACACACAAGACACTTGTTTTTATATAATATTATTTTATATAATAGTATTTAATCATTTAGAAGTGATAAATGATTGTCCATGAAGGCTGAAAGTAAAAAAAAACATTTCAGGTGTGCAGAATTATTAGGCAGGTTTTCTTTTACAAATAAAATATACAAAAAAAAAAGAGAATGAACTCAAGAATAAAAGTAAAAAAAAAAAGAATATTAAATGCTCATGAGAAGGATGCAATACTAATGCAATAATAGAATTAGCAAAGTTAAGGCATGACCATTGGGCAGCGAAATGCTCATTGGGTCAGCACGACACATTGCATTTGTGGAGACTCCAGGAAGGTTGCAGTTCTGGAAAATGATGGTGCTGGAGAATAAATGGTTCCTGATGGTTTCTGTCACGACACACATTGGGAGCAGGGAAACGCGGAGGCTAGAACTTCTTGAATAAACTCAGGGATCACTGGAGACACAGATGAACATGGAATGACAATAAGACCGGACACATAGGCAGGGAAGCACAGGGCTTATGAAGGGGAGACTTAATAACACAAGGCTGTGGACTAATAAACTAATCAACCAAAATGGGGACAGGAACAGGAACAAAACCAAATAAGGGCATAAGGAAACACAGGGAGCACGTGGAAACACAAGACACAGGGAAACAAGTCTGACCCAATGAGCATTTCTCTGCCCAATGGTCATGCCTTAACTTTGCTAATTCTATTATTGCATTAGTATTGCATCCTTCTCATGGGCATTTAATAATTTTTTTAACTTTTATTCTTGAGTTCAATCTCTTTTTTGGCTAATTTTATATGTAAAAGAAAACCTGCCTAATAATTCTGCACACCTGAAATGATGAGTTTTTTACTTTCAGCCTTCATTGACAATTATATATCACTTATAAATGATTAAATACAAAATCAATAGTAGTTATCAAGATTGATGTGGTTTGGAATTGGTCAAATGTTCTTGGAAATAAAATATGACCAGAATATCAACTTGCCTAATAATTCTGCACACACTGTAATAATTTATAATACTATGTATAATATAATAAAAATATTTTAATAAATAGTATATGATATAAAATATAAAAAATGTAATATATTTACTTTTTAATAAGGACCCTTATGCCCTTTTAATATTTGATTATTTTAAATATTACATTATTATTTGTATTATTTATTTTATATTATATTATTTATAATATTTAATTTTATTAGTATTATGCAAACACACATACACACACACATTGTATAACACGTTTGGATGTGTGACTCATCATAGCGGGTCTTCACAGGTCTTGCTGTTCCAGCAGTGCAGTAAGCCATCATTAGTGTCTCACACTGCTGTCCTCACCCTCTGCATCAAGAGGCAGCACTGTAGGGGTTTTCAGTGATAGAGAAAAAATTACAAAATAAGAGAGCTAATATAAGACCACCTTAGGTTTACACTGCCACTTTGAGTTAACACAAGGTCATTTTAGGTCATGCTTTTGCATTTTTTCATGACAAGAATTTTAAAATGAGTTGACCTTTATTTGCCACTGCATTAAAATTTCTTTTTTGCTCCGTCAAGGGCATTCTCTCATAAGTGAAATGCTGGATTTTACTTATGTCTTTGTGTGTGTGTGTGTGTGTGTGTGTGTGTCTCCCTTAGGTCCTCTGTCCTGCTCTGAGGGCTTCACTGAGCTGGGCTACAATGGATCTGTGTCTCAGACAGATTCTGGCTCTTCCTGTCTAAAATGGACTGACTTTCCAGACTACATGCTGCAGTACCCCAACCGTGGGCTGGGCGATCACAACCACTGTAGAAACCCTGACCGTGAATCCAACCCCTGGTGCTTTTTCAGACAGAAGTCAGGAGCTATCGGATGGGCCTACTGCGACTGCCACCAGGGTGAGCTCTCCTCTCATTGAGAGATATTTTACAAAAGTTCAATTTCATTACAGAGAGTCTAGCATGACTAACCTGTAGACATCAGAGATATGCTGTGACCCAACTAAGTAATAATTAGATAAATTATGCACTAAATATCTTATAGTGATATTAAACGCTCCCACAGGCTGGTACATTTGACAAAAGTGTAGGCTAGTTCTTAAAAAGTTTAAATATTATTATTCGCAAATTATTCACCATTATGACCAAAACATGCCTTTCTGGAGCTAATAAAGTCTAAATAAATGTATTTATTTATTTATTGGTTTATTTGTATAGAGACAGTACGGAAACATAATCTTAGCAGAAAGACTGAAAATATGCATTGTACACATAGATTGAAGATCAAGCTAAGTTGTACCTTAACAAAGGCTTTAAACTAAAACATTAAATGCTACACATTATAAACTCCTAGACATATTATACACTTTAAATAGGAACCTTTACATAAAAATGTGGTGTTAGAATACATAAATTCCATATTAAATCAACTGTCATTACAATTAAAATAGCTGCAGTACACACCAGTGTTGTTTTAATATCATTGAGATACTATTATAGTATTTACTATTTTTAATTAGTTTTATTTTTATATTTTCTGTTTCAGTTTTTAAGTTTGAATCATTTTGTTGTGTTTTTGCCTGTATTATCAGTTGTTTTATTTAGTTATTTTAGTACATCAAGTTAAACTAAATAAACACACAAAATATTGCCTTTAGCTGAAATAAAGTAAGTTCCAGTTTTTTGTATTTTATTTTATTTCATTTAAAATTTGGGTAACACTTTATTTCGATAGTACACTTTAGACATTCTACTAACAGTAAGTATCTTTGCAACTACACAGGGCCGCTGCTGGCCAAATGGGTGCCCTAAACAGGATTGAATTGTTGTGCCACCTCCCTCAAATATTATGGAAATAAAAAAAAACAAACACCTACTATAGGGGTCAAAATAGAAATTTAATAAAATATAAAAGTAAATAAATCTATTGTATTATTTACAAATTACAATTGTAGCTTTAGACAGTTACCTATGGCAGTAATACAGTTGTCTGATTGATTTTATGGTCTCAAGCACTCAGAAATCACGCAAAATAAAATTTAAGCAGTTTTACTAAGAAACCCATGGTTAATTTTTGTGAGGGTTGTGATGCATTTTGTTGAAGAAATTATAGAGGCTGTGTCATCGGTAGTAAAAAGGTGGCCAAAAATGAAAGATTAAGTGGATATTTGAATTAAATGTTTGGTCTATAGCCTATAGACCCTTTTTCTGCTAGTAAACATTGTGACGTTTTTCTGTGGGCAGAGGGCTTAAAGAGCTGATGGACGAAATACTGAAGCTAGACAGGCTAAATAGTCATACGCCCTCTGCAGAAATAATGAAAAAGCGTATCTTATTGTAGACCGAATTTGATCTTCTGTCAACACGCCAGGCTGAGTATCTCATCTCTAAGTCTTGGCATGTGTGTTATGAACACGGCGAAAAGGCTGGACGAATACTTGCTCATCAGCTGAGGCAAAGGACTGCCAATCAGACCATTCCTGCAATCAATGATGAGCTGGGCTCAAAAAATACTGATAGCTTAAAAATGTAGCAAAGGGAGGGATGGCACTCCCAAACTTCATGTATTACTATTGGGCAGCCAACATAAGAGCATTGTTATACTGGATAAATAATGACACCTCTGCCCCTGTATGGTTAATTCTGGAGGGGGCTTCAGTTGGGCCCACCTCACTGGCAGCCTTATTGTGTTCTAGACTACCATTTGCACAGCCCATCTCTAGCTTGACTTCTAATCCGGTTGTTATACATTCAACTAAAATGAATGTATAACAACCCGAGGCGTTAAATTCCCGTAAAATTCCCGAGGCGATGGTGACCGCTCACGGTCCTCCCGAGACAGCTGTGCTCGCTCACGAGGCTCCCGAGACAGCTGTGCTCGCTCACGAGGCCCCCGAGAGAGCGGTGTTCGCTCACGAAGCCCCCGTGAGAGCGGTGTTTGCTGATGTTCCTCACCCTGATGTGCCCCCTGAAGCGGTGGAGCCCACCATTGCCCACTCCAGGGTGGCAGCTCCACACTCACCGCGGTGGTGGCCGCCGGTTCTGCCCTGGGTCTCCATCCCGCCGGCGCTGCCTCAGAGCCCAGGTTCCCTTCCTCTACACGGGCCTGGCCCACCATCCCTCCCCCTGTTCCACCTCCCTCTGGACTTTTGGGGGGATCTTGTGGAACGTCTGGAGGGGTCATGTCACGAGTCCGGGCCCTGCGCTTCTCCCTGTCGCCACCAGAGGTCACCATCTCCCTTCCACCCAGACTCACCTCACGTAATCACGTACACCTGCCACATCACGTACACCTGTCACATTACACACACCTGTCCCACTCATTACACCCACAGCTGTTCCCAATTGCCACGGACTATTTATTCTCCCCTCTCCCACCACTCTGCCTGGTTGCGTTATTTGATAATTGTTATTTGTCATTGTAATGTTTCTAGTGTTTGGCTCTGGGCTGGGATACACGCACCTCATTGCCGTTTTTGTATCCCAGTCCTTTTATGTTTTGTTTTTTGTGCCGTGTTGGCCTTTTTGTTCCTGATTAAACTTGTCACCTGCACTTGGACCCTGACCTCATCTTTTCGCGGCGCTTCTTCGCCGTACTGTGACAGTTTTTATTTCAAGTAACAAAAGTTTTGTTATGGTTTTGGTTTAAGTTATTATAGTAAACTATAATAACCTTGGTACACACACACACACACACAAAAGTAAGAGAAAGACCTGGAATGTTCAAAATTATAGAAAAAAGAATGAAAAAACAAACAACATTTGGGGCTGTAGGCTTAGTGGCTCTATTCTAGCCTCATTTGACCTAAAAAAAGTTCCTATACTGGACCGTGGTGTTTGTGTTTATTAAGTGAACATGTCCTGGTGAGTTTTTGTGTCATAGCTGTCGTATTAGTGTAGATGTTGTACAGAAGCTGAGTGACGTTTATTACTGCAGTCACAGCACACAGCCACAGTGTGTCTGTCAGTGAGCTAACAGCAGTCAAGGATTCACTCTGTCCTCTCTTTTTATTGTCCTCTATTCATCTTCCCCTCTCTATGCATTTGTTGTCTAATAATCAGTCAGACTGCAGACTCGCATCACTCATCCTCATTTGTTACTTCTATTGGGAAAGTGTCTGTTTAGTCTCTGGATCTCTTTGTGCTGGTCTGTCATCACTTGGCTGTGTCTGTGGTTCAGTACTGAGCTAGTGTTGAAATCTGTTTGCCTTATCTCTGTGAGCTGTGATTATCTCTGTCTGCCACTCTCCTCCTTTTCTTTTCTATGCAATAACATTAAACATGGTTACAGACTCAAACAATTAGAGTGTGCATTTAAATTAATGTCTGTGTGAGCATGAAGTGTGGCAACAAGATGATAATTTGCAAGACACAGAGTGTTTCGAATGTGATCGTTTGTACTAATTATAGAGAGCTGATTCACAGAGTCTGTAAATGTAAATAGGGGAGGCAGGGGTAAGCTGTGCCACTTTTACTCAAGTTGTCCTCTAGTCAAGGAGAAAGAAGATAGAGGTAAAACCTAATTTCATTTCAGGATGTCTGCTCTCTGCTGAAATTAAAGGAGACAGCATCTGCAACATAAGACTATAAAAATAGGATTCTCAAAGAATAAAAAGTTCTGTATTCATACAGTGTATCATGTGAAGAGATAAATTAAATAATTGGAGAATATGTGCAAAATTTACCTTTCAAATTAAATTATGGCCATAAATTTAGGAAAGAAAAAAAAAAAAAAAAAAAACCTTTTTAACCCTCTGGGCCCTGAGGGTGTTTTGGGGGCCTGGAGAACTTTCAACATGCCCTGACATTTGTGCTTTTTTCAGTTGCTTATAAAAATATAAATGGCTAAAGTCTAATAACACTGTAAACAGCACAAACAGGGCTACACTAATATGTTAGCAGCATTTATGTACATGATTGTGTTTTTGAGAAAACAACGTTTATGCATGGTTAGTGAAAAACTAAAATTTTGAAGTCACTGAAATAAGACCATAAAACACATACAGAACAATTGTTTACAAGACTTTTGAGAACCGAATCTTGTAGGCTAGAATTTTTACTTCACAATTATGTGAAAATCATTCTGCTTACTCATTCACAGAAAACAATATATTGATTTACATTTTTAAAGACATGTTTTGTGATTGAAAGACAATATGCGAGGGAGTGGTAATAGTCTTGAATAGTAAGTGATTCTCACCTGAGAGACAAAGGGCCCTCCCCTAAAGCTGCTAATGGGCCATCAGTGTGACTGTGACTGAGGCAGGTAAGACAGAGTGAGGAGACTGAAAAAATGGGTTTTTAAAATGATTTGTATTTTATTTACAACACAGTATAATCAAAACATACATAATGAAGGTCAAAGACACATTATTGTGCACTGATCTAACCACAGAGATGTGAACAGACTTTGACTCGTTCCTGCAACAGATTCTGAACTTCTGATGTTGCTGCAGCGAGGAAAACAGTTGGAAGAGACTGAAAGTCAGCAGGATTCATCTGTGGTGCAGGTGTCTGATTCAATAAAATACAAACAACCAAAAAAAGAGAAAAAACATTTGTGAGCATGTTTATATCAGGAGCATCTATATATATATATATATATATATATATAGGTTTTGTAGTCATAGACTCATGCCCTTGAATACCAGTATAGTTTTGTAATCGATCTATGAGTATGTCATGGTCTATAGTGTTGAACGCAGCACTAAAATCAAGTTATACTAGCAATGAGATGCAGCCTTGATCTGAAGCAAGAAGCAAGTCATTTGTAATTTTAACAAGTGCAGTTTCTGTACTATGGTGAGGCCTGAAACCTGACTGAAATTCTTCATAGAGATCATTTTTTTGCAAGAAGGAGCACAATTGAGCAGACAACTTTTTCTAAAATTTTAGACATAAACAGAAGATTTGAAATGGGTCTGTAATTTGCCAGTTCATTAGAATCTAGCTGTGGTTTCTTAATAAGAGGCTTAATAACCGCCAGCTTGAATGGTTTTGGGACGTGACCGAAAGATAACGATGAGTTAATAATATTGAGAAGCAGTTCTTCTGCTACAGCTAACAACTCTTTCAGTAGTTTAGTGGGTACAGGATCTAATAAACATGTTGTTGGTTTAGATGCACTGATAAGTTTATTTAGCTCTTCCTGTCCTATAGTTGTAAAGCACTGTAGTTTTTCTTTGGGTGCGATGAATGAAGCTGAAATACTAGACGCAGTAGAATCTACATTTGTTATTGTATTTCTGATGTTATCTATTTTATCAGTAAAGAAATTCATAAAGTCATTACTATTAAACTGTGAGGGAATGTTTAGATCGGGTGGTGTCTGTTTATTTCTTAATCTAATTTTGGTTATTATCTATGATTTTGCGGATATGCTCTGCCCTGGAAGCTTTTAGAGCCTGTCTATAGCGGGACATACTGTTTTTCCACGCAATTCTAAAAACTTCCAAGTTAGTTTTTCTCCATTTGCGCTCAAGATTATGAGTTTCTTTCTTGAGAGAATGGGTATAACTGTTGTATCATGGCGCAGTACATTTTTCTCTAACCTTTTTCAATTTGAGGGGGGCAACAGCTTCTAATGTATTAGAGAAGATAGTGCCCATGTTGCTAGTCATTTCGTCTAGTTCATGCGTATTTATGGGTACACAGAGCAGTTGAGATAAATCAGGCAGGTTATTTGTGAATCTGTCTTTGGTGGCTGGAACAATAGTTCTGCCCGGACGATAACGCGGCGCCATATAACTAATATCAGTAATACGCAGCATGCACGATACAAGGAAATTATCAGTAACATTATCACTTTGAGGTACGATATCTATATCGGTAAGATCAATTCCATGCGATATAATTAAATCTAGCGTATGATTAAAACGATGAGTGGGCCCGGTGACGTGACTCCAAAACAGTTTATTAGGTCAGTAAACTCAAGTCCTAACGCATCATTTGTATTATCAACGTGAATGTTAAAATCTCCGACAATTAGCACTTTATCAACATTAACCAACAGATCTGAGAGGAAATCTGCAAATTCTTTTAATCTGTATATGGCCCTGGCGGTCTATACACAGTAGCCAGAGCAAGAGACAGGAGAGATTTATTTTGCATATCTAACAGTGTAACATTAAGCAGAAGTATTTTGAATTAGTTAAACCTCCTGTATCCTGTTTTCTGAGTAACATTGAGAATATCACTATATATTATTGCAACACCGACGCCAGGACCAGTCTGATGGGGTTCATGTTTATAACAGTATCTTGGTGGAGTAGACTCATTTAGACCAAAATATTCATTTGGTTTCAGCCAGGTTTCAGTCAGGCAGAGTACATCAAAATTATTATCTGTGATCATTTCATTTACAATAACTGCTTTGGGTGCGAGTGATCTAATATTTAGGAGCCCAAGCTTTAAAAATAGTTTAAAAATAGTTTCTAGATCCTGCATTAAATTTATATTTTGACCTTGCTATTCGGGGAACAGACACAGTCTGTATAGATTGGACAACGCAAGTACTTCTATCATTTAAGTGGGTAGAACAAAAGTCATCATAGCAGTTATTTAAGAATTGGCTTACTAGTCATATGGAGCGTAGCGTCCTGGAGATGTTGTCCGACAGGAGTTCCGCTCCGACTCTGCTGGGGTGCAGGCCATCAGCACAGAAAAGCCTAGGACGCTCCCAGAAAAGATTCCATTTATTAACAAAGAGCAGTTTCTGTTCTTTACACCATGACAATAACCATTCGTTTAAAGAAAACAGTCTACTGAACCTTTCGCTTCCTCGACGATACGTGGGAAGCGGTCCTGACACGATGATCGTCGTCGCGGGCGATGTGCTGTGTACCGTCTCGATCAGGCTCCTGGAGTCCCTCTTCAGTGTCTCCATCTGCCGCAGCTTGGTGTCATTAACCCCCACGTGCAGCACGACAGCACCGATGCTCTCATCGCCCTTCAGGATCGCGGGTATCTGTGCAGAAACATCGAGAACACGAGCACCGGGGAAACAGTGAGTGTGCACTTTACCTTCAGCTAACGTAGCATGGACATGCCGGACGATGGAGTCTCCGACGATCACAGCATCGCGTTCCATCTCACGGAGGGGAGCGAAGCGGTTCCGGGTGGAGATATCAAAGACCGGAGGCGGCGGAGGGGGAGAGGTCGTCGCCCCGGGGCTTGGCTCGCGTCTTCCGCTGATGGTACACCCAGGGTCCGTGGCGTCCTGGCGCCGGAGTGAAGGACATCTGGGAAGATCGCGTCCTGGGTGCACAGGGTCTGTGCAGTGAAACACACGGAGTAGAGGTGGTGGGAGTGTTAACAGCGTGCTGTATACTTACCCCGGACTTGTGAGCGTCAGCCCGGGATGTTTCCAGCGCGGCTCTCCACTCTCTCAGCTGGGCCTGCTTCTCCACCAGGTCGCGGATCTGCTTATCCACAGCCTCCAGCTCCAGCTGCACCGAATGCAGCTCGAATGTTTCCTCACCTACACTCAAAGGTAGACACAAATCCGCCATTTAAGCAAGTAAGAGTGAAACAATGGTAATGTGTGTGAATAGAGTATTAGCAATCTAAGCGAGATTAGCGGCAGCCACGCTGCCGATGCTAACGGGCTATAAGCTAATAGCAGACACGAGAAATCAAAATAAAACTTGTGATAACAAGGCACTCTGATTGGTTTTGTTTTAGAATGCTATAGTGGATATATTCACACGTTATCGAAACAAACATGATAGTGTATAAAATTGTTTTTAAGATAGAAAATAGACGATAAGGAATCAACTTGACGGAGCTCAAACTCAAAACACGCAGTCACAAATCACATTATCCCATTCCAATCTCTCATTTTGTTGCATATTTTTTCCATAAACCTTCAGAAACAACATAAATCAGCCAATAAACCAACCATATATAATATAATATAATAAAATATATAAAAATGTTAGAATGTTAAAAATGATGAAGAGAGTGGGATAAGAAAAAAATAAATATAAATAATATAAATATTGTTTTATAATTAAATGCATTATTTTTATTTTTTTATTTTGCTTTTTTGTTATCTCTCTCGAAACCTAAAAGTTAAAAAAGTTTTTTTTAACACATTATCATTCCTAAATTCCTGAATATGTTTGATTCTGCATCCTTTCCTCCAGGTGAGGTGCGGTTGGTGGGGGGTTCTTCTAATAAAAGTGGTCGTCTTGAGGTGTACCTGTATGGCCGGTGGGGAGCAGTGTGTGACACCCACCTGACTGATCGAGATGCCAGTGTGATCTGTAGACAACTGAGGCTCGGGTATAAGCTGCAAACTCTATTCCTTATCAGCTAGAGGCTCTGTACTGATTTGCGTGTCATTTAATTACCTGCTAACTCCCAACAGTGAAATCGGCACTGCGCTTCGGCATTCTTATTTCGGCCCCGGTTCTGGTCTCTTTCACTTTGAACGTCTTGGCTGCCATGGCAATGAAGATTCTCTGCTGAAGTGCCGGAGCAGGAAATATATCTCTGGTGACTGTAACCATGGAAATGAGGCCGGAGTAGTGTGTGCCATACCTGAGGGTAAGTTTGTTTAATTTGAGTGGGTTATTATTATTATAGTCATTGTCACATGAGCCTTCAGAAATCATTTTAATATGATGATTTGCTGCTAAATAATCTTTTTTTTTATGATTATCAATGTTGCATAGAGTTGAACTGCTTAATATGTTTGTGAATAGGATTCTTTTATGAACAAAAAGAATATAAATTATTTGAAATATTAAAATTTTATAACATTAGAAATGGCTTTACTGTAAATTTTGATCAATTAAATGTATCCTTGCTTTAAAAATAAATAAATAAATTTGTGACCCCAAAGTTATGAACAGTATATATTTTTTAAAACACAAATTACTTACACATTGCATTACATACTTAACTTTAATTTGCATATATATATATATATGCAAATTAAAGTTAAGTATGTATTTATTTATATATATATATAGAAAAATATTATTTTTGTCGCATGCTCTCAATTTAATTTCTCAGAGTCACAGTTCATAAAGCAGCAGCTGAGCTTCCTGTAGCTGCTGATCATACTATTTCAACTATATTTTCAACAGTGTTATAGTGTAGAAAGGCCTTCTGTGAAGCTAAATGAAAACAAAATTCATGAGAGACAGAAGTAGGGTCATAAACAGTGTGCCTGTTGTAATTGGATGGTTTGCTAGAACAGGGTCAGGTATATTTAGAGAGAGCTGTGAATTATTCACACAGAAACTTTAGGAAGGAGAAAGCAATCTGAGAGGGCTGAGGCTTTGCCAAGAGTCCTTACACATGTCCCCATCCTTTACCATACACGCATACATGCTTTAAAGCATTATGCCATATGTGGGAGACCTATGCCTTGTAAAGGGGTTCCCTACTGAAGCATATATAGAAGAGCTTCTGCTCTCAAGAAGTGTGAAATGTTAGACTAATTATTTGTCCAATGCATCCTCCACTGCAGTGAATAGATTAATTGATTGGACTTTTGTTTTGTTTAGGCAATGGTTCCCCCCTGAGGCTTGTGGGAGGCCTTGAGGATTTCGAGGGGCGCGTGGAGGTGTACCATAACGGGAGGTGGGGTACTATCTGTGATGATGAATGGGATGATATTGATGCTGAAGTGGTCTGCCGACAGTTGGGACTGGGGTAAGGAATCTGTCATAACATGTATGTCCATGCTATTTGCACTAAGGGCAAATAGCAATAGATGCTTTTTACACTGAGTGTAAATAGCAGCATTTTTTAAGTATATGTTATTTACACTGAGTGCAAATAGCTATAGATTCTATTTACACTATGTTAAAATAGCAAGATTTTCTGCTATTTATACTGCTTATTGCAAATAGTGGCATTTATCTGCACTTCAGTATTGTAGTACAATATAAAACAGTACGCAATAATAATGTATTGAGTGTAAATTATAGTTTTAATTCAAATTATTAAATGGATGTCACCTTATTGGGGCAATAAAGCCCTCACTACACCTACCCTAACCCTACCCGATACTTTATTTTCAACTTTTTGATTATTTTCTTAATTTTTATTGAAAATAAATACCTTTCCGATGCGATATGACATTTGAAAAGGGAGAAAAAAATTTCAGCAAAATTTCAAACTCGGGTCGATCACATCAAGAGCACACACCTTACCATCTGAGCCACTTAAACTAGATTCAAGATTCAAGAGTTTTATTTGTCACATACACAATTATACAGAGTATAACCAGCAGTGAAATGTAGGTCAGGTCCGCTCCAAGGACAGTGCAATTATAAAGTATACAAATATTAAGAAGAAGGACAAACATAAAATAAAATAAAAGATAAGATAAAATAAGATAAGATAAAAAAAATATGAATATAAATGTGCAGGTCAGTATGTTGTTGACAAATAGTAATGAGAGGAATGTGCAAAAAATAATGTGCAAAAAGTTGTACAGGGTATTTGAATTGCAGCAATATGAGGTAGAGAAAAATTATGAATAGCTTATTGATATATGATATTTACATGGAGAAAAATTATGAATAGCTTATTGATATGGTGATATTACATGGAGCCAAGTGATATTATGACACAGAGTTAGAGTTTAGGAGCCTGATGGCCTGGGGGAAGAAGCTCCTCCTAAGTCTCTCAGTTTTTGCCATCAGGCTACGGAAGCGCTTACCAGATGGAAGCAAAGTGAATAGACGGTTACCAGGGTGATTAGAGTCCTTGAAGATTTTAACAGCTCTATTTTTGCAGCGTTTGAGGTAGATGTCCTGCAGAGAGGGGAGAGCAGACCCTGAGATGCGCTCAGCTAAGCGCACAACTCTCTGTAGTGCTTTGCAGTCCTGATTGGAGCTGTTTCCATACCACACTGAGATGCACTGAGTCAATACACTTTCTATGGTCCCTGAATAGAAAGTTTTCAGGATTGCTGGTGAGACCCTGAATTTCCTCAGCTGTCGCAGATGGTACAGTCTTTGCCTGGCTTTCTTAACCTGTGTTTGGATGTGTGTAGTCCAAGTCAGGTTCTCGGAGATGTTTACACCGAGGTACTTGAAGCTACTCACCCTCTCCACAGGGGTCCCACTGATCCTGAGAGGAGAGTAGGGCTGCTGCTGTCTCTTCCTAAAGTCCATGATCAGCTCTTTAGTTTTCCCCACATTCAGAGAGAGACAGTTGTCCTGGCACCATGATGTGAGTCTCTCTACCTCATCCAAGTATGCGGTCTCATCGTTGTTGGAGATGAGGCCCAGAACCACAGTATCATCAGCGAATTTGACAATGGATGTGGAGCTGTGAGAGGACACGCAGTCATGCGTGTAGAGAGAGTAGAGCAGGGGACTCAGGACACAGCCCTGTGGGGCTCCTATGTTCAGAGTGATGGAGTTTGAGGTGAACTGGCCAACTTTCACCACTTGAGGTCTGCCGGTGAGGAAGTCTTGAATCCAGTCACAGAGTGAGGAGTTTAGGCCGAGGTCTGTGAGTTTAGATGCCAGCTTGATGGGGACTATAGTGTTGAAAGCTGAGCTATAGTCAATGAATAGCAGCCTTACATAATTCCCATTGTTGCTGTCCAAGTGTGTGAGGGAAGAGTGGAGAACGTGAGAAATGGCATCGTCCGTGGATCTATTTGGGCGATAGGCAAACTGAAGAGGGTCCAAAGTATCAGGGATGGAGGAGCAGATGTGGCTCTTTACAAGTCTCTCAAAAACCTTCATGACTATAGATGTGAGGGCAACTGGGCGATAGTCATTCAGGCAAGAGGGTTTATTGTTCTTTGGCACAGGGATAATAATGGATTTTTTTAATGGAGTGGGAACCACGGAGGTAGCAAGGGACTCATTAAAAATGGAAGTGAACAAACCAGCGAGCTGATCGGCGCAGGACCTCAGAACACGGCCGGTTATCCCATCAGGACCGGCTGCTTTCCTGACGTTCACTCTCTTTAACGCCTTCCGAACCTCATCCTCCGATACGGTGATTACAGGATCATCGCTGCGCTGCCTGCTGCTTCCTGACGCGCCGCCGCCGTTGCCATCGAAGCGGCTGTAGAAGATGTTTAACTCGTCGGCCAGCAACGGATCTGCTCTCACCTCCGCGGAGGATTTGTTTCCGAGGTCACAGATGGTCCTCATGCTAACTAATGCTAAGCAAGCATCTTTTTTGAGTCTTGACTATCCCAATCACACATTGGTGGGCGGAGTTAGTGTAAATAGCCTTTGCCAACAAGACGGGCTATTTGCACTTTTATACCAAGGACCTCCAAATATTAGCGGTGTATAAATTTGTACTGTGTAAGAAAAAAAGTTTAAATGAAAAACAGATTGCATTTTTTGGTGTAAAAAAAACAAACTGTGATGAGATATTTGACTTTAGACCAGAAAGAATTAAACTGTAGTAATATCAAATTTCCATTTGAAAATACCCATGTCTTATAGCATCAGTGCAATGATCTGCACATTGATCTGTTGCAAGGTCTTCTAATGTTGCTTGAAATCTTTTGTATCATCATCAGGATGTTACTGAGCTGTTTTTGTTTGTTTAGTAACATTTAGATACGCTTTGCACACATCATTCCATTAAAAGCTTTTCCAAGAACTGGGAGGCACTGATGATGTCATGCACAAATCAGTGCTGACTATAAGGACTGTCCTTTTTACACACACAAAAGCACACACTAGCACAGCAAGTGAACTTTATTAATAGATGAATGGATGGAGTGTATAAATGATTGATGGGGTGCAGGGAATCACTCCATGAATCTGCAGTGGGATAGAAAGCAACTGATTTTACCCTTCACTATTCCTGTAACATACAGTTTTCAGTACATCAGTCCTGATTTTGAATGGTTTTGCGATGTAAGTATCATTACAAACTTATGTAAATAAACTAAAATGGTATGCCTTTATATCTCTCTTTCTCCTTATGATCGTTTTAAAGAAGTTAATGCTATTATTCAGCAAGGATACATTAAATTAAACTTTTTATTCATCACAGAACCCTGTAATGAAATGTATCATGGTTTCCTTGAACTGTTTTCCACATTGATAATAATAAAAAAAAGTTTTAAGCACTAAATTAGCATATTAAAATGATTTCTGAAGGATATATGACAACGAAGACTGGAAATTCAACTTTGCCATCATAGGAATAAATTACATTTTAAAATATATTAAAATATAGATTTTTAATTGTAATAATATTTCACAATATTACAGTTTTTACTGTACTTTTGATCAAATAAACACAGCCTTGGTGAGTGTAAGAGACGTCTTTCAAAACATCTTACCGACCCCAAACTGTGTATCAGTGTATCATAATTGTTTTATGAGAATGAATCACAGGCGTGTGTTTGTTTTTAGTGGTGTACCAAAGGCATGGACATGGGCACACTTTGGGCAGGGCACTGGGCCTATCATGTTGGATGGAGTGCATTGCACAGGAAATGAGCTGTCTCTGGAGGAATGCCCTCATGCACCCTGGAGCCAGCACAACTGTGATCACATGGAGGATGCTGGAGTCTCTTGCAACCCGTTTACAGGTGAAGATGACACAAACTGTTTCAGACTGATACGAGCTGTCTCAACTGTGTCTTTATGATAACGCATTTACAGTACTTCAAGGACCAAAAACCGTTTTACTTATCACCATTTTATTTGTGTGTATAAGTGTATTGATTAAACGTAGACATGCTAATGCTGCTGTAGATGGAGTGTTGCGTCTAGTAGGAGCTGATAGCCCATGGGAAGGACGCCTTGAGGTTTATCACGCTGGAGAATGGGGCACAGTGTGTGATGACAACTGGACCGGACGTCACGCCCAGGTGGTGTGTCGACAGCTGGGTTATCGGTAAGCTATGTTTTTGGACTGGTTGATAACATAATTCTTGAATGTAAGCATATAATTTGCTACTTTGAAGTAATTAAAAGCAGTACATTTCAAGTTTGACCAGGAGGTTTGTTTCATTTAGCTTTCTGGTCTGCTACTGCATTACTGCTATTTGTCCAACAGAGGGCAAGCTGAGGTGGCTCCAGATGGGATGTATGGAGAGGGTACAGGGTTGATCCTGCTGGATGAGGTGACATGTGAAGGGGGAGAGAGCTCTCTGCTGGACTGTGCTCATGGTCAGTGGGGGCAGCATGACTGCTCTCACAGTGAGGATGTGGGCATTCGCTGTGAAAGAGAAGGACAGAACAATGAGATCCCTGAAGTGGCTCCTGCCACAGGTGCGGAAAGTCCATGTAAAAACTTTTATTAGTGTTAGGCAAGGCAAGTTTATTTATATAGCACATAAAAGGAAGTGATATAGTCATTAAAAATAATAATAAAAACAAGGAATTAAAAAAAATATTATTTCCAACCTTTTTTTTTATTTTCAGGAAGTGGGAGCGGCAATATATATATATATATATATATATATATATATATATATATATATATATATATATATAACAATTATAATTAAGATAATCCATAATTACAAAAAATGAAATAAAATAAAATTCAATAACTTTGTGTTCTTCAGGGTTTACACTTTTCATTACCAATGACTTTACATGACAGTCATTTGTAATTTACAGGGATTTTAAAACGATTATTTACTCAGAAATAGCCATTTCTTACCTATTAAAATAATTTTTATCTTAACGTAACTATAAAACTTTACATGACTTCTTAAGATTTTATCAATTGACATCAAAAATTTAAAATTCTCTAGTACATCCAGGTTTCTCAAGACATGAGAACCATGGTAAATAAAAACGGCAGATGTTAAGGGAACAAAATTAAAATAAGAAATGTCAGCTTAGTTGATTTTTAAGCTGTTTTAACATATTTAAAGCTTGTTTTGTCTTAATTTACATCATTTGAATCCATTTTGAGACCCGCTTGGAGGTTTGCTGAGGCTCTCTAATGGGTCCCGGCTCCCTGATTGACCCCTTTTAATTTTAGCAGTATAATGTGATGTGTAATATGACATTTAAAAGACATTAATTAACACTTTTAATTATTATATTCATATAAATATACCATAGGTGTTTTCTGTCATTTCTAATTAGGCACCAAATTCTAGTACTGAATAATAAGAGAGCCTATTATCCTTAGTCTATTAAATATTTTTGGGGAATATAATTTTGCATCCCATCACCCTTTAAAAAAGACAAGGAATTTACACTGCAACTTTTTTTAAATTCTCAATCATATAATGCACTGCTTATCCAGGTATATAGAGGTCCATCTTTTCTGTGCTGTTTCTAGTTATGCTGTGGTTCCAGGTCCCCTGGTGAGGCTAGTAGATGGCGAGAGCCGTAAGGAGGGCCGCATAGAAGTCTTTATTAATGGCCAGTGGGGCAGTGTGTGTGATGATGGTTGGAATGACATTAACGCTGGAGTTGTCTGCAGACAGCTAGGATTTGTGTAAGCATGTTTCATGTGTTCAAAGAAGATAAAGACACATCCTAACATTGTCAGTCACTTATTTGTTCCTCTTTCCAATTTTCAATTTCAGGGGGGTCTCGAAGGCCCGCTCCATGGCTTATTTTGGTGAGGGTCAGGGACCCATCCATCTGGATAATGTGAAGTGTGTTGGGACAGAGGCTTCATTGGGTGAGTGTTCAGCTGTAGGCCCTGACGCCCATGATTGCAGGCACAGTGAGGACGCAGGAGTCATCTGTGACTACACCACTGAACCCGTAAAGTACAGAAGCATGAAGCAGGAATGTGGTTTGAGACCCAACACACAAAGACGCAGGAGAAGGATCATTGGAGGAGACAAGTCTCTACGGTAATGAACATTACCACTAGCATTGTAACGTGCATTATATTTATTAAGCTCTGTTTTTATTGTTTATTAACCATCTGTGACTGACGTGTAGGGGAGACTGGCCGTGGCAAGTATCTTTGTGGCTTAGGTCTCAATCGAAAGGCACCCATCCACTTTGTGGGGCGACTCTCATCAATTCCTGTTGGGTCATTACTGCTGCTCATTGCTTCAAGAGGTGATAGAGAGACTCTACTGACATCTAGTGGCTGTACAGAGAACGACAAACACTTTACTTTGTTACAATGTTTGTTATTCATGACAGTTTGGCAATAAATAAACATGCTGTGCATGAATATCTCTTTTTTTCAGGTTTGGTTCAGACCCGTCCCGTTATGTGCTGCGGCTCGGCGACTATCACACAGAGGAGAGGGACGACTTTGAGCGCTCCCTCTCTCCTGAGCGCATCGTGATCCACGGGAAGTACCACAGCCAGGGCTGGGAGTATGATATTGCCTTACTGAAGCTGAAGGGCACAGATGGGAATTGTGTGGCCTTTAACCCACACACTAATGCAGTTTGCCTTCCACCTCAGAGCAACAGGAGGGGCAAGAGGCCTATCGCCTGTGTTATCACTGGATGGGGTATTACAGGTACTGCAAGCTAAAACATATTTAGAGAAATACATTTCTGGACACGCTTATGATGGCTAATAGTTTCCTATTGGAATGGAAGACCTAAGCTAATAATTCTGGGTAAAAAGCAATATAAAGTATTAGTATTATTATTTACAAACAAAATGAGTAAAATAAAATAAAAACGTTTTGCAAACCAAATACATATAATGTTAAAATTTAAATATAGAACTGTTCAAAAGTGGGAGATTTTCTTTGTCTCTTATGTTCACCAAAAATACAGTAAAACCAGTAATATTGTAAAATATTATTACAAATAACTTTTTTTATTTTAAAATATACTTTATTCCTGCGATGGTAAATCTAAATTTTCAGCAGCCATTACTGCAGTCTTCAGTGTCACATGATCCTTCAGAAATCATTCTTATATCCTGATTTGATGCTCAGGTAACATTTCTTATTATTATCAGGGTTGAAAACTAAAACTCTTTGATTATTAAAGTTCAAAAGAACTGCATTTATTTGAAATAGAAATCTTTTGTGACATAAAAGTCTTTACTTTCACATTTGATTGCTTTTCAATTTAATGATTTTTTTTTTTAAGTTAAATTTCTTAAAAAAAAAAATATATATATATATATATATATATATTACTGATCCCAAACTTTTGAATGGTAGTGTATATTTTGATACTTAAAAGAATATTTAAATACTTCAAAAAGGTGTTTTAAAATACAAAGTTCTAATAGGTGCTAATACTTTCTCTTCTTGTATCTTGTATTAGACTCTGAGTATTCCCGAACACTGCTGCAGGCCTGGGTTCCGATACTGCCCTCCTGGAAGTGTAAAAAACGTTACGGCAGTCGCTTCACCAGACGCATGTTGTGTGCCGGCAGCTTGTCGAACCATCGCCGTGTGGACAGCTGTCAGGGTGACAGTGGGGGGCCTCTGGTGTGCCAGGGCGAGGCTGGCCACTGGATGCTCACAGGAATCATCTCCTGGGGTCACGGTTGTGGTGACCCCACCTATCCCGGTGTGTACACACGGGTCAGCCGGTTCCTGAAGTGGACAGAGAAAGTCACCCACAGCACTGGAAAAGCGTGATGTTACAGTGTTAACATTAAAACCACTTACCGCCTTGTATAAAATATATGTTATGTAATGCCTATGAAGGGATCACCAGCTGGCCATTAGGTTTAAAGCTGGTTTGATCCTGTTTTATGTGTTGCACATTTTACTACTTGCACCATGCCATTTCAGTTCCATTTCTGTACACTTGAAGCATCGTGCACATGCACAAGAACATGAAGTCACATGTTTTTGAGGGACAGCTGCATTAAGTGAGCGGAGTTTCCCGGCATTGAAAGATCTTCAGTGGATAAGCCTTTGTAAATAAGTAATTTTGCACTAATCTGCATGCCATATAAATGGAGCATCTGTGAGAGGTCTGTGTTCGGGTCTGGCTCTTCTGGATCAGGTTCTTAAATCAGTTCACATATTGCACTTAAACATATTATTTTATTTTTTGTTTTTTTAGTTCTGTGATTTAATTACGATAAATAACGGCATGCTTGTACGTAAAGATTCATCAACATTCCACTTGTATGTTGGTTATTTGTACTCTTGTTGTAGGTGAATAGGGTATGACTACCATTATTGAGCTTTTAATTTAGCAGAAAACCAGTCTCAGAAAATATTATGTTCAGTTTATTTATACATATAGCAATGCAAAGATTTTTCTCAAGCACTATTGTGATAATATCAGTGATATGAAGTATTGGATTGTTAATCGTCAGGATATTATGGAGTCCCTATAGGGGGATATGGTGATGGACAAAATATGACAGCTTTTGCGTTCACTTGCCAACTGCTTATGTTTCCTTGTGAAACTTTGCATGTGCTTGCCAAACATTTGTTTTTGCAAAGTTTTATGTTTCCTTGTGAAACTTTGCTTTTGCTCACTGAACGTTTGTGTTTCTTGCAAAAGTTTTATGTTCCCCAAGAAGCTTTGCATTTTATGAATGAACAAAAAACTGGTCATGGAAATACCACGATGGAGCGGAAACTATCGATTTAATGTTTTTGCAAAAGAATGCAAAGTTTCTTGGGGGAACACAATACTTCTTGTGAAAGAATGAATGCAAATTATTGCCAAAGCATTGAAATATATTTTTTCCATCAACGTGTTCCTAGTTAATAGTGAGAATTGGTCCTTAAACTAAAGTGTTTAAACCTGAACTACGCACAGTTATTTCACACATGGTCAGAATCTGCTGCTGAATGATCTTATGTTACTTTTGCTTCCTGCAATGTTCAGCCTTTTCTGTAGACAGGTGTTTATTCAGGTTTACTCTTGTATTTATTTATATAACAAGAAGACATAGGTTTATAAATTCATTGTTTATTGCTTTAATTGATGAATTGAGCTATAACAGTGGTGATGTTTTGTTCCAGTTGGTGTCCCAGTCAAGAAATACTGAAATTATGCATAGACAGAGAGAAGGAGAAGATCACTTTTGTAATTATTCAAGTATACTTCTTTCTTTTCTTTCGTTCTTTCTTCTTACACAATTCCAAGTACAATTCCATGTAGTCCAAATGGTTCAAATGAAGTAGACGCTTTGGTTCTTATTAAACTATTAACAGTCTGTTATTAATCAATCCCAAACAGAAACTTTGATGTAATTATGTAAAAATGTAAAGGCTGCTAATATGCCATATTTAGCCTTGGTTAAAAACTGGTTTAGAAAAACTGAATAGTAAGATGTTTAGACATCAAGTTGGGAAAATGAGATAAACTGAAAAACAATGCATGACCTTGTCTCCTAATTATGATTATTATTTTTTATTCTGCAAAATGGTGATGGGAAAGCAAAAACAAGTCAATCAAAAATGTGGTGTAATATTATCTATTTCCAACACATTGTGATTGTATTAAATGTTGAAAATCATCATTGACCATATTAACTACATTAGAACAGGCTAATTGAAAATCAATATATGAAAGGGGTTTGAATATGAATTATTGTTAATATACAATAAATATCTCTCTCTCTCTCTCTCTAAATATATGACTTGGAAAACAATATCAGTTTTGCAAATATATTTGGACTGTCCTTTAATATGGACATCAAAACAGTATATACAGTGGTGTGAAAAGTGCCCCCCCCCCCCCCCCCCCCCCTGCTGATTTTTTATTTTTTTGCATGTTTGTCACACTTTAATGTTTCAGATCATCAAACAAATTTAAATATTAATCAAAGATAACACAAGTAAACACAACATGCAGTTTTTAAATGAAGGGTTTTTTTAATGAAGGGAAAACAAAATCCAAACCCACATGGCCCTGTGTGAAAAAGTGTTTGAACATTTTGGAAGGTGTGTGTCCCATTACATCTGGCGTAAAAGTAACACAGCATTTCAGAAAAAGAACATCATAGCAACAGTAAAATATGGTGGTGGTAGTGTGATGGTCTGGGGATGTTTTGCTGCTTCAGGACTTAAATAAATGGAACCATGAATTCAGTTGTCTACCAAAAAATCCTGAAGGACAATGTCCAGCCATCTGTTCGTGACCTCAAGCTGAAGCGAACTTGGGTTCTGCAGCAGGACAATGACCCAAAACACACCAGCAAATCCACCTCTGAATGGCTGAAGAAAAACAAAATGAAGACTTTGGAGTGGCCTAGTCAAAGTCCTGACCTGAATCCTATTGAGATGCTGTGGCATGAACTTAAAAAGGCGGTTCATGCTCAAAAACCCTCCAATGTGGCTGAATTACAACAATTCTGCCAAGATGAGTGAGCCAAAATTCCTCCACAGCGCTGTAACAGACTCATTGCAAGTTATCGCAAACGCTTGATTGCAGTTGTTGCTACTAAGGGTGGCCCAACCAGTTATTTGCTTTAGGGGGCAAACAGTTTTTCACACAGGGCCATGTGGGTTTGGATTTTGTTTTCCCTTCATAATAAAAAACTTCATTCAAAAACTGCATCTTGTGTTTACTTGTGTTATCTTTGATTAATATTTAAATTAGTTTGATGGTCTGAAACATTAAAGTGTGACAAATATGCCAAAAAATAAAAAAATCAGGAAGGGGGCCAACACTTTTTCACACCACTATATGCATATATATACATATGAAGAATTAATTTGCAAAAACAGATAACTCCGTTTTTAAAAAATGTTTTTTATTTTTTTGTTGTCCTGCATTCCAATTAATATCAATCAAACTGCAGTCGGGTTGTTTTTAAATAAATAATAACTAAAAAATACAGCGATTACACACAATAAAACACAAAAACATAACACAATTAAAAACATGATTTAAGAAAATTAATAAAATCGGAGTTATCTATTTGTGCAAATAAACTTTTAAGGTATACTGTATGTATGTATACAACATATATATATATATATATATATATACAGTCGTGGTCAGAATTATTGGCACCCTTGGTAAATATGATCAAAGAAGGCTCTGAAAATAAACCTGCCTTATTAATCCTTTTTGTCTTTTATTTGAAAAAATCACAAAAATCGAACCTTTCATTGAACTAAAACAATTTAAAATGGGGGGAAATCTCATTATAAAATTTCTTTTTTTCTCAAATACACTTTGAACAATTATTGGTACCACTAGAAATTCTTATGAGTAAAATATCTCTGAAGTATATTCCCATTCATATTTACAATTTTTTAAGCACTCCAGGGTGATTATGAACATTAAATTGTCCAGCCATGGCTTCCTGTTTCACAGAAATATAAACAGGAGGGAAAACAAAGTGCAAATTCCCTTAATCCCTTATCACAATGAGAAAAACCAAAGCATATATTTCTGATGTGTAGCAAAAGATAATTGAGCTTCACAAATTAGTGAAGTGGCTTTAAGAAAAGAGCAGTGAAATATTCCCATTTCCACCATCAGGGCAATAATTAAGCATTTCCAATCAACAGAAAATGTTATGAATCTGCCTGGAAGAGGACGTGTGTCTATATCGTCCTAATGCACGATGAGGAGGAGAGTTTGAGTGGCTAAAGACTCTCCAAGGACCACAGCTGGAGAATTGCATTTAAAACCTTAAAAAAAATTGTCAAACAGCACCTACATCTCCACATGTTGTTTGGGAGGGTTTCAAGAAAAATTCTCCTAGCTCATCCAAAAACATACTCCAGCATATTCAGTTATCAGATACGACTGGAACTTCAAATGGGACTGGCTTCTATGGTGAGATTAAACTAACAAATTAGCTTTTTAGCAGCAAACACTCAAGATGGGTTTGGTGCACACAGGGATAAAAAAGTACCCCATGTGAACAATGAAATATACTGCTGTATTTTTGATGTGGGCCTATATTTCTGCTGGAGGTCCTGGACATCTTGTTTAGACACATGGCATCACGGATTCTATCAAATACCAACAGATAAAAAATCAACAAGTGACTGACTCTGTTAGAAATCTTATAATGGGCCACGTTTGGATCTTCCAGCCGGACAATAATCCAAACACAAACCTCAAAAACAACACAAAAATCAGTCACTGAGCACAAAACCAAGCTTCTGCTATGGCCATTCTCCTCTGACCTGAACCCTGTAGAAAATGAGTGAGGTGAACTGAAGAGAAGAAGCACCGTCATGGAGCTAGGAATCTAAAGGATCTGGAGTGATTGTGGATGAAGGAATGGTCTCTGATCTCTTTTCAGGTGTTCTCTAACCTCATCAGGCATTATAGGAGAAAATGTAGAGCTGTTAAACTGGCAAATGGAGGTTTCAAACAGTATTGAATAAAAGGGTGCCGTTAATTGTCGCAATGTGTATTAGAGAAAAACATTTATTTCATAATGATATTTCCCCCCATTTTAAATTCTTATTCTCCAGTGAAAGGTTAGATTTTTTGTGATTTTTTTAAAATAAAAAATCGAAAGGATTAACAATGCAGATTAATTTTCACATATTTACCAAGGGTGCCAATAATTCTGACCACGACTGTGTGTGTGTGTGTGTATATATATATATATATATATTATATATATATATATATATATATATATATTAGTATATTTTGATTACATTTCAATTGTCATATAATGATTTATCCTGCCAATTTCACATCTAGACTTTTAAAATAATTTTACCATCTACCGACTTAGAATTATTAATTATTTGTCTGTGGAATAATGTTTTGTTAAAAAAAGCATTTGTTAAAAGTGCACTCATAGATTTGTAATTACTATTATGTAATCAAACATAAACCTTCAATTTAGGTGGCACCAAATTAAAACACAATCACACAAGTGATGTCCACTGGAATGGGCACTGTGAAAAGGTTAAACAAAATCCACTATTTGTGTAATACCAACAACATTAAACTCTGGCTTGCATCGATCAAAGAAGGTCTATCCAAGTCACCATCTTGCATTCATTCATTGTTAGTAATGTTGGCTATTTGAATGTAATATCCCAAATCAGTCCGAGACACTCATGGCAATCTGTTGCACAATATTCAGCTGTTGATTCTTAAGTATTACGGTAAATCAAACAAATGAAATGCATTTTAAATGGTTTATCATTTAGTACCAGACCTACCTACCCATGAACAAATAACTGCCACATAATGTGTTATACAAGACAAAATGCATTGAAACGAGAGACTAGTGTTTGTCTGGCTTTAATGTCGAGCGGAAGTGTGCATCAGCTGATGCTGGAGAGCCATCTTCATCTTCCCGAGCAGAGGAGAGGAGAGGAGAGGAGAGGGACAGGACAGGACAGAGAGAACAGGGGGATCTTGACTCCAAATTCTCGGCTTAAAAGACATTTTGGATCCAGAGAGCGCTGGCTGCTTAGAAACGAAGGACTAGAAAAGAACCGGCCGGTGGCACATGAAGACAAGCGGATGACAAGCTTTCACACACAAAGGAGAAGACATATTATGAGGCAGCTAGAGGTGGCATAAAAACAATTTATTATGTTTTCCACGGATGGACGTTTGTCCTGGTCGAGGGGTCAAATCTGCATTTTAGTCGTCTGATTTTCCTGTAAACCCACATAGAGGCACAATGCTGAGATAAGCACTGGCGAGTCGTTTGTCCAGTGGATCAACAAGACTCGGATTAAGGACCAAGGCTTTTGTGCCAAAACATCAAAACGGCGTTATTCGGTCTGCTTATTTGTAAGCACATAAGCACAGCTCGTGTCAGCGCTTATTTGGTCAGTTTTTGAAGTGTTTGCGATTTCGGGCTAGCCGGAAAGCTAGCAGGCTAACCGACTAGCCTATCGGAGTTAGCAGAGCTAACGTTACCTCGGTCGAAATAAAAACAACCGTACCGGGATTATTTTGGGTTAACACAGGTTTACTATTGTGATATGGCCTTGTTTAATAGAAATAACACCGCGGAGGGTCATTAGGTGTACTTGGGGACGTGGTCTTTCTTCAGCGCTCTTGTTTTGTTAGCCGTTGAGCAGCTGTGGGACTCGAGGCTCAGCTGACAGGACAAACAGAGGAGAAGGGGTTTCAATGAAAATTTGAGTGAAAAGAACTCATGCATGCTAAAACGCCCTGAACTTTTCTGACAACGGTTAAGTGAGTCACTACAGTTGCTGTCAATTAACACCACTTGCTATGTAGTTTGAAAACTTAAGGGCAGTCAGACCACTGGAGAGGGGCTCATTGATTTCAAAATCGTATTTAATGAGATTTAAACCTCAACAAATGTCTGATGATAATGTCTGGAGTGTTTTTGTCTTGTAAGTCCACACTTGACAATGTAAGATAACACTTATTTAGGTTTAAAAAATTGAGAAGGGTATAAGTTTATGAAATTTTAGCTATGGGTTGTCACTTTTCTCAAGAGCTAGACCCCTGAGTGTCTCCAGCAGTTGGGGTCTAAAAGCATGGATTAACTTCACTTAACTGCACCGCAGTCATGTGCAAATCCTCCATTTGACACCTTAAATACATATTTTCAAGAAACACAGGCTTTCTTGAGGGACTTTGCAGGGCCCCTCACACAGTGTTTGGGTTGAGTGTGAGTTTCCCCTCCCCCTGAGCGAGTGTCACTCTCTCAAAACAACAGAAGCGCAGAGGCACCTTCAGTTGAAGCTTTCAGGTCTCCACACAGCGGATGTGATGGAACTGATGTTCGCTGAGTGGGAAGATGGAGAGAGGTTCTCCTTTGAAGATTCGGACCGTTTTGAGGAGGACTCCCTGTGCTCGTTCATTTCTGAGGCGGAAAGTCTCTGCCAGAACTGGAGAGGATGGAGGAAACAGTCTGCTGGCCCAAATTCACCCACTGTGAAGATTAAAGGTAATGGAAGATTGTCTTAATGTGCTGTGAAGTGGTTTATGTGCTGTCATTATAATGTGAGCACACCGTGCCTTGGCATGGCTGCACCTTTGACCTCAGGTTGTATTATTAACTTACGGGCAACAATGTCATGTGACCTGTATGTTTAAAACTACCAAATACATGGGCCTGTGTGGACAAATTAGTTAGGAGGTATAGGTTTACTTGTTTTGGTACAAGTTGCATTAATGGAGACACAAGTAATATATTTCATTATTATAATATATAATTTATGTGCAACTTCATTAAAATATATATATTTGTACTATTCACTATGAAAAAATTCAATGGTATAAAATGCCTCTTGGATGTAATGGCAACTAAAACCACTACATCACCTTCATAACCTGTGGTACAACAGCAAATTGGTTTGCATCTGTCAATGAATGGATTTGTTGCAATGGTTTTGCAAAGGGAGGCCATATTGACTGTTACAGACATAATGGTGATTTATTTGTGAAATATGAATTAAGGTAAAGGGGTTTATTTAAAATGCACATCATCCATCAACTAATAGCAGAATAATATAAAAGTTGCTTTAAAAGTATCTGAGATATCAGTAAATACCAAAAGTGATTAAAATTGACCAGGAAAGGAGACCCATTTTGCTTAAGTCCTTGAGGTATTCATTACTAGAATGTTATTGCATCTGTATTTATTAACATTTTCTTTCATAAAATAAATTTTCATTGTGAATCAATTTTGACTTGAACGTCACAGGTGAGTAAAATGTCGTAGGAGGGCAAAAGTAAAGATACAAGGACAGTTAATCTGAAAATGAAAATTCAGTCATTTACCCCTCATATTGTTCCAAACATATGATTTATTTCCTTCTGTGAAACACAAAAGAAGATATTTTAATTTTTTTTTCTCCGAACCATGAAAGTCAATGGGATCCAGTGTTGCTTTAACCTCAACGTTGTTCAAAATAACTTTTTTTAGTTCATTTTTTTTTGGTTTAGCTTATGTTTCTCTCTATGAATGTATTCTTTTGCAGTAATTGTATTCCTCTCTAAGCTGTAAGTCTAGAACTTTGATATGGCAGCTCAACTGTGATGTGTTAAAATGATGTTTGGAACAGCTTTGGTCAGTCACTCCGTATTAATGCAAATCCTTCAATCTGCTAAAACTCCGGCCCACCAAAAGCCCCGTGCTGTGCATGTGTAGAGAGAGTTTTCAGACAGACAGAGATCTGAGTGTAGCATTTGTTGGATGAGTTAAGGGAGTTTGGAAAGGGAGCCTTGTGTGGTGTTTAGATTGAGAGCAAGTGAGTGTTGTGGGGGGTTGGGTGGAGTTAAGCAGCAGAGGGCTGTAAAAAGAGCTTTGTCTTGTGCAGGTCACTGATTCAGAGCAGAGGATTGTGGTTAAACAAAAAAAGCCCCATTTGATCGATCTGCATAATGCACTTGATTTTGCACAGCCCGGTTTGAGACTCCAAATCCCCCTGGTTTTTGTCCGGATCCGTTCTAAAAGTAAGGGGTATTTCACGTGCCCGTTTTCTTGGCGCTGGAACTGACGGAAAACGATCGCTCAGACGTGGCTGTTTATATAGCACTGTGAGCTGGGTGTCTTTGTTCTTTGGTTGTTGGGCAGCGGGCGGTAGAGTTTGGAGCAGTGGGACGGCAGACCACTCGTGAGAGACCGTCTCACCTATTCACGGCCTCACAAAAGACAAAGCTGTCTCGCAGCCTGTGTTAACTCCTCTTCTGTTGGTCACCATGGTTTAGTCAGCCAGAACTAGCTATGAGTGTGCCACCTGATTCATTGGGATCTCACTCACACTTATACACGTATTGTTGCTGAGCAGCTGTTTGTTGCTGCAGCACCTTTAATGAGTCACCTGTACCCTGTGAAGTCCTTGTCTCTGACTCCCACTGTCTGTCTATAACGTACTCTTGCATCTGCTTGTGGTCTGGGTAATTCATCTCCAAAGTTGTCTAGCGTCTCATCTTTTGGCGGTTGGTTTTAGATTATGTGGGTGTCTGATAATGGTGTGGTTTGCGTCTACTATTTGATCATGACACTTATTTTAATGCTTTGCTTGATATACCAGGTTGTAGGTAGATTGATAACAGTAATGGTAAAATATTAAGTTGCATGTTGGCATACTTTTTTGTTAAATTGTTAATAAACTTGTTAATTCTTATTGACAGTACTTGACATTTGCACTTTATGGTTAAGGTTGTCTGATTTAACCTTAGATAAAACAATGCACAACTTGACTCATTTTATACCACGAATACCACGACTGAGGTGCCCTTGAGCAAGGCACCGAACCCCCAATTGCTCCCCGGGCGCCGCAGCATGGCTGCCCACTGCTCCGGGTGTGTGTTCACGGTGTGTGTGTGTGTGTGTGTGTGTGTGCGCATTTGTTCACTACTCACTGCTGTGTGTGTGCACTTGGATGGGTTAAACGCAGAGCACCAATTTCGAGTATGGGTCACCATACTTGACAATACGTCACGACTTTTACGACTTTATTTTTAGTAGAATGGTCACACTTTGTGTAAATGGACGGACAGGACAGCTCTGCTGATTTTACTTCAAAAGGACTGAGATAAATATATATGGTGTGTTTTAAAAGAATCTTAAAATTTAGGAGCTTTTGTTTAGTGGTTCAATAGTTTCTATTGAGTTGCTTGCACGATATTGGAAGTTCTTGCTTTGGTTTTGCAAATGAGAAAAGTCAGTGCAGTTCCAAATGTCAGTACAGAAAAAAAACGTTGAGGATCGTCAATCAACGAACTGATTTTTCATTCCTGAATTAATCAGTGTTTTTGAAGAAACTAGTAGATAGAAAGATTTGGTGACTTGCTTACAATCAGTTGTTTAATTCCTTAATGAATCTGAGTGTTTGAACGAGTCTGTTGAATGAATGGTTCTAGAGAGTGGATTTAGTGTGTGTTTAAGACACTGAGTTTTGGCATGTGTCAGACCTAGGACAGTCTTGAGCATGCACTTCCTGTCCTGTGCACGTGCTCTTAAGTGGCCAAGACCACAGATGATGATATTGGGACAAGCCCGTAAAGACAGTCACTTATTTTGTACTTGAATGAGTCAGTGTATTTGAATTAATGTAATTATTAAAAATTGTCTTTACAAAAGTAAAAACAAAATGCACTTGGAATTTGCAAGTTATTTTGTGACCTTCAAGTGTGTTTCCTTAAGTTTATTATATAGTACTAGCAACCCTTTTATAAAAACACTTAAGACTGTGCTATAATACTTGCTTCGTCAAGTCTAAAGTTGGTAGTAAGCATGACATGCATTGTGGTCATAATATAATGTTGAAAAATGTAGCATGGCTTCACGTGAGATCTCCATAGTGTTATAGTGACAGTGTATCAATGCACAGTCTGCCTGAATGTAATGTGAGATTCAGAATGTAATGTGTGACCGAGTGCAGTGGATTACAGTCCCGTTGCCTAAAGCTCTGTTATGATAATGACCTCCTGATGTTGGTGTTCATTTCAGATGGATCTTACTAATATCTAATGAGATAAGTATGTCACTACAGTCCTGCGGCTCAATGTAGAAAATAAAGTTTCATTATATGCACTGCCATTGAAACCTGTGCCTGTTCACTTCTGGCTGTAGGCACAAATATTCAGTTGCCCTTGAAGGAGTGTCTTTTAGTCTTGAGTGGTTTTCATTCCTACAGCCTGGCCACTCTTATCATTGTCTGGAGGAAATTGGTGACTTGAATCCAGGACCCTGCAGGATACTTGAACCCTACCCCCCATCCCTCTCAGTGGACAGCATTTAGTCTCTGTTGGCAGCTGTCCTGTTTTCTCTCCGTTTAGCCTTGAGTATATATGAACTGTCTGGTTTACAACAAAATAGGTTGCCTCATTTCTCAGTTTTGTTCCCTCCGTTTCAAAATGAGTTGTTTGAACTACAGCTATCTATGTGACTATTGTTCAGCTATTTGCCTGTAATGCCAAGTATTTTTGATTTTTTTTAATGTAGAGTGGCTGTGACCGGAAAGTAGTGATTTTATCACCCTACTGATCAAGGCCTGATCACACCAGCATGAAAATTTGGTTGATTCGGCCTGGTTCTGGATTCATCGTCTGCTATTTCCTGTCGCTTGGCAAAATAGTTTTCAAGCGCCACCAAGTCATAAAAATTGGTGTAGGATTTTCATTGAAACAAATTTCAGTCAGAAACTGCTAGTAAATTTCACAAATAATGGCAAGTAACACATTTAATTAAACTTTAAATTTTAAAGAAGAGAGACTGAAAAAGTATTTTCTTGTAAAATGTCCTCCAATAATATTTGTTTTATTTACAACTTTGAAAAATCACCAAAACTTATTGGTTGGCCTGTTTTCTTTGCAGTGCAATCGAAAAGAGATTATAACACCTCTCTTTAAAAATAAATGTCACACATACTGCTTGGCTGTCAGTGTCATTCTGAAGACACTTTAATAGCCATTCATTCAAATTAAATGATTTATCACACAACTTTTGCACGAAATGTTTTTCTCAGATTGCTGCTGAATATCCATTGACGCCATTAGATTCAGTCTTTGAGCATGTAGTTTACCTGCAACGAAAACAGTAACTCATATCACTTCTTTTCTTAGATGGACAAGTTATCCCTCTGGTGGAGATGTCGGCAAAACAGGTGGCGTTCCATATTCCATTTGAGGTTGTGGAAAAAGTCTATCCTCCCGTTCCTGAGCAGCTGCAATTGCGGATTGCCTACTGGAGCTTCCCAGAGAACGAGGAGGACATCAGGTGAAAGTCTTGTAATAGCTAATATACAGTGGTGTGAAAAAGTGTTGGCCCCCTTCCTGATTTTTTTTATTTTTTTGCATGTTTGTCACACTTTAATGTTTCAGATCATCAAACAAATTTAAATATTAATCAAAGATAACACAAGTAAACACAACATGCAGTTTTTAAATGAAGGGTTTTTTTTTATGAAGGGAAAACAAAATCCAAACCCACATGGCCCTGTGTGAAAAAGTGTTTGCCCCCTAAACCTAATAACTGGTTGGGCCACCCTTAGTAGCAACAACTGCAATCAAGCATTGGCGAAAACATGGAACAGTGGTGAACCTTCCCAGGAGTGGCCGTCCCACCAAAATTACCCCAAGAGCGCAACAAAGACTTATCCAAGAGGTCACAAAAGACCCCAAAACAACATCTAAAGGACAATGATCCAAAACACACCAGCAAATCCACCTCTGAATGGCTGAAGAAAAACAAAATGAAGACTTTGGAGTGGCCTAGTCAAAGTCCTGACCTGAATCCTATTGAGATGCTGTGGCATGAACTTAAAAAGACGGTTCATGCTCAAAAACCCTCCAATGTGGCTGAATTACAACAATTCTGCCAAGATGAGTGAGCCAAAATTCCTCCACAGCGCTGTAACCGACTCATTGCAAGTTATCGCAAACGCTTGATTGCAGTTGTTGCTACTAAGGGTGGCCCAACCAGTTATTAGGTTTAGGGGGCAAGCACTTTCACACAGGGCCATGTGGGTTTGGATTTTGTTTTCCCTTCATAAAAAACTTCATTTAAAAGCTGCATGTTGTTTACTTGTTATCTTTGATTAATATTTAAATTAGTTTGATGATCTGAAACATTAAAGTGTGACAAACATGCAAAAAAATAAAAAACCAGGAAGGGGGCCAACACTTTTACACCACTGTATTATCAGCCTTGCTTTTAAAAGTGATTACCTTTTACGATTAATCTGATTAACCAGCGAGTTATCAGTATTCCCAGGTTGACCTATTGAATGCTTTAATATCTATCTTCTCTCTGTCCTTGCAGATTATACTCCTGTTTGGCCAACGGCAGCCCTGATGAATTCCAGCGTGGCGAGCAGCTCTATAGAGTGAGGGCTGTGAAAGACCCTCTGCAGATAGGTGAGAAATCAAAGACATCCCATAGTTGCCGTGTATTTGAGCAAAAGCTTCTGAAAGTTGATTTGCTGTATTAAACACTTTCGATATGAATCTTAAAATAGTTTTATTGAATGCAGATCATAACATTCAGAATAAGCCTCCTTTGCCTCCTCTAACTGCCCTGGCCAATCAGTGACCACTCTCCACACTGACCACCCAACTGCCCGTCAAGGCCAAATCAAACGTTCTAACTCACTCCACCAGAGTGGAGCCAGAACGGTCTGACACAGAACAGCTGCACCTAAAAGGGAAGTGCTTCCAAAACTCTTCCCTTTGCACTTTGTTTAACCTCATAGTGAAAATACAATGCTAAATCTCCAAGGATCAGCCTTTACACAACCTGCTCAAACTCCCTGGTTGCTGCTACAGACTTATTAGTCTGTTCAACAGAATTACTGCATTGCCTGCTGGGATATGAGTCAAGTAGACCCATTCAGTCACTTAGCTGTTTGTGGTGCGTGCAAGGTAAATGATCAGTTTAATGAGAGATTTCAGTGATGTATTATACTTCACTGTAAATGCAACCCAGTATTATATTCTTTCATGATGTGCAACTGGTGACAACCCAGTGACATTTGCAGTCATGATGTGCTTATTGGCCCAGGCAGTGATTCGCTAAATTAAAGAAAGGCACTGTTTTATACAAAGGTTTCTTCTTTTTTTTAAAATTCAAGATTGATTATTAAATTCTTTGGGCCTTTTGTTTAAGCTGGGACAGCTGACAGGAGAATATGGGTCAGGAATAAAGGAATAGAAGGGTGCTTTTGGCACTAACAGGTAGACTGAAAGAAAAAAAGAGGCGGTGTAGTAGAATTGGCTTGAGGAGGCCCGTTGAATTTGGAACAGGAGCTATAAGCTGAAACTACCCACCGCCCCCACCTCTGCTCTTACTGGCCAGAGGAGCGCTGGCCGCTGTCCAGTGTTAAAAGCTTTTGGCCAACTCCCTACATTCAACTCTCCACACACATTTGGACTCTTTCTTTCTCTCTCTCTCCATCTCAGATGTCTTTTCATTTCCTGTATGGTCTGTGTACAGTGCAATTGCTGTTATATCATTCAGCCTTACAGTCAGCAAACTCCCTCAAACTTTTAAACATTAACGTTTCCCAAAACCTCATTGCATTTGGTGCAAATATAATTATGTGGGTCCTTATTTTTGTTTGTTTTATTTAGCATGCAAAAAAATGTAGAAATTGCATGTTTTCAGAATAATTAGTCCAACAACAAAGGCAAAGTTTTCACAGCTGTATTCCACAAACATTTTTATCCAGAGTGAACGGAGAATGTGAGTCGAAACTAGTTTTGAGTCGAAATGTGTTACCACAGACTGACAGGGTTTGGCTTTCTCAAACAGGTTTCCACCTCAGTGCCACAGTAGTGTCACCCCAGGCTGGCCAATCAAAAGGAGCCTACAATGTGGCTGTAATGTTTGACCGCTGCCGCATCACTTCCTGCAGCTGCACCTGTGGAGCAGGAGCCAAATGGTGTGCCCACGTTGTGGCCCTCTGCCTCTTCAGAATTCACAATGTAAGAGATTTTAGATGTACATTATGCCCTCTGTTTAGGGAAACGCAGAATATCAGTAGCATATCAACTATTAGCCGGTATTAGTATTTTTTTTTTTTTTTTTTTGGAAATTGAAATTGGATTTTTAACTGTGCATGCTTCATTTAGCCTATTTATACATTTGAATTATGCAAACATAAGTTAATCTTTAAAAAAAGTTGATAATTTAGTATTTCATATATTTTCATATATATATATATATATATATATAGCATTGTATATTTTTTTGTTTTTTGTAAATGTAATGTAAAATTATTTGTTTTATTTTATAAAAATTGAATTTTAATAAGTGTCTTAACATGAAAATAATCGTCTTATCGCACAGATTTTGGATATAGTTTTTCTGGTGTTTGTTGCAATTTTTTTCTTATTTCCTTTGAAGTAAACAATCTGTCATTGCTGCAAAATACCTTTACAATGAAGCTGGAATTTGGTCTGTGGCAAAATACAGAGCTTAAAATAGAAAAGCATATTTTAATGTCCTTGTTTATGAACTAACACCGCAAATCCATTTGTAGTGTAGTTTAAAATTTTCCCTTAAGGTTTAAAAAAATTAATGCACAAACAAAAACCAATTACTTGAGGCAAAGGTTTTCAATGTGCCTCGGAACAACATATACACATGCATTTTAATGAGCACAATGGCCTGGTTCATATGGACATGAGGATTTCACATACAGCACATGCACGATCTGTCTCTAGGTTTCTATCTGTGCGGAATGACCGTGGGCGTGAGAGCACTGAGAAGCTTTTGATTAGGTTTGATGCCTCCCTGTGGAGTCAGGAGGGTGGAGAGAAGGATCTGCACTGCTGTGATATCCCACCCCCCCATAGGAGGGCCTGCCACAGTCAGATAGACCTGGCGGCCCGGGCCGTGGGTAGCATTTTGCATTTGCATGTGGGCTTTGTCTTCTGTTTGCTGCCGTTGGGGGAAATTATAACAAACTTATTTTGCATAAACTTTTTCTTGCATGTTTAGTTTGGTTGTAAATAACAAATGCAGAGTTCTCCTGTTTGGTGTCTTGTAAATGATGCTAGAAATCCACTACATTTAGAAATTATGTTGTAAATTTTGAAAAGGAGCGAAGGAGCAGAATAAAACTCTGTAGGTCGCGTCTGCAACATGACACGTCAAGTCTGCTTTATTGTCAATTCTTCCACATGTACGGCACATACAGAGAATTGAAATTGCGTTACTCTCAGACCCTTAGTGCACACAGTTAACATTTAAAACACTGACAGTAGACGTTCAAATACAGATAATACAGTTTAAACATATGTACATACAACTATACAGATATACAAATGAGGACATTGTAGAAAAATAAAGAAAGATAGATAAAGTGGCATAAGGCACATGGCAGAATAGATAGTGCAAACCAGTTAAATAAAACAAAACTGTGCAGATATACGTGTATATGTATAGTGTGTATATATATATATATATATATATATATATATATAGTGCAAGAGGAGCTTATCAGTCTGAGGACATTGTAGAAAAATAAAAAAAAGATAAATAAAGTGGCATAAGGCACATGGCAGAATAGATAGTGCACATGCCCATATTTGTAGGTTAGGTGTCTCTTGGCAAATAGCTTTGAGAATGTATAATTTCAATGCACTTACTCTTATACTGCGGTCCTGTCTGTTACGAACAGCTCTAGTGTTTATTCTGCTATTGTAAGTTGTATAAACAGTATATTCTTAGATCTGCTATGCTATTAGACCTTTATCAGCCACATAGTATTTGCAGTAAAACATTGACATTTTAAGATTTAATTTAGCTATAGTATGTCTTCATTTGCTGCTTTGCGCTTTGAGGCCGGTGTCTAAAGAGGTTACCTATCATTTCCTCACATCACAGTCTGAAGTTCAAATGCTTCAGGTTTGACATTTAGCCCACCTACTCAACAGCATCACAGAGACTGTCACAAAGTATAGTGCATTCATGCTTTGTCTAAATCTTTAGTAGAACAAGACAAAAAGAAATATACATGCCATTAAACTCTACATACTACTGGAGTATGATTTTATATTTAGTAGTTAGAGAGGCATGCACTAGTGATAAACTGTGTGTCAGTCATTAGACCTCTCATTCTTTATCATCACTCAGGCCTTTAACTATTTGAGTGGGTTTGTGTGAATTTTTTTTTTCTTTCATGTGTGGTGAGCTGTCAGACTGTCCTCACAGCTAAACTTGCATCAATACATCCCACCATCCTAATTGTGCTGGTAAAAACTGGTTGCAACTTGCATTAAAAACATTCTAACTTTTAACTGTTTTAAAAACATTATTAATGGTCCTAATCTTGACCAAAATGAACATAATGTAATGTAAATAAATGTAAATGTAAATAATGTCCCATAAACTGCTTTGGAATAGTCACCACCAGGGTATTTACAGGGCAACCTTTTACCTCCTTCGTATTTGCCATTTACTTGAATTGTCAAATATTGCAAGAACCCAAACCTGAATCCCATTTACAATATCGGAGTGCCATATTTTGTCAGGATGAACACTGCCATAATGGTAATGAGGCTAAAGTGCTTCAACTAAGTTTTGAGTTAAGTATATGAAGCAGGGTGTCCTTAAAAAGTCTTAATGTCTTAAATTCAGATTCAATGGGTAAATTGAATATTTATCTTAAATATTTTTGGTCCCATTACCGATAAAATATATTTTAATCTGACGGACCCAGTGACTGTTTTACAATCTTTGGACAGACCAAAGATTTTTTTTCTTCCTCCTTGTGTATTTACTGCGTCATCAGAGAGAATACCTTCTTTTTTTATATAATGTTCTCAATAATAAAATATAGGTCGAGCTACTGCTAGCTGACCAGCCTTTGAGATAGTTTTAAATGGTTTTTTTTTTTTTTTTTTTTTTTACTTGCCCAACCAGACAAATAGCCTGATTAAAATGTAAGTGTCACAAAAATAACCAGCGACGCATCGAAACGCGAGAATGATTCTTCTGATTTTATTACATTAAGCATAAACAGCGATTGATATTGGATATAGTCCATTTCTGTTATCAAGGTCGCACTGTTGAGACTCGTGCTGTCTGTCTCTTTGTGAGAGACGTCTACACAAATGAGCAACAACAAACAAAGAAACTCAGAAGAAACACACAGTGGTATAAATTCAAAATGCTTAGTTTATTCATAAAATTATGTAGTTAAGTGACACCATGACAAGGGGGCTATTTTGCTGAATATTTCACGATTGCAAATGTCACATTGAATTTAGTTTAATGAATAAGTAGTCAAGTAGTTATTGCGTTACTTACATTTTAGACACAATATTTACTGTTTTGTTCTATTTCACCAACGAAAATAATTCCAAACAAAGATCAGCACATTCTCCAAGCAATGGTGTTGCATTACGCCCCCCCCCCCCCAACATTTCTTATTTGTATATCCAAAAATGTATTTAAAGTATTAATCTCATAGCATAATTTATTATGTCTCATCTGACCACAACACTTTCACCCAGTTCTGCTCTGAATCATTGGCCAATTTCAGACGGGCCTGTACATGTGTTTTCTTGAGCTGGGGGACCTTGCGGGCGCTGCATGATTTCAGTCCTTCAGGGCGTAATGTTACAAATTGTTTTCTTGGTGACTATGGTCCCAGCTGCCTTCCCGTGTAGGATCTAAGATCCTCCCGTGTAGTTCTGGGCTGATTCCTCACTGTTCTCATGATCATTGAGACCCCACGAGGTGAGATCTTGCACGGAGCCCCAGACCGAGGGAGATTGACAGTTATTTTGTGTTTCTTCCATTTGCGAATAATCACACCAACTGTTGTCACCTTCTCACCAAGCTGCTTGGTGATGGTCTTGTAGCCCATTCCAGCCTTGTGTAGGTCTACAATCTTGTCCCTGACATCCTTGGACAGCTCTTTGGTCTTGGCCATGGTGGAGAGACTGACTGATTGATTGCTTCTGTGGACACAGGTTGTCTTTTATACAGGCAACAAACTGAGATTAGGAGCACTCCCTTTAAGAGAGTACTCCTAATCTTAGCTCGTTATCTGTATAATAGACACCTGGGAGCCAGAAATCTTCCTGATTGATAGGGGATCAAATACTTATTTTACTAATTTAAAATGCAAATCAATTTCTAGCTTTTTTTTTTTAAACGCATTTTTCTGGATTTTTGTTATTCTGTCTCTCACTGTTCAAAAAAACCTACCATTAAAATTATAGACTGATCATTTCTTTGTCAGTGGGCAAACGTACAAAATCAACAGGGGATCAAAAAAAATTTTTCCCCCACTGTATACAGTGGAATGCGAAAGTTTGGGAACCCCTTGCAGAATCTGTGAAAATGTGGATAATTTTACCAAAATAAGAGAGATCATACAAAATGCATGTTATTTTTTATTTAGTACTGTCCTGAGTAAGATATTTTCCATAAAAGATGTTTACATATAGTCCACAAGACAAAAAAATAGCTGAAATTATTAAAATAACCACATTCAAAAGTTTGGGAACCCTTGGTTCTTAATACTGTGTGTGGTTACCTGGATGATCTACGACTGTTTTTTTTGTTTTGTGATGGTTGTTCATGAGTCCCTTGTTTGTTCTGAGCAGTTCAACTGAGCACTGTTCTTCAGAAAAATCCTCCAGGTCCTGCAGAATCTTCAGTTTTCCAGCATCTTTTGCATATTTGAACCCTTTCCAGCAGTAACTGTATGATTTTGAGATCCACCTTTTCACGCTGAGGATGATTGAGGGACTCAAACACAACAATTAAAAAAGGTTCAAACATTCACTGATGCTCCTGAAGGAAACACTATGCATTAAGAGCCAGGGGGTGAAAACTTTTGAACAGGATGATGTCCAAATTTTTCTTATTTTGTCGAAATATCATATTTTTCCATTTAGTACTGCCCTTCTGACGCGACAGAAGATACTTGCATGTTTCCTGGAAGACAAATGAAGTACAATTTACCTTGATCTTCAAATTCAAAAATTTCCCCCCCCCTGGCTGCTAAGTCACAGTACATTTGGTGAAATTTCTGATATTGTGTATGGAAGTATGTGGTTTCTCAGAGTTAGACGCTCAGCCACGTGGCTAATTCCACACTCAGCAATAATGGGGTGTTGTCCAGGAATCCTAAACTTTTCCGTCCTCCTTATCCTCCTCAGTCTAATTCTCCAGGGCCATCCATCATCCACCTTACTCTTTTCCCCATCCTCCATTTCCCAGACACGCCCAACACATTTCACTCCAGTAGCTCACAATGCCACCCCCACGGGACGCTGCACATTCTCTTTAATAACCTCACTATGAGCTAAAGAGAGAATTAGCTCGGATCGGCTCAAAGCGTGTCTATCTAGAGCTCATATATTATGTATGGGCCATTTGCAAATGAGGAGTTTTCTGCTCATGCTGGTGGATAGTACCAGGTGACTGCACACTGGGACAGCCACCTGAAGGCATCAAAGCCTCCAGACACATTAGAAATGCACAGTGGTTGCTAATGAGCACTCTGCTCCTGCTTTAGTTTGCACTAGTGAGTGGGAGTTAAAGCAATGAAGCTTGATTTTTAGTTACATATGTCGGCCAATGCCAACCTCAAATATTAGTTACTCTTGGCATGTGTTTGTTTATAGGCTTCTGCGGTGTGCCTTCGAGCACCTGTGTCAGAGTCACTGTCCAGATTACAGCGGGATCAACTCCAGAAGTTTGCACAATACCTCATCAGTGAACTCCCACAGCAGGTGAGACATGCATTATTTATTACTTTTTATAAATTGTAGAGATGGCCTCGTTGCTTATGGCTTCTCTGAGCTCCTGAGTTTCTTTGCACGGCTCTAAATAACTGTGATGAAGTGCACACAGTGGCATCATTGTCCTTATTAGGGTGTGATGGCTCAGATTTCTTACAGATTGGTTTGTATCATGGTTATGTGGTCATGGCTTTGGCGTGGTTCTGTAAACGCTAGATAACAATAACTAATATTTAAATGTTAATTGCTAATGTTTTTTTAAAGAAAATATACATGCTTTAAGAATCACTAATGTAATCACTCATACATAACATTATATTAGACATTTTTGGTATATCATTAAAAATTTGTTTATCATTAAAAAAGTATCTTTTTTTTAACACGATGTTATATTTAAGCAATAATGCACAAACATTATAAAATAAAAAGGTTACAAATTTTTGTAAAATATTCTTATATTAGATTATGATAAGTAAATGTTTAATATAGTATATTGACAGAATCTCACTTCCTATTCTTCAGTACGACCAACATTTTTCTTTTTTTCCCTTGATGATTTGTCTCTAATGATGCATTAATTCCTGGATTTGTGATTCGCTTTGTATCTGCAGATATTGCCGACAGCTCAGCGTCTTTTAGATGAGCTTCTGTCCTCCCAGTCTACCGCTATTAACACCGTGTGTGGAGCCCCGGGTATGGACTGACCTACAAACCACAATTAATGAATTTCTAAATTTCTCATTCTCTGTGAAGGCATGTGGACCTTGTAAATCCTAATTTTTCTTTTCTAATGATTGGTTTAATAGATCCTACAGCTGGCCCTTCTGCCTCTGACCAGAGCACCTGGTATCTAGATGAGTCCACCCTCAGTGACAACATAAAGAAGACCTTGCACAAGTTCTGTGGCCCATCACCTGTAGTGTTTAGGTAAAAACAGCCGATCTAGTTCTACCTATATTGTTCTGAAGAAGAGTTGCCAAACAGACATGCTTGAGCAGGTTCCCCGTGGGTGCATTTTCACAGATTTTGTTTTATTAAACCTATAAAACTAAATTTCACTTGAAAAATTAAAAGCAACCTCAAATTCGCACTGGCTTAACACATTTGGTTACTTTATTTTTAAAGAGAGAAAACAGCATAAGCTGTTTTTTTTTTTGTTTTTTTTACATTTGTGTGGATGAAAATGAGCAACAAACAGATGGATGAGCAACAGACAGAACTAAGTGTTGTTTTTGTCACTTGTTGTTCTCAGTGATGTGAACTCCATGTACCTGTCATCCACTGAGCCTCCGGCAGCTGCTGAATGGGCTTGTTTGCTGAGGCCCCTGCGAGGTAGAGAGCCAGAGGGCATCTGGAACCTTCTGTCCATCGTCAGAGAGATGTTTAAGAGGAGAGACAGCAATGCTGCGCCTCTGTTAGAAATCCTCACTGAACAGTGTCTCACCCATGAACAGGTACAAACCTGACTTGGCCACACTTCACACACCAGGGTGACCGATTCATGTGTAAAAATCATCCTGATACAAACGCCTGTCACATTTGTGCCTGCATTTAAATTGTAGCAAATTCATAGGAATGGTGACAGCCAAACGTTTGTGAACACCTTAAGGGCCAGATTTACTATCAGCTTGCGCCAGCGCAAACCCTCATTTCAGGTAAAAAAAAAACTACTGTCAGGATTTATTAAAGACACACAGGGGGAAATTAGCGCTGAAAAGGTGTGGACAGTTATTTTTGCGACTCACCTGGTTGAATATGCATTTGTAAGAGTTTCCCTTTCGATCAGTAAATTTATGGGAGGAAAGTATTTAAATGAATCACGCAACTTGATTTGCGCTCGTCATTTCACTGGTATTTGCGGCATTATTTAACAGCCAAAAGAAAAGCAGACGATCATTTGCTCTGGTCATTATGGAAATGAGATCTTGCGTCTGTGTCCTTTAATGTGCACCTTGTCATTAAATTACCTGCAGAATGTTCCCCGCCCATCGGCCCTTTTATGGAATTGTGCTCTAACACTAATCTTGCCCCAAATATTTATTTCTTAATTTTTTTTTATTGCATACAGGTTTATTTTGGGGAAATTAGATAATATTCTAAAACTTTTATTCAATGTATTCTGGCATTTGGAACAACAAGTAAAATGTTTGCACTTTGCATTTATTGCTTGCTTCTTCTTTTTTTTAAATATAGTATCCATATAATTTTTATTTTATTTTATAATTTTTTTTAAATTAGACTTAGTTTTGTTTTTCACTGTATCTGATTAATATTTGTTTGGAGCGGAGTTTTAATCTGATTTTGTTCTAATGATAGCCTACTGCTCTCTCTGTGTTTCCTCCAGATCATTGGCTGGTGGTATAGTGTGAGGACATCCGCCTCTCACAGCAGTGCTAGCGGGCACACAGGTCGCAGTAATGGCCAGACAGAGGTTGCAGCACATGCGTGTGCCAGCATGTGTGATGAAATGGTTGTTTTATGGAGACTGGCAGTGCTAGACCCTACCATGAGTCCCCAGAGGTGAGCAAGTTAGTGGAGCTGGTTAGGCCCTAAAGAACTTGTGATTCATATGTTGTGACTTTGATCTATAATACTTAAAGATTTGTGGCTGTGTTAGTCAACACATAAGTAAGGTAATGTTCTTTCGCTTGTCTATTTGTGACTCTTCAGGCGTTTGGAACTTGCTGCCCAGCTAAAGCAGTGGCATCTGAAGGTAATAGAGATTGTGAAACGGGGGCAGCACCGCAAATCTCTTGACAAACTCTTCCAGGGCTTCAAACCAGCTGTGGAGTGCTGCTACTTCAACTGGGAAGTGGCCTACCCTTTACCTGGCATCACCTATTGCAGCGCAGATAAGAAAAGTGCCTCATTTTGTTGGGCCAGGATGGTGCAGCAGCAGAGGGGTGCTAAAGCTGGGACCAGTGGGGAACCAGGAGAAGGAGCTCGCAGTGGAACATCGGAAGGTACTTCCTCTGAACACAAGTCTCGGAGCAACTCTCATCTTCCTCAGCAGGAGGTGGCTGTCCGCCCTAAGGAGAACATTGTGGGCAAGAGGAAAGGAGTGTCTGGCGTGAACAGTGGAGGCGTGCTGGTTTGTCTAGGTGGAAGGGTCTCTCTCTCACTTCAGGAAGGAGGTAAAGGCATGTATAAAGCCAGTAGCTCCCCATCATCTGTTAGTAAGTCCAAGCTTACACAGAGCAGCAAGGGTTCATGTGGGAGTTCGAGTGGCGTCAGCGGGAAGCATCCCAGTGCTAAACGGCGAACTAGCAGCGAGGACAGCTCTCTAGAGCCTGATATGGCAGAGCTGAATCTGGATGATGGCTCCAGCCTGGCGCTCGGAGCGGAGGCCTCCAACACCTTTGATTTCCTTCCTCCTCCGCCGGAGATGTTGCCCTCCCCCAGCCCTCTTCTCCGAGAGCCACTCAAATACAGTGGTACTGCTTCAAAAGAGCGTGCTTTTGAGACAAAACATGTGCTGCCCTCTGCTGCTGATGCCCATGCCTGCTCCATTGCAACTCCAGTAGTGGTAGCTATGGAGAAAGAGGTGGAAGTGGAGGCAGATCTGGATGAGAACGGAGGAGATGAGGACCCTGTAGATGATACTCGACCCTCTGCATCGCTCCCCAGCAAGGCTCAGCACGGCCACAGAGAGGGAGATGGGAGCGGGGCTTCAGGGGCCTCAGGACCTCAAGCAGCCGAGGCAGCAGCAGGAGCAGATGCTGTGGGTGAAGATGACTATCAAGCGTATTACCTTAGTGCTGCATCAGAAGAGGGAGCGGATAGAGGGGTTCCAGACAGCAACCATGAAGAAGAGCCAGACATCTTTGCTGGGATTAAACCTCTGGAGCAAGAGGGCAGGATTGAGGTGAATAAAAAAATAAAAAAATTCTCAAACACATTGTGCTGAAAAGTAGGGTGCAAAATTAAGACTCAGCAAGATCTAAATGTGACCATGTATCTTCTCTGCCTCAGTGGAAAATGTATGTACTTTATCTGGGACGCATAAATAATGTATGTTTTTTGTATTATTATTTATTTATTTTTTTTAATCCATTTGGTGACACGTGGTCTATTGTTTGTTGATTCAGAGAATTATTTGGCTGTTTTATCATTTTGATTTTTATGACTTAAATTCAGCATTTGTACAGTTGTAAAATACATAACAATTGGCTGGTGTTGCAAAAAGCTAATTTTGGACAACAATTTTTTTTTATTGTTTAATTTTCTTTTCAGATTTAATTGCACTGAATTTTAAAAGATTTTCAATGTTATAATGGTGTGTTGCAGATACTGTTTGCCTGTGCGGAGGCTCTCTATGCTCATGGCTATAGTAATGAAGCATGCCGATTGGCTGTTGAACTTGCTCGAGATCTGCTATCTAGCCCGCCCGACCTAAAGGTGGAGCAGCCACAAACAAAGGTACCAAAACAGACCTTTTCTGTGTTTTACCTGTGCCATCATGCTGGTGCTCACCTTTGATCTCTCACTGTCTTGTGTAGGGTAAAAAGAGTAAGGTGTCAACCAGTAAACAGACGCAAGTGGCCACTAACACCTTGTCTAAAGTAGCCTTCCTGCTGACTGTGTTGAGTGAGAGGCTGGAGCTGCAACACCTGGCGTTCAACACTGGCATGTTCTCCCTGGAGCTGCAGAGACCACCAGCTTCTACTAAAGCTCTGGAGGTAAAGCAGAAATTACATTCATCCCATAAACCTGGTGATCTGCTAGTATTACAATTTAGTTTCTTTTTGGGGTTGTGACTGATATAGGAAGTCTGTAATGTAATAGCATTAACATTAGTAAATGGGACTCAAATTTGAGAGGGTTTAGCCAGATTTACACTTTGAAACTGACGACAAACTAAAAATGCATTGTAATGTTTTGATGCCTTATTTTAGAAGTGTCCAGTGAAGCATTTTGAGTGCCATAATTCTGAGCTACTGCGCTCTTATGTTAGGTGAAGCTGGCATATCAGGAGTCAGAGGTGGTGGCTCTGCTGAAGAAGATTCCTCTGGGTCTTGTTGAAATGACTTCCATAAGGGACCGAGCAGAGCAGCTCCGTGATGGAAACTTCTGCGACTATCGACCAGTTCTGCCCCTCATGCTGGCAAGCTTCATATTCGACGTACTGTGCACCCCTGGTAAGTCGCACATCTACCTTTTCCCACCATAAAAAAAAAAAAGCTGTTTAAAATCCCCCAAGTCCCCATGCTCATTTTTCATATTTCTTTGTCTTTTTACTTGCCTGTTGCAGTGGTCTCTCCCACGGGCTCTCGACCTCCTAGCCGGAACCGTAACAATGAAATGCCTGGTGATGAAGAGCTGGGATTTGAGGCCGCTGTAGCAGCTCTTGGTAAGAATCAATTTATGTGAAAAACACACAACCAACTTTTGTTTAGGATATTCTCTTTCTTTGTGTTTCAATTGTCTAATTTTCTCTTCTTTCCCTCTCTGTTTTTTAAGGTATGAAGACAACGGTCAGTGAGGCAGAGCATCCTCTGCTATGTGAAGGCACACGGAGAGAGAAAGGAGACCTGGCTCTAGCACTGATGATCACTTATAAAGATGACCAAAGCAAGCTTAAAAAGGCAAGTGTTTGAAGTTATTCATGTAATATACATAAGCTAAAGTTACAGTCTTCTGAAGCCAAGTGATGGCATAGTTTGAGGAACATACTTCAATGTAAACTACCATTCAAACGTTTGATGATATGATTTTTAAAAATGTCTCAAGCTTACCAAGGCTAGTAAATCAGCAATACTGTGAAATATTATTACAACTAAAAAATTATTGAATATATAAATATATGAATATATTTTAAAATGATATTTATTCATGTGATGGCAAAAGTGAATTTTCACTTGTCATTACTCACTCGTCTTCAGTGTCAGAAATCTTTCTAATATGCTGATTTGATGCTGAAGACAAGATAAAATGACATGAAATACTTAAGAAAAGCAATAATTTTCTTAAAAATATCTTACTTCCTTTCATGTACATGATTTCTTCATATTAGCTATTCCTTTAAGACCATCCATACTTACGCTGAGAGTCTTAGCCATTTAGCCATATATCTTAGCCAGGTATCATTTTTAAAATGCAGTGCATACCTTAAACTATTAATGTTTGATATTGTCCTTGTGTAGATTCTGGACAAGCTCCTGGATCGTGAGAGCCAGACCCATAAGCCTCAGACTCTGAGCTCGTTTTACTCTAGCAAACCAGCCACCAGCAGCCAAAAGAGCCCATCTAAACATGCCACCCATGGTGCTAGCGGAGCCACGGGTGGAGTGTCAAAGCACACCCCTTCAGCAACATCAGCTGCTGTGCAGGGCGTGACAGGAGGGGGATCGGCGGGGCAGCAGGGCAGTTTGGTGGGTGGTGGAGTTCAGAGCACAGTGACAGGAGATGGCATCGCTGACAACAGAGATCAAGGTGAACAACTTCCACCAAAAGTATCACGAGTAGACACTTAAATGTCAGAGGGAAATTCGGTGCTGAAATGTTATTGTCTTGGGTCCTTGTGGAGTTTGTAGTGACCCAGTTTAATTTTATCTTCTTGTTTTGGCAGAGGGTGCACAGTCGACCTCCTGTGAGCAGCAGAGCGAAGCTGCGCCCTTCAAGCCTGAGGGCACTGTGCCCAGTCGTCTGGCACTGGGGGGCCGTGGGGCATACGGCACGCGCTGCTGGGGATCACCTGTACGGCAGAAAAAGAAACACACCGGTGAGAGACAGTGGGTTTGTTGCTTAGACAGAAGAGAACATTTGCTGCAACACCTGTGTTCTTTATTTTTGTCACGAGGTTAAATATCACTGCAAGAATTCATACGTTCACTTTTTTTTTTTATTAATATGATGCTTCCAAATATATTATATAATTTCATGTATATTACTAATTTATTGACTTTATTTTTAACTGGGCATAAAGAAATTTGAGAGTGTGAGAAGGTCATGTTTCTTCTGACGTGCTTTCTCAGGCATGGCAAGCATTGACAGTAGTGCTCCAGAGACCACCTCAGACAGCTCTCCTACCCTCAGTCGACGTCCACTTCGAGGTGGTTGGACAGCTGCTTCCTGGGGGAGAGGCCAGGACAGTGACAGCATTAGCAGCTCTTCCTCTGATTCACTTGGTTCATCGTCATCCAGTGGCTCACGCAGAGCTGGAGGAGGAGCCAGAGCCAAGAGTACTGACACCAGCAGGTGAGACAAACCTGTGCCCTTTTTACCCTCACTGCCCCTTTTGAGGATTTGGTCTCATTTTTTGGGAGCTTGTTAAATGAGCCCTCAGCAAACAATTAAATCTCTAATTCAGTAGATTCTCTGATCCGCTATGTCTACAGTTTGTCATACATTACCTCTTTCCCTCTTAGGTATAAAGGCCGCCGGCCTGAATGCCACGCTCCACACGTGCCCAACCAGCCATCCGAGGCAGCTGCCCATTTTTACTTTGAGCTGGCTAAAACTGTGCTGATTAAAGCTGGTGGAAACAGCTCCACCTCCATTTTCACTCAACCCTCTGCCAGCGGAGGCCATCAAGGACCTCACCGCAACCTGCATCTGTGTGCCTTTGAAATTGGCCTGTATGCCCTCGGCCTGCATAATTTTGTTTCTCCAAACTGGCTGTCAAGGACGTATTCTTCACATGTATCCTGGATTACAGGTGAGAGATAATTTTGTAATCTGCAGGGATCACATACTTCAATATGATTTATGACTAGCCCCTTGAAATGCAAATGTAATCTTTAAAATTCATAAACCTGGTTTTAGAGTATCAACTCAGAATGAAAAAGTACTATAGTACTGTACTTCAGTATGTTAAAAATGGATGGATTGTTAGATAAATAGATTTGGGTGGATTGAGATAGATAGAGATTTATATGGGTAGATATGAATGGCTAGATATGGGTAGATAAATGGATTGGTATATAGCTATGGGTTGATGGATATATGTGACCCTGGACCACAAAACCAGTCATAAGTAGCACAGGTATATTTGTAGCAATAGCCAACATTGTGTGGGTCAATAGATTTTTATTTTATTCCAAAAATTAAGATATTAAGTAAAGATCACGTTCCATGAAGATATTATGTACATTTCCTACCATAAATATATCAAAACTTAATTTTTAATTAGTAATATGATTAGTAATATGCATCGCTAAGGACTTCATTTGGACAAATTTAAAGGTGATTTTCTCAATATTTAATTTTGTGGCACCCTCCGATTCCAGACTTTCAAATAGTTGTATCTCGGCCAAATATTGTCCTATCCTAACAAATACATCAATGGAAAGCTTATTTATTTAGCTTTCAGGTGATGTATAAATCTCAATTTCAAAAAATTGACCCTTGTGACTGGTTTTGTGGTCCAGGGTCACACATATGTTGGAAAGATGTACATGTATATATGAGTGTATGCATTTAATTTATTTATATATAATATAATGTGAGAGAGAGAAAGAGATAGATGAATAGATATGGGTAGAAATAGATTTAGATGGATGGATATATATAGATCGATGGATATTTATATTGGTTGATCGATATATTTGGATGCATAGATCTAGATTAGGGGTGCAATGGATCGTAGATGATCCGTGATCCATACGGACCAGTCCCCACGGTTTGGCACACACGTGATTCACGGATTAACTGTTAAATTTAACCATCATAGAGTGAAAGTTTATAATTTGCATGCTCAGCCGCTGCTGCACACACACACTGAAGCGTGCACACAGAGAGAGAGGGACACGATTCAGATACCGCGTTTCATAACCCTCAACGGATGGATACATACAAAGTTATGTTAAAATACCCGTTTTGGCAAGTGTTCTGGTAAACCCAGTCGGTTATGTCTTAGGTAACATACAGCTGAGAAATAAACCGGATGTGTGTCAGTATTAGGTCCGTGCATTTAGTTTTAAAGAGACAGCAGCCTATAATACCTGCTTTTGTCTGCTAATCAAACAACACCACAGCTTTAACAAAGATTAATCTGTATTTAATTTATGCAGTAAGCATTATTGTGTTGTTTTACACTTAATTTTTACATTTCTGCACCTGAATACTACAATTACTGTCTTTTATTTATAATTTTGTTGTAGGTTGTTCATCTATGCTTGTAATTTATGTAATTGTTCTTGTTTTATTACTGACGTTAGTAGTTTCTGCTAGGATATACAAGTACTTAAAGTAAGCTTTTAGTAATTAATGAAAAAAAGCAAACACTTTTTTTCTTTTTTTTTGCTGATCTGAAAAATGATCCGATCCGTGACTCAAAATCCGTAGTATGATCCGAACCGTGAGTTTTGTGATCCGTTGCACCACTAATATAGATGGATAATGCAGTTAAATAGGTTAAATAGTATGCTAGCAAAATAGGTGAGCACACCTGCCTTTTGTTTGGTTTTAAATTCTTGTCTTGTTTTCACAGGCCAGGCCATGGAGATTGGGAGTGCTGCCCTCAACATCCTGGTGGAATGCTGGGATGGGCACCTCACACCTCCTGAGGTGGCGTCACTTGCCGACCGCGCATCACGAGCACGGGATCCCAACATGGTGCGTGCTGCAGCAGAGCTGGCTTTGAGCTGCTTGCCTCACGCTCACGCCCTTAACCCCAACGAGATTCAGAGAGCCCTGGTGCAGTGCAAGGAGCAGGTATTGTCCAGCACAGCCTACTTTCATTGTACATCATAATCCCTACATTTTTACTTTTATAATATCATAATCATCTTGTTGCCTTTAAAGAACACTTTTCTGTGTTGTTCTTTTTGTTAGGATAATGTGATGCTGGAGAAAGCTTGCATGGCAGTTGAGGAGGCTGCAAAGGGAGGCGGTGTTTATCCTGAAGTCTTGTTTGAGGTGGCTCACCAGTGGTATTGGCTGTACGAGCAAACAGTGGGTGGAGGCTCTGGGGCCCAGCGAGAGGGGTCCGGCCGCTGTGGAGCCAATGGTGGAGCAGGAAGAACACCACCCGAGGGAGTCTGTGGTATCCTGGATAACACGGGAATCTTGGACTCTTCAGGTGTCGCAGCTGTAACTACAACAGTGACTGCAGCCGCTGTAGTTCCTGTCATTTCTGTCGGCTCCACTATCTACCAGTCACATGCGCTGCCGGGCTCAGCCATGGCACACACGCAAGGCCTGCATCCCTACACCACCATCCAAACCCATCTGCCCACCGTCTGCACCCCGCAGTATTTGGGCCACCCCCTTCAGCACGTTCCCCGTCCTGCTATCTTCCCCGTGTCTGGGGCGGCCTTCCCACAAGTATGAGCTCTCTTTCTTTCTTTGTGATATGATTTATGGGTTTCAGTTATCTGTGCTTTGCATTTTTAGTCTGTAATATTATTTGTCTGCATTTTACTGAAGGTAATGAATACTAAATTTAAGCACTAATGCAGACTCTTACTTGGCAGTCAGTGATGCATAGTGCCACATTCCTGGCAGAATATAAATGGAAAAAGACTCCTGACAGTTTATGTGTATGATTATCTTTACAACTATTCTCTTGGATTAACTTAATTTTGTGGCTTTTTAATTTTTCAACGGCAGGTATATGACTTGAGGAAGACGTATCAGCCTGGTTTTAAGAGCGTCTGTTTGTCTTCTCAGGGAATGCACCCTGCTTTTATTGGTGCTCCGTACCCTTTCTCTGTGGCTACTGGCCCTCATACTCCTATGGCAGCAACTGCTGTCACTTTCCCTGGAGTCCCAGTGCCGTCCATGACTCAGATCGCGGTCCACCCGTACCATACCACAGAGGGAGCCCTGCCTCTTAGCACTACTGTGGCAGGTAAGAACGACAAGTTAGATTTAAATTCCATCTTAACATGAAGACAACTTTTTGGGCATATTATCAAATGTTATTTAGATGAAGGCTGAATAAATGTAGGGTTTTTGACTTTTACAGCAATGTGCCAGAAATGAAAAGTACTTTCATCTGATGTACTTGAAATGATTTATACTTGCATGAGAGTCAAATCAGGCCTTTAAATAGCTGTTTTGTTCTATGTAAGGGTGGATCTTCACAGTGGCTGCCATGTTGAGATCATATGACCAACTCAAAACTAATTTGATCTCAGAAAGCCCCCTGTTTTTGGTAGAGTTGAGTGGGGGGGGGGCAGTTCATTAGTGCATCTTTCTTTGAAGATTTGGTATCGATCCACAATTTTAAACTAATAGACCATTTTCACAGACTGTGATTTTTCTACTGTTTTTATATTTACATTTTTTAAATAAATTACTATACATTGTGTTATATTACCTTGAAATTTTGTAAAAGTAGTTAACACTGCTGTGTGAGTATTTCTAATACAACGGCTGAAGGAGCGATGGCAAATTTGACATCTTTGTCTTCTGACCACTGTAATCAGTCTGTCAATATTTTTTCCTCTTTTAGAAAGTCATAGAAACACTATCATGAATTTTCTTCTGTTGCTTTTGAAGCAAACACAGATAATATGTTGTTTATTGAAGTATATCGTTGTGAAACAGTTGGCTAGGTGCCCATTTACTAAATAATTAGCTGTTCAAGATGGGCAAATCCTATGTCACTATTTCTGCTCAATGCATTAACTGTGAATCAAGGGTCAAACAAGGGTCATATGAAATTCATAGTGGTGCGAAAGCTGTATTTTTTTTTTATCAAAATTGGATCTAATTGTGAGATGCCCAAGATTCCCACTCCTAACTATCAGACACTTTCAGTTGTGGAATAATATTTATGGATTACAGATATTACATGCATAAATATTAAATTTTTCATTTAGCTAGAAAAATGAGATCCAAAATGAGATGCATAAGCACTTTGCCAGAGGCAACAATTTTATAGTATACAATGACAAATGCTGACTTTCAGAAAGGTAGATTATTAAACAAGCTAAAGCAGAGGTGAAGTGCAGAAAAGAAGAGATTTTTGTGTTTGTTTGCAAAGCTCTGCAATGGCACTGGCACCAAAAGATCACACCCCTAGGTGTGAATACAAAATTTAAGGCAAGTGAAATTATTTAGTGCACCTTTAGTTCAGTGTAGAGAGGAGTTTGTTACCGTTCTTACCAGTTAACCAGAGATTGTTGGAAAGCCAAGCTATCAGACAGTTAGCAAATTTATAGAAAAATACCGTGAACATCCTCTCACATTGTTTTTTTGCCCAGCAGGAGTACACTCAGGCTCTGCCATCCAGGCCATTCAGGGGGCTTCTCTTCCAGGACTCTCATCCCAGCCTGCCTCATTGGTCAGCACACCCTTCCCCGTGGAAGACGAGCAGCACAGTCAACCAATCAGCCAGCAGGGCCTGCACTACCTCCACTCGGCCTACAGAGTCGGTAAGGACGCCTGATTTCTAACTACATAGAACCTTTAGGGCATGGCTTGCCTGTCCTTATGTTGCTGTTTTGCACCCATTAGGATCCATCTGGTCCTGAATTGTGGTGATTAATTATCAAGAGAGGTGAGGGAGTGATCGGTTGAGTCCATGTTGCAGGACTGACAAAGAACTCTCACAGTGAGAAATATTAATTAAGGCATGATTTCAGTTATTTCAGTACTCATAAGTCCTGGAGAGTAGGACGTTGGGTGCATGTGTCAGTTCAATACATGATACAGTACAGTGTCGTACAGAACAGAGTGTTGATGGTGAAATCTTCCTGTCCTCATTTAGGCATGCTGGCCTTGGAGATGTTGGGAAGGAGGGCCCACAACGATCATCCAAACAACTTTTCCCGTAGCCCCCCGTACACCGAAGACGTCAAATGGCTGTTGGGCCTGGCTGCGCGTCTTGGTATGCCCACATATCTTTGTAATATGTCTTCAAGGACAAACAAGTTTTCCAAGTCCATTTCCTGTTACCTACTGCAATAGCTGGAAGTAGACTATAAATGATGTGTTGGCAGTTTACCTTGCCTTCAGCGGACAAGAGAGGAGAGGTGATTCTACAGCGAGTCTCAGCAGAGTTATTGACATCCTGATGTCTTTCCAGCTTTATCCCATGCTGATCACAGCATGCTGCCAGTTTTCATGGGCCTAAATGTTACAATTGAAAATGTAGAAGTAGATAATATTTTGCCATGTTCAGGTTAGGCATTTTATGAAATGGCTAGTTTATTTCTTGCTTTGCTAATGGTCCCCAATGGAATGGATGAATAGCTTAAGCAGATGATAATGACATAGACCTCCACATGCTTCCTTTTAAAGGGATTTTCTGGGTTAATTACTTGCATTTTAAACCGTATTTGCCAAGCAATGCAAAGACTAGTACAGACTGTGTAAGTAAACTAACAGCAATTTCCCTTCCTTCATCACTCCGCCAACCCTCAGACTTTCAAAAATGCCACTTTTTGTTCCAGATTCTCCACTTGCTCTGTAACATTACAAACACAAACAAGTGTGGTGAAACATCCAATTTTCTTTTTAATACTAAATGTCAGCGCATTTAAATTGCAAATTGACAAATGAAATTACAGGGCTATTGATTGATCAGGATATTTAATGGCATAATGCTTTCATTTAATGTTAATGCTTTCAGTTCCAAGATAACAGGCCTTTGTGTGATTTTAAGTTGAAGCACATCTTCATTTCTAATTTATCTTTTTATATTTTTCTAATTAAACTTTTTGTTTGAACATTTTCGGTTTTATTTTTACACTGAAATGTAGAGTATTATTGAATTGTATTTAAAATTGACATTTTATTGTATTTGGATATAAGTAACATACTTTCAGTCCACGGCCTTCAGTTTTAATTTTGGCCCTTTGTAATAAAAACTTAGGGCCCTTCTGTTCTATATTTTCTCAAACTGCATTAAAATGCACAGGACATGCAAATGTAATACAAAAATATAAGGTTTATTATATTATAAAACACCTTATGGATCTTAAAACATTTTATGGATCTAATCTGTAAAGATGCAGTCCTCCACAGTTCTACCGCTTAATGTGTTTAACTTGTGGGTGATATTTCACTTGCTGAGCTTCCATGATAATTACATTTCACCATACAATGAATGCAAATTACTTTACCACTAGAAAACATCCGGTCTGATTTTATGAATAAATTATTCATAAAGATGATATTTCTCAAATTTACTGAGGTGTTATGCTGTAGCTCTGATCCCAAGATATTCTGTCTTGGACTTATAGGCTCATTGTATTTTATGTATGTGGGGAAAAAGGAAAATGTAAACAGAAAAAGCAAAGCAATGCACTGATGGGCAAGAAAAAGAATGGTTGAAATGATTGTATATTGACAGTGCTTTTTGCACTGATTTAAATGATAATCAGAGTCCTAAATTCTAATTAAATTTAAAGAAACTTAAGAATTAAAAAAAGAACACAATGTATTAGTGATTCATTTGAGATCGTTTCCTTATTCTCTCCTCAGGTGTGAACCACGTGTACCAGTTTTGTGTGGGAGCAGCGAAAGGTGTTCTTAGTCCGTTTGTCCTGCAGGAGATCATTATGGAGGCTCTGCAGAGGTTAAACCCTGCACATATCCACGCACACCTCCGCACTCCTGCCTTCCACCAGCTCGTGCAGCGCTGCCAACAGGCCTACTTACAGGTACAGCCTCACAAATCCCTAAGATTCATCCTGGGGAACTAATCACGCTGACATTATTACTAATAACATCCCTAATTGGATGAAATGCAGAAATAAATCCGTACCCTGATGATGCCGATGATCCACCAGGAGCAACATGTATTCTTCCACTGACAGAAGCAGTTAAAATTACACTCTAACACATGAGATCATCTGTCACAGCTGACATTTTGTATTGAATGCGGTGCAGCCATCTCAAAGTTCGTTTTCATATTCGTTAGACTTAGTTTCAAGTTTCAAGTAGAGAATTTGAGTAGGGTTTTAGAGCATTCGAGTGGTACCGAGGCTGGATTGTGACGGCATTGTCGCCCACGCTGAATATAAATTGTGCATGAACAATTCTAGTGTTAAAGCTAGAGAGGGAAGCCTGAGTCTGTTCACAGAATGGAGCATACTGATGAGAGAGCATCAAACACACTGTGACAGCCCAAAGCCAATAGCGGCTTCCTAGAGAAGAAGCGCACATGCTATCTCTCCCTCGCACACACAGACATGCTCTTGCAGTTACCTGCTAGCCGGCTCAGAGGCTTTATGTTGCCATTTCAAAGGGGTTTCAAGTTGTTGCATGGGCAAACGACACACGTCTGCGCAAGTGGCCGCTCTCGTAATGGCCTTACATTTTAAAATGGCCAGATCAAGGGGAGACTCCACCATATGTCTGCCACTGTAAATCTTTGCAAATGAATGTTGGGTAAATGTGAAAGGGAGACAGTGCCAGCTCTAATCCACTCTCTCCATGCATGGATAATGAGATGAGGGACCGAGAGGCTGTACTCGAGCAGAAACCTACCCAGACTGTCACGGAGTCATTTCGTACGTCGCTGGTGGGAAATGCGCTCCATATGCTGCATGTCCCTATAAACATCCGGGGACTTGACGCTTCATAACCTGTTTACATTTTATTAAAACTCGTTCAGGTTAGTGCCATCCAGTAGCAGGAATATTTATGAATGTATTATGTCGCACGTTCAACCACAGGGAGATCGAAAAAGCATGACTGTAATGAAAAGTTGTTGAAACGTGAGTAAACCCATTTAGAACTAAACTGAACTCAAAACCCCAGAGCAAAGTGCCATGTATTTGTTTATTTATTAAATGTTCTTGTATATTCAACTTGCAAACTAAATGCATGATCATGAAATATTGATTCAAGTTAGTTCAATTGTATTATCTTGTAGATTAGCTTAAAGTTTCTGCTAAGAAAAGTAGTCCATTACTCCCATAAAAAATGGGCCTAGCAACAATACAAACACTAAACGATAATTTATCTGCAGTTGAAGAAACTTATCTTTGTTAAATTTTCTTTCATCTTTTAAAAGCTTCTTGTTTTTCCAACAACAAAAATATTCTTTGATCTTTCTTTGTGATTTTTTAAAATGTAATATGTTGTTCTTCCTGTAACCCCCCCCTTGAATATCCTGTTTCTTGGTGATGGAAAAAAATGAGATAGGAGGAAAAATTATATTTCAGCATTTTTGAATTGCTTGCAAAACTTTTGAATTCCTCCTAGAAACGTTTGCAAACTAATTTTCTCAAGGAAATGCAAAAGTATAGAAATTATTATTTTTCCTTCCAGCTCAATTTTTCCATCATTACAACGTTTGTGTTCACCGAGAAACTTTGTACCAAACGTGTTCTTTGCATCATTTGTATTGTCAGTGTTGAAAAAAATTGTGCTCCTTAATATTTTTGTGAAAACTGTGATAGATTTTTTTTTCAGGATTATTTGATGAATGAAAAGTTCAAAATTAATTTAAATATAGTTCTTTGTGATAATTTAGAAATGTCTGTACAATTTATCTGGGCAACAGTTTTGTGAGCAACCGCAAAAGCATTAACACAATTTTTCTATATTACATTTTCTCCATCGCTGTCCCTTTTACGTATTCTGTTTCAATCAGAAATGTGACCTTATTAACGGCTTGCTAACTACAATTTATAATTGCAAAAAAAAAATGTCATGGTACATTTGACATGTGGCTCTGATGGTTCTACTTTAGATGCATTAAAACATATTTTATACATAACATTATTTATTCCTCCACTAATTATTAAACTTATCAGTTATCAAAATAAAAGAGATGTCTGTGAATTCATGTCTTACCAGCCTAATTCACTATGTTTGTTCCAGTACATCCACCATAGGCTGATCCATCTGACTCCCGCGGACTACGACGACTTTGTGAACATCATCCGAAGTGCCCGTGGAGCGTTTTGCCTGACACCAGTTGGCATGATGCAGTTCAACGATGTGCTGCAGAACCTGAAGAGGGGCAAACAGACTAAAGAACTATGGCAGCGGATATCATTGGAGATGGCCACTTTCTCACCCTGACTACTCTAGAGACCAGCAGGGACAGAGCCACCCAATCTTCCCCACAGACCACTAACACGGCTCAATCCGACACGCAGTTCTCTCCGTTCCCCTCGATAGGAAGTGTAGCCATGACGACTTCCTGTACAAGCCTACTCACATGACCGAACATTTAGTCCTTAAGACCCTGAAGTCATGAGAAAGTGGTACAGAGCTACTGGGGCGAGTGAATTACTTCAGTCAGTGGGTCCCTCCTTTGTCAAGTTGTTGATCCCAGTGTTGTGTCTGATCTTGTTTTTTTTGTTCTCTTTTTTTCGGTGTGTTCAGTCGAGTAACTTAATGGCTATCTATGTTTTATCTATGTGTCCTAACATCTTTCATTCACTGATTTCTATGCTTTGCGATCCCCAGAGTTAATTTAGATGGTTAATACGGGGATAAAGGTTTTCACTTGCTATGTTGATGTTTGGTTCACGTTTTAAACAAAACCACTAAATGTCAGACTCATACTGCAACATTCCTCTACCCTGGAGAACAGAGCCTCCATCGGTCATTAAGGATTTCAACGCTGGATAGTGGATGGCATTGTAAACATGAGAATAAAAACAAAACTTTGTTAAAAGAATAAAAGAGACATTTATTATGAAACAAATCAAAGTACGGGTGAGGATTCTTCAATGTTTTTTGTTTTATCTTTTGTTTTTAATATTTTGTATAGTGTGGTGTGTCTGCAGAGAGCAGGATGAGGAATGGAAGAAAGTTCTTACGACTGCTCTGCGAGTTCCTTTTTCCGGTCAGATGTTGGTGGCTTGAGTGCTGGAACAGAGAAGTCTGGCTGGACCAGATTAGAGTTTTAATTTTTGAAATTTAAGACATCAGCTGTGACTTCAGTCAAAAACAATTCGGGCTTCCTGTTATTTAAATTGGGTTCTTTTATATTTAAATTCCAGCTGTTTCCGATACCGTTAATAGACTTCGGTATCTGTGCAATTTAATATTTTTGAGGTTTAGTCGAACCACACAATCTTGTTTTTCTGTTCTCATTTTAAAATGGGTTAACTGCTCCCCTCTGTCTAACTTTAGTTGAGTGGTCTATAAATGTCACTGCCAGATTCCCGTGTTTCCAGCATCGGCCCCAGCTTGGAACTCACTAGTGGACAGTGGCTGAGTAGAAAATGTACTGTGATATTTTTGTATTCTTCAAGTGTAGCTTGGTTGGAGGAAAAAAAAAAAAATCTATATAAATGCATATAAATATATCAACTGTGCTGATTGCAAGAGGATGTAATCTAGAATAAATGGGGAAAAGAGAAACTAAATTGGAACAAAGCAATATTAAAAATGTAGAGTTTACTTAATAAAGATAAATCAAAACACTAAAAGAGTTTATCCGTGTCTGTTTGTGGTTCTAACCATTATATACACTGCTATTCAAACGTTTGGGGTTGGTCGGTTTATATATATATATATATATATATATATATATATATATATAGGAATCTCTTATACTTAAGTCTGCATTTAGCTGATCAAAAATAGTAAAAACAGCACTATTATGAAATATATTAAAAATAACATTACTATGAAATATTTTTGAACATGTAAAGTAAGTTTTCTATTTTAATATTTTAAAATGCCATTTATTCCAGTGATGCAAAGCTAATTTTTAAGCAGCCATTACTCCAGTCTTCAGTGTCACATGATCCTTCAGGAATCATTTTAATATGCTGATTTTGGTTCTTGAAAACAGTTGTGCTGCTTAATATTTGTGGGAATATTTTTAAACATATTTTGCAAAATTATCTTTAATGTCTCTCTTGATATCTTTGCTAAATAAAAGTAATATTTTTTTTCCTCTTAGTGACCGCAAAGGTTTGAACGGTAGTGTGATGAACAGATCTGATCAAATTCACAAGTGTCAGAAATGCACTAAACTTAACTCGACTGGCAGAGAATCAATATTGTACCGAGGGGGATTTTTATCGCTTGGGGGCGCTAGAAGGTTAATTATTGAAACTGCTGAAATGTTGTGGTCTATCGGGGATTCCGGTTGGTTTACATGAGGAACTGACATTCACAAATTTAAGTTACATTCTTTGCTAATTCAATCACGGAGTTAGTTTTGGTGCCAAATAACACTTGTACATGATTTGTGTTTTAATGCTAACCTATACATTTAAACTTATAGTAAACAGCGAGCACAAACCGCTTTACAGAAAAAAATCATGTAGGATGTACTTTAAGAACACAAATGTGTAAAGATAATGCACGATAATCTCACTCCGGTCCTTGATTGTGCCTCTGCCTGAAAAATAAATAAATAAAAATGCTCGGAGGTGCACTCTGTTGGAAATAAGTCTTTCGAATTTGACCACAGTGCGGGGGTTTTAATTCAACAAATGTATCCCTTAAAGTATTTTTTAACATGTATTCGTTCTAATAACTCCAAAATTTACATTAAAAGATTTCAGCACATTCAACTTAAACTTCACTTTTAGAAATGCCTTCAGCTCGTGTCATGTGAAATTGTGAGTAGAGGGAGGTTTCCCCCCATCGGTCGGAGTGATTTGGTTCGTTCCAGAGTTTTCTGTAGGTAGAGCGTCTCGAGCCAACAGCAGCATCATAGCCGAGTGAAGATGGCGGCTCAGAGAGTGATGCTGTCAAAGAGAGTTTGAGTTCGCCTCTCATTTTTAAACTTATGAAACATTCGCGGATCCCTTACGGATAGCTGTATCAAAGAAAACTATATCGGTGAGTCATGTGTTGTGTTTTCTTCAAAACAAGCACGGTTATGCCTCTTCAGAACTGAAGAAATGCTACGGCTAGCCGCGCTAATCAGGTTCCGAGGAAAATCAGAGGAGCGACTTCTCAACGTGTTTTAATTAAAACCCATTTTAGTTTTCAAACTCCACTGCTATATTTTAAAAACCGTGACATTTACCTTTCTCCAAGCTCGGCTGTTTGTATAAAGACTTCGTCTAGCCGCCGTAGAGACTGTTTGAGCCGCGGTGGAGTTGAGTTTTGCAGTTTAGTGGAAGTTTTGAATAGTCACTGATTTGTATCTACACATCCAGTAAGTGTTTAGGTGATGTTAGTATATACATACATACACAAATCAGCTTTACACAGCTTTAATGTAAGTATGTATGTCTGAGTTTCAGAGCAGCTGGGACAAAAGCAAAGCGGGATGCTTGTTGCTTTTAAATGCATCTGTTTCTGTAAGACTTTATGGGCAGATTGAGTCTGCATTAGCACCTTTACGCAGCCCATAGAAAATCCGAGCTGCTCTGCCAGCTCATGCCATAGAGACTCGTTTTGGGCAGAAATGAATTTAGCATGGGCTTCAGTCAATGCTCTGTTCTCTTGTGAGGCGAGAATATCTCATGTGTCAGCCTGCAGTTGCACAGCTGTGCTGTTTTTGAAAATGTCTATAAAATAATAATTCAGTACGTGTTAGCTGAACGTTAACAGAATATGCTCTTGGATTTGTGTTTGGGTGTTTTTTAGTAATGTGGCTGCATGGCGGGTTGTTTTGGTATTTCTGAATATGCCTCTGTATTTGTCAGTTGCTAACGCATAACGTGTCCATTTTCTTGACCAAGATTTTAGTTTAAAATTTCTGTACATGTATAAGGGAATGTGTAATTGTAGTAACCTTTTTAGGGAATTTTAAAAGTGCAAAAATATTATTAATGCTGTAAATGCTAGTTACATAAGAATTTGCAACATGCCTCTTAAAACCATTTTGGATGTATAACATGTCATAGGACGTCTCGGCTTTCCAAAATAACCCTTGTACATTTGTGAAGCATATAACAAGTATGTATCATGTATTTTGTTCTTTGAATATTGAATAAGGAACATATTTTAAATAATATTTAACATTTTATGTATGTTTAATAAACAAAAATGGATAACAAATGAAATGTATCTCAGTAACTGAAGTGATTCAGTGATACTCAAGTAGCTTTCAAACTTAACACATTCCTTGGCTTGTCCTTTTTTGCCCACAAGGAATTTTGAGACATTTTTATGAATGATCCTAAAATGATTTTCTTCATCCTGAGGCAATTTTGGGTTGAAAACTCATAGATCAAGTAGTCAAGTTTTTTTATAACCATTGTCTCTTAAGCTTTTTTGTTGCGTGATATGTAATATTTCTGTATAATGCATTATGCTTGTTTATTGAATGGTAAGAAAAAGGAAGTTCACTTATACTATATAAGTTTTCGTTATTAATGTCAGTTATTTTTATTGAGATTGGATAACACTTGAAATTGATCGCAGTGACTTGTGATTCAGCGATACTTGGATTATCAAATTGCTTTCAAATTTAACCCAATCCTTGGCTTGTCCTTTTTTGCCCACATAATATTTGGAGATATTTTATTAATGATCATACAATGTTTTTCTCCATCTTGAGGCCTTCTTTAAGTATTAGATTGAAGTCTCACAGATGAAGTAGTTTAATAATGGCTGTAAAAAGCTTGATTTTACACTTGTGTCTCTAGAGCTTTTGTTTGGCCTCTTTTCTCTTTCTGTTTCTTGTACAGACTGTGGTGTAAAAGTTTTAAAACAGGACAAATATATGCCATGACATCATCCATAACTCAGTTCGCTCTGTCCCCAAGTCTATGACCCAATTAGCATTGAATTGTGAGTTGAAGATGAGTTTGGTTCTGTCCCAAGAACGTTATAAAGGTCTGAGATCATTTGCAAATGAGTGTTGGGCCTGGGGTGGCTCTCATGCTGAGAGGAGGAGGGGGGGGGGGGGGGGGGGTAACGGAAAGTGGGACAAGACTTGGATTATGTTTCAATAGAGCCAGAGAAGAACCCAGAATCCCATTAGATTAATGACTTCAAATGACCAGGCTCTTTTCTTTAGCCTCCTCTCCCTAAAGCTGGTATTAATTTCACTCCTGTATCTTAATTGCATGCATATAGTATTACTCGCTCACTAGTTCAGAATGACCTTTGGAAAGACTGTTTAACTGAACGTGCAACCTAGGTCTGTAACTTTATAATTGTATGACGTATTGTCATGTTTGTGTTAGATAAAAGCCTTGTTGTATCTGCGTAATGCACCCTTTTTTGCATAGATAATGCGAACATGCTTTTTTTTGGTTGCTGCAGTGCAGTCCACTGAGTCTACTGTCACTTTCCACTAAAGAACAGGGCAGAATATAGGGGATCTGAATTTTTTCAGTCCGGGTAATCTTCAGGGAGCTGAGTCAGGTCCTGTGCAGCACTGGGAAATCAGAGAGGGATGTCGACATGGAGGGAATTCTGCAGCTTGATCGAGCCATGCAATGAAGGAAGCAATCAAGGAATGCTTGAGGAGATGAAGAGTTCTTCTCCAAACCAATAGTAATGAGGACAGCAGAAGTAATAATAGCAATGACAACACTAGTAATAATATGAATCATGTATTTTTTTTCCCCTGAACTGACTGTGTTGAAAGAGGTTGGAATGAAATTAACTGAGGCCACAGACAGTACACTCCAGTACACTGTAAAAATGTTTTTTAAGTTTAAATTAAAACAAAAGGACTTTTCACACTTGAAATAGTTAGCCCAGGAATATTCTAAACACTGAATTTTCTAATGTGGGTTATCTTTTTTCATGCTGCTTATACACCCTAAAAAACACTGGATTAAAAACAACCCAAATTGAGCTGGGTAAATATAGGACCGAACACATTTGGGGTTAATTTTACCCAGCAAATTGGGTTTATTTAACCCATCATAATGGGTTGATTCATTTTTACTATAATACTTGCTTATTTTTACTTTATACATGAAATAATGTTTACAGATTAATTTAAATTCTCTAAACTTTTGTAAAATACTCCACAACCACTTGTTTGCATGATAACTTCCTTTATTTTCCTGTATCATTTACAGTATTGTTTATATAATTTTTATGTATGCTATACATATTGCCTATTTAAACTCTTTTAACAAACATTAGAAGTAAAAATTAAACAGAAGTAATTCATGTGTAATCGACCAGTCTGTTATTCTGTTTCCACCGTGACGGCGCTGGCTCTCGTGCCCGAGCTGGAATCGTGTTCGGTGGGGAACTGCTCACGGTTAAGACCGCTATGGGGCAGTCGTGGCCTAATGGATAGAGAGTTGGACTTGTAACCTGGGTTCGAGTCTCAGGTCCGGTAGGGATTGTAGGTGGGGGAGTGAATAACCAACACTCTCTCCACCCTCAGTACCACGACAGGTGAGACCCTTGAGCAAGGCACCGAACCGCCAACTGCTTCCCTTTTCACTCTTAGCCGGAATATTCTGAGACTGTCTCCATAACCTGCCCATAAAAAAACCTGCCCTCTGATGATATATTTAACATCAAAAGTATTTGTATTCTGTATCTTTATGAATAAAATTATTTTATGCAAAGTGTCAGGCTTTTCCATCATAAGACCAATGCGAGCAACACCCGTTTGGGTGATTCACATCGCACGTCTGTATATTGGGACAAGACTTGGATTATGTTTCAATAGAGCCGGAGAAGAACCCAGAATCCCATTAGATCAATGTTGCTCTGCATAAATTGAACAATATACAGCACAGCATTTTATCAAATAAATGCATCAAATCGATGGCATTTAGAGCTGCTCTGTCATGAAGAGTACGCAAAATCCCAGCGATAACTCAACCGCTGGGTTATGACTGACCCAGGATCTGAGTAAACCAAAAGCTACCCAAACACTGGGTTGTTCTGACTCAGGACCTTGGGAACACTAAAAAACTACCCAAACATTGGGTTGTTACATTTGACCCAGGAGCTAAAACTACCCAAACACTGAAAAAAATTACCCAAAAGGGTCAACCCAACATTTGGGTAAAAAAAAAAGAAAGGATTTTTAGAGAGGTTAACAATTAAGTGAGGTTTACAATTAATCCTGGACAGTCATAAATTGACATTTCACACTGTGCATTCCTAAACTCAAGGTTAACGTTCTTATTTGTATATTTGCGGTGTCACTGATTGGACAAACACAGAAGGCAATATGTTTTCATAAAGGCTCTAGCATTATGCATCCTCATATATTATACTATCATGGTTTCTAGAATGGACTTTTTGGACTATAAAGGTAAGAATAAAATATTCTCCACTTAACACAAAATGAACAAGTTCAAGTTGAGCTTTATTGTCATTCTGCTGTCATTGTCATGTCGTGTCTCGCAGGACCACGGTGCTACATACTAGATAAACATACAACAATGCAAGTATAAGAGAAAAAATTAAATAAAATAGAGCATCTGACTATACATATACTATAAATAGTATAACTACTATACCTAGTTGCCTAGACATACACAAACTGTACAAGACTGTACAAGAACTTTACATATATACTGTACATGAAATTGTGCAAAAAGATAGAAATAAGAATAAAAATTGTATATATTTCGTACATTAAATTGTGAAGATTAAAGAGAGATTTTGTGGGAAGCAGCGCATAGTGCAAAAAGATTTGTACTGCAATGCTCAAGTAAATGTTTTCTTATCGAGTCTTTGTAGCAGGGAGTGTTCATAGAAAGTGTCTAGTGTGCATATAGTGGGATGAGTGCGTTACTACAGGTGGTTTGTATAGCTCACTCACCTGTGTGTAGCACACTCAGAATTGCACTTAGGAAAAGTTGTCAACTGTATTAATGAGTAGGGGGTCAGAGGGGGACAGGGAGATTGGAGTTAAGAGCTCTCACAGCCTGGGGAAAAAAGCTGTTGAACAATCTGACAGAGCGAGCTTTGATACCTTCTACCGAACGTGTTCTCCATCACCATTTGACTTTTTTTTCCCCCCTCAAACTCTGAAACGACTGCTTATGCCCGGGTTACACACCAAGCCGACGGCGATGAACTAGTGGTGACGAAAGCAGACTGTGGGGTCAACTCACGTCGGCAGCGTCTGGGTCCAAAGATTTGAGGCAGATCGCTGATCATAGAAAGCAGTATCTGCCGAGTGCCGATAAGATCACTGATACCAATCTTTTTAAAACCACCTTTTTATTGTGTAGAATTATTTATAGTAATACTCCAATCAGGATTTTTAGACATTTATTCAGGGACAGAATTTCATTTTTGGAAATGGGTGGAATTTCCCTCTTATAGGAGACTCTTGTGAGAGGGATTCTTTTTTTTTATTTGAGGGGTGGAGGGGAGCATTTTTATATTTTTTTAAGAGATTTTTCAAAAATATATTTATCTCCCCTAAATGTTCGATCATGCAGCGCATTTTTGTTTTTACACTCCTTCAATTGTTGCACAATAGCTTACACGCAGCACAACACAGTTGTTCAAGCAAGTGGCAAAACATTTAAACTACTTTTCTTACATTACCACTAACATTATAAATGAAAACTTACCACTAGCAGAAACAGTCAGCTCTACTGTCTTTTCGTTTGCATTTAAATCTTTATTACAAGCAGTTCGCTTATAGTGCAGACACGATGTGATTTGAAGCCATTTGCACATTTTGAGAGAGAAAGAGCTCCCGGTGATTCACTCACGCTGTTTGTGAAATTGTCTCACAAAGTTTTCAAATGACTTTATAAGTTATTTAATGAAGAAATATGAATTGTACCTCACCTTCAGCATCATAATTATTTTACCCACGCCGAACAGAGACTGAGATGGTGCCTCTACATGTAGTGCTAAACCTCCAATGGCAGGCTTCAGCTTGAGCTCATTTATAGAGACTGCCGATCAAACATCCCAAAGCCATTATCGGCCGATAGTGATAGCCAATCAATCAGAGCACCCCTAGTTAAAAGTGGAGGTTTAGAACCCAGGGTTAAGAACGGCGTGAAAAGTTTCATGTTTAATATGTTAGTTGACATTTCTCTGTATTTATTTGTGAACTTTACTGGCAATTTCTTAGTGAAAAATTTTCTTCAAATATTTTTCAGTTTAGAGATTTTCATTTTTTTCAACATTCAAGCTACCAAGACGTTTACTTGCAGTCTCCAGTTGTCAGTTTAGTACGTTTGAAAGAGTTTTGTTGTAGCTTTGATCGGGTGTGCCGACTGAAGTCCTGAGAACGAGCCCAGAGCGGTCTGCTGAAATAGTCTACTTCATGTACCCATGCAGAGCCTCTTTTAGCCCTCACTTCACTGAGTCGAGAGGCAGAGGCAAACGAACGATCATCCAGTCTTCTGGTCTTTAACAACAGATCAGTATGCTGAGCCTAAATAACTATTGTTATTAATAAAAAGGGATATGGCAGGGGTCAAGAGGTGCAAGTATTAATGGCATGTTGGTTTAATATCAGATCAGTTCTGAGCTGATTGCCAGCCCAGCAGAGATATAAGCGTCCTTCATCTGCAAGCCTGTGGGGCTTCAATTAGCTTTGTGTTATCTTTACAGGTTATGGCATTGAAGAGAGCCATCTTTTTTTATCTAGTGGATGATGAATTATGAATGGTTATTATTTAAGTGTGGGAGTATGTGGCTCTTTTCACAGGCGTAGACTAAGATAAGTGATCATGTTGAAGTCTATTAAGGATTCTTTTGGGTATAGCTATTATTTATAGTTACAATATGACAATGGATTTGTTAGATTAATCAGACCTTTTGACAAAGGCTGTTTTTAGTCTACATGCTTTTTTTAGAACTCATTTCTCTTCACCTATTTGCACACCTCTCAAAAACATACGGCAGTTGCATGTTTTTCCCCCCAGTTTCCCCTTATGTATTTCTGTTTATCTGCCATTTGCCAGAAAATCTCACCTGGTTTGAACTCCATTAGATGGATTCTTTCTACATGCCACAAGATATTATGTCTTTTTCTAACTCGTTCTATCTCTCCGCAGCAGCTGCGGATTACAAAAAAAATTGCATCGCATTTCGGTCTGTTTATTTTTTTCTTGAAGATTCTCCAGGGATAAGATTGGCTGTGACTAATTGAATAGCCATGCAGGGTAAGCACAATTCTCCTCTCCTGAATGTAAGCCTCATTCTCCTGGTGCTGATTCACAGGTGAGGGGTTTGTGTGGCGTTTCATTTAAACTTGATTATTAGGAAGGTCCCTCTGAATTGCTTGTGCTGGACACACATTATCAAGCTACCCTTCTGGAGAGAAGCCTTTGTCAGAGAGGTGATCTCCATATGGTCTGTCTCTGGTGGTTATATCACTACCAGAAAACATTACAGTGTGTCATTTATTGTGAGTTGTTTTTGTTTTTTTGTTCAAATAGTTTTTCCTAGTACTCCTAGTTTCTCCTGCACTTGTGCATAAATGCATGAGCTTTACATAAGTATTAGATATTGCATCATTCTTATTTATAATCTATGGAATATTGATTATCTGGGATACCTTTTGAATTTGACAGTTTTCTGCTTTAGAGTGCTATAAGAAATCAAACCAACTTCACACAGTTAACAACTTTTAAATGTAGAACTAATTACAATATTCTGACTTTACATATCACTCTTAAAAATAAAGGTTTCAGATATTTATTTATAATTTTTTGGCTTAGATGCTGTAGACCCGACCTAGTGCCCTTTGAAAGTTCAAAATTGAGAGATGCAAACCATTTTTAGTGTCTAAATGGAACAAAGTAAAAATCTTTGCATTGACTTGAATTGTGCCTGGACTTTAAAGTGGATTGAAACCTTTTGCAGTTGTGGTTAGTATCTAAATTATATTTATATTGGTGTTTAAAAAGTCTAATAATGATGATAATAATAACTGGTTATAATAAATTGGAAAATGTAAATTTAGAAATGAATATTTTGATAATACCTATATTATAATATTTTACCTTACGGTAGGAAAATTACAGTAATTTTCTCTTAATTTCAATACTTGGAAAAAGGTAATCCCTTGAGTTGTTATATTGGCAGAAACCTGCTGTTTCAGTGAACAGAGGTTTACAAGTGTGTCTTATTACAAAACTGGTGAAATACTTTCATTATCTGTCCACAAAAATGTTGGAAATTATGCAAATGTGAAAAAACTGGTGCCTGTTGCATTCCCAAATGCACATTAAACTCAGCATATGGAGAGATGGAGTTTGCTGCTTTAAAACATGTAGCGCTTTCACCTTTAGTTCATTTGACCGATTCAGTGGCACAAAACACAAGATCAAAGACATTTTATGTTATTATGAGAAGTGTAAAAATATTTTCAGGTTATTACTAAACTGTAGCAGAGTATAGGTAATTAACAGAAAACATCAGAAAGGTTCTTTGAGGAAACAAAGAACAAAAATTGCACAAATCCCAAAATTGCTGAGAATTTTTTTTAAAGGTTGCATAAATGTCAAAGGTTCTTTATAGAAGCATATATTCCAACAAAGAATCTCTATTTTTAAGAGTGATTAGATAATCACTACTGAGTTTTTACTGCGCTTCAAGTGTTTTCTTTTCATCAGGCTCTTAATGATTTAAGTCCTCTCTTGGAAAATCTTAAGGTCAGATTTCTCCGTCTGTTCTGAATGTCATGCTGTCCAGCTGTTTGAGATGTTTGACTTCCTCCATAGGGCTTTAAAGTAGAACATTCACAGAAGTCGTCAAATGGTTCACGTTTAGTTGCCTGCACTGTGCAGCAGCTTGTTCAAGTGATCCATCCTGTGCCATGCCGCTATCCAATCTTATCACACATCTGAGGAAAAAAAAACAGGAAAATGTCACTACCTGTAGCACTTCCATCCATCTGATTGTCAGCACTGTATGTTGTGGATTTTTAAAAAAAAAATTGTGAATATCCAGACTAATACCATAACAAATAATCTGATATGTGTATCATCGTCCCCACTAGAGTCCCATCTGAAATGCATGCTAATGAAAGTCTGCCGCAGACCAGTATTAATCAGTCAACACAGATGAAAGGGGTGGGTAGTGCACCTCTAGAATACTTTTACCCCTTAGGTTAAAGAAATGGTAGATTGATTCAATTATCTGTAAATGAGAGATCAAAGGACTCAGAAAAACAACATTTTTGAAGGAGCAGCGGAAGATTAGTTGTTCTAATCTCTTCAGGGTTGTTCTGCTTTCCCATCAAGAGCTCTTGTACACGGTGGCTGCTACAAAGAGCAGCGCTTCTACTCTTTCAAGATGAAACCTCTCTCTCACTTCAGTCCTCATGCTTTGCTTGAAGAGGTAGTCTGTTTGTCCATCTTTTAAATAAAAGTCTTCCTTAATGCAAAATGTTTTTTTTTGTATTTGACATCTGTTGTTCTGTTTGTAAAAGGTTTTCAAAAGGTCTCTTTGACCACGTTTACCTCAGTGAAAGGGTCTTGATGTGTTGTATGGCTGTGCGCATTTACTGCCAAGAACCCCAAGGCATTAAACATTCTTGACATTCTGCCTCAATCATTGAGTTTGAGCAATCAAGCAATAGCTGAACTGATCTGAAACTTGTCGCTTCAATTCAACGTCAGGTATTGTTCCGAGATGTCTTCATTCTAGTAAAATTCAGTGAGGCAGCTGCATTTCATCTATTACTTCTTTATCTGCTTGTCCTGATTCAAATGACTGTGTATGTCTTTGTAGTTGTTGTGCGTTTTAATGCATTTCCAAATTTTAATCTTTGGCCATTTTTCTGAGTGGGTGTCTGTTAGGAATATCACTATTGCAAAATGATGCATGACAAATTCGCAATTGGAACGACATGAAAACTCATTTTTGTCTTGTACAAATGCTCACAATTGTTTTTGAGAAATGCTTTCAGCGTTTGAGCTTGTTTAGATGACCTTTTTCTCTGTTAATCTTATCTATAGATTTTTTTTATTATTTAAATGAGATTAAAAGTAGTTTTAATTTTTTTTATTATATTTTATTTTAGTATTCATTCAGCATGTACATTTCAAACACAATTTCCCATTGGATTTCTTAAATGCGCCTTCATTTAGGAAACTCTTTGACATGATTTCACTATGATTTTGGACTCTCAATGTAGACATCACATGACAGGTTAAGCTTCTTTCTAATCTATTGATAAGGGTAATGTTATCTAGTCTTCTGCCAATGGGTAACACAATTCCGTGGATTATTTTCTTCCTTTTTCATCTGGGTTTGTATGCCTGCTGACGGCTTAATTTTCCACACTTTATTTCTGTAAGACTTCATTTGATTCCGGATAATGTTTCAAGAGTTAAATCAATTGCTGTGACTGCTGAGATACAGTCTGTTATTATTCAGACTTCACACACGCTCAGCATTTTGGGGATGCTGTCCTCTTTAAAGTGATACTTATGTCTATAGGCTCTTCAAAGGAAAGAAATCGATAAGCGTTTGCTGTTGCTTCACATTTTCAGAAGAGCCTGAATCCTTGAGACATACAGAACTGTGGTTGTGTTTCAAAATATATTTTGAGTTCCTATGGCTAAATAAGTGCACCACACCACATTTTAGGTTGCCTGTATTTTGGTTAGTGTATTAGTTTGTTTTTTTTGTTGTGGCAATTGGACTGCAAGCAATCTGTGATTTCTTAGTCATTTTTCCAGTGCAGTGCCACGCACAACCTTGAATTTGATGGCTTCCAAATACCTAAAACATTCCTCAAAGCAGTGTAGAAAATTTGTTGAATGCCGGAAGTGTCCTTCAGGTAGATTTGTTAGACTTGTTCAGATTACTAAAAACTCTCAGTACCTATTCTGTAGCAGTATGTGAATCATTTTTGTGTAACTGCATTTGTCCACTAATGTTTTTTTACTTATCTTTTTTTTTTTCTCTTTCTTTTCCACAAAAAAGATCATTAGAAGCACACTTCAGGGATTTTTTCAGGATATGCTTGCTGTATGACAAAATATATTTTCTCTAATAAACACAGTTTTATATTTTAACCTGGAGCTGACACAGCATCCTAAAAAATTAGCCCCCGGCCAACCAAGCCCCGCCGCCCGCTGCTGCTGCTGTCACAAAGGGTTCCCCGGACCAAGTCAGGCCACACAATGCTAATGATCCTTCCGCAGGTTCACCTACGGAAACCTTGTTACGACTTTTACTTCCTCTAGATAGTCAAGTTTGATCGTCTTCTCGGCGCTCCGCCGGGGCTCCTCGTGGGCTCCTTGACGGGCGGTGTGTACAAAGGGCAGGGACTTAACGTAAGCTTATGACCTGTGCTTACTGGCAATTCCACGTTGATGGGAAATAGTTTCAATCCCCAGTCCCGATCACGAGCGGGGTTTAGCGGGTTACCCGTGCCTCTCGGCGCAGGGTAGACACATGCTGATCCACCCATTGTGGCGCGCATGCAGCCCCGGACATCTAAGGGCATCACAGACCTGTTTCATCTCGCGTGGCTGAACGCCACTTGTCCCTCTTAAGACGTTGAACGCCGACCGCACGGGGCCGCGTAACTATTTAACAAGCCGGAGTCTCGTTCATTATCGAAATGAACCAGACAAATCGCTCCACCAACTAAGAACGGCCATGCACCACCACCCACAGAATCGAGAAAGAGCTATCAATCTGTCAATCCTTTCCGTGTCCGGGCCGGGTGAGGTTTCCCGTGTTGAGTCAAATTAAGCCGCAGGCTCCACTCCTGGTGGTGCCCTTCCATCAATGCCTTTAAGTTTCAGCTTTGCAACCATACTCCCCCGGAACCCAAAGTCCTGCACGCTGCCCAGCGGGTCATGGGAATAACGCCGCCAGATCGCGGGTCGGCATCATTTACGGTCGGAACTACGACGGTATCTGATCGTCTTCGAACCTCCGACTTTTGTTCTTGATTAATGCAGCTCAGAGGTACATGGAGTGCTTTAACCAGTTACAAATGCATATTTTTTTTACATTTTAAACATAAAACATTGAATACTGATATTTAAAATTATTTAAAAAATGAAAATGTAAATATTTAAATATGAAATTAAAACCGCCAGTAGGTGGCAGAAAGTCACTGTTAATAAGCGAGTCATTGCGACTGAACCGAATCATTTAAATAGTTGATTCATTCAGGAACGAAACACCGTCAGGTTGTTCAGAGACGCAAAACAGTGCTGTAGCTGTTTGGAATTATTTTCTGTTGGCGAAATGGAGCAAAAACAGGGAATATGGTGTCTAAAACGTAAGTCTCTTAATATTAACTTATTGTTTATTGAACTGTTGTATAAAATCAATATCACATTTGTAATCATGCTTATTTTTGAAGAAAAAACGGCACTCTCCGTGTGATTTTTAACTATATGAAATGTAAATATATACATTTTCTGCCCCATATCTTGAATTTTGTGATCATTCTTAATGCATTTTAATAGACTGAATCATGCAGTGAAAGAACGCACTCTAAATGCGCACGTGCACTGTTTAACCCGCTTCATCACCACGTAGGCTAATGTATACGTGCACTCCGTAGGTGTTTTGTTTGGTTTTTGCAAAATACTCTATAATGTCAAATTGCACATCGTTAAAACAACAATTACGATATTATCGCAGACGATATATATCGCACACCCCTACCCCCAAGTGTAATTATTTTTATGGGCACAGTCAAAGTTTTTAAAGAGTGTAATGTTGATGTCACAATATGCAATGGCAAGTACTGAATAACTGAATTAACAAATGCCATAAAATCCAGAGATTCTTACTACATGATGTTAAGTAACTTATCCTTATAAGCAGGCTAGATGGTATCTGGTTATTGTTAACACTTCATTATAACTTTCATCAGTTATGCATAAAATTATTCTTCATTATGTAACATAGTTTGTGAACATTTAAATATGAATATTTTTGTCAAATATCACAAACATAAATATTTGAATGCATTTTGTCTAATGGTCTGTGATCTACATTATAATACAGTAAAGTTTGTTGGTTACTGGTGGAAGTAATGTGTTAATGTTTAAATTAGGGCTGTCAGTCGATTAAAATGTTTAATTAATTACAGGGTTTATTAATTAATCAAATTAATCGCAAAAAAAATTTGCTGTGAAAATACCCACAGAAGATTATTTAAAGCTATTATTGCATTAAATGAGAAAGTATCAAGTAGACATTACAAATAGTAGTTGTATAAAGAAATATTTTATTTGATTCAACATTTATTTCACAAACGTTTAGGCTACATCGGCCTAACATAAACTATGGAACATAAAAGAAGGTAATTTGAGAAACATCTCAGTATTTTTTGTTCATGTAATGAAATTCACTGATAACCAAATCAGCTTTGGTAAGTCTTTCATGTTGTGCAAAAGACGACATGAGCGTGAGTAAATGAAGAAAGTAAAACTGCCAGCAGGTGGCGGTAAATGTCTGTATGAGTCATTCATTCATTCATGCATTTGATTCTTTCATATGGCTGATTCATTTAGGAATTAGACGGCTCTCTCTATGAATGGGCCTTTGAATCATTGGCTCACACGATTTCAAAATGCTGATTCATTCAGTAACTAAACACCGCTGTGTTGCTCAGACACACAACAATTCTGCTGTGGCTTAAAAATGGGTAATATTTTTGTTGGCAAAATTGAGCAAAAAACAAACAAAATTGTGTTTAAAATATAGCACAATATTAACTTCTTGTTTACTGAAATGTTATATAAAATCACATTTGCACTCGTAGTATTTGGACATAAACGGTACTTGTGTGATATTGCTCTTGCTGCTCGTGTGATATCGCTTATCATATGATATAAATATGAGACAAACTCATAACGGGAATTTTTTTGGCCCCAATATCTTGAATTTTAGGTCATAACTGCGTTTATGGAGTTTTTGCCCTGCATCATATTTATAAACAGTCAGCTGTTAATTATTGGTTGACTCCGGGAACGGGGCCAGTGCGTTAATTGCGTTAAAATATTATAATCGCGTTATTTTTCACAACTAATTAACGCGTTAAACTGACAGCCCTAGTTTAAATATATATTTTGAAGCTTATAAATTCTTTATTTTTTCATATTAATTGTATGCTGTAATTTACGAGTTTGGCTAAGGTTTGTTCATGAATATTAATTACGTGTACACCTTGTCTGAAAAGCTCTAAAGTGTGTGCTAATCAAATGAGAATAGAAGAATCCTTCTATTGTGAGGGCATGGTTCATGAATATTAATTAAGAAACTTGATTGAACGCTCCTGGCAGGTTAAACATTCAAGTCTGCATGACCTAATTAATGTTCACACACTACGTTCTATTTTAACATCAAAGCCTACATAAAGGACACACTTTTTTTATTTTAAAAACATGTAGAAAGGTAACTTGTTTTTAAAAAGCAAACTGTAAGTAGTAAACTATTTTTAACTCCACATTTCTTCTCTAGTGGCACGAGATGCTATTAAAAAAAACAACAAAAAACACATGTGCATGTTTACATTGACCAACAACTGAAGCACAGGCAGAGTACAGGAGCACAGCCTTTAAACAGTAAGCCATTCACAGTGTGTAAATGAGATACATTGGAAGGAGGTTGTTTTATGATAGTTTTGCTGTAATGTTACATCTCACTTGCAACAGTGAAGCAAAATAATTTTTCACATTCACTCACAAATGTGAATGAAATGCTTGACTGTAGGGTCCTGTAACAGCCCATTCACTAGTATTCACACAAATAATGCCCTGCTTTTTTGAAATCATGAACTCCTGCACCTTTTTTGTTCCTTTTTTTTTTTTTTCTCAGTAGGTTGTTCTTTTACAAATACATAAAAATGATTAAACAAAGACAAGCTAAATTGTGTTGAGGAACTGATTCTGTTAAAACTTGGTTTTGTCTGTCGGGCTCTCTCTATTTACGGTTTTCACTGCTTATGCAGTATTTTCTGTATTGATTTAGATCAAATATTATATTTGCATTCAGCATACACTGTGGCTTGCAGTCTATTCAAGGTATTCATTCTATCAGATGTGTCCTTCGGAATTAAACCCATGACCTTGATGTTGAGAAATATACATTAATTCTTTCTTTGTTCTCCTCTCTTTATCTGTGAAGTTATTTTTAATATAGTGTGAATAATTTATTTGATGTGAAGTGCAAAGTATGACTGCCAATTAATGTCCAAACCATAGTTTTGTATGTTTAGGCCCATCAAGACTGTATTCATTTAAAAAACACAGAAAAAAACAGTGATTTAGTTAAATATTATTGCAATTTCTAATATTGGTTTCCTATTTGAATACCTATACTTTAAAATAGTATTTATTCCTGTGATCAAAGCTGAATTTTCAGCATCATTATTCCAGTCTTCAGTGTCCCATGATTCTTCAGGAATCATTCTAATATGCTGATTTATTATCAGCGTTGAAACTGTTGTGCTGCTTAATATTTATTTGGAACCCATGTTACTTTTTTCTTTGATTACTAAAAAGTTTAAAAGAACAGCATTTATTCAAAATAGAAATATTTTCTAACAATATAAGTCTTTACTATCAATTTTATCCATTTAACACATCCTTGCTGAATAAAGTTTATTTAACTTTCTTTAAACTATTTTAAAGTATCTTTAAAAAAGAAAGAAAAAAAATTCTGACCCCAAACTTTTGAATGGTTTATATTGTAACAAAATCTCTATTTTGACTAAACACTTTTCTTTTTAACTTTTTTTTTTTTTTTTTTAAATATCACAGGTCCCAAAAAATACATTATAAAAAAAATAAAAAAGCAGTACAACTGTTTCCAACATTTATTAAAAATCAGCATATTACAATGACTTCTAAAGGATCATGTGACACTGAAAATACTGCTTTGCTTCACAGGAATAGAAAGCATTTATTTTAAATTGCAATAATATTTCACAATATTATTTTGTGAAATAATATTCAGTATTTTTTTTATCAAATAGATACAGCCTTGATGAGCATAAGAAACTTCTTTAAAAAACGTTATTGATCCAAACTTTTGAACTGCAGAGTATTGTACAGTAAAAATGTTTTCTCAGGTCACCTAAAATGTAAATCATTTAGTTACATCAAGGGTCAAATCAAATATAAATATCAGGTCTGGTATAAAGACTGCTTTTGCTCAGGTGCCCGAAATGTCTGCCCAAAAGAGAGAAGTTTTGCTCAGCAAGAAACAAAATTGGAGGGAACATTGTTCCCACGGGTCCTTAAATTTGATGCAACTAAATTGAAGAGTTTTTAAGGCCTTTTTAAGTTTTAAATACGTTAAATAGTATAAGAAATAATTTTTCAAATTGCCTTAAATAGATTAATGTCATTTATGGTCTTTATTTTATTTGGGCTAGTTAAATTAATTTTCGGGCTACCAAAATCTGAAGAGTACCTGCCCGAAGGGCTACCAGGGATTTTGAATTTTTGCGAGCCCTGTAAATAAAATGGGAATAATCCGCTTTAAATACGGAGAATGAAACTATCGATGGTTCAGTCAGTGTGTTCAAGTGTAGGTGAGCAAAAAAGTCTGTGCTAACCTTATTCTTAGCCTCCAACTCAAACACTGGCAAATGAAATCTAACAATTTAGCAGCCAATGGCCAACGATAGAGAAAATATAGTTGCCTAGCATGAAAATTTAGTCGCATATGCAAGTAATTTGCTTGCATTGAGGGTTGCGAATCCACTGCCACATGACAACAGTGCTGTTCATTTTTTGCTTTTGCTTCACATAACATGGTGCACTGACAATAAACCTCTTTGTTGTATGTTGCTTTTTGCTACTTACATTGAAGTATTCTCTTTCAGAGGTGTCCTTCAGAGATCCTATCTATTCTGTTCAAAGTACTGCATTGTTTATTTGAATTGAAACAATGTAGTACTGTTTAACAGCTATGTAATTCTTCTTCATTCTGACAACGGATCCACTTGGGCTTTTGTTGCTTTTCTTGCAGCCCTAGTTGGGCCAATAGTTTGGATTTTTTTGTGACCTGTCAACATTTTTACTAGCTCCACCACAAAAGTATATCTATATATTTTAAATCTATGAATATTCATGTGTTCCATTTAAAAAATACTTTTAATATTGTAAAACAAAATAAAAAAAAAAGGAAATTATAGAACTGTAATGTAACTACATGATTAAAAACATGTTTATGAACTCAGTTATGGTTTGTAGTTTTCAGCACTGACGCTTTCGAGTCTTTTTTGTCATTTCAATAAATCCTTATATGTAAGCCTGAGGGATAAAATTGCTGCAAATTCTACTGATGTGTCAAAAAGGCAAGAGACATGTATTTTAAAGGGGTCAACGGATGTAAAGTTCACTTTACAAGTTGTTTGAACATAAATGGGTGTTGGAAGTGTGTACACATCCATCCTATAATATATATATTTTTTAAATCTCTATTTTAAAATCCCCTTTCTCAGATCAGGCTGTTCTGAGATTTCTGTCAGAATGACGTAGTCCTGCACAGACCGATAGTTGATTGACAAGACCGTCTTTCCTTAGACCCGCCCTGAGTGAGCTGTCATCAGTCCATCATTGTGTAGGGGAAGACCATATGTCTCTGATTAAGTGAATGAGGTGTTTTGTTGTTGGATGTAATAATGAATATAGCAGTCGTTATTTACTCCCGAGATCTGAGAGGATTAACGTTGCTTTCATTTTGAAGGGAATGCGCCGATCCCGATCTGTCTAAATGCATCTATGTTTGCCCGAATCATTCGTGATCCAGCTTTATACGGAAGAAGTGAGTATAAGGGTTTTTATGAGTCTTTGCAAATTGCCTTTCCTAATAATGTGCTACTTAGCCAGTTTCGTAGCTGAAGTTTAGTATGCTCCATAGATGTATATACCTAGATGCCTCATTATCGACTGTTTCTATGGGCCGCGATACATAAGCCATACGCCATTTTTGGAACGTGAATCTTTGAGTGCGTTGACTGTGCGTCTACAACAGCAAGTTATACACTTGTATATCTTTGAATATTCATTGATTAATATGGTGAATGCGAGATGGCTGCCGCGTCAACGTTTTCTGGAGCGGTCGATTAGGGAATCTACACACATCTATGATCTGCTCGTCACTCCACGGAAGAGAGGGGTGGAGTCAGCAGAGCTCACTAACATTTAAAGCAACATGGATTAGATCAGCGTGCTAAAAACAGAGCTGATTTTGACAGGGTAAAGGTGTTTTTTACACTACCATTGAGAAATTTTAACCAAAGTATGTTATAGACTTTTCATTAAGACCTTAAAGAATCATATCAACTTGTTTAAAATGGGCATCCGATGACCCCTTTAAGAAATAGACTTATTGTAAATGGCCTGAAGGTCTTTGTGGAGGCCTGTCTTCCACTGGCTGTCAATTTGTTCAGGAAAAAATTGTGGTATTTTTTTGCTCAGGCCACATATTTCCCAGGTATAAATGTTGGGTATAGTGTTAATCTGCTAGTGTCCCATGCAATTTCATAATGCTTTTACTCCTGTTTTGTCAGAGCACGGTTGCCCTGCTGGATTGACGCTGAGTTTGGTGGTCATCCCATAGCCGATGACAGAACACGTCCTCTGAGACTCCCAACCTCATTACCTGAGGTCTCTGAGCTGAGCAAACACACTCGCTTTAGCCGGAAAGACTCAGTGTGACTGTGACTCAGTGTACTTGCTGTTGAAACATTTGAGAATGTTGCATGTTGTTTTTCTTTTCTTTTTCGCTGCTGGTTTCCTTCAGAGCTGCTTTTGCTTCTGTTTAGGTACGGTGTCTCTGTCTTTTAGCCCTCTCTGTCCATTTCTGTTCTTCTCTCTGGCGTTCCGGTTTTGCAGTGTGTGTCCTAGCAGAGCCTCTCGGCTGATCAGGCTTTGTTTCAGACTGAATGAGCGCAGTGTGGCGGCAGGCTGGCGGATAAACAGCAGGATCTGCAACAAGCAGTCACAGCTCGCTCTCCCACTTATGCTCTCTCTCCGTCTCGTTCTCTTTCTCCCTCGCAGCACTCCACAGGAGGGAGAAAAGCGTCATGAGCTTCTCTGTTTGCTGGCCTCTTCCTCTCTGTTGAGTAGCATGCATGTTTTATTACAGTGCCATCAGAAGCACAAAACAAGCATTTGTGTGCAAGAATTAGCCACTCCTGAGAAAACTCAGAGCGTCCCTACGCTCTGCATGCGTAATTTAGACGCCGCAGGTTTTTCATTTCCCTTGTCGTCTGTTTTAGTATTTAAGCCAATGCAGACTCATGCACAGCTCATAGTCTTTTGGTAATACGATTGTATTCTATGCCCAACATGGATATCATTTTGGAAGGAGCTCTGCGTCTTGGCCTGGACCATCACCAAACACGAGCAGAAATTCCAGTTGGCAGACGGATGAGATGAAAGATGCTATTAGCCAATGACAAGATTCTGTCTCAATGCCTCTTGGCGGAATAAACTGCTCAACTTCTGTTGCATTGCAAATGAAGAGAAGTAACATGCTCGACTGTTTAAGATCCTTATCGCTCAAAGATGAAACCTTTGCTCTGTCCACTGTAAACCGTCTTGACATGAAGTTCTTGTGCTATAAAAAGATAACAAGGGCAGATGTATTTGTTGTTTTTTTTCTGCTCAGCTTGTTAAAGTCAACCAGAAATGGCACTCGTAGTGCATTTTACTTGCTTAATGTGACTTATTTTATCCACTGTGATATGATTGGATGATAAAAGAGGCTTGTGTATGACTGTTTTCACGGTTAGAGGTTGAAAAAAATGAGAGCTTGTTGACATCATGCTAACAGAAAAGTCATAAAGTATAAAGATTTTTTTGTCTTTGGAATAACATTCAGGGCAAAATGCCCCCACCTTATATCTTCTCTCATTTATTGAATGGTTATGCTCTCACTAATCTTGACTTTCATCTAAACATTTGTGGGATTTAGTTCCATCTGTGTTGTTTTGTAGTTCTGTGTAAATGGTTAATTTTTTTGGAAAATTGTGTTAATGTTGGATAACATTTTTGTTTATTTTTTCAATTTGTGGACTTAGTCTTTTATTAAGATTTGGTAGCAAGTATTGTTTTTATTAAAAAAAAAAAAATTATTATTTTTAACTTTCTGCAAAAATCAAATGACAGCTGGGCTAACCCGCAGTTGACTCCCTTTCATCATTTTTAATTTTGTGATGTATCCAAACTTGCAAAGGTTTCCATTTAATTTCTTGGTTAATAATATAGAAGATTCATCATCAATCTATTGTTACTTAAGGAGAGCATCTTCTCTAATCTAACCTTACCAATGAATTGTTTGCAATGGTCGTTTTTGCTTTAATGTTGACCGTTTATTTTTTTGTCGTGGCTGTGATGTGTAATGCAGGACTGACGAACAGAACCGGAGACGTTCCCTCATTGCCAACACAGGGACTCATTGTTGGCACTTTTGCTCCTCCATTAAAGCATTTAATTAGTGCCATGTAAACAAATGGGACTTGCTGGGCTCCTATAGAAACGCAGAGTGCTCATTGAACAAAGTCTAATTTGTGTGTATGTGTGCACATAGTGAGGTGAGTGGGGACCACGATTCAGGATCTGGGCTTTTTTGGCATGATTTACATTTACAGATTGTGCACCTGTAGAGACTGCTGTTCTCTGATGTTGAGAGTTGAAGCATACATTTCCAAGTTTAATGAGCTCTTGTTTTAATGAGCACTGTATTATTGCAGATTCAAGGTTGTGGAGTGACAACAGGAAAAGACATATTTTCTATGCCATGTTGTCTTAATGAAACTTAATTTCTTAATTTTCCAGGGATTTGAAGGATTTGCACCACACGATTAATATTTGATTGATGGTGTATTTGTGCTGTTTGGTCATCAGGTGTTACCTGCTTTATTTGGATTGATTAAGATCATAATCAGGAATCCCTTAATCCTAGATGTTTTAATTTGATGTGATGAGTGAGTAATTGAAGGGAATAATCTGGCATGCATTTGGTTGTTTACACGCTACCAAACTGGGTTATGCCATGTGCTTTGAAAATGTTCCAAGAACCGATTATGGGGGAGAATAATTCAATGTGCTAATCATTTGAGAAAATTTAAAAACAACAACAACACAAAGCGTTTGATTTGATTGAGCATTGAGCATTTTTTTGTGCTGAATGGCGCTGAATGCCACAAAACCATAAACGCAAACTCAGGAAGCACGTAGAGTAATTGTATTAAACATTTGTTTTTTCATGAGACTGCAAGTCACACACTTAATTTTTTATTTACATTTTTTCATTTTATTTCTTTATTTTTCTTTATTCTTTTTTTTTTCTTTCGAGTGTAACAAACAATACGTACCCAGAGAACTTGGGACAATTATTCAAGTCTTCATTGCCAAAAGTTGAATTCATATTCTTAGCTTGTGCTTTTATCACATAAGTGGCAATTTCCAGGACAGGCAGCTAGAACAAACATTGCATGCTAAGTACAACACTGTCTGGGAAAAACAATGCATGAAAACTACAAAAGATTTTCATTAATGTCTTTGATAAGGTCACCGAAGGGCTATAAAGATCAAGCCAATAAACCCTGTTGAGTGTAGTGAATGTGATTGTTACAGTGCTGTTCTGAGCACTATAATCTCATAAAGCGTTTCTTGTTTTAATAGGTTGCTGCTCCTGACCATATGACAATGGAAAAACTCGTTCTTCCAGAGCCTCTTCATTTCACAGCCCTCACTGTACCTCTGTCATTGTGAAAAATTCAGTCTCAGGTGGGTTTTCTATATACATGTATATAGGATTGTATATGTAGTTGTCACAGGAATTAATGTTTAACCTTTTCACATGTCTCTGAGCTCAATGTACTTGCTTTACCTGTCTCTAACAGAATTCATAGATTTTATATAGATCTGAGGATTAATCATGCTTACGTTTACGATTTCATTTGGATTGTGACGCATATTGTTTTGTGAAAATGTTGTGCATATAGACTAGGGGTTGGAATCGCAGGGTACCTCACGATACGATACGAATCACGATATATGGCTCACTATACGAAAATATCATGATACAGCGATTATTGCAATAATTGATATATTGCTAGACAATCCTATAGTGATACACAACGATATCAAACTATTAAAACAAAATGCTGTGAAGAGGTTAAATGCAAGTTTTCTCTCTTTATTCAAGTCCAAACTGTTAGAAAACATCACAAGAATGTCTGTAAATCAAATTTAACGTTAAATGTGGTGTAAGAGATTTCTGGTAGCCAATGTTGATTTTTGAAATCCCCAAAACAAACACGCCCCTACCCCAAAAGGGTCTCGCCCCTACGCAACCCAGGCAATGATTAGTTCTGTGAAACAAAGCATAACCAATGTTACACCGTGTCTACACCGGATGAGAGCAGCGCACCAAAATAATATAGTCATTATAATTAGAGATGCTGTCTACACTGGATTCTGCGCGGCACGACAAATCTCCAACAGAAAACTGCTGCCGCGTTCTATTTATGAAGTGCTGACACAAATTTCAAATGATTTTCAATGGTCGCGACATGGTGTTACTCACCTATCGAGAAGGAAAAAAAGTAACCTCGGCATTCGATTGCAGGCCTTCCGCTCCTTAAGTTCTCTCCAGCGCTGGAAAGCTAATCTGATATGTACACGGGTCCTACTTCTTGACTTATCGTTCCGCAGATGTTTTCCTCATTTGTTTTTTTTTATCTGCCATCTCTATCTTTCTGTCGCTCGGCTCGGCTAATGTCCGTCCTGTGCACTGAACGCTCTCTCCTCCACATCATGAGTAGACACACCCCTTACTGCTGATTGGCTACAAGTTTGTTTTGGTACTCGGCCTCGTTTTTGAAAAATTACATACCCCACCTTTAAATAAATTTAAGCATTTTATTCTTGGACTTATTGAAAGCTTACACTTTGTGTATTAACCAACACATTTAACTGCTTATCGAAATAGCCGCTCACATCGTCTTTTGCGCACTCAAGTTCGTTATTTCAAATGTAGATGCGTGGCAAGAACACACACTGAACACTTCTGCGCCACAATACGGCTCTGACAAGGTTTTGTTTTATTGCCCATGCCATATAGGTTCAGATTTATGTTTCTACCAGTCGGTGCCCACTGCATGTTTATGGAGTTCTCATCTCCATAAACAAACATAGCAGTCGAGCCAATCCAGTGGCTGGAAATCTGTTTATCCTTCGGTTCCTCATGCTTCCCCATCTTCATAGAGAATGCGGTTTATGGTTGCTCAGAGCGCTTTGGAAAGAAATTGAAAATGGCGTGGCCGTGATTTCCATGCATTTTTAGATGCTGGGTGCAGGGAAATCTATTTAGAGCGCCTTATTGTATTAATTAAAATATTTGGCGCCAGATATTGATTCTCGTATCGCATGGAGAAGGACAAAGATATATCGCTATATCGATATTTTTTCCCACCCCTAATATAGACCCATTGAACTATCATGTCTTTTTGAGAACATACTAGGACTAACTCTCTTTTTCCTCTCTCCTTCTTGAAATACCAGCAGGCTGCATTGTTCGGGATGAAGGAAGGCTTTGCATGCATGGACCATCAAAACATTAATCGTCTATATTGGACTGTCATGTAGTGTCAGTGGTACCAAATGGTTCTTTTGTCGGTTCTGCTTATTGTGGGATCAGTCAGTTGCTGGCCGTCCTTTTACCCAGCAGGGTGCCGTCCTAGCTGGCACTCTTCTCTCTTGAATCCAAACCCTTATTGCTTGCTGTTTTGAGGCGCCATCATTTCGAGATTTTGGCCAGAATCTCTAATTAGAGGACTGTTCTCTCTACCTCTTCTATTAGAAATGACCCTTCCCTATCCTTTAGTCCAGTGGTTCCCAACCTTTTTTTTCATGGCCCCCCCTTACGTACACACATGGTAATCTGAGCCCCCCCCCCCCCCCCCCCCCCCATATTATATTTATACACGCCCATATATATATAAATGCAATAATAATATAATTTTTTTGTCTCTTAGAAATGCACATTTGACATTGAGTTGACTAGTAGTTTGAGTTAGGATGCACCTCAGTACTGTGGTAAAAATGCAACTATATGGTTTCTAGGTAGCCTATTTATATGTAAAACAGTAGTCTAAATACATTTATTATAAATGCATAAACGCTAGCCCCACATTTCTGCCACAATACCATGGTGCATTTACTGTTACTACAGTAAATCCATGGTAAACGATGGCGATTTGTAGATTGAAAAGCCTTCTGACTGTATCGTTGCACACAGTGTTTTTCTGCTGTTTGTCAACGCTGTTTTATCTGGATTTAAAGTACTTTATATCAGTTGACTGATATCGACTGATACTAGTTTATATCAGTCATTTGTGTTCTTCGCTGAATTCAAGCGCTTCTCACTGGATCTCCCAGCGCTGTTTAGTGGTTGCGTGATCGGTGAGTAAACACATCTGCTCTAGTCAGCTCGCCGCTGTTTGAGCCGAGCGGATATGGCCCGTGTGGCACGATTCAAATGAGCAGCGCTGTTTTGTTCCGCTTTTGCCACATAAACATTAAATTGAATATTTATCGAAATAGTTTTTTCGAGGAAAATTATATCACTATATAATTATAGTTATCGTTTTATCGCCCAGCCCTACCTCAAAGTATATCTGCTCCCGCACCCCCGCTGTGAACTCTGGGCCCCCCAGGTTGGGAACCACTGCTGTAGTCCCTTGCTCTTTCTTTCATCCGAGTTCATCTGTGATTGGAGGTAGCTCAGAATGAGGTTATTCAGTAGATCAACTGGTGGACGTTTGCAGCTGTCACAGACATGACAGGGAGGTAGCGTTGTGACTCTGCTGTCCCGCCGTTTGTGTAGCCAACCATTTATACATCAACCTGGATGACTTACAGTTGAAGTCTTGTTTTCTTTGCTTGAAGGCCTGGCTGTCTTTGCAGCACTTTTTTATGCATTTATTAGAGCGTTGATAGATTTAGAGTGTTTCAAACATTGTTGGATAACTTGTAGGGCTGGGTGATAATATTCAGTCATTTTGAAATGAAAAAATCCTGTATTGTAAAAAATTATCACAATTTCCACAAAAATATTAAGCAGAACTACCGCTTAATATTTTCAGTATTGATAATATGCTAAATAAGCACCAAATTGTGTCAATCCTATGGCAATACATATTGAAAATGTAATTAGAAAATATATTAGTAAAATATAAATATTTGAAAATTTTATATTTTTTTGTAGCCCTAGAAATCCCAACTTTTGGTTTTGATCTTTAAAGAGAGATTTTTGCCACGAACCAGTTAAAGTGCATAATTCAAACAAACACTCGTACATATGCTTAATTCTGTTGAGGTCACTGTATGCATAATGTAAGCAGATGAACATGAGAACATATAAAGAAACAGACAGGCTTATTCAGAGCCGTCTGAGGTCACAGTCTCGTTAAAGTTTTGCTTACTGTACTGTGCTCTGGAAAAATTTAAATCTGCAAATTCATTTTTCATACAGCAACACAGCCATTTGAGAGAGAAGTTTTTCTACTAATTGTTGATAGCCAGGCACTGCAAGGAAGAGATTGGTTTTTCTAATTTAAAAATGCAGTGTTTTGTTTCCCCACCCCCTTCTGTCTGCTCTCAGTAGGAAGTCCGTCTGTAGCGGCCTTTTTGCCAGCAGGTGTGTGCCACACTAAAGTGTGTGTGTGTGTGTGTTGGGACAGTGTGTTGTACTGCAGAGAATAATGGTCTTCTATTGAATTCATCATCCGTTCCTTTCCACATTGGAGGAAAATAAGATTAAATAGATGGTACTGGATGTCAAAAGGAAACATAAGGGCCTCCTCCTGTTGTGAGTCACACACTGGGGGTCCGTCACAAATCCCTCCATCCAATCTGCCTCCCTGCTTTTAACAGTGTTTTTCAGCTTGCAGGGCTTTTCCATTTAGTTCTCGTTACGTTTAAAGCTTCTTTTTGTTTTGACCCCACATGAAATGTATTATTCTAGTACTGCTGATTGACACTACGGGCTTTTTCACACCTGGCTCATTTGGGAGGTTGTTTTGGAACCTGGCACTTGTTCTCGCTTTCGTTTACTCCAGTTCGTTTAGGTAGGCTTACATGAACACATCAATCACACTCTGAAAATAATCAGTTCATCAAAATGATCAGTTAGTGATTGCCTGAATGAGGTTGTCTCTGCCTGTTTGAAAACTAACTCTGGAGTGGTTCACTTGTGGTGAGAAACCAATCCGACCCAATGGATAACAAACCAAGCTGTTACGTAAAAAGCAGCAATGTGTGATTCTGTGGGTGAGCGCTTTACTTAGCGCAGTTGAAAACCAAAATGCAGCTTTTGATCTGAAACGGTTTGGTAATTGCAATATGCTGGTAGAGCTAACCTCTTGATGGAACATAAGGAGAAAATAGGTGTACTCTGACCAATGAGAAGGCAGTTTTTCTCACGTGACTTGCGTAAACATTTTGTTTTGCTTTGGAATGCTGCCTTGTAAACATGAACTAAATCAAGAAGAAAATGCAACATAGTAAAAGTTTTAAGCCCCTGTGTTGGATCAATGCAAACAATTCCCTGTAATATAAACCGTGCTACGTAAATAGTGAAATGTGTGAATAAATGATACATGATTAATAAGACTGTTTCAATTACTCAATTAAATTAAGAGTACTCACTTAAAAAAAGAGATGTGGCTTCTGTGTGAGTGGAGTGACATTGAAACTAAGGCTGTATTTTCACTTTTGTAAGTACAGAGTCTGTGTTGTGTGTTTGGTGCAGTTGGTGCAAATAATGATATTATGACAACACACCCATTCAAGTCTATTTTTATAAATGTATATCAGTCATCAACATAATTGTCAGCTTATTAAATTACCAATATAATTATTAGTGACAACCCCACTAATGATCTATAATTAAGCAATATCACACAAGCTAGTGTTGCTGTATTAAAAATAAGCACGCCTGTATTTCAGCTGTAAGGACAAGATAACTTTGTGGATTGAAAGTATGGCAGCTTTTGTGTGCATGGCTATGAATTAGTATTGTTCATGAAATAATTTTGTCATAAATTAATTTCTCTCAACTTGAGAATGAGAGTGATCTTTATTGGCCAAGTATGTTACACATACAAGGAATTTGTTGTAGTGACAGAAGCTCCACAGTGCAACAGAAAGACAGCAACGGGACAGGACACAGATAATAAAAGAATAATATACTAATATACAAATAGGCAATGTACAAAACAGCAAAAACACAATATATAATATAGACAACTAAATATAGATAACTTCAAGTCTATACAGGAAAAAAAACAATCTGTGGACATGCAGTTGAAATGCATTTAATTCGTCTGGTTTAAGAAATGTCTAACTTTTTTCTGCCACATATTTTGAGTCTGTTTCTGTGAAGTCTGTCTGTGCAGGAATAACTTCAAAAGTAAACCGCCATGTACATGAGCAGCTTAGAGGGAACATTGATCGATGCCAACTTCATTACCTTGAAAAAGCTTCATTCAGTGTGTTTGCATGCACACCACTTTTTAACTAAGTAATTTGGCCCACATGTTTCCCCCCTACACGGCCCTCAACCTGAAATGAGTTTGCTACTTCTAGTCTGGATGACATGTCATGATGCAATATATACATTATTGAGAATGTGTCACAATGTATCAAAATACTGATTGTAGCAAAGCCTGCTGGCAGCCTGCTGATTAGTTGCCTACAGTGGCTCACTATGGAGCTCAGCAAGCATGAGAGTAGGAGACCGCAGCCGTTTTTATGCTGTTCTTATGCGAAGCCATTTTTCATGTGTGTTTTGGTTTAGGCCCTCTGGCTTTTTACAGCACCTCTGAGGAATTGAGTTTGTGCTCCGCCTCCTCTGTTTTTTTTTCAGTTTGATTTCTCTCTCTGCTCCCAGCTTGTGTTGTCATTTTGAGTGCTTTGAGTTCAGGAGTGAAGCGCAACTGTGATTTTGGCTTGCGTGTCTTGATGTAGTTAGTGAGGTTTTGTGTTTTTTAACCTGCTGACCTCGCTGTGACCCTGCTGTGTCTATGGCGGCCGCTCCAGCTGTGAGAGGTTGTGGCAGCACAGGGCTTTGCGGCTGCATTCCAGCGTTGACATGTCTGCACGTGTAGAGACACCATTACAAGTCTGTCCCCTGCTGAACATTATGGGATGGTAACTTGGAGACTATTTTCTGGCAGCTTGAGTATTTAAAGGTGACATATCATGAAAATCTGACTTTTTCCTTGTTTAAGTGCTATAATTGGGTTCCGGTGCATCTACCAACCCATAAAACGTGAAAAAGAACAATACAGTAAATTTTCTTTGATAAGCCTTTCTCTACAAGCTTGTGAAAAAAATGTAAATAATAAAGCCGTTCATGTAGCCGTGATGTAGAAAGGGGATCTTATTATCATATTCCAGCCCCTTAATCTGAATGTTTCAACCAGTGTCGCCGCCATTGTGTTTTTGCAAGCGACAACATTGTACCAGTTCTAACACCATGGCAAACGTTCGAGCTACGCATGCTGACTTTTCTGTCTTTGGCTGCAATGACAAGCACAGAACACTATTTAGAGTCTCAGCCTCAGATGAGACAGTGTAGTGAATTTGATTTATTTACTGTATATAACACAGATCTAATACAAACATGTTATTTCTTTCCCAGCTGTTTACCTTCGACATAACTGACTGTTTTTGTAACCGTGTTTTTGTAATTTTTGAGTTTTTGTAACGTGTGTGTTAACAAACTTGTGTGTATTTGATAGTTTAAGTGCAATAAGACATTAGTTTAGTACTCACATGCCGTGTGACAGCTGCTTTCTGTGCACGTGCTTCAGATGTGTGCGATGGACTTGATACTCAAAACCAAACATATGTTTTTTTTAGCAGAGTATCTGAGGTATGAGCTGTAAAGGCACAGCCCTATATCAGCAGCTCATTTGCATTTAAAGAGACATGCACAAAAACAGAGTGTTTCTGCTTCCACTCAGACAAGGCAATTTAAAAATGATATAATAATTGACCTGTGTGGTATTTTGAGTTCACAGACACATTCTGGGGACACCTGAGACTTATATTACTTATTGTAAAAAGGGGCATAATAGGTTTCATTTAAGGTAATATAAAGGTAATAGATGGTGTGTACAATTTAGTTTTTCTGATAAAATATGTATTTTTCCTTACTGTTCTTTTTGCTATCCAAGTTTAAAGTCAACCAGAAATGAAAATGACCTATTTTTGAATTACCTAGACTATACTTACAAACAAGTACTCATCATATGTATTTTTTTTCTTTTATTCAGAATTTAGAATTTATTTTGTTTAATTTTATTTATTTATTTATTTATAATTAAATTATAAATTAATTAAATTAAATTATAAACTTATTAATTTATATTAATAATTTATATATAATTATAAAAAATATTTATTTTCTTTTTGACTCGAACACATCACATATTAGAGGTAGGGCAGAAGGAGCGATTAGGAAAACTGTTTGGAATTATTTTTATAACTCCTGTTGATGCTGGTGGTGCAGAAATGACGCATTTCAGTTTTAACACAATGAATTTTGATTGTGCGTGTTTAGGGTAGGGTTGTGTTTGTTAGTGATGGGATGACTGTCTTTTGAATTGTGTTGAGGTCATAGAATATCTCCCAGAGTTCATAGTTTGTCCCTGGTTGTCTCAACAGACTTGTGGCCAAAATGCATCTTCTTAACCCATTACAAATCTAAGGATTTTAACCTCTAGCATCCAGACCCTGACGTGTTCATTACCATGCCAACAGCTTTGTCACTCTGACAACAGTTCTGCGCATTCTCCATCACACTTGCTGGAGTCAGTGTCTGTGAGGGACAGAGGTGTAGCTGATACAAACACTGAGTAGATTATAGCAGCTCACGGTGTTTAATAGGCAGGGTGCTATCTTGCTAGAGTGACACGGATGGATAGTTTCACAAGACTGGACTTGCCCTCATAGAGTGAATGTTTTGTTTTATTGCCATTTTCATTTTCCCTCTCTCCATCTCTCTATAGCTCCCTCATGCTTTCTCCTTCATTCACGTTATTGTATTATCTTTCATTTCCAGCTATCCTTCTGTCATTGTTCTCATTTTGCACTCCGGTGCAGTCTATTCGTTGGTATTCTGACCCTAACTAATCCTTTTCCCCCCTGAATATCCAGGAAGATTCAGAAACATTGTGAAAAGAACCCGATCCTAAGTCTCCTAATGTCTTGCTAATGGCTATAGACTTTGCTTACTGAATGGGCTCTGACTCTCGATAATCTGCCAAGTAGACCATTGCATGTGTGTGTCTCATTTGAAGGTTAAATATCAGTTTCTTAACATTCTCTTATTTTATTCTTTCTTACCTTAAGTCTAGGTCCTGTCCTCCAACTCTTCCTAGACTGCTCCATGCCGCTATCACTTTCATCCATCCCTTTTATGAGTCTCATTGCCCCTCTGTGCCTTAATCTTTCTCTTTAGTGCACACATACTTTCTCTTGCCTGGCTTTTTTCAGCTTTCTGCCACGCTTTGTGGTCTCAGTGCCGCTGTGCTCCAGTCAAATGCTCTTCAGTCCTAAGGAGGCTTCTACACCTCGCCTCTCGTCCACTGGGCTTAAGTGGGGTTTAGCGCTCTGACCTGACTCATGATCAGGCCCTTTAGCTAAAAAAGTAACAGCATGGAGAGTAGACGAGCAGATCCTGCACCATGGCTAGAAAAATCCTGCTCATTAATGAATCATGATGAAACTTGGATGGGTAAAAACAAGCAAAGAATATTAAAATGGATGAAAGTGAAAAAGTTTGAGACATTCAGATCCCTGCAAGTAATGATTAGGTGATATGCAGATTGAAGGACATGTTTGCTTTCCTCAACTCTGCTGTTTTGTTTGTCCTTTTCTTTTTCCACCTCTCTCTGTTTCGTTTCTCACACTGTGATCTCCTCACACATTAGCCCTCCCACCTACTTTAAACGAAGATTGCATTCTGGCATTAAAAAGCCTAATAATTCACGGTTCATAGCATGTAATCAGTTAACTATTAAATCCAAACCATCTGTAACACGCTCTGATCTCGGCCCATGCACTGTGGAGCGTAGAGCAGCACGGCATCTGCAGAGTCAAGAAGCTGAAATGAAAAGGACGGTCCATATGGTCGAGATTCAAAATGGCTCCACTGGAGGCGTCGTGATGCTCGAGCTCGGTGCCATGCTGTTTCCGTGAGGCAGGGTTTCCAGTGTCCTGCCAAGATGCCAAGGATTCACTGTCTCTGAGGCTGGCTGTGAACCAGCCGTAGGGTTTACTGTAAGAGATTATGCAGGAGAAGGTGAAGATGGTGCACGATGTCAACACTCCTGCTGTCAGCCATCTTAAAGACTCCAGTTCCTGTGTCCTTCCACACATAACGTCTCTGACCCTGGCCCAAATGTCACCCTCAGCCCTTCTCCGAGGCCCAGAGTCCTGTGCTATGACCTAATGCTTAGATTGTCGGGTAGTGTTTATCTCGCTATCTAAGTCCACAGCAGTGAGTGTCCCTCAAAAATCAAATATGCCCAAATTGTACCCTTAATATTTGGAATTCTTGTTGCTGCTCTGCTGCAGCGCATTAAGCCCATCTGTTATTGTTAGAGTGACAAAAAGCTTAGAAAGTAACATTTTTATGGTGGTCTGCCTCAGTGAACTAACATCGCTTGTCAATGTAAAAAAAAAACAAAAAAACAGCTAGTCAGTCAAACCAAAGAAGGTGGGATTTACGGTTTACAGAAGCTGAGCAGGAATTCCAGTTCAATGCTTTAGTTTAATGGTGAAAGAGTGCAAGTTTGACTTAAGTAGCATTAAATACATCCAGTACCTGATAGCTGTTTTATGATTAAAAAAAAAAATTGGTGAAAATAATCCAGTGGTATGAGTGCAATTTTGTCATGAGTTGAAAATAGCCAATAGTTATTTATGCAATTCGTAATTGAATGTAATGAGACCAGAAACATTAACAGAGCCAATTCAGCATATTAGGCATATGATTGACATTGAATGTATGCGTATTTTATGCATATGCGTAAGAGTAGTTGTTACACAGTAGCACCTAGCAGCATTTCTTAATTTTTGGTCTGAAGTGAACAAAACTATATACAACACCTGAACTTCACTTGAACACTTGTTCTGAGTCTGAACTCTCACTGTAACTATCATTTCAAAGTAAAACAAAGTGCTCAAGTGATCAACAACAGTCAACAAAAACAAAAATGTGTAAACTCACATAAACAACAGTAATGCCTAGACACAGTAACTAGTCTATTTAACACCTGAACTTCTCTTGAACCCTTGTTCTAACTACCCGTGCACTCTACAACAACAATGGCTTGGTTGTATTCATTATTTTTCGTTAGATGCTTTAGGAACCTTTTCTTTTCTTTTCTTGTTTTGATACGCGTTTCCTTTGTCATGTTTTGTTTAGTTTTGTTTTGACATTTCAACGCATTAATGTTTATTGTTAGATAATAGACGTATACTGTAATTGCAGTTAGATAGTGTGAGAAACACCGTAATAGCGACCATATCCAGATGCTACTTGTCATATTTTTAAGTTTTTAGTCTTTCTGCAATCGTTCTCTCCCTGTAGGAGGTTGAATAAGTTTCAATGAAGACTGCCCATTCAAGGAATGCAATAAAGAGTTTTGCTGAATGCAATTGGTTGCCTTCTGTTTTTTACACATTTAGACTTTTTTTTAATTGGGTTAAATTCCATATTTGCTTGTCTTTTGTAATATTCACTAATGTTGTATGCTTATGTGAATTACAAATGCTCTCTACTTATGCCCATTCAAACATATTGACAGCGCTGAGTTGAGAGCTCCATAATCCACGTGACGGCGTGTTGCAGTTCTTTGGAAACTCGCCACTGCTTTCACAGGGACGTTCATTTTAACCGGTTAACAATTAACCAGTAAGAATTTTGACCGATTAATATAATCAGTTAAAGTATTTTTTTTTTTCAGTAATTTATCAAAATATTTCAAAAGGTTTGCTGCATGGTTAAAATATGCTATATGTATAAAAAAAAAATTGTTTTTTAGAGAGAGAGAGAGAGAGAGAGAGAGAGAGAAAAGTCGCGTAGAAGTCACATTTTATTATTTCATTCAGAAATAGGCCTAATGCCTACGCAAAATTTTTACAAACATTATAATAAACATTGTAAACATAGCTAGGCTATTTTAGTTCCCCTCACTCCACAACAAATTCTTTCAATTAACAGTATTTAGAAAAGAACAAGAATTAAACCTATAAGAAGCTAGCTATAAACGACAAGCCAAAACAAATTAATTTAGGCTAAAACGAAACTGAAACCAACGTTGGGTCTCTCATTCGACACAAAATCGAATGTTTCCATATTCGCGATGTATTTGAATGCCAAAATATTATTTATGTACTAAACTCGCGTTCCAGTATCCACGTAAAATGTTTTGCATAACATCACCACGGGTACGGTGATAACGGCACAGATTTTACTACATATTTAAACTGAGCAGTGTTTTTTCCCATATGTTTGACTGACTGTATTTTATTATGATAATGAACAGGCTGCATTATTGTCAAGGTAGCAAAGCTTAACTGTGTGCGCGCATGTGCCCTCGTTAGCTGAAGTTGTGTGTGAACACCGCATGGCTGCAGAGTATGAGTGGCTCCGTCTCACACGCAGCCTCAGAGGGAGAGAAATTCTCCAGTACAGAAACAGAATTGATAACGTCGGAGCTCATCTATACAATGCTGGCTACAATAATAATTTAGCCGCTCGGCTCATTACGAGGTTTTGGTACCCGTGCTTAAATGCGACGTTAGCCTAAACTAGAGCTTGTTGAAGGCTCGTTAACCAGTGTTGGGGAGTAGTTAACTACAAGTAGCGACGCTACTAACTTAACTACATTTTTCAGTAGCTTGGCAGTAGCTCAGTTGCTTTTTAAACAGTGTAGCTTTTCCAGTAGCTAACTACTTTTTGCAGCAAGTAGCGGTGTAGCGCGAGCAAAAGCTACATTGTGTTTTGTCGAGCCTGCGCGAATCAGCGCGATGCAAGGATATTCTTCTTGTTAGGTTACAAACTCATTTTTTGCCATTACCGCCACCTGTTGTTTAATCACGCATCTTGCGGCTAACGGTTCACTGACGTACAGAAGTGGGTTGACACACCCATATTATCCATGATGGAGCAAGACGTGGCGGCAGATTTGGAGGATGGAGAAACAACTAACGTTAATTACCCATGGCCTTATTTGTCCAAGTTCATGTCTCTCAAAGAAACGACAAGTAAAGGTTACACTTTTTGTAACAGTCTGAGATATTTGAGTGTTGTGTGTAATAAAACAATATTCTTTGAAATCATAATTGTATTGCATTGTTTTAAACCCTAAATATTTTACTTAAAACATTCCTCAGACACTTATTCAGTTATTTATAATATACGTTGTTCAAAAAAATCAAAAGTAGTTTCAATGTAGCTAGCTACTTTTTGATAGTAACTTGCAGTGTAGCTAACTACTTTTCCAAAAGGGTATCTTGACTGTAGTTTAACTACTTTAACTTACGAGTAGCTTGTAGCTTGTCAAACTACAGTTTCAGAGTAGCTTCCCCAACACTGTCGTTAACTATACAATTCCAAAAAGTTACTCACATTCTTTTTCCAAATGTTATTCTCATTCTCTCTCCAAAAGTAGCGTCATATTTAACTAATGAAATACAAGGCTAGATTAAGAACGAAGGATAAGAACTTAAGTCTTACCGTTTTCTTGGGGAGTTATCAGGTAGTTTTCTCTTCAAAAAGTTAGCAGGCAGAGGGGGACATCACAGGGTTATCCGTTGTGCCAGTGGAATGACAATCTGCTTGCCGCACAAGGCAGCGTCACGTGTTGCTTGCAGACATGCCTGTATATTAATCGGCCTAATTTGCAGCAATTAAAAAAATGCCCCCCAGTGTTTAGAAAATTCAAGACTGTTATTCAATACTCACCGATTTATTGCTAGTTTTGAAGCATTTGCGAGAAGCAAATGTATGCTCAAATTCAGTGTGACTGCCATCATGTTACAACACCTATGTTCAGATTCATATTTGCATATTCTGTTCTTCTATTTTTGTTTTTTCTGTTCTATATGTTTGTTTTATATTCCTCTCTCTAACTGTGCAGTGATAGAATTGCAGCTATTACTCTTGGAAATAGATGCGCATACCCATTGATATTCATATTTTCAAAGGTGATGTTAGACATGAGACAAACCGCTATACAGATATATCTCAACAGACTTGTGTGTGTGTATATGTATATGTGTATATATATAATTTATAAATGTGTATATATGTATGTGTGTGTGATGTTTTTTGGTGTTTGGCTTAGTGTTATGTTAGAATCATTATTACACTCATACCTTTTGTTCTTTAATATTTTGAATTGTTTTTAGCTTTATTTTTTGTTTTTCATTTCAATGTTAAGTTTTGAAATTTTGTTGTATGCATTTGTCATTTGTATTTAATTTCTTTATTTTTAAAATGTGTATAGGTAGTATTTATCAATTTTAGCTTTTAGTTTTGGATCTGTTTTTAGTTTTTTAATACTACAATTGATTGCTTCTGTTGTCCTCATTTGTAAGTCGTTTTGGATAAAAGTGTCTGCTAAATGACTAAATAATAATAATAATAAATAATAATGTGATGTTCCCTTTTCTGTTCTTGTGTATGTAAACGTAAGTGTTTTAAGTGTGCGCACGTATCAATTTGTACCTGTAAATGCAGTCAGTGTCTTACAGAACTCTCGAAATGAGTCGCAGGTTTCGGGAAGTATTTATGTAACGTTGATAGGCTTCCTTTTTCTCTCTCTCTTTCTGTGCCGCTCTGTGCTATAAAAGCTAAAAGGGTGGAAACTTGGCAGGAGCTTATATTTGAGACTGTTTTTGTCTCCCTAAGGACATTTCCTACTCTCTTTTCACAGCTGGAAAGACATTGTCACTTATATTGCTGACTGCGTGTTAAAGATAAGGGCTTCAGAACGACCAAATTAAACAGAGGGGTTTATAGAGAGCGTCTCTGCTTGAGTCTTATGGACAGCACTTCCGCTGCGTAGTAAATCTCGTCAAGGCTTCTGCTTTTTCCTGAGTGCTCGGGGTGGCAGCTACCTATTGATTAAGAATATGTTTACACAAAGGTTGCGGCTTGATGCAGTCTAGAGATTCACTGAAATCAAAATCCTTCTCACAATTATCTTGTGGAGCAGGGCGCTCATGCTTGTGGTTTGTGTAGACCAACTTGTAAGTTGCTTTGGTGAAAGAGAATCTGTTAAATCATCTAGGGCCAGTTCTTCTTTGTTAGTAAAGGCTATGAAACTATTGAGAATTTAGACTGATTCTTTCAGTTTAAATACTGACTCAATCTGGGAATTCACCAGCCATCTTCCTGTTTTTTGTTAAAGAATTGTTCAACCACAAATAACAATTCTGTCATCATTTATTCACCCACATATCATTCCAAACTTGAAGGGCTTTTTTCCCTAAAACACAAAAAGAGAAATGTTACTTTTTCTTCTGTATATAGATAGATAGATAGATAGATATATAGATATAGATAGATAGATAGATAGATAGATGAACAGACCCAAATTTAAGCCCTTATTCAGTTATAATCTTTCTATCCACTGTAGCTTTTATATCTAATTAACACTTCAATGTGCACTTCCTCTAGGGGTACTATGTTTGAGAAAAAAAGATAATTATAATAAAAATTGCGATCAGTATTTTTTCTTTTTTTTTTTTGAAAGAAATTAATTTTCATTTAGCAAGGACTTAAATTATTCAAAAGTGAAGTGAAGACATTTGTCATGTTATGAAAAATATATTTTAAATAAAGTAAACACTGTTCTTTTGAACATTCTATTCATCAAAGACTCCTGAAAAATAGTGTAAGTTTTAAAAAAAAATCATGCAGATTTCAGATACAACCAAGATTTTTTTTAAATTTTTTTTTATTGTGTGAACTATGCCTTTACCTCTTGAACTAAGATGCCACATTTTTAACACCGGAAATGTCAATATTTCCTTAGTGTTGAAATAATATGAAGAAGGAATTTCATTCCGTTTGTTCATCCCACAATAATGGTCACAGGAGAAGCACCAAGTGATGGCTATTTATGTATTTATTTATTTTGTACTGTTCCTCAGACAGAGATCTGATCATTTCCTGGCATGTTGTTGCTTGTCTTATTGTGGATTAGGTGAAAGGTTTAAAGTTATTGTGTCTCTCACACTCTCGTTCCACATCCCTCGCTTCCCCTCCTGTCATCTGTGCTCACATCACTTTCTTTATTCCCCCCTGCTACTCTGACATGTCTATTCAGCTCACTTTTTCTTTTCCCGGCCCCCGCTCAGTCTCTCCCTCGTGGTCTTACTCTCCTCTGTCTAAATCCAGCTGTTGTGTTAATAGTTTTCCTGCCGCCTGGAGAGCCAAGTAACGAGATTCCATTTGGAAACCAATACCTTTTCATGATTTTTAGTCGTTTAAATGTTTATTCCTTTACTTGACGGGGCAGCCTCTCAGCTTTGCTTTGACATATTTTCTTTTTTGCCTTTTCTTCATTCAGCCATATCTTTGTGCTTTTGGTTTGATGCTTTTAATGTCCTTTATCCCTTTCAGTGTCACTCAGAGTTTTTCTGTCTTTCACATGCCTTTAAGCTCAGATTCGAGTTGAATGTTTAATTTCTAGAAATCTATATTGATCGTAACCTGGAACACGTGTTTGAAGATGATATGGGTGTGGCTGTTTTCTCTCACTTCCTCTTTTTTTTCCTTTTGCCGCTGGACAGACTTTATTGGTGAAACTTCTCCATTTGGCTTTAAATTTATTAACATTTGACTTGACATAACTGTTTTTTTTTATTATTTTTTTCATGCTACATTCAGGTGCAGGTGTTCAAATGCTGTGTTATCATAGCTGTCCAGATTAATTGCAATTCTGATTCATAAGCTCTTGGCTATTCAATTGGATTCTTAATTTGAATATACAGTATCTCACAGAAGTGAGTACACCCTTCTCATTTTTGTAAATATTTTTTTATATCTTTTCATGTGACAACACTGAAGAAATGACACTTTGCTACAATGTAAAGTAGTGAGTGTACAGCTTGTATAACAGTGTAAATTTGCTGTCCCCTCAAAATAGCTCAACACACAGCCATTAATGTCTAAACCGCTGGCCACAAAAGTGAGTACACCCAATTAGCCATTTAATACTTGTGTTACAAGGTCTCAGGTGTGAATGGGGTGCAGGTGTGTTAAATTTGGTGTTATCGCTCTAACTCTCTCATACTGGTCACTGGAAGTTCAACATGGCACCTCATGGCAAAGAATTCTCTGAGGATCTGAAAAAAAGAATTGTTGCTCTACATAAAGATGGCGTAGGCTATAAGAAGATAGCCAAGACCATGAAACTAAGCTGCAGCATGGTGGCCAAGACCATACAGCGGGACAGGTTCCACTCAGAACAGGCCTCGCCATGGTCGACCAAAGAAGTTGAGTGCACGTGCTCGGCGTCATATCCAGAGGTTGTGTTTGGTAAATAAACGTATGAGTGCTGCCAGCATTACTGCAGAGATTGAAGGGGTGGGGGGTCAGCCCACAGCACACTGCATCAAATTAGTCTGCATGGCTGTCGTCCCAGAAGGAAGCCTCTTCTAAAGATGATGCACAAGAAAGCCCGCAAACAGTTTGCTGAGGACAAGCAGACTAAGGACATGGATTACTGGAACCATGTCCTGCGGTCTGTTGAGACCAAGATAAACTTATTTGGTTCAGATGGTGTCAAGCGTGTGTGGCGGCAACCAGGTGAGGAGTACAAAGACAAGTGTGTCTTGCCTACAGTCAAGCATGGTGGTGGGAGTGTCATGGTCTGGGGCTGCATGAGTGCTGCCGGCATGCTGAAGCAGAGACTGGGCCGCAGGGCAGTATTCCAACATGATAACGACCCCAAACACACCTCTTAAGACGAACACTGCCTTGCTAAAGAAGCTGAGGGTAAAGGTGATGGACTGGCCAAGCATTGTATGGCTTCAGCAAATGCATTATCTCACATTTTATCTCACTATTGGTTAGGTTTACTATAGGAGACCCAATACTTAAAACAACCAACGTAATAAACCGTTGCCAGATTCATGTTCATTTTAGATAATACTGGACGCTCTTAGCTCTACTTACTGCACATTTAATTTTGAAGGTGCTGCGAAATGTGGAACAGAATATCATTTTGCAGGCTGGTTTGTACATTCACACTTACAAAACACATTCACAAAGATTCTGGAGCAGCAGCATAGATTCAGCAGGATAAGAAATATTGTGCACCTATAAATTGGCAAAGTGTAAAGGATCAGTGTTATTTTAAGAATCAGTATCGCAATTGTTCTGAAGAATATTGTGATTTTAATTGGAAAATCAGTCGTGACGTATTGTCAAGTATGGTGACCCATACTCGAAATTGGTGCTCTGCGTTTAACCCATCCAAGTGCACACACACAGCAGTGAGTAGTGAACAAATGCACACACACACACACACACACACCGTGAACACACACCCGGAGCAGTGGGCAGCCATGCTGCGGCGCCCGGGGAGCAATTGGGGGTTCGGTGCCTTGCTCAAGGGCACCTCAGTCGTGGTATTGAGGGTGGAGAGAGCGCTGGACATTCCCTCCCCCCACCTACAATTCCTGCCGGCCGGGGACTCGAACCCACAACCTTTGGATTACGAGTCCGACTCTCTAACCATTAGGCCACAACTTCCCACGAAATCAATATTTTTATGTAAATACTAATACGTCCTGGACAGTGTTGAAAGACCACTCCTTCACCTATCAATCAGTTATTGTGCTAAAACAAGATTTTTGTACATCTGAGGTTGTTAACAGACTCAAAATCTAAATCTAAATTGGAGTGTCCGTGTTCTAATAGCCTTCCTGGACGAAAAACAAAATTAGTGAGTCAGGAAAGGTAAATGCTAATAGCAGGTGAACATCAATCTGTTTCGGTTGAATGCTCCTATTCATGTGGTCATTTGAAATTGATGTTAATACCAGATGCAAACATTGCCTGAGCCAGTCTCCTGTCTTACGTGTCTGGCCGCATCCGTCTCCCACTCTCCCCCTGCCTGTTTTTGGTCTTCATGTGGAAGCAGGCCTTGCCTGCTCGTGCGTGGTCTGAAGGTGGAAGTGTAATTTCCTGTGGCAGACAGGCTGGGAACAATTGGTGGGGGGTGGTTGAAGAGAAACAGGCTGTGAACACTGCCCTACGATAACTCAAAGAGGCAGGCTGCTGCGTGGCTGCCGAGACAAAACCGAAGAGGGAAAAATTAATAGCTAAGCCACAAACCCCCCCTTAAACTCTCGGCTCTTTCAGGAGGGTTTGTGTTCAGCCAGGCCTGAGAGTTGGGCTGTTGTGTTTTCTCATGCTGAAAGTGGGGAGCACGAGAGAGGTACATTAGTATCGCCTCATTGCCATTTATTACATTCCTCTGTTCTTCTGGAGTGCCTTCGTAATA